>NW_026652279.1:114555587-115155587 GCF_009828535.3 Hylobates moloch
CAGGAAAGATCCAAAATTGACACCCTAACATCACAATTAAAAGAACTAGAAAAGCAAGAGCAAACACATTCAAAAGCTAGCAGAAGGCTAGAAATAACTAAAATCAGAGCAGAACTGAAGGAAATAGAGACACAAAAAACCCTTCAAAAAATTAATGAATCCAGGAGCTGGTTTTTTGAGAAGATCAACAAAATTGATAGACCGCTAGCAAGACTAATAAAGAAGAAAAGAGAGAAGAATCAAATAGATGCAATAAAAAATGAAAAAGGGGATATCACCACCGATCCCACAGAAATACAATCTACCATCAGTGATTTAGAAATACTTTTAAACAGTTCCATAGAAAAACCGTGAGAAAGAGAGTTTAAAAAGCTAGCTCAAATTTCTCTTTTAGAAAGAGAATTTTGATTTGATTTTTTACAAGTTTTATGTATCTAGGAAGGAGAGAGGAAAAAGCCCTAGAGGGTATGCTAGCTAGTAAATTGTGGCACAGGTCTAGGATTGCCCTGGTTCCACTTATGCACAACCCCCATTCCACTTCTTCAGAGGCTCCTGATCGGCTAGAGGTGGACCTGGGTCACCAGCAGCCTCAGGAGCCATTTCCTCTTCCTTTGTATTTCATCTTATTTAGTGCAAAGAAAAAGGCCACAGCAACAATGTATGGGAGGTAAGGCTGAAGACGTCTTTCCAGCTTCTTCTTTAGTATACCTGGACTTGTCAACATCTAGCTGATGTTGAAACTATGTATGAAAATATGAAATATGAGATACGAAAACTAGACAGGAAGTGCCCACATACTGGAGGCACCGCTGATGCTTCATCTACAGGAAAGAGTCTGAAGAGGCACATAGACACCCAGAATAGACTGGTTGTGTGCTGTTTCAGGCAAAGATAAATGCATGCTAGAAATGAGTTCTATAGAAGGAATAACTTTTCTAACAACGACAAAATGGGCTACTGTAAAGGTAGTGAGCTCCCTAACATCAGAAATGCTCAAATGCATGCACAAGGTGACCTACATCACAGATTCTGTGATCTTCTGATTTACTAGAGTCTTGCAAGTGACTTACTTAAACAAGTCCATGTATAGCTGCCAGCTATGGTTGATGCCTCTTTCCTTTCCTAACAGTCTCTTCAACCCAATCTAAGCTGGCTTCCATTCCAGCAACCTCATGGAGATTGCTTCTGTCAAGGCCACCAGCAACTCTCACTCACCAAACCCCAATCTTCTCTGTCTCTAACATATTTCACTTTTCAGAAGCATTTAGCACAATGGCAACTCCTACTTTCTGGAAATAAATTCTCCTGCTGGCTGCCATGACCTCATATTCACCCAGTGGTTTCATTCCTACCTCACTGACATTCGTATCAGTCTCGTTTGCTAATTATTAATCTTCTCCTCAACATCTAAATGTTGACATGCCCCAGGGCTCCCCTTAGAATTCCCTTTTCTTCTCTGTTTGTGTTGACTGTATGTGGTGGCTTTAAAACATGCGTGCAAACTCCTTGACACTCCTGTCATCCAGAGGTGAGATCTATGTCTTCTCCCCTTGAATTTGGGTTGAACATGGTAATTCATTTGTAATCATTAGAATGCAGCAGGAGAGAAAATTTGTAACACCAAGGGCTAGGTCATAAAAGACCAAGAAGTGTCCACCGGGTTCGTTGGGGCATTAGTCTTAGGAATCCTGAGCTTCTGGCACTGAGGTGGTCACAGTGAAAGGAAGTCCAAGCCTTTCAGGAGGCCATATGTAGTGCTCTAGCTGAGGACTCAGGCATCATGGAGCAGAGACAAACCTTCCCTTTTGTGTTCTGCCAAAGTTTAGACCCACCATGAGCATAGTAAAATGGTTGTTTTAGGTCACTAAATTTTGGGGTGGCTTGTTATGCAGCAACAGAACTGATACATTCCCTAAGGGGGCTCATGCTGTAGCATGACTTTAAGTACCGCCTATAAAAGCTTATGAGTTCCAAACCCACTTTCCAGCCCTGATCTCTTCCGTGAACTCCAGACTCTTAAATCCAATTATCCACATGTTTACTTGATCTCTCCATATGGGTATTTAGTAAGCATCATCGGAAACGCAATATGACTAAAACAGAAAGCTCAACATTAACCTTTGTCCCTTGAACTTGTTTCTTCTCGTTCCCCCATTTCTGTATACACCTAGTTTTTCAAGTCAAAACTGTTAGTCTTATTTCTGCCTTTTACCCCTAAAATCATCAAAGTATACCTAGAATCTGTCCCGTTCTCTCCATCTCATCTGCTTCTGTCCTAATACAAGTTATCATAATCTCTCTTCTCATCTACTGTCATATCCACTGAACCAGTTTTCCTTCTTTCACTCTGGCTCTCTAAAATTCCATTTTCTACACAGTAGCCTATATTAGTTATTTATTACTGTGTAGCAAATTACCCCCAAATGCAATAACTCAAAACAATAATACTGATGATCTCACAGTTACTGTGGGTAAGAAGTCTGGGTACAGCTTATCTGGGTTCTCTGGCAATGATCTCAAAGCTTGACTTGGAGGGAGCTGCCTCTTAGCTCACTCATGTGATTGTTGGCAGGATTCAGTTTTACCAAGGGCCCAGCTTCCTCATGGACTGTTGGCTGGAATCCTCCTGTGGTTCCCTTGTCAGGTGGGACTCTCCCTCAAGCAGCTTACAACATGGCAGTTGGCTTCATTAACGTGAGGGAGAGGGAAAGAGAAGGAGGACTGGCAAGTCATAGCGTTTTGTAACCTAATCGTGGAAGTGACATCCCATTACTACTGCCATGTTCTGTTAGAAGCAAGTCCCTTGGTCTGGCCCACTCTCAAGGGGAGGGGTCATACAAGAGTGCATACCAGAAGGTGGGAATCACTGAGGGCCATGTCAGAAGCTGCCTACCACATGGCCCCAGCGTGATCTTTTAAAATCATAAATCGCCCCTCCTTAAATCATATCACACCCCTCCTTAAAACTTCCAACAGCTTTTGCTACATTTTAGAATGAAATCCAACATCTCGTTGTCTTGCAGAGCCCCACATGTCTAGCCTGCTTGTCTCACCTCTAATGTTACTATGCTTTATTTCATCAATTTCACTCCAGCCTTCCTGTTTTTCTTTCTGTTCCTTGAATTCTCCAAGCATGCTCCTTCCTTGGGGCTGTACATTAGGCTTTCCACCTTTTTGGATCACTCTACCCTGTTTATGTAGAGATAGCTGGGTTTTCTCATACGGGTCTCCACTTCAATGTCACTTCCTCAGAGAGACATCCCTGGCTGCTCAGCTTAAGGTGGATCTCTAGCCTCTATCACATTAACCTCTTTCATTCTCTGCATTGCTCTTATTCCTATTTATATTATTCTTATTCCTATATTCATTAATTTACTTACCATTAGTCTCTTTCCTCCCTTCTCTCCCACAAGTAGAATGAATTTAATGGGTTGACCAGGTCCAACTTTGGATCATTCACTCTACACCTTTAGCAATATCAGTCTCTATTAATAGAATTGCCAGGGACTTTCTGGCAATTTTCATTACTACACAATTTTCATTACTATACAGTTTTCTGTACTACTATTACAAAATTTTCATTACTAAGTTTATAACAATAGCTGACAGTTATATGATACTTATAAGGTGGCAAATACGGTTTCAAATGCTCATTTAATCATCACAACATCCACATTCTACAGATAAAGAAAGCCAGGCACAGAGAGGGTAAGTAAGTTGCCCAATATCACACAGGTAGTAAGTAGTATGACTGGAATATGACCTCAGGATCTAACTTTGGAGTTCTTGCTCTTAATGAGTACACTTTCCTCCCATTCATGACATATACAATTCTGCAACATCCCTCTATCATTACTCAACACAGGAATAGGCAGGTTGCCAAATTCATGCAATTCCCACTAGTCACTGGAAGGCATTTTCCCCCCGAAGTATGCAGAACCTGTAGTTTTTAAATTTGTTTATTGTCTTAGCTATATTTCTACCATTTTAATGCCTGTGTTTCAACTATCTGGGACAAAGAGAGGAGAAATGTTGAAACGTAAAGAGATACATTCTCCAAAGTGCTCTTTGAAGCCATCGTTTTACCCAGGGAACAGATTATGTTTCTAAATATCTCTCAGATCTGCCCCAGCCTGGAGTCGCAAGAGGGCTTTCAGAAGTTTTTCTGGCTTTTTGGCAGGAAGAGAACAACTGCTAGCTTGGTTATGACCTAAAAAAATACTCCCTTGCTCTAAACATGTTATTGACTCAATGATACTCTCTGTGTTACACCATCAAACACCCCCCTTGGCTGTAACAGTACAGAGTTTTACTGTGTAATTGCTTCATTTTCCGTCCATGCGGAGCTACCCGTACGGTTCCACTATCCCATCTAGTCCCCCTGCAAACTTCTCTCTACACACATTTTGAAATTTAGCTGGTAATTTTCCAGCAAAGAAATTTTTCCTGCCCAGATAATGATGATCACATGGCAGACAACAGGGGCAGGCCAGTTGCCAAGCACTGAGATGGAATAAACATCACACAGCTTCCTTTTCCCTCCCTCTTGAGAAGGAACGGCGATGTCTTGAGAGTCAGAAAGAAAACAGTGACCAAATAGACATGATTTATTGAAAAATATGCAGGCTTTTGTTGGGAGGTCTGTCAGGGATGTTGTCTCCTCAGGGAGCCCGCCTCTTCCTACTGCTGCGCGCAGAAGGCCTGCACACGGACGCCATTTTCTTTGGTACACGCTGTCTCTGGGTAGAAAGGCTATTTTTTGTTTAAGCTGAATATTCACCTGAACAAATAGCAGATGTTGATGAATATTAATTTGTGCTTAGATTAATGCTTCAAAGTGTCAATTTAATTTCTGTTTTACTATTCAGGCCCTGATTGCAATGAGCTACTTCAGGATGTGGGGGAGCATACACCTGGCTGGGGGCGGGGCTGGAAGTCTTCAGGGAGTGGAGCCGGGTCTTCGGGCTTTTATTTCTGCAGTGGGACAATGCAGAGCTGAAATTGTCTCCAGTGGAGTCCAGATTCCCCCTGGAAGTCCCCCAGCTGTGCACTGGCGCAGTGGAGAGCTGGCAGCTCCTGAGAGACAGAGAGAGAGAGGGGAGAGAGAGCAAGAGAGGGAGAGCTGAGCAAGTGCCTAAGCTGGGCTGCAGGCTCCACGTGGGACAGGCTGCTGGGATTGCTGGGATGATCCCCTCATGGTCTCCTTTAAACATATCTCAGTCCATTTCTCTTGCTGACTTTTTAGGTTTCTGAGAAGTTTAATTCTAATTTGTATCCTCCTAAACCCACATGGTGAGGGGAACGCAGCATGAATTTGAACTCAAGCATATTAGAGTTTAAATCCTTCGCTTTCCTGAGTCTCAGTTTCCTCACTCGTAATACAGAGTTAGTGAGGGGACTAAGTGGTACCTGTGTTCCATGCTTAGGAAGGGCCTGGCACCAAGTGGCACTCCATAAATTAGATCCCTATCCTCCCTCCCTTCTGATGGATAAACTTATTCTCAAAGAATGTAAAAATTTAAACTTTTCCTTATTGAGTTTTCAAATATCTCTCTGTTGTGTATGTTTATTTCTTTATGTTGCTCAGTTTCCTGATTCTCTGACTTATTAGCAACTCGGTAAGTACACATGACATAAATGTTTCTATTTTGAGGTTTTCTGCCAGAATAATATGAATGCCATGGTTTTGTTTGTTTGTTTTTTAAAGAATGCTTATGGCACCATATTCCATATTTGTCTTGTTCTTCCTTGACCTGTGTTGCTGCTTCTCTGTCAGCTGGACAAAGAGAATGGATTTCTGTCTCATTGAGAATTGCCCTTTGAAGGCTGGGTGAGGTGGCTCGGCTGTGCACGGTGGCTCACGCCTGTAATCCCAGCACTTTGGGAGGTCTAGGAGGGTAGATCACCTGAGGTCAGGAGTTCGAGACCAGCCTGGCCAACCTGGTGAAACCCCATCTCTACTAAAAATACAAACATTAGCTGGGCGTGGTGGCAGGCGCCTGTAATCCCAGCTACTCGGGAGACTGAGGCAGGAGAATCACTTGAACCCAGGAGGCAGATGTTGCAGTGAGCCAAGATGGTGCCATTGCACTCCAGCCTGGGGGACAGAGTGAGACTCCATCTCAAAAAAAAAAGAGAATTGCCCTTTGCAGACCTAACTTCGGTCCTACCGTGGACTTGCCTTGTCATTTTGCCTTCTTGTTCTTTCCACCTCGCACACACCCCAGATTGTCGGCACATTGCTAACTGCAATCAAAAGAATCCTGAGTAATGCCAGTGTGTAGGATTTTAAGGTCTAGAGTTCCTGTGGTGGAAACTGTTGATGGCAGGTTTCAGCATGCTCTGTGGATTCCCACCTCCCTCTAGTTCTCTTCCTGTTATGTTTGTTTCCCAGGGCTGTGATAACAAAGTACCAAAACCTGGGTGGCTGAAAATAACAGAAATGTATTATTTCATGGTTGTGGAGACGAAGTCCAAAATCACGGTGTTGGCTGGGCCATGCTCCTTCTGAAGTCTTTAAAGGAGAATAACTTCTTGCCTCTTCCAGCTTCTAGTGGTGGCCTTCGATCTTTAGTGTTCCTTGTGTCTCTGTCTTTCCATGGTGTTATTCTTGTGTTTTCACATCATGTTGTGTCTGTGTGCATTTGTGTCCAAATTTCCCCTTTTTATGAGGATAGTAGTTATATTGGATTTGGTTTCATCCTAGAGTTCAATTGGTTACATCTACAGGGCCCTTATTTCCAAATAAGGTCATATTGTGACATATTGGTTATATCTGAGCTCAGGACTTCTTACTTCAAGTCTGTTCATCAGGGCAAACTTGTATTGATTCAGCAACGACCTTCATTTTCTCTTCAACTGTTAACACCTCTACCCTTGACCCTAAGAAATCCTGTCTGTCCTTGATATCCCCTCCATCAACATTCACTGGTCCCTCTGTCTTTATCTTTGGGATTTCTGTGACTTTGGCCCCTGCCCCCACTCTCTGACCAGCAGTTTTGGCTCCTGCTGGGTGCTTTCTCCTCTGCTCTTCTCTTTTGTTTCCTTGCAAGGACATTTCTTTTCCTTGCCCTTCTCCCTTCCATCTCACTCTCTTTGCTATTCTTAATTCTTTCAACACTGCAGCATCCTGGTCCCTGATATCATTCACCTATATTGAAAACTGGCTGGTAATTTCCATCTTCGTTGTTTATACATCAGCACAATTCTTTACCACTTTTTCTTGACACTCCTCTGCTTTTTTCAAAGCAACACACATAGTTTCCAGTGTATTTTAAATAGCCTTAAGACATCACTTTATACTGGAACACAGCCCAGTTTCCTACCTCTGCTGCCTCTTCCAAACACGACATGGGTCCCTTGGGTGATATTGCCTGTTCTTTCCCAAGCACTGAGAGGTGCCCTCTTGTTAATGTTATGGCATGGTGCTTTTTCAACAAAACTAAAGGAGTCTAGATGGCTGCTCTTTTAACAAGCGTAGTGCCTTTCCTGGGAGAGTTACTTGAACTCATTTGAAAGATTACCTGGCTGATACTTCTGCCTGAAAGAATAACTATCCTAAAGTACCCGAGGTAGGTGAAAACTTAGTCTATATTTGAAACCTCCAGAAAAGGAGAATAAGTTTAACTCCCTTGATTAAAAATAATCCCCAATTTCAGGGCCCCATATTTTCTTCTGCTGTATTGTACATACTTATGTTCTGAGTGATCTGATCTTCTTTATCACTTTTTAGGTACTATATGTGTGCTGGAAAATGTCAAATCTAATTCCCTTGGCTTAATGCCTTGCCCAAGCTCCAAATCAATACTTTTAGCTCTCCGCCATCTCCCTGGGTGTCCTGAAGGCACTTTACACTTAGCATTCCTCTGTCCCTGCTGCCTTCTTCCTCTTGTAGTCTAGATTTTGGTTACCAGCCTCAGTCACATCCTCCATCTCCCAAGTTATACAGCATTATCCCTGATCGTGTCTCCAGTCAGTTAGTGAACCCTACCATTCCAGCAGAGAAGGACTATTTCTATTGTATTTCTGTTTTCTTCTCATCCTCTTCCTCAACATTTCTCACTGAACTCCAGCACCTCTACCAGTCTTCCTCTCCAGTCCCTCTTCATCCCAATCCAAGTATACTTCTTTTGAGAAAGTAAAGTTGACCATGTAACTGATTTTTCTTTGAAACTCTGCTGGTTTCCCATTGCCTGGGATCAATCTCTGAACTCCATATGTTGTCATTCTGGGCTTCTCAAATCTGACTCTGACTTTCTCATTCTTCAAGCTCTGGCCCTCTACTCTCTCTCTCCACCCCCAAGCATAGGAAACTTTGCCAAACCAAGCCTCTCGTTGTGTCTTGGAAACAGCATACCGTTTCATGCCTTTGCACTTTTGCATATACTGTTTCCTTTGCTTGAGATGCCCTTTCCTCCCTTCTTTACCAGACAAGTTCCTTCTCGCCTTTGAGACCTAGTGCAATGTTAAATTCTTGGTAATAGCAGTAATAGAATCCCCCTTGCTAGAGTTGATGTTCCTCTGTACTGCATCCCATGGTACTTTATTCACAGTTGCATGGTACTACTCTGTACTTTATAATTTCCTTTGTCTCCTTCATTAGACTATTCACTCACCAACAGCTAGTACACAGTGCCTGGTGTTCAACAGGAAAGCCGTGAATGTAACTCAACTCTATGTCTTTTTATCTCTTTACCTTCCTTCCCTTCTTTTTTTCTCCCCTTAGAGAAAAATCTGAGATAGTGTTTCAAAATCTGCATTGTACAAACTATCAAAAAACAAACTAGCTGAGGTTTTAAAAAAGGTAGTGGCAGTGGATACTGCTCAGCCATAAAAAAGAATGAAATCCTGTCTTTTGCAGCAACATGGAGAGAATTGGAGGCCATTATCTTAAGTGAAACCACTCAGACACAGAAAAACAAATACCATGTGTTCTCACTTACCCGTGGGAACTAAATAATGTGTACCTATGGACGCAGAGTGTGGAATGATGGACAGTGGAGGCTTGGAGGAGTTGGGGTGAGGTGGGAAGGGGCTGGATGATGGGAGGTTGTTTTCTGGGTACAGTGTGCATTGCTGTAGTGTTGCAGACACTGAAGGCTCTGACTTACCATAATTCAATGTATCAATGTAGCAAAATTGCACTTTTACCCCAAGAATACAATCACATAAAAAATAAAATAAGATTTGAAAATCAAATCAAATAAAAAAAATGTAGTGGGATCAAGCGAGGGACGGGGTTAGTGTATCTCCTGCCTGTCTTGAGTAGCTCAGCACTAGAGATGGCTGCAGAACTTTTTTTGAGCTTCCCAGCAGCAAAAACAGAGGGTACAAGATCAGTTTATACAATTATTAGTATCTACGTAACAAAATAACTCATTGCTCTGGGGAACAGCAACCACTCTAAATCCTGAGAACTGAGAGAAGTTTCTCATGAGGGCACATGTGATTTAGTGAACACTGCCATCTTCTCCCTCTGATTTCCTGGCTGAGCTATGGAAAAATAGTATGATATTTGTCCAATCTCTACATTAATGAGTTTTAATGAGAAAATAAATATATTTTCTTCTGGTCTGTGTCTGATGGGCAGGGACAGAAAAAAAGAGTAGAGAGGAGAGAGTCACCATTTTTGGATTAAAAGCCCTGACAGATTCATTCATTCACTCATTCGTTCATCAAGCAATAACTCTTAATTAAATGTCCACTTTATAGGAAATTTCCCTTATACCCCTATTGTGCAATCTCTCCTATCTTAAAATTCGACTGGAAATTATCTTACCACATATCAGCTCTTTCAAATCAGAGGCCAGAGGATGCATCGCCTAAATTGCTTTGTAAAGATTCAGCACTCAGGCTGGAGGTTTTTCAGTGGCAGCTAATGGTTGTCATAGGGAGGAACAAAAATGGCTCTTGGACATGCTTCTTTTTAAGCGTCCAGGGAACATTTTCTGGCTCTGGAAAGATTGCTTTCACAGAGCAATTTTAGCCATTATCAACTGAGAATAAAACCTACTTTACAAAATTAAATTAGCTAGCCTTCCCTCCCAGATTCATTTCTCCTCCTTTAGTGTGATGAAACCCGTCTCTATTTAGCAGGCCATGTAACCTCTCCTACCTCGTTGTTCAAATCATTTAGTAAAATAAAAAGGCTTTAAAAAAGGAGGTTGCAAATATAAACACGAGTGCAATTAAGATCTCGACTCCATTACATTAATATAACTACTGTGCATGGAGTTCATTATGATGCGCGTCAGGGTTTTAATGTTTTCTCCGGTTTAGTGCTGTCCTTAGTTAGAAGGAAACAGCCTGCTCTAGGAAACAATTGCCTCTTGGGTTGGAAAATAGTTTGAATACGATTCCATTGTGATTAATTAAACTCACACCTGATAAAGTAGAGAGAACCAAACAGTTTTTCTTCAAATTGACAGCATATTCGGTAAATAAAAAAAATCTATAACACCAAATTTAAATTTTCCTGATGTAATAATGTAGTATGGAAATTACTCATCTTTATTTTTCTCTTTTTGCTGAAAACATGGTGAGCCTTTATTTTTTTTCCTATGCCAAGAATAGAGGCACAAACAAGAATGAGGGAAATTGAAAAAAAGGACTTAATTAGTGAGCGCCGGCATGATAATATGGATATAAGCCTTTATTTTCTGTCCATTACCCTCAAATTATTTCTCTCAAACATTTTATCAGACAATTCTTCTTCACAGTCAGCTCTAAATGTGTGCTGCCTCCATGAGGAGGGGCCGTCCATCTTTCTCCCTGCATAACAGCCTCCCTTCCTGGAAATCAGTCTCCAAACTGAAAAGCAGCTCCTTTCCCCTTTCAGTTCCTCTCCTGACCTAACCCACGCCTCCACTCCACTCAGCAGGGCCTTCAGGAAATAACCATTGTCAGCCCTTAGAATATGAGGCAAGCTACATTAGTGACATTAGAGAACTGTAACTAACGTGTCTGAAAGGAGAATAATGAGCCCTGCTTTGAAAAATGTCGTTTTCACTCAGCCTCTCCTTCCCTCTGTCTATTTTGTCTTTGCCTTGTTTTCCTCTCTCCTTATGCCTTTCTTTGTGCCTGTGTTTTTCTGTGTCTGTCCATCCTCCTCAGTAGGTCCATCCATTTCCTCTCCCTGAGCACCACCTCATCCCACATCCTTCTTTGCTTTCTCTCTCTCCCTCCTCCCTTTTCCTCTCCTCTTAAATTCTAAGTCTCTGGGTTGCAATCAAGATCCTTGAAGCTGGCCGGGCGCGGTTTCTCACGCCTGTAATCCCAGCACTTTGGGAGGCCGAGGCAGGTGGATCAGCTGAGGTCAGGAGTTCAAGACCACCCTGGCCAACATGCTGAAACCCCATCTCTACTAAAAATACAAAAATTAGCCAGGCATGGTTACATGTGCCTGTGGTCCCAGCTACTCAGGAGGCTGAGGCAGAAGAATCAATTGAACCCAGGAGACAGAGGTTGCAGTGAGCCGAGATCGCACCACTGCACTCCAGCCTGGGCGACAAAGTGAGACTCCCATCTCAAAAAAAAAAAAAGAAAAAAAATCCTCGAAGCCAAATAAAGAGTGATGGAGCATGTCTCTGGAGAGTGTCTTGAATTAACTGGCAAGACTCAGGAACTGCTATTAATGAATCAAGGCAGCTAGCTCCCCAGGGTCAGCCAGTGTTACTGGGGCAGCACATTCAAATACTTTTGGTCGTCATTGAGAAGCTCAGTTTGGGCCTTAAGTGCTGATTTCTTTTCTGACGGAGTGTTGCTCCAAAGGCTGCAGCAGGATCTGTGTGATACTTAAAGTCACCTCTCTTGGTGTTGTCCATTGTCGACACTGTCACCACTAGGGCGTAGCCCACAGTGAACTCTATGAGCTGACCCAGCTAGAGAGCAACATGGGCCTGAGGTGGGTGGGGACAGGATTTAAACTTTCCTTAGCCTTTAGGGTAGGGGTGTCCAATCTTTTGGCTTCCCTGGGCCACACTGGAAGAAGAAGAATTGTCTTGGGCCACACATAAAATACACTAACACTAACAATAGATGATTAGCCACAAACAAACAAAAACACATACGAAAAATCACAATGTTTTAAGAAAGTTTACAAATTTATGTTGGGCTGCATTCAAAGCCATCCTGAGCCACATGCGGCCTGCAGGGTGCGTGTTGGACAAGCTTGCTTTAGGGTGTACCAAAGAAATATGTCCCCTTAAACACCTTCTACATTTTGGAGGAAAGCCAGCTTCTCACAGGGGACTGGTAGCTTTCTGATAAACAGCCTACTGGGCTAAGACACCCATAAGCATACTTGTTTGCTCGTGATGTACAGGCTTGAGAAACAGAATTACCAAAGCGTTCTGCAAATCCAAAGAGATGAAATACGATAGAAACTTTATTGATTTGGCATGCTTGACTTTCCCTTTCTGAGCTTTTGATGAATGTCTAGAATGTATAACAAACACCCGTGGTCCAACTGCTGTCTACTGATTTCTGATTCTTTTTCCCTCTGTGACTTCACAGACCTTGTTTTACAGACTTTTCAAGACAGTTGAAATAATTTATTTTTAAAGAATAATTTATAAAACGAAAACTAAACCCAGGTTTTAGCCTTGTTCACCTAGCAAGAATAGAGGAAAAGAGTTAAAAATACTTTTAAAGTCTAGCTATTAGGGAATATAGCAGCTAAAAATCCACTTACTCTTACGTCTTACAATCTTGCAGTCCTTGGTGCCATCTATAAAGTTAGAAAAACAAGAATTAGAAAAACCTCAGGTCAGTTCAGTCTAAAACATATTTATTAACTATTACGTACCAGGTACTGATGAAGGGCAGGGATCCTGGGGTAAGTAGGACATGGTTCTTGCCCTCAAAGAGCTCACAGTCTTCGTGGACCTCCCAGAGATTGTATGAGGAAAGTGCTGAGTAAATGTCACTTCTTTTCTTTTTACCTCGATATAAGGACTTTCTAAGGACAGTGGGCAAACACTCATTAGAATCCTTTCTTATCTTAAATGGTCGGGTTTCTTCCTATTTGTTTTGTGTTCTTGGTAAAGTGGTAGCATCTCTGTACTCATATACCACTTTGCATATACTTTTTACTTCCAAACTGTGCCCAGGGGATGTTTGTTAAATGCATGCATGCATGAGGGCCTGAATTGTTTTGCAATTACTTTTTCAAATCAATTTGTCTTTTACTTTGGGCTCTATGAACTCTTTCAGGAAGAGAAGGCCATGTCTTTCTCATCTTTGTGTCCCCAAATAATATGTGCTCACAAAAACTCTTGGAGTTACATTTAATTTCGTGCCTCCTTTTTGGGTGAAAAATGGGATGCTTTTCTCCTTGCCCTCATCCCGAACACACTGGGTGTGGGATTGTTGTGAGGACATATAAAGTGTGGATCCCAGTGGATCTGCGTAGCTTGGAAAGGGTGGTTTTGGGGGTGAGTGGTGGCAGCTGTCATACATTATGAACAAGCACGGCAGTGTGTTTCTGGGTGTTCTGCTCCGAAGCGTTTCTACAGAGACCAATTCTTAGCAACAATTAAGTAAGCGTTTTTGTCTTCCTTCTGCCAGCTGTGAAATGAAGGTGTTGGCTACCTTCTGGTTTCCTCTAAATTAGCATACCCCTCTCTTGGTTGCAGATATTGTGTATAAATTCTCTGTAGGTGCTTGTTCATTAGCTCCATGAAGTTTCTTTGGGTCTCTCCTCCCTTCCTTCTCTCAGAATCTCCCTGACATAGGCTCCTCATGGTTCCTAACCCTTCAGGCCTATCACTTTGTCTCATTTTCCTTTTGCCTGGTTTAGAGGTGGTAGCCTGATTTTGGAATTCTTAAGATACTACTGCAATGAAGAGCTTCTACATTTTACTTCTTAACAGTGACCCAGAGGTACCTCACCCCAGTCTCATCTTTGGTCCAGGGAATAGAACAGCCTAGGGCTCTTCACCTTGTCCTGTATCTGTGGAGAAAGCTGTGATTCCCCTAGGACGAGCTGATGTTCAGAATGAGTACAGCTTTCTCAATTGGAGGTGTAGGAGTAGGGGAAGATTGTGGGTGGATCTAAGGTAAGCGTCTTTCCTTCTTACTGAGAGGACACACAGCTAGCCTTGCTTTCATCCAGGTATACAGCAGAAGAGGTTTGTGGATGTCATTTGCATCTCCTTGCTAAAGATAGGCAGCAAGTTCATACGCTGGCTCCTAGAAGGGAAAAGTTGGGAAATGCCATAAAGAACTTTTTTGGGATTAGAAACTATTGAGAATGCTTGCCTCATTATTAAAAAGATTCTAGAACAGGACAGATCTAAGGAGATACATCTGATCCTAGACTTTTTTTTTTTTCTTTTTTTGGAACACTCGGAGTCTGGCCCTGTCACCCAGGCTGGAGTGTGGTGGCGTGATCTTGGCTCACTACAACCCCTGCCTCCCGGGTTCAAGCGATTCTCCTGCCTCAGACTCCAGAGTAGCTCAGATTACAGGTGGCTTCCACCACGCCCAGCTAATTTTTGTATTTTCAGTAGAGACGGGGGTCTCACCATGTTGGTCAGCCTGGTCTCGAACTCCTGACCTCAGATAATCCACCCGCCTCGACCTCTCAAAGTGCTGGGATTACAGGCGTGAGCCACCACACTAGGCCTGATCCTGGACTTTTAAAGTCATTCCTCTACCCCCAGACATTCAGCTCCAGGGAAAGGACAGTGACAAGGGCAAAGGCAGCAAAAATCTAAGGGTTTTGGAGAGTGGTTGGCAGGGCCAACTTGGGAGCCTGGCTCTGTAACTCTTTCTCATTTTTCAGGTGTCTCTTTAGCCCTTGGGAAGGCTTCTAGATGCCCAAATGCTGGGTTCTGTGTCCTCCCTCAGTGCCCCCTTAGCACACTGGGCCTACAATTCTGCCAGCACCCAGCCCATCCAAGGCCCGTGTTTGTGAGACCATAAGAGTACTGAATGCAGGGGCTGCTGCTTTTCCTGCATGTGCCTGCAGATATGTAATGTCACAGAGACATTACAGGCATTCACTGGGGACTTGCTGAATGAGTATATTAGGCAGCTCCTTTATAGCACAGGTGGTCCACTCTAGGAAAAGCCCTGCCACCTCAAAATGTCTCCAAGGTAACTTGTGCCCAGAATGTGTCCATGGAGTATTAACTTTGGGGTTTACATTTTTCTCCCTAATTCCTACACAAAGTCTGTGAATGAACACAATACCTTCTCTTCATGAATTTATAAAGACCACCCTTGTCCTAGTTCCTAGCAAAGGCACATCTTCGATCAGTGTTATTTCCCTTTTGATGATATGCAGACAACCCTGGAAGAAGTGGCATTTTACACTGTCCAACAGGAATTAGATAAAAATCTGGAGAAATTTGTGAAGCAGATTGTTGTACCAGGAGAGAGCACATAGAGAATTAAATAAGTTAATATTTGAAAAGCACATAGTCAACACTCTATAAGTCTTTTTAGATGGAGAAACAAAGTGTTACTGCTGTTATTGTTATTATTAGATGCTAAAACATTATGCAGACTAGAACATTATTGCTTAAACTACCGAAGTTCTGATATTTCAAAGAGAAAATGTTTTACATTTTGGAAGTCTCCAAAATATAACATGGAAGTACTCTTGGCTTGAGGTTTATTCTATTTAACACCTTTCAATAGGGCAACATCTGGATGTTATCAAGGCTTGGCAAGATGAGATGCCAAAATTACAAATTCTGGAAATGCTGTGCATTAGGCACTCTTGTCTTTGCCTGTAATTGCCTTAAAGATATAAAAGAGCCTGATTGTAATAACTCCCCTAGTGTAACTATTCTTCATTTCGATTCCACAAGAGAAGATAGCAGGAAGTAGTATCACTCTAAGGGTATGAGTAGGGAGAGAAGGAGCTAATCCTTAAATATGTGTGCCCTGCATCTCAAATAAGCCCTGAACAACAGTGTGAAAGGATTACGGGTAATCTTATATATATATCCCTTAACCTATCAACTGGAATAATTGTTGCACTAAGATAAGACGCCCCTAAGTATTCCAGGCTAGGTGGCCCTAGGTCAGAAAGCATTTATTATTTATTTCTTAAAGTCCTGTTCTCCAGCGATAGGGACGGAAATTTGGCAGACCGGGTCTCCCCTTGTCAAGCAAGTGAAATGGTTGTTTCGTTTTTAATCTGGATCCTTTGCCCTGACAGATAAATCTGAAGAGTACTGTTAAGAATGTGATGAATTGGGCTTCTGGTGATGTCTGTGGGAAAGGGAGCAAGATACAGCAGCCTGGAACTACTTTCATTGCACACAACTGCAGGCCTTTTAAAATGAAATTGGTAGAGCCAACC
Organism: Hylobates moloch; assembly: GCF_009828535.3. Classification (NCBI taxonomy): domain Eukaryota; kingdom Metazoa; phylum Chordata; class Mammalia; order Primates; family Hylobatidae; genus Hylobates; species Hylobates moloch. The sequence goes on from NW_026652279.1 coordinate 114,571,903, forward strand.
ATTTCCGAGAAGACTTAAGCAAGGAGAAAAGTTTATCTCAAACATGGCTTGAATTCTTTCAGTGCACTTCATCTCTCATTTCAGGGAATGTGTTGAGGGTCTTTGGATTGAGCTGGAATGATGGAGAACACTTGAGTACTATTGTGGCTGAGTTAGTTTTGTCCCTGGGTACCATGACACTTTGTGAACAGAGAAATGGGTGCTTCTGTGTTACAGTTCAACAGCTCTAGCTGGAGGTGAGCTGTGTAGCATAGAGAGGGTAAGGCATGTCTGAGTCACTCTTGGTACCACGTGGCCAGATACCATGCTGCCAAGCATAAAGATAAGCAGAGTTTAATCCTTATTTGAGTAATCTGACCTGAGGAGATAGCCAAACTGTGTGATTACCATTCCCAACTAGACTTTTGAGATGGGCAGATCACCTGAGGTCAGGAGTTTGAGACCAGCCTGACTAACATGGTGAAACCCTGTCTCTACTAAAAATACAAAAATTAGCTGGGCATGGTGGTGAATGCCTGTAATCCCAGTTACTCAGGAGGCTGAGGCAGGAGAATCGCTTGAACCCAGGGGGCAGAGGTTGCAGTGAGCCGAGATCGCACCACTGCACTCCAGCCTGGACAACAGAACGAGACTCTGTAAAAAAAAAAAAAAAAAAAAAAAAGAAAGAAAAGAAAGAAAGAACAAAAGTGGTAAAGCAGTCAGTGTTTGGTCAGGAGACAGAAATCACAATAGTACAGTCATGAGCCGCATAATGACATTTCTGTCCAACACAGACTGCCTACATGATGGTGGTCCCATAGATTACAATACTATGTTTTTACTGTACCTTTTCCATGTTTAGGTATGTTTGGATATACAAATACCATTGTGTTACAATTACCTACCACATTCAGTACAGTAACATGCTGTACAGGTTTGTAGCCTAGAAGCAATAGACTATGCCATATGGCCTAGGGTTGTAATAGGCTATACTATCATCTAGGTTTGTGTAAGTACATGCCATGATGTTCACACAATGATGAAACTGCCTAACAATACATTTCTCAGAACATATCCCCATCATTAAGTGAGACATGACTAATAGTTTGGACAGGGAAAACTTAATACCACATAAAAATTAGGAACTAATTAAAGGGTATTACCTACTAAGAAGTATAAAGGGAATTCTCAAGAAAACTGGGGTAAGAGGCAGGGAGCAGTCACTAGGCATAGAGCTGAAAGACAGCATTCAAAGAAGGTATAACCTTGAAGGAAGTCCTTCCAGTTCAGTTTCAAGGCTGTGATTCATTTAATGTGATCTAGTAGATGTCAGAGAAGTCCACTGAAGTGATGCAGGATGGGCTGCCGAGCAGGAAGCCACCTGTTATGGTGAGGATGAAACTCCTTGGAGGGTTTGTGCCATCAGGTCTTCTGCATGCCCCTACCAAGGGAGCTGCTGGGTGGCAAGGAAGCAGCTCAGTGTTTTCTAAGAACAGAGCTGGAACCAGAAGAGAAGCCCCTTCCTTGTGCAGTGTCCCTTTAGCGCCCTCTACTGACAAGGCCTAACATTGTGCCCGCTAACGAAAGAAATTAGGTCCAGCTCCAGTTATCATAATGTAGGGCAGAAAAGGGCATATGTGGGGCTCAGAGACAGTAAATTGGAACAGGCATAGGCGGTGAAGTAAAGGTTGTCTTAGAGAGGGGAGAGGAAGTTGGAGTGGGTGGAGCTGCGGATAAATTAGGATGAGACTGAGCGATGCACTGACCATGGTTCTGAAGCGTGGCTGAAAGAGTGGGGATGGAACCGAGGGGAAATTAGAGGAATACTCAGGGGATGGAATAAATAGGTCTCCGTGGCGGATGAGCCAGAGACGGGCCAGAGGGAAGTGGCAGACATGTACCCTAGGTTTGGTGGCTTTCCTATCTGAGAAAAATGGCAGGTTTGGGCTTCAAGGAAGATAATGAATTGTTTGGACTTCTCAATTTATGGTACCTGTAGACTATCCTAAAATTCAGAATTTCCTGGAAAAAGCACAACAGATTCAAATATTCAAATACTCAAATATGTAGTGGAGCGATAGAGTTCCACAACTGATACAAAACTCACATGCAAAGAAAAGGAATGAAAAACAAATTTCCACCTTAAGAAGAAATTCAACAAAATTTATTTTCAGAAATAAACTGTCTTCAAATTCATAAAAATCGAATGACTTTCCATTAAAGCTTGGAGCTGTAGTGCTTTTTTATAATATGGGAAGTTGTAATTTAATTTTTAACAGATTGAGAGGTGGGATTTCACTATGTTGCCCAGGCTGGACTTGAACTCCTGGGCTCAAGGGATACTCCCATCAACTTCTAGAGTAGCTGGCATTACAGGTATGCACTGAAACTGTAATTTGAATAAAGATCACCATTAAAGTTTAGTGTATTTGTGCGTGTGTTTCTGTGTGTGGAGTTTTGTTGTTTTGTACAGAAAGAAACTTTTAAAAATCTGCATATAATTTCCAACTGAATGAACTTTCTATATTAAACAGAGTAGAAAATATAATATTTTTACACGCTGTTACATTTTATTGCAGGCCAAAAGCTGTCTCACTCTTTCTGTATATATACACATATACCCAAAGGAAGGAGGTGGAGCTAATGGGCTGAGAAGTCAAAAAACAAAACAAAACAAGTGTAATTTTTCCTTAGCGCTCATTTCTCGAACCACACTTTATAACACTTAGTTGTATTTTGTATTTTTCTATTTTGTGTCCAGTTGCTTTCTGTATATAAGCCCTGCTTCCTCTTTCATACTTATTCCTAGAGGGCAGGACAGATACCACATGGTATTTATTCTTCACAATTTAATAAGAACTTATCAATAAAGAATTCATTTTTATTGTTCAACACAGGCTTACTAAGCATGATTCTGAGCCAACACATGCCTAGGTGATCCTTGGAACAAACATGAAAAACACACAGTTCTGGTCCTTGAGGAACTCATTATTTAAGTGAAGAAAAATGTAAAATGAGACCATTTGGATAAAATATATTTGGATGCTTAAAGTTATAATCCATTCTTTGGTCAGACTCTTGAATTTTGAATGGATCTTTGAAATAAGGATGCAGGAAGTACCATCCATTCTTTCCACCAAAGTTTGTGAGTTTACTGGGTATCAGACACAGTGTGGGCTAATCAGAACTCCAGTAGTATTTGTATGCAAAAATCAAATGAATGTTCCCATATTATATGGAATTGTACTGGAGAGAACATCAGAACAGTCTAAAGCTTTATGAACTTGACAAGAATGCTGGGGAGAATAACGAGTTAATCTTCCACAGAATGCTTTGAACACAGAAAGTACCAACATAAGTGCTAATTATTAGCCCCAAGACCTTTTTCCTTTTTCCCTGTACTGTTAGATCCATCATAAAATTTCTTAACTTCAAGGGAAAGTATTGTTCTTTACATGAGCACTTTTTGTGAAGTCAAATGTTAATATATGCATTTATGGAAAAAACACATCTTTCATTATTCTTTTTATCCTCCCTAGAGGGAAGACATTGTATCATGTATCTATTCTGTAAGGTCCCTAGCAAAGCAATGTGCATTTTGTTACTCTATGTTGGCAATGGCTGGCTTGCCTTAAGAAGAAGCAAAATGTATGTTTAGAATTTTATCTGGGGCCAGGCATGGTGATGCGCACCTGTAGTTCCAGCTACTGGGGAGGCTGTGGTGGGAGGATCACCTGAGCCCCTGGGAAATTGAGGCTGCAGTGAGCCATGATCTCACCACTGCACTCCAACCTGGGTGATGAAGCGAGACCCTGTCTCAAAACAAACAAAAAAAATCCAACAACAGAAATAACCCCAAAGAATCTTAGCTAGGACTACAAACTAGTGAGATTTAAAAATAACAGAACTTGGGTAAACTAAAAACATTTGCACTTTAAAGTGGTTAGCAGGGGAGACTATAGAGTCTACACTATCAGAGATCTGTCATCACTCCAAATATTTTGGTTCTTGTCATCTGGAATTGCTTTCAGAACCACTTGTGAAAACCATATTAAAAGCTAGTGCCATTACTTCATTTCACATCTGATACACAGAAAAGAACATGAGAGACCAAAAGTGAAAAATATATCCAAGGGAATGCTCTGTGTTGGTGTGTGCAAGTCTCAGAAAGTCAATGAGTTAGAAACTCATTGCAATAATATGAAGCAAATCGTTCTGTACACACCCACATAAACTCAAGAAAATTTCAAACACAAATATTGAAAGGTTTTAAAGCATTTTAAAATTTCAAATTTCTGTTATACTGGATCTCGTGGGGAAAAAAAGTCAAAATTACGTTTAAAAGACATTCACCAAAGAAGGAAAGAAGGCAAACAGGGAGAATAACCTCCACGACCCCCCACCCCCAACACACACACACAATTCCTTTCTGCCCTCTTTCCAGGAGTCTAATCAAATGTTCTGAAAAACCAACTAATGACCACCCCCTCTCCCAGGTTGTTTCTTTCTTTCTTTCTTCCACCACAGGTGACAATAGTCAGAAATTTTTGGTTACTTTCCACCATTTTCTAATGAACCCATTTGTTGTCTGGAAGAGGAAAGAGAACTAGATAATGGGCAGCTGGAACATACAGCTGGCTAGTCACAGGCTCTTATTCCTTTCCCTGTCTCATATATCTTTTTAAGGCTTGTATTAGTTTGCTAATGTTTCTGTAACAAAGTGCCACAAACTAGGTGGCTTCAACAACAGAAATTTATTGTCTCACAGTTCTGGAGGCCAGCAGTCCAAGATCAAGGTGTTGGCAGGGTTGTGTTTTTCTTAAGACGTGAGGAAGAATCTGTTCCATGACTCTCCCCTAACTTCTGGTGGTTTGCTGGTAATCTTTGCTGTTTCTAGGCTTGTAGACACGTCACCTTGATATCTGCCTTGATGTTCACTTGCTGTTCTTTCTGTGTGTATGTCTGCCTCCTGATTTCCCCTTTTATCAGGACACCAGTCATGTCAGATTAAGGCAAACTCTAATAATCTCATTTCAACTTAATTACCTTTGTAAGACTCTTTCTCTAAATAAGGTCACATTCTGAAGTACTTGGGGTTAGGACTTCAACATGTAAATTTGTGGGGAACACAATTTGACCTATAACAGCCTAGAGTGAGGGTGCACGGAGAAATGAAAATGTGGGGAAAAAGAAAGCCTAACAGCTAGACTTTTTGCACTATGGCATATATAAACAGGAAGTCGTTCTTCTCACTTTCATAAATTGTCATACCAATAAGAGTCTGAGCTAAGGCACCTTTTCATATGCATCTCAGATAAATTCCTATAGCACTTTACTTGTACCTATCTATGACACTCATGATTTTCTACCTTGTATTGCAGTTTATTATGTGCATAATTTATTTCTTTTATCAAACTATAAACTTCTTGAAAGCAGTATCTAATCCATCTTTGTTTCCATTTCTTAACCTAGCACAGTACCTTGAACGTGATCGGTATTCAATAAATTATCATTGAATCCGGAAATGGCTGTCTAGACTTTATAGGTCAGAGTTCACAAAGTATATAAACTCACTGTTAAGCACTATATTGGTCAGGATAAGTTAGGTTGTACTGCAGGATCAAATTACTCCAAATTCTCAGTGATTTAATACAACAAAGTCTATTTTTTGCTGAGGCAAAAATCTTGTACAAGTCCAGGCAGTTCCTTAAACTGTTAATCCTCCATGTGGAAGCAAAGTACCCTAGACAATTTCATCTTAGCATTAAGCAAGCCAGAAACTTGAAATGTCAATCTCGGGGACCTTTTCTTTTTCCCTAAAAAAAGTATCCTATATTAGTGTTGTGTACAGTGTTTACTGAGCCCTTACTATGTACCAGGCAGTATTGTAGATGCTGGGATCCAACGGTGAAAAAGACATACTAGAGGCTACATTCTTGTGTCGAACAAGGGTTAAAAAAAGGAGTGGCCAAATAAATGAGATATTTGCATATAATTATAAATGCCATAAAGAAAGTAGAACAGGATAATATGGCACAAAATAACTTTCTTGTGATTTCAGTGCCAGTATATTCTAAAAATCTTAGTCTTCTATTAAAAAATTTGTCATGGGAAAATAAATTCACACAAAATATTTAAGAAAAGAAAAAAATCTTAAAAATGGAAACACACACACTCTATTTCAGTTATCTATTGCTGTAGAATAAACCACCCCAAAACTTAGTGGTTTAAAACAACAGTAATTGTATATTTGCTCAGAATTCTGTGATTTGGGTAAAGCTTGGTAGGAAAACCTCACCTGTGCTCCGTATCTGTTGGGCTGGAATGTCCAGAATGTCTTTTTTATTCACATGACTATTGACTCAGTTGAATGTCTAAATTGTGGAGACTATCTGAGCATCTCTATCTCCATGTGTCTACTCCAAATGGCTAGCTTGGGGTTCCTCACAGTATTGCAGCTGGATTTCAAGATGGAGCATTCCAGGAAAATACGCTCAGGTGCCTATCAATCCTTTGCTTGCATCACACTTCCTAATGTCCCATAGACTAAGGGTAGTCACATGGTCAACCCTAGAGTCAACCTGGCAGAGAACTACACAAGGGCATGATAAGAGAACTGGTTCACTGAGAGCTACCAAAATACCTGTTTATCACTGTCAATAATCTGGCCTCTAATAATCCTCATTCCTCCTGCAATACACTCTGCTTTTACTGAGACCCCCATAATCTCATTCTATTACAGCGTGAGATTTGGACTTGAAGTCTATAATCTCATCATCTAAATCAGGCCCAGGTAAAGGATGAGGCTTCTTAGGTATAATCACTTTTGATTTGAATACCTGTGAACTGAAGAGATGAAGAGATAAGTTATATTCTCCCTCATGCCCATAACAATCAACATATAATGGTGAAGCAAGGACTGAAAAATGGCAATGGCAATAAAAGGTTCCATTCAAAAAGGGGGAAATGTGAGAAATGGAGCGGTCACCAATCTTACGCAACCTGCAATCTAGCTGGGTACATATTTTCAGATCTTACGGCCTAGTTCTGATATCTGGAAGTGATTCTCCATGGCTCATGCTTACAACTGAGTGGCTTTCAGTCTTCATCTTGCTCATAGAAGGTTGAGAGCACAGAGGCTTCTTTTTATTTTGAAATGCTTCTGTCTCTTTCAGTTCAATCTGGCAATGTTTGTGATAGTACAGTTTTCTTTAAAACTTTGTGGGTTTTTTATGTATCTTATTAGGGGTTAACTTCATTAGACAAAAGTTATACCCACAAAGCTCTTTAAAACCTATCCCTTCCTAATTTTGCCTGCAAGTCAGGGTGCTATGGCATAATACCTTTACTATTTTTAGAGGATCTTTATTTCTTCTCTTTTTTTTCTTTTTTTTTTTAGCTGAGAGAGTTTGAGCCAATTTGTGAGGATTCTTAGAAGCCCCTTTTTCTATCCAAGGGAATTTATGGGTCAGAGCCCTAAATCTTTCTGAGATCTCACAAACAGTATCCTTGATTTCATCTTTACTTTGAGTCCCTATTTTATTGGTATTGTCCTGGATTTGATATGAGGCAGATTTTACTTTGAGAATATTTTTCCAAGGAACACTGGGGATGAGAATTTATTTTTGAACCCCAAAGGCTTTGCATTTTCTTCAAATTCTGCTTGAAAACAGAATAGCTAATTCTTTAGTTCATCTTACACTTCCCATAACTTAACTTAGGCAACTAAAAGATGCAAGGTGCTACTTTAAACATCCTGTGTGGATATCTTCATAGCTGGATCCACAAGTTAATTAGGTATCTTTTCTATTTCGCATATTACTGTTGGTGACAGTGTTGCTAATGAATCTACCCATCCATAGCTTGGGTTTTCTTTTCTCCAGCTTCCAGAAAGCAATTTCCTCTCTGCTCTTTTAACTAACATTAAGTGTCTTGAGATTTATCAAGTCTCCACCTATTGCACAATTCCAAATCCCACATGTTTTAGCTTTTTGTTGTAGGAGTACTCCACTTTGGGTATCAATTTCTAACTTTCAAGTTACTTCAGGGACTGTTTTACCAATTGTTCAGCCAGTACATGATTCAAGTTTTCTTTTCTCCAGTGTCTGATAGCTGTTTTATCACTGCCCTTCCATTCTTCACTAATACAAAAACTCAAACAAAAATCTCTTTTAAGTTATATCCTTAGGGGAATAAGTACACATTTAATTTGGTCCCCTGTATCTTCTGGATCATCATTTTCAGCACTGTAAAGTCATAATTGCAGTTATTAATAATTTCTCAATTGCCTAAGATTCAGTTTTCTTAGAAAGATTGCAATCAACAATTGCCTGTCTTTCTTTCCCTTCCTTCCTCCGTGCCCTCCCTTCCTCGTCTTTCCTTTCTCCCTCCCTTCCTTCCTTCCTTCCTTCCTCCCTCCCTCCCTTCCTCTTTCCCTCCCTCCCTCCCTTCCTTCCTTCCTTTTCCTCCCCCGTCCCTCCCTCTCTCTCTTCTCTTTCTCCCCTTCCTCCCTCCTTCCCTCCCTCCCTCCCTCCCTCTCTCTCTTCTCTTCCTTCCTTCCTTCCTTCCTTCCTTCCTTCCTTCCTTCCTTCCTTCCTTCCTCCCTTCGTTCCTTCCTTTTATCCGGGTACATAGTATTTGGCTTTAGGGTGCAGAAGTAAGTACATTTTTTTTCTTGCATGATACTTACTGTCTTAGTGAGAAACTTACTTGTCATTTATCCTAAAAAATATATTAACCAGGAAGTCTATTTTGGTTATTGGATAACCCAAGGGAAAATTTCAAAGTAAACAAAACTTGTCTTTGGCTTACCTCACTTCACCTGTTGGCAAAAATTTCTCCACTTTTGGAAATCTAGTCACTGAGGTCTACTGTTTTTACGTTTTTCCTAGGAAGCCTTTGTCCTTTGCTTGATTTCTTCCAGAATGGGCCTCAGAATCCATCCATAGTTTTCCCGCTTTTCTTTATACAAATACATATATCTCTATCTTCTTCTTTGATTTCCCCAGGGCCTTGGTCTTGACCAAATTTTCCAAAGCTTTTTTTTTTTTTTTTTTTCCAGTAATGTGATATTGGTTCATCATTGCTTTCTCTGATAAAATGGTAACATTTAGACAGATATTTTTCTTTTCTGGAGATGAAACATGCCAACCTAAAGAATGTCTAAAACTATGACTGGGCATATGAGGAAGATATGTAGGGGTAAACTGGCCTTTCAGGCCTCCTTAAGTTGCCAGGGCAACTCCATGTGGCTTCTGTCTCTCCTCCTGGGATTCTCCATGTGACCAGGCCCTTGTGCTGGAGAAGGCATGCTTTCAAGTGTGGATAGAACCAGTGGCTGTGCAATTAAATTTCTCCAATTTATTTTCAGGCCAAAGAGGTTTGCAATGTAGGTCTGGCTTTACACCCTTACTTAAGAAAACATCTTATGGCTCCTCAAGGATCCGAAGGAATGTAATTAGCCCCATAGTAAAATCTGTACTTTGTGGCCACCAGAACTTTGACAGCAAGTGTAAGTAACTTTGTGACCAGCATTTGCTTTTCATATTTACTTGAAATAAATCTATGTTATCTCTTCTGTGTATTTAAGATCCGAAGAAAAAGATTTCTGACCCCACCCCTTGTTTCCCTGGTACCATTTTCTTTTATAATTGTTTATGATGTAGTCTACTGCAGCTGATCTGGACATCAGAGGGGATCACAAGACAGGGAATATGACCCTCTGGCAGGGTTTTCAGCTCTTTACCCGCATTGGGATTTTTTTTTTTTTTTTTTTTTGAGATGGAGTCTCGCTCTGTCGCCCAGGTGGGAGTGCAGAGGCAGGATCTCAGCTCACTGCAACTTCCACCTTCTGGGTTCAAGTGATTCTCCTGTGTCAACCTCCCCAGCAGCTGGGACTACAGGTGTGCATCACCATGCCCAGCTAATTTTTTGTATTTTCGGTAGAGACTAGGTTTTACCATGTTGGCCAAGATGGTCTTGATCTCTTGACCTCGTGATCTGCCCGCCTCGGCCTCCTAAAGTGCTGGGATTACAGGTGTGAGCCACCACGCCTGGCCTGGGATTTTTATCTGTGAGGATTAAGTGAGGTGTCAGGACCCAAGGAAGATAGCTGGGCTGAGGGGGATGCCCCCGAGCCTGCTCCCAGGGAGGAGGTGGCCAGAAGCTGCTGCAGCCAGACTCTGCCTCTTGCTGCTTGTGGGACCTGTTGGGTTTGGAAACGAATACATTTCTATAAATGTGGAATGTTCTCAAGTAAAGACAAGAATAGGAAAAGCTCACTTAATCTCTTCAATGATAGTTTCTTTGTTTTTTGTTGTTGTTTTGAGACAGACGGGGTCTCGCTCTCTTACCCAGGCTGGGGTGCAGTGGCACAATCACAGTTCAGTAGAGCCTCGACATCCTGTGCTAAAGCAATCTTCCTATCTCAGCCTTGTAAGTAGCTGGGACTACAGGCATGTGCCATCACACCTGGCTAATTTTTAAAAAAAATTTATTTTTTTGTAAAACCAGGGTCTCACTACGTTGCCCAGGCTGGTCTCAAACTCCTGGGCTCAAGCGATCCGGGTCCCATCTTGGCCTCCCAAAGTGCTTGAATTACAGGAGTGAGCCACTGCCCGCAGTCTTCAATGATAGTTTTTCTTAAAATATAAAATGCAGATAGTAACATCTGCCCAGCCTTCCCAAAGATGAATTATATTTACAGTTCTGACCATCCTGGGGAAGAAGATGTTCATAATTTCTGAGAGAGTTTCTGCAAACCAAAACAAAAATATGTTGCTGTAGGGAAGAGCAGGTCTCTCTGACTTTCTGACTCAGCTTGAGTTCCCGTTGGTGGGCAAGTAAAATTGCTTTTCTGTGCTTCTTTGAGAGCAAGTTGAAACCCAGACAGGGAGGGACATTCCTTTGTACATTTACTGCTACCTGGAAGAATTTTCTTTTTCTTTCTTATAGGAATAAAAATAGAATCTAAAAATGTTCCCTTTCTTTGGGGGTAGTTAGGTGTGAAACAGCTTAAAACCATCATTTAAACAGTTATGACAAAGCTACTTCTTTTTTCAGGGAGGAAAGGTATAATCCTATTATCTTTGTGTGGTTATCAGCACCACTTGAAATTCCAATTAGTGCAGCTAATCACCATGAGCTCCTCTAGTACTTAGCTGGCAAATAGCTAAGTCTAATTAATACTTTGGAGTGGTAGGTAAATGACATTTATTTTACTCCTGTAGGCACATTTTCTAAGTAAATTTCTGATTTGGGGCTTGTTTCATTGCAAATGGACAATTTATCAAGAGGAACAACAGCAACAAAATTCTGTATGAAACTAACAAAATAAGATCCTAAGTGATCTTATCCAATCTAAAAGGAACTAAAGGTCCTAGAGAGGAAGGTAGTCCGCTTGGTGTCCAGCCAAAGACATACTTCTCATCCACTTATTGTTAAAAAATAAATCTATAAAATAGGAGAGGAATTATTCATTTAAATTCAGATTTGTAGAGAGATGCATTACCATTTGACCCTTTAACAATGATTCGTTTATTAGAAACAGGATAGGACCTCTGAGCTTTTTAATGCAAAAGACTTAGAGCCTGGGGCCTCTGGCAAGTCCATTATAATAACCTGGCTGATCTCCATGCAAAATGATACCTCTCCTGTGGCCAGTAAGCATTTTATTTATTTGTTTATTTTTAATTAATTAATTAATTGTTTTGAGGCAGAGTCTCACTCTGTCACCCAGGCTAGAGTGCAGTGGCGCAATCTCAGCTCACTGCAACCTCTGCCTCCTGGGTTCAAGTGATTCTCCTGCCTCAGCCTCCTGAGTAGCTGAGATTACAGGTGCCTGCCACCATGCCTGGCTAATTTTTGTACTTTTAGTAGAGATGGGGTTTCACCATGTTGGACAGGCTGGTCTTGAACCCCTGACCTCAAGTAATCTGCCCATCTCAGCCTCCGAAAGTGCTGTGATTACAGGCATGAGCCACCACGCCCGGCCCCTGTAGGCATTTTAAATTGGAACTTGGCTGAGGGGCAATCCCTGTTCTTCCATGTAGAAATTCTCTGTTAGCAACACCCCCTACCTGTCAATTCAGTTTCATCATCTCCTGTCCTAGTGAGGTCCTCGAGTTGATTTAGATGAGGGTCAGCTTTACAGGGGGAAGCAAGGCTTGATCACATGCCCAATGTTACCTATGGCCCCATGTTGATCATCGTGGTCTACATATGTCTTGGAGGAAGAGACAGGAGGGTTCACAACTTAGTCATCACTGTGACTACTGGAAAATCCATTCTGATGGTTGGTCATTATTGTCCCCTCAATGTTTGAAGGTAAACACCACAATATTAATATTAACCCAAAGAGTAAGGGTGTATTAGTTCATTTTCATGCTACTGATACACAATACCCAAAACTGGGAACAAAAAGAGGTTTAATTGGACTTACAGTTCTACATTGTTGGAGAGGCCTCAGAGTCACAGTGAAAGGTGAAAGGCACTTCTTACACAGTGGTAGAAAGAGAAAAATGATGAAGAAGCAAAGGCAGAAACCCCTGATAAACCCATCAGATCTCACGAGACTTAATCACTATCACAAGAATAGCATGGGAAAGACCAGCCCCCATGATTCAATTACCTCCTCCTGGGTCCCTCCCACAACACGTGGGAATTCTGGGAGATACAATTCAAGTTGAGATTTGGGTGGAGCACAGTCAAACCATATCATTCCATCCCTGGCCCCTCCAAATCTCATGTTCTTACATTTCAAAACCAATCATGCCTTCCCAACAGTTCCCCAAAGTCTTAACTCATTTCAGCATTAACCCAAAAGTCCACAGTCCAAAGTCTCATCTGAGACAAGGGAAGTCCCTTCCACCTATGAGACTGTAAAATCAAAAGCAAGCTAGTTAGTTCCTAGATACAATAGGGGGTACAGGTATTGGGTAAATACAGCCCTTTCAAATGAGAGAAACTGGCCAAAACAAAGGGGTTACAGGCCACATGCAAGTCCAAAATCCAGCGGGGTAGCCAAATTTTAAAGCTCCAAAATGATCTCCTTTGACTCCAGGTCTCATAACCAGGTCATGCTGATGCAAGAGGTAGGTTCCCATGGTCTTGGGCAGCTCTGCCTCAGTGGTTTGCAGGGTACAGCCTCCCTCCTGGCTGCCTTCACCGGCTGGCATTGAGTGTCTGAGGCTTTTCCAGGTGCATGATGCAAGTTATCAGTAGATCTACCATTCTGGGGTCTGGAGGACAGTAGCCCTCTTCTCACAGCTCCACTAGGCAGCACACCAGTGGGGACTCTGTGGGGGGACTCCCAAACCTCAATTCTTGACTTCCGTGCACCTGTAGGCTCAATACCACGTGGAAGCCGCCAAGGCTTGGGGCTTCCACCCTCTGAAGCCACAGCCTAAGCTCTACATTGGCCCCTTTCAGCCACGGCTGGAGTGGGGGGGACACAGGGCACCAAGGTCCCTAGACTGCACACAGCATGGGGACCCTGGGCCTGGCCCAGGAAACCACTTTTTCATTCTGGGCTCCTGGGCCTGTGATGGGAGGGGCTGCTGTGAAGGTCTCCCACATGGCCTAGAGACGTTTTTCCCATGGTCTTGGGGATTAACATTAGGCTCCTTATGCAAATTTCTGCAGCCAGCTTTAATTTCTCCCCAGAAAATGGGTTTTTCTTTTCTATTGCGTTGTCAGCTGCAAATTTTCCAAATTTTTTATGCTCTGCTTCCCTTATAAAACCAAATGCCTTTAACAGCACCCAAGTCATCTCTTGAATGCTTTGCTACTTAGAAATTTCTTCTGCCAGATACCCTAAATCATCTTTCTGAAGTTCAAAGTCCCACAGATCTCTAGGGCAGGGGGAAAATGCCACCAGTCCCTTTGCTAAAATATAAAAAGAGTCACCTTTATTCCAGTTCCCAAAAAGTTCCTCATCTCCATCTGAGACCACCTCAGCCTGGACCTTATTGTTCATATCACTATCAGCATGTTTGTCAAAGCCATTCAACAAATCTCTAGGATGTTCCAAACTTTCTCACATTTTCATGTCTTCTTCTGAGCCTTTCAAACTGTTTCAACCTCTGCCTGTTACCCAGTTCCAAAGTGATTTCCACATTTTCGGGTATCTTTTCAGCAACATCCCAATTCTGGTACCAATTTACTGTATTAGATTGTTTTCACACTGCTGATAAAGACATACCCGAAACTGGGAACAAAAAGAGGTTTAATTTCCATATGGCTGGGGAGGCCTCAGAATCATGGTGAGAGAAAAAAGGCACTTCTTAAATGGCAGTGGCAAGAGAAAAATGAGGAAGAAGCAAAAGCAGAAACTCCTGATAGACCCATCAGATCTTGTGAGACTTATTTACTATCATGAGAATAGCACGGGAAAGACCAACCGTCATGATTCAGTTACCTCCCCTTGGGTTCTTCCCACAACACGTGGGAATTCTGGGAGATACAATTCAAGTTGATATTTGGGTGGGGACACAGCCAAACCATATCATTGGGTCTGCATTTCTTTTAAGGCTCTTTCTCTATAGGCCTGGGGGATTCCTATGCACATGTCCTGGAGTAACATGTTTATAATTAAACAGTTGCTTTGTTCTCCTCCCTTGAAAAAAGTCCATATTTGCAGAGAGTACCAGAGTTTCTAAACCAGAAAAGGCTGTAGAGAGGATAATTAGTCTCAAAGAGTTGCAAATTTCTGTGGTTTTGAGCACAAGCCTTTGGCTGGGTGCTGGTCTGGGAACAGAAGATGCTTATTTTTAAGACACAAATTCTGTGTTTAATTTTTGGGAATATGAAAGAGTAGAATGTTTACTGGGGAAGGGATTTGAAACCTTTTGTAGTCATTTTGAGTTTTGCAGATAAAGGCAACCCACACTGCTGTTCTTAGGCAAAGTAGTTCTGCAAGCAGCTCTCACAGGACTAAAGAGCCGCTCCCCAATGTGTAGCCATTATTCTGTATAATTATGGATATTTTCCCTTCCAAAAATATTTTTTTTCTAGAAGCTCTGTTTCAAAGGCTTTCGATTCTGTGTGTCATTATCAAATAATCTTTTTTGTACTCGGGTGTTTATTATTGGATTGCAACAACGATAAAGCTCTAGGGGTTTTGTCTCCTTTGGTATGCTAATTAGCCAGTTTCCTTTTGATCTTTTTCTCACTGAAAAGAGTGAAAAGCTATCTCGGTAAGGAATCTTAGTGCTGTACATTCATCTCCTCATCTCCATAATCTGAGGATCAGAGGAAGACAACAATTTTACTGCTGAATGAGAGCTACTAGAGGCTTTAGTTAGAGCTCACTGCTGCCAAATAGTGTCCCACTGGCACCCGAAGTTGGGCACCAAGGAGGAAGACGCAAAGGGGGAAAAGGCACAAATATTTTATGTAGCAGAGTGAGCTCAGTTGCTTTTATTTTTTCTTGAAGCATTCAATCCATGCAAATCTATGTCATTTTGCTTAATTTTTGACTTTTAGATTTCTTTATCCTATTGATATATTTTTAGTGACAACAACTGAATATTTAGTTGGAAGAAAATGGCCTGAATAGTGTGAAGAAATAGGCTGCAGACAAAATCTGTTGGATGATAAGCTGCCTTTCAAAAGACACAGTAAACTCACATATGCAGAGTAACTGGGGAAAATGCCATGGCTCTTATGGGCTGGAGGCACATGTATTAGATTATGTTTGGGAAAGGATGGGAAGAAATAAGTTAGTAGATTCTTCGTTTGATTGTTTATTGGTCTACTGTGGTTGTAAAGATTTACTTTTTTATTAAGATCTAAGGACTTAGGACACAGTCTGGGAAGTTGAGTGGGAAATTTCATCATTAATATCATCACTTAACATCTGTTGAGAATGCACTAAGAGAGCAGCATTGCATTACAAGGACCAAGCAAGTTGATATTTAAATACTGTCATCACAGGACCTATACCCAGCCCCTACAGATACACATTCACAAACATATGCACACATTTTTGGTTAAGCTACAGGAAATCACTGTTTTTGCAAGTAAAAAGTAATTCAGATGTCTCAATGGAACACAGTTTACTGTTTGGGAGGTGTGATCAGGGTAATCAAGTTTTATTTATTTATTTTTTAAAAAGCGTGCATACATCCAAAAGAGTATTGCCTCCTTTAAAACTGTACCAGGTGGTCCAATTCCAAATATACTGCCATGGCTGTGGACATTTTTAGAATAGTCCTAAACCTGAGGTGTTTCATTTCCTCAATGTTTAGAAACCCTTCGAAGATGGGTTTGAATTTTGGAAATAAAGGAAAGTCATCAAAATCACCTCTTGTATGTAGAAACACTTTATACTGTATAAAACTGCTGAATGAGAGCTACTATTTTGAGTGTTCTTTTAAATAAGCAAAATTTGAATGCAATGGTTTCCTTGGATGCTATAGCAACCACCAGTGCCTTACAATTTTTGATTCAAAAGATACTTTGAGGTCATCTGGTTGAACAATCCTTAAACTTTATCAAACTTAAAAATTCTCAGAGGAATTACAAATGCAGTTTTGAGCACCTTGCCATAAAGATTCTGATTTATTAGACTTAGAAATGACCCAGAAATCTATGCTTTTACTAAGTTTGTCAGTGATTCCAGTGCAGGAGGTGGTCAACCATACTTGGAATGGCTGCTCTTATCTATAGAGATAGATGCTGAAATTCAGTGACCCACTGGAAATTATTCCACTACACAAAAGCTGGTCCAGAGCAGAATGCCAGGTTCCCGGACTCCCAGGAGAGCCTTCAGAAGGGACTTCTTGGGTTTGAATCACCGTATGGTACTTAACAGGTAAATGGCATCCAACCATTTTTAAAGCCAATGTTTTCTCATATGTAAAATGAGGATAATTCTGATATGAAGCTCACAGTGTTGTGTCCTGCAAATTGCTTACAATAGTGTCTGGTAGATAGTAATTGCTCAATAAACATCACTTACCATATGTTTAGCCAGAGAATTTTATTATGGCTCTTTGTATTTATTTCCTTTTCTGTGCTTCTCACTTTTTATGATTTCTCCCCTGCACTTTCACCCTCCTTCTTTTTACAGGCATCTCATCTTGACATTCCTTCCCCATGACTTTGATCCCACCTTGGTTCCTGGTACTGCCACCAGACTAGAGAGTCACTGAAAGGTAACAATCAGTTATAATAACTCTTTGGAATCCTCTCTGAGAGGAATAGCTGGGTCTTTTCACATTTTGTCTTTATGCACAATTAACCTCTAACTACAGCCCTACTGGGTTGTTATTTAAAAAATTCCGCAGCTAGTGTGCAGAGATTGAAGTTATCAGCACAGAAATTCTCTCTTTATGCCAGATGAGTGGAGGGCAAAGAGCAGGATATAGAGAAAAGCAGCCAGCACAGCTGGTGGCATCTGCACTTGCCCACGGGCTCTTCAGACCTCGCTCTGAAGCCAGAGGCACTAATGATGGTGCCAGAGGGAGAAAGGCAGCATGAGGCATCCATGTAAGGTGCCAGTGAAGCACTTGTGTCTCTTCCCCATCTGTTCCCATCACCCGTACCCCCTCCCATTTGCTCACAAATAAATAGGCAATGGGCAACCAAATGCTGCCTGAGCTACCTGATGCTGTTAATTACTATGACTGCTTAGAGCCAATTATCTCCACAAAAGCAAAACATCTTCATGTAGCATTCCAAATGGAAACTGTTTTGTCTGGGGCAGGGACAAATTGAACACTGTGGCTTAGTTCAAGCTAAAAGGGCTCTTCTTTGGCATGGATTTCAAAGACCTATTTGTTGTCTTTTTGTTTCTTTTAATTTTTGTTGTAGCTTTGCAGATGCCACAACTACTAAAAATATAGCAGGCATGATTGGGGTGTGATACTCTGTATAGATAGATTTGTATGTGTCTTTTAATCTTTATACACACACACACATATATATATATATATAATATGTACATGTAACACACACACGCAATAGGTGCAGAATGTATATTGTCACTTTTCCAAACCTGATCTTATTCTTAGTTTGAATACTATAATTATTTCTCTATTCATTCAGTCTCTCTCAATCTCAACTTGGCTAAAGAGTGTGATGTGAACTTATGCAGAACCTCTATGTAATACAATTGTGCATCTATTCGTTCAAACTTTGTTGGAAATCTAGTCTAGGACTTCATTTATTTAGTACAAATGATTAGACAAAAACTTTGAGTTAACTCTCTTTAGTATAAGTGAAATGATGCTTATATAAGACAAATGAGGTGTAAATCTGAAATAATTATCTGATTTTCTGGTCAAAACATTTCAACTAAGGAAAAAATTAGGCTTTGAATAATACATATTTTCTGCTGCTCCAATTAGTGTCATTGGACAATTGCTCAGCTCTGCCCTCTTTGTTCATAGGTACAAGCTGAGTCATTTCTCTTGCATGTCACTGTTGGAAGAAACAAAGATAATTTGTATGGAAAGTAGTATGCATGATTTCAGTCTCTTCTAAATGAACAAAGCTTCCACAATGAAGTCAAGCACCTGGAGGAGAAGGATGCTGATAAATGCATCTCTCAGCATGGACACACCTGGGAAAGGCCAAATTTCCTTGGGCATGCTTCTAATTTCCCCTTGGTTTCTCTAAAGGAGCAGACCACATGTCATGGAAAACATCCACATATTGACTCATCCTGGATAAAGTTCATGTTAACTAGAGAGTTTTGCCATATTCATCCAGTCATTCATTCATTTGCCGTGGGGATACAGTGGAGTTTCAAGTGTAGCTAAGGTGAAATCCATGGGAAAAACAGTTTTTATTTACTGGAGTTAGAGAAGCCATACAGAGAAACTTCAAGGCCTAGGAAGTGCTGCTGAAACTTACTAGGTACCCCCATTTCATCATGTGAGTACCAGGTAATAGCTATTCTGAAAAGGATCTCTCTTCACTGAGCTTCCTCCCAGCTTGTTAATTGTGTGTGTGTGTGTGTGTGTGTGTGTGTGTGTGTGTGTGTGTGTGTGAGAGAGAGAGAGAGAGAGAGAAAAGAGAGAGAGAATATGTATGGGCGAACACGTATGTGAACATGTGTGAGTTTGTGCATAATGGGTGTGAACATGCATATATGTGAGTGTATGTGGGTGTGTCTGTGTGTGTGAATGTCTGTCTTCAGAATGCTCATAATATAGATCATCATAGGCCTCTTGATGCCCTGCAGAGAATTGAGAGACTCTTCTGGAGAAAGTTATTCAAATTATAGAGCAGTTGAGTAATTTTAGTAACCCAGCACATTCCTAAATGTGGTTTTGAAAAGGGGTTTATTGAAAAGAAATAGACCCTTTTCAATAAGCTTTAGGTTCTATCATACTATGAGGCAACATTTGGACAGTGTCCATGGTAATCTGTGCAGCAGTCCATGCTGCATTCATTTTAAATTGGTCTTTTTAAGAATAGCATTAAATGGCTGCTCATAAACAGGACTGAGCAATTTCTGAGTGGGAGAAGATTCCTCAGTTCTTTACCCATGTGATCTGTAACACTGATGTGGGTGTAGAACATTTCTGCCCAGAATATCATTATACATCACATGGGGATATTTTAGAATAAATATTTTCATTTTTTTCTCAAGAAAAAAATGTGTTTATTGCTAAAATCCTTTTGGAAAATGAACCAAAAGGATAGATTATTATTTTTCATTTTTCTTACAAAATTATTCTCTGAATTGTCCCCATTCCAGCTCCTTTTAGGGGCTGTGATATCAAACGCTGATTTCATAATGGCTGTGTTCTGGTGTGCTTCCCTAATTTCAGACTGGGTCTTCATGACATACAGTGAGTGCAACTCCATTAGATGTCTTTTTAATTTAAGTATCTGGAGACTTAATTTTTTTTTTCTTCTTAGCTACTTAGACTTATTCAACAGGCATTTATTAAGAAAATTTTGGGTCATCTATAATGACAGGTTCTGGGGAGAAAATGATGAGTATAATCTAGGGTCCTCAAGGTGCTCCTGGAGTGGTGGGGGAGGCATTCGCTAAGAAAGAGCCTAATTAAGTGAGATGACAACACAAGGGAGTTCTTTTCATGGCATTATGGAAGCTTTACAGAAGAAACGATGCATAAGCTGAGGCCTGAATGATGGATATGAATTTGTCATGTGACAGATATTGTAGGGGGGGTGTGAGAAAACGTTCCAGGTTAAGTCCTGGATGTATGAAAAGAAACCCAACTGTCAAATTTCCATTTTCAGAGCTAAATAGTCACAATTCAAGACCTATTTATTATTTTTCCTCCTTTCTCAGTCACTGTTCTAGTCTTGCCATTTTCTCTCCTCTCCTTTGCCTGACTCTCTTCCCAAATCTTCTGAATCAAGCACTTGACTCACTATAAAAATACAAGACACCCAGCCTAACAAAGAGCAACTCTCTCCTGCTTGAATTTATTATGCTGCCTTCTTTGTCTAGGACAAACTGATTTCTTGGTTTAGAACTTTTTTGGCAGTAGGGTGAGGGGGAAGATTGGTGGCCAAAGTGATGCTTTATATTCCCCAAAGCTATCTCAGCCTCTATGTAACAGCCCAGAAAAAGGACAAACCTTCCACTCCCATAGGAAAGACAAATAATTTGGGCAGCCCGCAGTTCTGGCCAGAGCTTATCCTGGGCTGTGTAACTTCAAGAGGCTCACTTTAAGTCAAGGCTAGTTTGAAATTGGTCTCCATTTGCTTTTTATTTCATGCTTTGAATTGTGAGTCATTGGGGTTTAAGTGCCCTTTAGATTTCTTAAAATGGGCAAGCCATAAAACCAGACCAAAACAAAAAAACAAAAGAACACAAACCCCCCAAAAGTGCCTTGTCTGATTTGCAACACGCTTAGCCTTTTGTGGAGCAAAATGTGCTTCGTTTGTAAACAGCAAGGGAAGATTTATTGGAGTTAGGTAATGAAGGCATCAACAAAGGACTAGAGCAAATATTCTTCTGAAAACATCAACCATATTCTGTTCATACTAGGTGGGACTGTAAATCTGCAAAGGTCAGAAAACAGCTTTCCTTCAGGCTCATATGAAATGCTTAAAGATATCATGTAGTACCAGTTTTAGTTACAATGTTACACAGCAAACAAGGCCAAATTGTGGTTTAATTCCTGCATGTGTGTTCTTGATTTGTGTTGATTTATGTAGAGCAAGGATTCAGTTTATGACCACTGAGATGATCTATTCTTGTACTAACACCTGTTTTGTCCTTTGCGTTGCATAAATGATAATCTCCTTTTTGTCTAGGATGTAATTTTTCTATATGGTGTGAGAACAGAATTCTTTCTATCCTTTTGGTTCTTGAGAACTTTCATGTTTTTTCCTCTGTTTTCTTTAATTCCATAGTGTAATATAAGCACAGGAAGTGTGGTGTGCAAACTCTGGACTGATTAATACTATTTACTGTGATACTTCTTCTTGTCAATTGCTGCAGAAATGAGATACATCAGACCCTACCTGTAAAGAGGCATCTGGAGCCAGTGGCTTCCATTGTCTTCCACACTTTTGATTTCTTATTTGCTAATGTACAAAGATTCTGTGATTGGGTAGACAATTCAGGTTAGTTCTACAAATATTTATCAAATGTATGTGCCAGACTCTGTATTAGGTGTGTAGTGGCTGGGGAAGTGGAGGCAATAGCATTATGGGCAAAAATAAACAAGAATCTGTCCTTGTCTACAAGAATCCTAACATTTTGAAGGGGAAATGCTGACTTACAAACAAGAAGGAATGAAAATACTTTTATAGTAGAAGCATAAGCACAGTGCTCTGGCAACCTAGAGAAAAGGAAAGCTTTAGAAAAGCCAATTTCTTTTGAGCTGTAAAAATCCTTAAAAACTGGAACTCATTACTTCTAGCTTGATATATATTCTCTGGGGCTGTAATATGAATAGCTCCAGCTTCATTTCACATGTATATTTCAAAATTGCCTCTGGTTTTGGATATTTGTGGCAAAGCATTTTATAGACTGTGCTGGTTCCAAAGGCAGGTAGTATGTAGTTAAATAGTTATGAGAAAGCAAAGTAGTTTAGAAGAACCAACTTTTTCAAGTCTCCTTTGTTTGGATGACTTTATCTTGTATGCTGTCTCAGACATCAATACTTTCAATTGTGACTCAGAAGTTTTGCTCATCCATTAATTTCCCTTCTTATTAAATATTGTATTTTCTTAACCTGGAATACATGGATGAGCTTTAGGGAACCTATGAATTCATTGTAAGTATATGCAAAAAAATCTCTCTGTGTACTTTTTTTTTCTTTTGACATAGAGTTTTGCTCTGTTGCCCAGGCTGGAGTACAGTGACCCGATCTCGGCTCCCTGCAACCTCTATCTCCCAGGTTCGAGTGCTTCTCCTGCCTCAGCCTCTTGAGTAGTTGGGATTACAGGGACCTGCCACCATGCCCTGCTAATTTTTTTTTTTTTTTGTATTTTTAGTAGAGACAGTGTTTCACTGTTGGCCAGGCTGGTCTTGAACTCCTGACCCCAAGTTGTCTGCTCGCCTTGGCCCCCCAGAGTGCTGGGATTACAGGTATGAGCCACCGCACCCAGCCAGCTATTATTATTTTATTATTATTATTTTTGAGACTGAGTCTCCCTTTGTTGCCCAGGCTGGAGTGCAGTGGCACAATCTCTGCTCACTGCAACCTCTGCCTCCCAGGTTCAAGCAATTCTCATGCCTCAGCCTCTCGAGTAGCTGGGATTACAGGCGCCTGCCACCACACCCAGCTAATTTTTGTATTTTTAGTAGTGATAGGGTTTCACCACGTTGGCAAGGCTGGTCTCGAACTCCTGACCTCAAGTGATTCTACCACCTTGGCCTCCCAAAGTGCTGGAATTACAGGCGTGAGCCACGTCTGGATCTCTCCTCTGGAGAGCACATTCTTTTCATCAGATTCTCAAAAACACTTATGAACCATATGATGTAAAACTACCATATTTTCTCCCTTCGTAATTTTGTTCACTCTCATTATTTCAATGCTTACTAAATGTTGATGACTTTAAACCTGTATTTCTAGCTTAAACTTCCTCTGAGTTTTATTCTTATATATCCAAATGTTTACCAGCCATCTTTGCTTTTTTGGGCCAATAGCACAAGCCCATGAATTTCAAGATTAAATTCATGATCTTTCCTTCTAAGTCTTGCTCACACATTTTCTGTCTTCGTTGGTGCCACCAACATCTACTCAATTACCCAAGATAGGAAACTGAGGATCATTTTGCTGATTCTTGAGTGTCTTTTAAGACAACTCAAATATCACTTGCTTAAGGAAGCACCTTTTGACCACCCAAGACAGGGTGGTTGCTCTCTTTTGGGTTCCCATAGCACTCTGTACATATCTCCATCATTGTTCAGCTATATATTAATAATCTATTTTTCTGTTTCTCTTATCAGTCTGTAAGCTCCTTGAGAGAAGTGACCCATCTCTTGTTTGGCTTTCTAAGTCAGCACTGAGCCCAGAGTCAAACACTCAGTAAATGCTTAGAAATGAATTAATTAAGAGGACGTACATTGTACATGGCTTCCTGAAGTTCAGATATAGTGATAGTGACTTAAAATATTCTGATTTCATGGCTCATGAAAGAGCAGAAGGAAGAAAGCTTTGTCCAGTGTGGTCTGCTAACATGAAATTATCTTAAAAGTCAGACCTTAATGCTGATTCTATGTCACTCAGTAGGAAGGGAATGCCAACTGCGTGGTAATAGCCTATATTCTACGTGTCCTTTCTAAACTTGAAAATCGTCCTCTCTGGAGAAAAAATTCCATTAAGTTAAACATTTAGCTTTTAAAAAAAATAATGTTTCAGAATCAAGTAATTAATAATTAATAGCATCTTATGGCAATTTGTGTTAGAAGTATAAAATTCCTGAGTTCTGGTGGAAGCATAAAGGACAAGAATAGTAATACTTTGCCCATTATTGTTTAAGATAGAAACACTTTTAAAATAGGGACCTAATTCAAAAGGAGTTAGAATATGTCTCTCTGTCCTTCACCTACCAAACATCTTTTCAAGCTGTTGTAATGAGGTTTTTTTATTCTTCGCAGTCAAATGAATCAGAATTTTGTATCCCCTCCCCTCCTCCTGGGTTAAGATCAAGGGAGTGCTTCCTCCTACTCTATGCCATGTAAGAAGGACTTGAGAGAAAGTACAGTGTTTGTCAGAAAGGAAGTCTGACATCTCACCCTGGCTGACTGTTAGCTGAGCTATAGAATCCCATCTGTTCTTGCAACACCATAGGAGCAGAGCTAAGTGCAGACAGGGTAGGGAGAAGTCAAACTACATCCTCTAGAGTCTGGACCTAGAGATCAAGCCCTAGCTGTAGCTTGGAAAATCTTAAAAGCAAGAGGCTTGTGGAGAATCCCCGAAGGTAGACCAATGATAGAAGGCCACAGTGGGAGTGTCCTGTACATCCAGATTTTGAAGAGGCAGAGGTGCAAGTTTTCTTGTGGGCTAACTGGACATGGTGACAAGTTTAGAGGTATCTTGAAAGTCCACTGCCTGAGAGATCTGATGGTCAGTACAAGATGGCTTCAATAGGCTGAATGGCGTATTCTACTGGGGCAGGGAAGTGAGGTGCATAGTCTGGGAATGGTGTTGGAGATGCTTTGTGTGTGTTTGTGTGTGTGTGTTTGCGTTTGTGTGTGTATGTTTTGGGTTGGGGTCTTTCCCCATAGTCCTGTGTCCAGAATTTATTCCTTCTGGTGGGTTCTTGGGCTTGCTGATTTCAAGAATGAAGATTGAGAGGTGAAGCCAGCGGGACTTCCTGGGTTGACTGGGGACTTGGAGAACTTTTCTGTCTAGCTAGAGGATTGTAAATGCACCAATCAGCACTCTGTGTCTAGCTAAACGGTTGTAAATGCACCAATCAGCACTCTGTAAAAACGCACCAATTAGTGCTCTGTGTCTAGCTAAAGGGTTGTAAATGCACCAATCAGCACTCAGTAAAAATGCACCAATCAGCACTCTGTGTCTAGCTAAAGGATTGTAAAAGCACCAATCAGCACTATGTAAAATGGACCAATCAGCAGGATGTGGTGGGGACAAATAAGGGAATAAAAGCTGGCCACTCCAGCTAGCAGCAGCAACTGGCTCTGGTCCCCTTCCATGCTGTGGAAGCTTTGTTCTTTCACTCTTCATAATAAATCTTGCTGCTGCTCACTGGGTCTGCACTACCTCTATGAGCTGTAACACTCACGGGAGCCTCTGTGGCTTAATTCCTGAAGTCAGTGAGACCAGGAGCCCACTGAGAGGAACAAACAACTCTGGACGTGCCACCTTTAAGAGCTGTAACACTCACTGCGAGGTCCGTGGCTTCATTCTTGAAGTCAGCGAGACCAAGAACGCACTGGAAGGAATAAATTCCAGACACAGTCCCATTCTCAGACCCCCTCAATCTTACTTGTTGAGAAGCTAGAAAAAGAAGTTAGTGGGCCAGGTGCGGTGGCTCATTCCTTTAATCCCTATACTTTGGGAGGCTGAGGTGGGTAGATCACTTGAGGTCAGGAGTTTGAGATCAGCCTGGCCAACATGGCGAAACCCCATCTCTACTAAAAATACAAAAAATTAGCTGGGTGTGGTGGTGTGCACCTGTAATCCTGCCTACTCAGGGGGCTGAAGCAGCAGAATTGCTTGAACCAGGTAGGTGGAGGTTGCCCTGAGCTGAGATCATGCCACTGCACTCCAGCCTGGGTGACAGAGCAAGACTCCATCTCAAAGAAAAAAAAAGAAAGAAAGAAAAAGAAGTTAGCCATGGGACAGGCAAAGGAATAAGGAAGACCTAGCTAAAAAGTTGCTATCTTTGTCTGTTTGTGCTACTATAACAAAATACTTGAGACTGGGTAACTTATAAATAAGACAGAAATTTATAATCGCATTTCCAGATGCAGGGAGGCCCAAGATCAAGGGACTGGGAGATTCAGTATCTAGCGAGGGCTCTGTCTCTGCTTGCAGGATGATGTTTTGAATGCTGTGTCCTCACATGACAGAAGGACAAAAAAGGAGGAATAGCTCCCCCATACCACTTTTTATAAGAGCATCCATCACCTCCTGAAGGCCTTACCTCTTAATACTATCACATTGGGTTTAAATATCAACATATGAATTTTGGAGGACACATAACCCCATAGCAGCTGTGTTACTGAAATGATCAGGTTGTCTGTTGTACTCAATGCGGTTGAGGCCCTTTTAGACCTCCTTTTCACCTAATGCAGCAATCTGGCAGCTGCTATAAGTGGTTGCTGCTAATAGCTCACAGCTTTCCTGTGCTGCTGAGAATTGTGCGTGGCCAAATAGGAGCCATCTCACCCAGGAAGCTATGAATGCCCCCTTAGTAAACCTAAGACATCTAGTATTTTACAGGAATTGTCGAATTTCTGCTGCCGTTGGCATAGGATGTTAAAAATGTTAGAAGTATTTTTGGGGGGGGCTGTATATTTCTGGCAATCGTGAACTAAAAACAGCTAAACAAAATATATTTTCTAAAAAGTCTACCAAATAAACTAGAACTTTAGTGGCCAAGGTGTTGGAGAGAAGAGAAGTGCACAGAGGAAATGATTTTCAGGGCTGCTTTTCCCTTTAAGGCATTTGCCAATTCCAGAGCAGCAGCAGAGAGGCTGAGAAATTGAGCAGAAATTGATGGCTGAAAGGTCAAGAAGGCAAAAGAGCTCCTGGTGGTGTCATGGGCTAGTGGACAAAAATTGGAATTCAGAGCCCGCTGGAGGAAGGAGATCTTGGCAAACCCTCCAGGGTTTTAACTAGGACTTTGGCTTGGCTACTCCATAGGAGTGAGGGTGGACTAGAAATAGACCAGCCACACAAAGCTGAGCACAGATTTAAGTCAGTTCATTCTCAAGTCAGAGTAAGATGATCTTTCCTTACCCTGTCAGAAGCAAAAGTAAATGCTGTTTTGAAGAAGCTGACGTTATCCACAATTCCAAACGACTTCTCAAAAGAAAGTTTAGTGTGGCATTTAATAAAAAGTTACCAGGGCACTGGTAGAATGGTGAACTAAAACCATCTATACAAAATGTACTTTCTAAAAGTCTGTTTGAAGCAATTAGAGAAAAGCTTAATGTTTCTGGAAACCAGGAGAAAAAAAAACAGTAAAAATAGACTTAGAGGAGATCCAGGTATTGAAATTATTTGACATAAACTTAATAAACAAGATGAAAATAAAAAGCAAGATGGAGAATTTAAGAGAATAATAACTTTTTAAAAAATCAGAAAGAAATTCTAGAAATGAAAAATAACAACTGACATTAATAACTCCCTAGATAGGTTTAATAGCAGACCAAAAAAAACCAAAAAAAACAAAAAACAAAACAACAACAACAAAAACCTGCTAAAGAGAGAATTGGTACTCTGAAAAATAAACCAGAAGAAGATCTCAGCGTAAGAGAAATATGGAATGTGGTGGATAGGCCAAATGATATGTACATTTAGAACGTATCAATAAAATTTCTGCTAGAGAAGCCATGATTGAAGGCATAATGGCTAAAAATTCTCCAGAAATAACGCAGGATACCCAGAGTCCAGAAGCACTACAAATCTCTACTAGGATACATATAAAACATACCATACCTAGACATATCATAGTACAACTGCTGCAAACCAAAGAAAAAAAAAGAATCTTAGAAGCAGACAGAAGCCAAAATAAAACTGTAATGTGACTACTCTAAAGAAACAACGGAAGCTAACAAATTATTTATTCAAAGTTAAAAAATTGCTTCAAATTTTTTATTTAAACTATTGAAGAAAATAAACTGTTAACCTAGAATTCCATCCCGGTAAAAAGTCATTTAAAAAATAAGGCGAACTAAATAACTTTAGGCCAACAAAAACTGAGATGATTTTATTATCCAGCTGACATGTATGATAGTAAATACTAGAGCGAGTTCTGGAGACAGATCCAGCCAGAAACAGGGAGAAAATGAAAAGCAATGCAAAAAATAAATATATGGGTAAGTCTAGATAAATAGTGAAAGTATATAATGATGATGATGATAATGTTTTGTGGGGTTTACATATCTATGGGATCGACACATGACAAAAACAGAAAAGGCTGGAGAACAGATCAATGGAATGGAATGGAATTATCCTCAGGTCTTTTCATTATGTCATGGGACAGGTCAATAATGCATGTTTTATTCTAGGGTAAACCCTAAAAGAATAGTAAGAGTATAACAAGCAAGATAATAAAAGGGGAAATGAAATAATGCAAAATATTTAATGAAACAAAATACGGCAACAAGGAGAGCAAAAGAAACATGGAACATGTTGAGGCAGAAAGGAAAATGTACAGCATGAAGGTAGATTTAGACCCATATATATATCAGTAATGCATTAAATGAAAAGACTAAATATTCCAGTTGAAAAACAAGTATAAACTAGATTTAAAAACTTCATTTTGCTTATATTAAACAACTTAAAAAGCGAAAAGGCAAAAAGGCTGACAGTGAAAGGATGACAAAGATATTTCTTGCTCACGTTAATCAAAACAAAGCTTTTTTGCTAAATTCATAACAGACCAAATAAATATTAAGGCACTAGATATTAAGATATTAATAAATATTGAGATATTAATAGATATTAAGGTGAGAAGAATTAATAGAGGGATGTTTCAGAATAATAAAGTGGTTAATCTGCCAGGGAGTAATATTGTCATGACAATATTGCATGGATGTAATAACAAGCCTCAAAATTTATTAAGTAAAACTGACAGAACAAAAAAAGAGAAAAAGATAAATTCACAATAGTTTTAGGTAATTCTAATATACCTCTTTCAATGACTAATTGAATAAGCACAGAAAAAAATTATTAAGAATATAGAATAATTTAACAACATAGCCAACAAACTAACTCAATTGACATACATAAAACACTACATCCAACAACTGCAGTGGAACCTAAGACAAGTCCCAGTGAATTTCCATGCATTAAATTTATACAAGGCATGTTCTTTGATCACAGTAAAATTAAGCTGAAAATTAATAATAAAAAAGATAACTAGAAAATCTGTAAGTGTTTGGAAATTAAGCAATATACTTCTAAATAAACCATGGGTCAAAGAAGAAATCTCAATAGAAATTAGAACTTCTTTAGGTTTTAAAAGATGAACAAATATTGTGCTAAAATGAATACTGTAGGAGTCAAGTAGCTAGCCCAAGGAAATGAAGTAGATTCTTTCTTTTTCATTCTCTTTCTGTTGAAATTTCAGGGAATTGTGTATCTGTGGTGCAGAAATGTCGTGGTAGGGCTTTTAAAGTGTTTGTTTTGTGGTTGAGTGTATTACAGATCAAATGACCAGTTTAGAGTAGTTTTCTGGGACAAATAATAATAATAATATTAAAAACATTGACTGTTACACTCAGGTGTAAAAGTGATACTTCTATCACCCCAAAGATCTGTAAAATGGCCCGAGCCCTTTCATCTTCTTTTGTTTTGAGACAGAGGCTCCCTCTGTTGCCCAGGCTGGAGTGCAATGGCGTGATCTTGGCTCACTGCAACTTCCGCCTCCCAGGTTCAAGCGATTCTCCTGCCTCAGCTTCCCTAGTGGCTGGGATTATAGACACCCACCGTCATGCCCGGTTAATTTTTGTATTTTTAGTAGAGACGGGGTTTCGCTACATTGGCCAGGATGGTCTTGAACTCCTGACCTCAGGTGACCCCCCCTACCCCCACGGCCTCCCTAAGGACTGGGATCCCTGGACTTTTCCTCTTCTAATTGATGTAAAGTGTTACTTTTCTGTGGATACAATTTGGCCGAGTTTTAGGAGCACAGTGAAGCACTTCACACCAGTATTTAACCAAGCACACTGTGCATAATAATTAAGAATCCTGCTATCTGTTTCCTTGAATATGAAGGAAAGGGATAGAACAAAATGAGACAAACTAGAGACTAGATGTTTTTGTGTGCAGAATAAGGACAAAGATGGTCTTTTAATGAAAACTTTTTTTTTAAGTGGGCAAACTTGCCAAAGATTGTTCCTCTGTAGAAAATATTACATTATTAAATAATAGTAATCATGCCAGTAAGTAATGAAATGGAGGGTGATGCTCTTTGCTTCTCTTTCCATCCCTCTGATGAAGATCATAAGTTTCCAATGCCAAAAACATTAAAGGTTTGTCATACTAGAGACCTTAAGAAGCCCATGAGGTCAAGACTTAAGTGATGGCATTAGTTACTGTGCTCTGAGGACCATAGTCTAACATAGCAGGTTAACACAAATTAAGTGTCATAGATTAATCACAAGAGCTAAATTTAGGGAGTTAAGGAGCTCATTTATTCCTCCCATATACCTACCATAGCTTTAACCTCTAAGACAAACTACCACTTCATCAGCTGCAAAACACTGCTGGCTTCTATTGGAAATGCAAAATGTTTCCTTGATGTTAGGATGAAGGGGCTGCATTTGTAATATTGTGCTCATAAAACAAACTTCATTTTTTCTCAAGTAATTGGCTTCCTGCTGACAGGAGCTCTTAAGAGATGTCTGACAAGAGTTTGAACTGGTGTGTTAGCACCTTTCTTATGTATTTCTCTCCATGCTCTGTTTATACTTCCTCCTGTTAGAACACTCTTCTTCACTTGCTAAAGATGAATTTGGATTTCTAATGTCTTCCTGTATAGACTTATTAGTGATTTGTAGTTGTATAGCGTTCTCATGGCTATATAACTGTAAAATTTGTGGTCTGAGCAGCCTCAAATGTCCATAAGATTTTGACACCAGAGCAAGTTTTCTTTTTGTTGTATGCTTTGGTTTGTTCTGAAAGACTCACTTGGATTTTATATGATGCAAAAGACAGTTCTATTTTCAGTGTCCTGCCTTTTAACCTACTATAGAACCCAAGTTGAATGCTTTCGGAGGACAGATCAAACTTACTTTAAAGTGATTGCTTTTGGGGGAAAACATCCCAGATCCTAAAATGCTGAAGTGGTTCTGAGGCACATATTAGTAGGTAACTAAATCAGAATGAAAACATTTCTGAAGATGACTGCCATGTTAAAGCAATGATGGAGGTGCTGAAATTCCTTGGTATCAGGGTCACTTGGTGGAATCAGGGCTCAGGGATGCTCTGGATGAAATAATGAGTGAGAGAATTCAGAAATAAGTTTTTCCATCCATCGTTAGAATAACACTCCCTCCTCATTCCCACACATTCCTAAGCCATGGGGTAGGATTACTGGGACAAAATGCGTTCCTATCAAAAACTCTTTAAAGACTAGAGGAAGGACATCTCAAATCTCTTCTGCCTCCTATTTATCAATTTGGAAAGTTTACATTTAAAATCTGTGACTATAATGCAGATCTTAAATATATAAAGTAAAATAGCAGTGTGAGAGACTCAAGTGCATAAAGGCAGGACTGAATCTCATGAAAATCAATTGGGATGCTTTACTAAGAGCATATCATCCTGGCCAATGTGGTAAAACCCCGTCTCTACTAAAAATACAAAAAAATTAGCTGGGTGTGGTGGTGCCTGCCTGTAATCCCAGCTACTTGGGAGGCTGAGGCACGAGAATTTCTTGAACCCAGGAGGTGGAGGTTGCAGTGAGCCGAGATCACACCACTACACTCCAGCCTGGTGACAGAGTAAGACTCTGTCTCAAACAAACAAACAAAAAAGAGCATATTGGCCTAACAGTAGAAAGGTCTGAATTTCAAGCTTGCTTCTCCCATCTTCTTGTCCTATGATATCGTTAAAGAAAATCACTTTATCTTTCTGGGCCTGCTTCTTCATGTGTAATCTGAAGGGTTTGGAAACGTGTTAGAGAACCCATGAGTCTGTGAATTATGCCTAAGGTATTTATCAGGCTTGGATTAGTGTGTTACAAGAAACCAACCTATATAGGCAAAGTTGATATTCTAAATATTTACCAACCTTATATTGTAAGTACTCACCAATCAGAATGGAGGCTTGCTATAAACAGCCAGTAGCTCTGCACCTGTGCATGCTAGGTAAATATCAACTACACTTTTGGGAATGGAGCCCTGGACTCAAACTGTTTAAGCAGATCTCCTAAGAGACCTCAGGACTCACCAGTCCATCTTCCTGATTTTACACACTGTTGCAACCTCTGTTAAAGAAGAACATTGTGATACTGAAAAATTGCAGCAGAAGGATGACACAAATGCGTGAAGGCTTAGGTACATGAATAGATATCTCAATAAATGTGATAGATTATTATAATAATGGCATTAATGAATCACACCTCCTTGTATCTACACCCTCTATTAATCCTTTCCCACAGTAACTCTGGGCCCAGCCATGTGACTTATTTTGATGGTAATGGGACATTAGCAAATGTGACACAAGTGGAGGCTCAACAAATGCTTGCTCATTAGCGTTTACCCTATCTTTTGTTACTTTTGGATCATAGCCACTATTAGGAGACTTCTGGCCTGCTGGTGACATATGGCCTAACTGACAGCCAGCACCACCCACCAGACTTGTGAGTGAGGCTTAGACTAACAAACACCATTTGAGCTGACAGATGACTGTGGCAACGTGAGTGACCCCAGGTGAGACCAGAAAAGATACCACCTAGCTGAGCTCAGCCCAAACTGCTGATGCACAGAATCAGAGCAAATAAAATGTTGGTTACTTAAGCCACGAAATATTGGTTTGATTCACTGCAACAGATACTTGACACAACAAGAAAAAGATCTGTAAGTTGGGGAGGGACATTCTAAAGGGGAAGTTGATGGGAGGAAAGACAGTGGTGATCTCCTCCACCATTTTCCTAATTGAAGTTGGAACCAAGGATTTGTGTCTAGTTCCTATGAACAGGTCTCTTGCTTCCCAGATTTACCAAGGAGCATCTTCGTACTCATCTTTCTGGTCAAGCACACTTAGTTCCAGGAAAAACTCAGCTAACTAGTTGAGTCCTAATCACTCTCAGTGAAGAAACATAGGTGGATTTTCTGCTTCCATTTCCTTTTCAGAATGTGACAAGGAACAACTGTTCTGGTCTTGTTGATTCAGCAAAAAAATTCATGGAATACTATGAGAATAAACAGAGTTCTTGGGAAAAGGTAAGAAGATAAGATCTAAAAATGACTGAAAAACATGGAAGATTTTTTCCCAAATGTCCATATAAAACCTGCAACCTTCCTGCTTTCAACACTACTTTGATACAATAAAGAATCAATTGTATAATTGTACTAAAGCTTCTGAAGCCTTCCCTCTGGCAGCCATAGGTCAAAGAGTTCATATCAAACAAAGTCCTGAGGACTTCCACTTTTTGTCATAAATCATTCTAAAACTGGACAAATATATGAGGCAACTGTTTTCAGGTATCAAACAAGCAGCACGATTCCCAAGAGAAGGGAGAGACTCTCTCAATGTTCACCTCACTCTCTGCCTAATTTTCCAGCTGTGGCACAGGAAGCTGGAGGTCATGCAAAACACGATGGTCCAGCTGAGCTGAAGAGGCAGGATAAGAGATCAGGCCTGCTCAAGTGGAGCGTAGCTGCATATAGGGCGATAAGGAGGAAAGAACTATGCTGGGTCGTGAGAGATGGAGAAAGAAATCTTTTTTTTTTTGAGACGGAGTCTCGCTCTGTCACCCAAGCTGGAGTGCAGTGGCGCAATCTTGGTTCACTGCAAGCTCCGCCTCCCGGTTTCATGCCATTCTCCTGCCTCAGCCTCCCGAGTAGCTGGGACTACCCCGTCTCTACTAAAAATACAAAAAATTAGCCGAGAAAGAAATCTTTATAGGCGTTCCCGTGAGTTCTTGACTGAGGACTGAGATGTATAGGTGTGGGGCAAGATCATACAGGTCATGCTACTGTGGGGCTGAGAGTTAGAACGGAAATACCAGATAGAACTTCACTGGAAGACTCTGGTGCTCTGACGCAGCCTGAGGAGAGAGTTCTCATGAATACCTGTATTAGTTCATTCTCACACTGCTGATAAAGACATACCTGAGACTGGGTAATTTGTAAAGGAAAGAGGTTTAATTGACTGACAGTTCTGCATGGCTGGGGAGGCTTCAGAAAACTTACAATCATGGTGGAAGGGGAAGCAAACAGGTTCTTCTTCACATGGCAGCCGAAGAAGTGCTGAACAAATAGCCCCTTATAAAATTATCAGATCTCATGAGAACTCACTATCATTAGAACAGCATGGGGAGACTGCTGCCATAATCTAATTACTTCCCACAAGGTCCCTCTCCCAACACGTGGGAATTACAATTCAGATTACAATTTGAATTACAATTCAAGATGAGATTTGGGTGGGGACACAGAGCCAGACCATATCAACACCCGAGGCATTCATCTGAGGCACCAGAAATGTCACACTTTAGAATAAAGGATCATGTCTCACAGTAGGTCCTCCTCTGAACCTACCTTGATAAAGCCTAGAAAACCAAGCTTTGACAAGATTTGACAAGAGACAGAGCTTGGAGGTTGAGTACACCAAGTTGGGGAAATGAGAAACAATAGGGCTTTTCACAGGCTAATAGGTTCAAATTTACTATCCAGTAATTAAATTGTCTGTCAAGGGCATCACAAGAAGAAAAATTAATAAACTAATATCTTTCATTAACATAGATGCAAAAATTAAACATTTTAGTAAATCAAAACCAGTAGTATCTAAAAAAAGGTAGGATATTATGCACAAATCAGGCTGGTCTTAGGAATACAAGACTAGTTTAACATTTGAAAACTAATTTATGTAATTAACTACCCTAACAAAATATAAGAGAATATAATCATATGACAACCTCTCAAATAAATACTGAAAAAAATTGACAAAATTTAAAACCCACATATGATAAAATCTATTAGCAAATAAAGAATAAAAAGGAATGTTCTAAAACCAATACAGAGGTTATTCAATATATCTATAGCAAATATCATAGTTAATAGTGAAACACTAACATGGCAAGGATGTCTGCTTTCACTGCTTTTATTTGATGTCATACTGGAAGTGCTAGCCAGTGGAATAAAGCAAGATGAAGGAATAAAAGAAATAAAGATGAGAAGGAAGAAGTGAGCCTCTCTCAGTTCACAAATGCCATGATTACCTATTTTGAAAAGTCAAGAAGGCTACAAAATACAAAAAAAAAAAACAATTAGAATTAATGAATAAATTTAGTAATGCCCCAGGATACATCCAATTAAAAAAACCCCTATATTCCCATATATTAGCAACAAACAATTATTTAAAAAATAGTATTTAGTAAAGCATCAAAAAACATAAAGTGCTTTTAAATAAATATAATAAAAGACATGTCTTTCATATTGAAAACAAACAACTCTGAGATAAATTTTAAAAATTCTAAATAAAGAGATATATCATGTTTATGGACTGACAATCTCAATATTGTTAAGACAGTCATTTTTTTTTCTAAATTAAAATATAGATTCAATGCAATCCCAACCATTTTTTTTCGATATATGTTATTTTATTAATTTTTTTTTTTATTATACTTCAGGGTTTTAGGGTACATGTGCACAATGTGCAGGTTTGTTACATATGTATCCATGTGCCATGTTGATTTCCTGCACCCATTAACTCGTCATTTAGCATTAGATGTATCTCCTAATGCTGTCCCTCCCCCCTCTCCCCACCCCACAACAGTCCCCGGAGTGTGATGTTCCCCTTCCTGTGTCCATGAGTTCTCATTGTTCAATTCCCACCTATGAGTGAGAACATGCGGTGTTTGGTTTTTTGTCCTTGCGATAGTTTACTGAGAATGATGTTTTTCAGTTTCATCCATGTCCCTACAAAGGACACGAACTCATCATTTTTTATGGCTGCATAGTATTCCATGGTGTATATGTGCCACATTTTCTTAATCCAGTCTATCGTTGTTGGACATTTGGGTTGGTTCCAACTCTTTGCTATTGTGAATAGTGCCGCAATAA
Organism: Hylobates moloch; assembly: GCF_009828535.3. Taxonomy (NCBI): domain Eukaryota; kingdom Metazoa; phylum Chordata; class Mammalia; order Primates; family Hylobatidae; genus Hylobates; species Hylobates moloch. Next base: position 114,607,757 of record NW_026652279.1, read on the forward strand.
ACATACGTGTGCATGTGTCTTTATAGCAGCATGATTTATAGTCCTTTGGGTATATACCCAGTAATGGGATGGCTGGGTCAAATGGTATTTCTAGTTCGAGATCCCTGAGGAATCGCCACACTGACTTCCACAATGGTTGAACTAGTTTACAGTCCCACCAACAGTGTAAAAGTGTTCCTATTTCTCCACATCCTCTCCAGCACCTGTTGTTTCCTGATTTTTTAATGATGGCCATTCTAACTGGTGTGAGATGGTATCTCACTGTGGTTTTGATTTGCATTTCTCTGATGGCCAGTGATGATGAGCATTTCTTCATGTGTTTTTTGGCTGCATAAATGTCTTCTTTTGAGAAGTGTCTGTTCATGTCCTCTGCCCACTTTTTGATGGGGTTGTTTGTTTTTTTCTTGTAAATTTGTTTGAGTTCATTGTAGATTCTGGATATTAGCCCTTTGTCAGATGAGTAGGTTGCAAAAATTTTCTCCCATTCTGTAGGTTGCCTGTTCACTCTGATGATAGTTTCTTTTGCTGTGCAGGAGCTCTTTAGTTTAATGAGATCCCATTTGTCGATTTTGGCTTTTGTTGCCATTGCTTTTGGTGTTTTAGACATGAAGTCCTTGCCCACGCCTATGTCCTGAATGGTATTGCCTAGGTTTTCTTGTAGGATTTTAATGGTTTTAGGTCTAACATATACTCCTGAATGACTATTGGGTACATAATGAAATGAAGGCAGAAATAAAGATGTTCTTTGAAACCAACGAGAACAAAGACACAACATACCAGAATCTCTGGGACACATTCAAAGCAGTGTGTTGAGGGAAATTTCTAGCAATAAATGCCCACAAGAGAAAGCAGGAAAGATCCAAAATTGACACCCTAACATCACAATTAAAAGAACTAGAAAAGCAAGAGCAAACACATTCAAAAGCTAGCAGAAGGCTAGAAATAACTAAAATCAGAGCAGAACTGAAGGAAATAGAGACACAAAAAACCCTTCAAAAAATTAATGAATCCAGGAGCTGGTTTTTTGAAAAGATCAACAAAATTGATGGACTGCTAGCAAGACTAATAAAGAAGAAAAGAGAGAAGAATCAAATAGATGTAATAAAAAACGAAAAAGGGGATATCACCACCGATCCCACAGAAATACAATCTACCATCAGAGAATACTACAAACACCTCTATGCAAATAAACTAGAAAATCTAGAAGAAATGGATAAATTCCTCGACAAATACACCCTCCCAAGACTAAACCAGGAAGAAGTTGAATCTCTGAATAGACCAATAACAGGTTCTGAAACTGTGGCAATAATCAATAGCTTACCAACCAAAAAGAGTCCAGGACCTGATGGATTCACAGCCGAATTCTACCAGAGGTACAAGGAGGAACTGGTGCCATTCCTTCTGAAACTATTCCAATCGATAGAAAAAGAGGGAATCCTCCCTAACACATTTTATGAAGCCAGCATCGTCCTGATACCAAAACCTGGCAGAGACATAACCAAAAAAGAGAATTTCAGACCAATATCCTTGATGAACATTGATGCAAAAATCCTCAATAAAATACTGGCAAACCGAATCCAGCAGCACATCAAAAAGCTTATCCACCATGATCAAGTGGGCTTCATCCCTAGGATGCAAGGCTGGTTCAACATACGCAAATCAATAAATGTAATCCAGCATATAAACAGAACCAAAGACAAAAACCACATGATTATCTCAATAGATGCAGAAAAGGCCTTTGACAAAATTCAACAACCCTTCATGCTAAAAACTCTCAATAAATTAGGTATTGATGGGACGTATCTCAAAATAATAAGAGCTATCTATGACAAACCCACAGCCAATATCATACTGAATGGGCAAAAACTGGAAGCATTCCCTCTGAAAACTGGCACAAGACAGGGATGCCCTCTCTCACTGCTGCTATTCAACATAGTGCTGGAAGTTCTGGCCAGAGCAATCAGGCAGGAGAAGGAAATAAAGGGTATTCAATTAGGAAAAGAGGAATTAAAATTGTCCCTGTTTGCAGATGACATGATTGTATATCTAGAAAACCCCATTGTCTCAGCCCAAAATCTCCTTAAGCTGATTAGCAACTTCAGCAAAGTCTCAGGATACAAAATTAATGTACAAAAATCACAAGCATTCTTGTACACCAATAACAGACAAACAGAGAGCCAAATCATGAGTGAACTCCCATTCACAATTGCTTCAAAGAGAATAAAATATCTAGGAATCCAACTTACAAGGGATGTGAAGGACCTCTTCAAGGAGAACTACAAACCACTGCTCAATGAAATCAAAGAGGATACAAACAAATGGAAGAACATTCCATGCTCATGGGTTGGAAGAATCAATATCGTGAAAATGGCCATAGTGCCCAAGGTAATTTATAGATTCAATGCCATCCCCATCAAGCTACCAATGACTTTCTTCACAGAATTGGAAAAAACTCCTTTAAAGTTCATATGGAACCAAAAAGAGCCCGCATCGCCAAGTCAATCCTAAGCCAAAAGAACAAAGCTGGAGGCATCACGCTACCTGACTTTAAACTATACTACAAGGCTACAGTAACCAAAACAGCATGGTACTGGTACCACAACAGAGACATAGATCAATGGAACAGAACAGAGCCCTCAGAAATGATGCCGCATAGCTACAACTATCTGATCTTTGACAAACCTGACAAAAACAAGAAATGGGGAAAGGATTCCCTATTTAATAAATGGTGCTGGGAAAACTGGCTAGCCATATGTAGAAAGCTGCAACTGGATCCCTTCCTTACACCTTATACAAAAATTAATTCAAGATGGATTAAAGACTTATATGTTAGACCTAAATCCCAACCATTTTTCTTATCCCAACCACTTTTTTTTTTGTAGAAATTGAGAAACTGATGCTAACGTTTGCACACAAATGCAAAAGAACTGGAATAATCAAAGTAATTTTAAACAAGAGAAATAAAGTAAAGGACTTACTTATACTATCTGGTTTTATAACTTACTATAAGTGCAACAGTAATCAATCCTATTGGAATTAAGTATGAAATTGCCAGAAGGGCAGACATATAATCAATGGAATAAAACAGAATTCAGAAATAGAGCCACACATATATGATCAATCGACTTTGACAAAGGCAAGAAGATGATTCAATAGAAAAGGGACACTTTTTTCAACAAATGATAGTGAAAAAACTTGATAACCTTTTGAAAAAAATAAATATTTACCCATACTCTATGTCACACAGAAAAATTAAATTAAAATGGATCATAGATCTAAATGTCAAAGCTAAAACTATCAAACTTCTAGAAAATATACTAAAAGAAAATCTATGTCAAGTTAGAATAGAAAAAGATTTTCTAGATAGGACACAAAAAGGACTAATAATCAATTTAAAAGAGGATAATTTGAACTTTATCAAAATAAAAATCTTCAAAGTACATCATTAAAGGCAATCATAGACTGAAAAAAATACAATGGATATTTCTGACCAATAACTTGTGATCAGAATATACAAAAAATGCTTACAACTCAACAATAAGAATCAAACAACTCATTACAAATGGCAAAAGACTTAGCACTTCACAACAGACACAAAGAACTTTTGCACTTTAATAAGAGGTTAAGAAGAAGATAATTCATTACAACAGGAAAAATATTTGAACAAACACTGCACCAAGAAAATATAGAAATGGTCCGTAAGGACATGAAAAGATGTTCAACATCATTATCCATCAGGGAAATGAAAATTAAAGCCATGGTGGGATATCACTTTACACATACCTGAATGTAATAAATTTAAAAGACTGTAAATAGAGAATGCCAGTGAGGATGTGGAGCAACTGGAAGCCTCACACATTGCTGGTGGAATGTAAAATCGCACACCATGATGGGAGATAGTTTGACAGTTATACAATTAAGCATACAATTACTATGTACTCCAGCAATTGCACTTGTAGGTATTTACCCCTCTCTCAAAGAACATGTCCACAAAAATAGTTGTACACAAGTGTTCATAACTGCTTTATTCCTAAGAGCTAAAAATTATAAACAATTTAAATGTCTACACAGGCGAATAATAAACATAGGTAGTATATTCATACAATAGAATGCTACTCAACAACAAAACAAACAACAAGCAAACAAAAATGGAATACATGGAACAACATGGATGAATTTCAGAAATACTATACAGAGTGAAAGAAGAAAGACACAAAAGAGAACATATTGTATGATTCCATTTATATGAAATTTAAAAACTGGTATAGAAGTAACACAGTGATAGGATTCAGATCAGGAGTTGCCTGGAGTGGGATTGACTACTAAGTGGCACTAAAGGAACTTTCTGGGATGATGGAAATGTTCTATCTACATCTGAACTGTGGTGGCAATAGATACAGGTGTATACTCTTGCCAAAACTCACTGAGCGGTACACCTAAAATACATGCATTTTATTGTATGTAAAAGTTGGTTAGAAAATAAACACCCTTTATCAGTAAAAATAACAAAACAACAGTAAGAAAAATAAAGCCTTCAGGAATGCCTCATTGAATGGTCCTCTTACTGAAGAAAAAAGGAATTATTTTTCATCTCCAATCAGTTATGAGGAATATGAAATATTGAATAAAAATATCATAAAATTTGAGAAGAACGTGACTTTTAACTCAAATACAACTATAATCAAACCTTTCCACATAAGCAAATTTAAACTTCACAAAGGCAGGAGAGAAAGGCATTAACTACCCCATCTTCATATTAAAGAAAAAGAGCCTCAGAGAGGTTTTAAATATCTAGTCTAGAGTCATAGTAAGGTGGAAACTGGGATTCAAACTCAGATATTTTGGCACTAAATCCAATAACCTTTCCACTATACTATGCATCCCTTTGAAAATATTTTTAATAACCAAAGCTAACAATGTCCTTTCTGTTGCTAGGCCTTAAATTGCATTTCCTTTGATGCTATTAGATAGAAAAAGCCTTTTTCAGTTGGCACTGAGTTTTTTTCTGAAATCTTCTCAATCACTAGCTTCCCGAAGATGTGGGGAATCTTTATCTTCCTTGCAGAAAGTTTGGAATCTTTGAACAGTCAAATTAAATTAAATCTTATAACAGCATTTTCTCCCCCCAGCCTGCATTTCTAATGAGAGTAGAAATTGGTACAATATTTCTGGAGAGCCAGTTGGCAATATGTATCAAAACTCTTGGCATATTCTTGGACTGAGCAATTCTCCTTCTGGGAATTTATCCCAAGGCAATTATTAGAGATGTGTGTATGAATGTGTGCACAAGGATGTAGCATTATTCACAATAGCAAAAAATTGAAAACGAGTTCAATGTCTGTGTCAGAGACTGTTGTTTTCCTTCCATTCTCATCTCTTCTTCCTTAGCAATAGGAATCCTGGATTGTAGTTGGGTACATTGTTGCCCAGTAACGCATTTCATACCTTGGCCTTCCTTTACAGCTCATTTGTGGTCATTCAAAATATTGTGTGTGACTTCTAAGAACTTGCCTTACAGGGAGGTTTTATTTGATCTTTTTTCTTCCAGCCTACTGGATTGTGAATGTGATGGCTGGACTTGAGCACACATGTTGGAACATGGGGCAACTCTCTAAGGATGATGGAACAGCGAGACACAAGGACTCTGGGTCCTGACGCTGTGGGAATCAACCATGCAAGCCTGCAGTCTTATTTTACATGAAGAAATTTAAACCTCAATCTAGTTTAAGCAGCTGTATTTGAAATTTCCTGTCACAAATAGCCAAATCAAATCCCAAGAAATGCAGTGTTCAACAGCAAAGGGAGAGTAAAATTGTGATACAGGCACAGGGTAGAATCCCAAGCAACTGCTCAAATGACATGAAAAAATTTACTAAGAGGAAAAAAATAAGTGACATTCAAAAGAAGGATAAACAATATTTGCAAATATTTTTATTTTTAAAATATACACACATATATGTATGTATATATAAGCAAATTTAATTGCAATTCACTAATTTTAAAGAAAAAGGCCATACTAACATACATTTTAAAATATAGAAATTATTTTAAATGTGTGCATTTAAAAATATATGCTGTAGTTGTTATGTTGATGCATAAGTGGTTATAATTATTCTTAAGACTGTATGTGAGCCAGTTATTTAGTAGATGGGCGAATGTATATACTTTACAGCTCCTACTACTCAAAAAAGCAGAAGGACATTCTAAAGATGACATCTAGCGGTTGCTGTGGTAACCTTATAGACTACATGTTAGAAATCTTTTATGTCAGTTTCTAGAGTTGGAATTGGCATATTCTTAGCTTTAACATACAAGAACAAGCCAATAACTTGCAGTTATTAACGCTTACAGGTTGTATTTGTGATAACTGTTCAGCCTATAGAGAGTAGTAGAGTCACAGTGGAAGTGTTCAAGAGCAGCCCTACAATGATTAAAGGATCTAAACCTGTGTTAGAATTTTCATGGCAACCTTAAAGAACTGTCACTGTTGGCTGGGCGCGGTGGCTCACCCCTGTAATCTCAGCACTTTGGGAGGCCAAGGCGGGCGGATTACGAGGTCAGGAGATCGAGACCACGGTGAAACCCCGTCTCTACTAAAAATACAAAAAAAATTAGCCGGGCGCGGTGGCAGGCACATGTAGTCCCAGCTGCTCGGGAGGCTGAGGCAGGAGAATGGTGTGATCCTGGGAGGCGGAGCTTGCAGTGAGCCAAGATCGCGCCACTGCACTCCAGCCTGGGAAACAGAGCGAGACTCCGTCTCAAAAAAAAAAAAAAAAAGAACTGTCACTGCAGCTAACAATGAAAGTTCATGTTTATTACAGAGCACTTACTATTCAACAGGCACAGTGCTAAACGCTTTATTAACACCATCTCATTTACATCTTACAGTAGTTCTAAAAAGTAGTATTATTGTTATTTTGTAAAAGAGAACAAAACTGAGACTTAGAGAATTTAGGTGAGTTGTTCTAAGCCCTATCATTAGGACACAATTGTGCCAGGATTCAAACCCAGGTCATCCGTCCACACTCGTAAGCACTGCTCTGTCCAGTGTCTAGGTGGTTGCCATGAAACCCGGTCTGGGTCTGTTATAAACATGCACCTTTAAGGGAAATACTCTGTAGCAATGCTGGTTTATCCAGTCTAGCCTTAATCATCTACACTCATTAAACAACAACCACTTTGAGCATGACACTGTTGTGATTTCTCAAAGTATGATGTACCCTTGTTATGACATTAAAGTATACAACTAAGCTTACAAGAATAATTGTGCCACATCATAATTTTATTTTGAAGCCTAGCTCTAAAGTAAGGCAGAATGGCTAAATGAGGTAAGACTAATAAGTCTGGTAGGGGAGATGCTGCACAGCTGAGGCAGTGAGAGGATGCTTCCCTAAAGAGCTGACCTTGGAATAAGCTCTAAAGCCTAGCTCCTCGGAGAGCAGCTATGGAGGGGCAGCAATGGCATGCCTTGTTTGAAATGCAGCATCTTAGACCCTACCCTAGATGTACTGAATCAGGATTTGCATTTTAACAAGATCCTCCTGAGATTTGCAGGCACATTGAGGTTTGAAAACCACTGCTTTAAAGAGCAGATAGCATTTCAGCAGCATATACAGAGGGAACAGCACTGTAGGTACAGGGAATAGCAAGAGCAAAGGCACAGTGGTGGGAATGAATAAAGCCGTTTGGGGGGCATAGCATAGCTGGTTGAGCTGTGGCACAAACTGGAATGAAAGATGTTGAGTAGTGGGAAGATAGGTAAGGCAGAATTCATGGAGGGCTTGAGAACTACATCTTGTTCTGGAGGTAATGGGAATACCAAAGTTTTTGGTCAGAAGGTGATGAAATTTTTTTGTTGACTAGACTTTTAAAATTTATAAAATACTTACGCTTTGTGATACATTCAGAATGTAACTTTTCAGTAAGACGTGACTCTACATATTTCCTTTAGTCTTCATATCACCAAACAAATCTATTATTAATAGGTGTTAATTTTATGGAGGTTATTAAAAGAGAATGAAGTGAATCCTGATGGCAAAAAGAACACTTCTGAATTTTATACCTATCATGCATTTACTGTTAGGGATTTGATGGTTAAACTGACCTAGGGGATTTAAAAACCCACACAATCTTGTCCTTCATGAGTAGATAGAACAAGCAGACAAAGTATATTGTCCCTCTGTATTTTGCATGGGTCAGGCTCTCCTTTGCTCTCTCATTCTGAGAAGGGCTCCCAAGTCCCCCTAGACTCCTTTGATGAGGAATATGTGAGAGACAGAAGCTATTTTGTAAAGCTGTCAGCTGTCCTGAATAAGGCAGCCAGGAATAAGAGAAACAGATAAGAGGTACATTCTCAGACCTGAGGGGGAGCCTTGTCTGCCTTGGATTAAAAGGAGAAGGGAAGAGGATTTTGGAGGGTGGGTGAGTCAACTGAATGGAATCTTCATCTGCAGGCTGACAGCCGCGTTACAGACACAAAATGAGTTGACAAAGACACCCAATGATTGGTTGAGGAACAAAGACAAGGAAGGGATAAGTGCAGCTAGACACAGGATGCTTCATATCAGGAGCAGTTGCATTTCTCAGGGAGGGTGAATTAGAGGGAAAAGGGGAAAGGTAAAAATCAAAATCTCTGTTCCTGTACTTTGGCCCTTGCTAACTAGGACATTCTTTGTTCCCACCAGTTGGTGACTTAACCAGTTCCCTTAAGGAAGCTCAAAGACTGATATAATTGCTGGGTCCTACAAGTCAGATGTTGGGAAGATTTGCGTTGCCCTCAGTCAGGACTGGGCATACCTGCTCAAAATCTGACTATATGTATGATATAGTTAACCTTCCCCAACAAATATAATGACAGATAACGGCAATTAATCTCATCCGGAAAAGGGAAACCCACACATGGTGGGGTGGGCTATGCCATTATCCATAGCCCATGAGAATATCCTGTTGGCCAGAAGATGCAGGAACTCCTCACCCTGCCGGAGATGTGTGTTCCTAGTGTGGCCTCCCCAGATTCTGGTCGCAACAGTGGTCTTTCTTAGCTTGTGTCCTTTGTGACCACAACTAAGCTGGTCATTAAGGATGACATTTCAGGGGCTTTGCCAACATAACAGGCCGTTTATAATTGTGGGTTCAGCTGTCACAGTCGCTTGTTTGCCAGGTAAAAGTTTTGTGTTTATTTGCATTTGATTAACTCCACAATCAAACCTGGAGATAATTTGAATTTACTCAGAGCCTAGCGATTTTCATCTTTGAGTAATGGATCTTGATGATTTGTTCATGCCCTTAGCCCTCAGCTTAAATGACTTCTCCCTGAGCCTCTTCAGGGACATTCAGAATTTCCTGGGGTGGAGATCACAGCTAATATTCCCCTTTTGCTTCCAGGTTGCATCTCAGGGGATGGCTTTTTGCTGAAGGTTGACTGCCATTTTTCTTCAATTAGATATGCCAGACTTAAGGGGAGTTTGGAAGAGACATGGAGCTCAAGACTCTGTGAGGCTTCACTCTTATCTCCTTGATTATGTTTTCCTTTGATTTTCTTGCACTAACTTTACTTTGATGGGGAAAAGTTTGCAAATTCTGTCCTTAAAAGTTGCCAGGTTGCTGACTTTCAGCTCTCCCGGTTTGTTGGCCTCAGTCAGAAAGGGTCTATTTTAGTGATATTATATTTTCTTCTCTTTCTGCTTTCTGAGGGACTATGTTCAGTAGGAGACTAAATTTTTCTTAGAAATATATATGATCCCTTCCAATTCCTGACTGTTTGGTCTCTGGCTTTAACAGACACACAATCCGTGTCTCAAAATATGAGCAGCGATTTACCAGCAGCTGTGCAATCACCTAAGAAGAATGCAGATCAGCCTCTCAACTTAGTATTGATAGGTCTCCATGAACCTCCTCCTAGATCCTCTCAGCTAATCACTCTTGTTAGGGTCTTTTACTTACAATTTCTTTCCCAATTTGGAATTTGTTTTGATTGTTTAGGGAGTCAGTGACGAAATCCAACCACTAATTGACCTAAACATATTGGGGGAACTTATTTCACTTAAATGAAAAATTCATTTGGAGATCAGGTATGGTTGGATCTAAAAGCCATCTCAGCTCTTCTTTGCAAAACACTGATTTTATTCTCAGGCAAGTATTCCCAACCTGGTAGTTTCACATCCCAGCCTTTATCTTCTGAACTCAGCAACTCTAGTGGGGAATAATATCTCTTTCATAGTAGTTGCAGCAATAATCCTGGAGGTGATCCCCAATGGCTAAGAAGGACCTGGTTTGGGACACATGTACCTATCTGGATAAGTCACTGTAGCTAGTTGGATGGGATGCTCTAGTTTGGCTAAGCCTGGGTCATGTGGCCATCCTAACAGCAAGAGTGGGGGGTCTATCGTACTCTACTTGCATGATTAATTTGGTGAAGGGATGGATTCTTAAAAGAAAACTAGATGCTGAGCAGGTAAAAACAACAAATGTCTTTCGTGTCCTGATAGGTCAGTTTTGAAATTGATCCAAGAAACCAGTTTTTATACCCAAATAAACTCTGCAGGTCAAAAAATTAAAAGTAGAAGAAATATAAAGATTCTAAAAAACCAATTTTATCACATGTGGCTGGACCAACTCTGAAATATTATTAAGCAAATTCCACTTATTGCTGAAGTCTCATATAATATACTAGTTCCACATACTAAGCCTATGATCCTTTAGTCAGTCTTCTGGTTTCAAATTCAGATGATGTTATGTGGTAAGTATTTCACAGAAATCATATGAAATGGTGGGAACTTCACCAGTATTCCACAAATACTGATGAGCCCGTTTTATGCTGTAGGCACTGAACTGGGGACTGGGATACAAATTTGATGAAGACATGGTTCATACCCTAGAAGGACTCAGAATGGGGGTAAGATATATACTTTAAATAAATAAATCACAGTGTATTGTGAAATGCCTATGACAAAGGACACAGTTGTCTTCTAAAGTCCCACAAATTGCTAGGCACTGGGCTTTTTCCTCCTCTCACATTTTCTTCCTTGAATTTCAAAGCAATTCCTCAAGGTTATTCCCTGAAGATATTGAGGTTTGAAGAGATGAAGTCTTTTTGGTCAACCAGCTAGTGAGTAGAAGGAAGTTTTGGGAATTCTATTTGGAAGTATTTTATTTCTCAGTATTTGGGAATACTACAAAAGCATGACCATTCTTTTAGCCATCCACAAGTTTTGGGACCATTTATTTGTTTCTTCTCCATCTTGTAGAGCTTATCTGTCATGAAGCCCTACCAATTCTTCCTAAGTAATGTTTCTCAGGTCTTACCCTATACTTCTTCCTACTCATGGGTCAGGCTTTCAACATCCTGTACCTAGATTGCAGGAGCACTTTAAATGACCTTCTTTTTACTTTCAGTCTCTCTTTAATTCATTCTGCTACTAAGTGGGTTTTTGAAGTTGGCAAAAGTTGTACACCATACAATACTGCCTTGATCATTTATTTAATAAATATTTATTATGAGGCAGTCATTGTCCTGGATGCTGCTTTAAAGCTTCACATAAAGCACAATCATTTTTAAGGATCTCATCAATGTTTAGAAAGGCAATCATCCATATTATCCTAATAAAACACACATCAATAATCCTTTGCTCCACAAACCTCAATGGTTTTTGACTGCTGCCTTAAAAGTGTTGAAAATTTTTAGCTTAGCATCAAGGTCTTCCTCAGCTATGCCATCCATTCATACTTGTTCTACATAGTATTCTTGACCCATGCACTGCAACCAGCTGGCCTACTCAGTCCCTGTAGGGTCTGTGCCTGCCCTTCTCCACATTTTGTTCACAGTATTCCTAGGTTCTCTCCATTACTGGAAATTTTGGCTGATTGTGATCTTTTTCACTTTTTTTTTTTTTTTTTTTGAGACGGAGTCTCGCTTTCTTGCTCAGGCTGGAGTGCAATGGCGCAATCTCTGCTCACTGCAAGCTCCGCCTCCTGGGTTCAAGCGATTCTTCTGCCTCAGCCTCCTGAGTAGCTGGGACTACAGGTGGGCACCACCACGCCCAGCTAATTTTTGTATTTTTAGTAGAGACAGGGGTTTCACCATGTTGCCCAGGCTGGTGTCGAATTCCTGGCCTCAAGTGATCTGCCTACCTCCCAAAATGCTGGGATTATAGGTGTGAACCACCATGTGCAGCCTGATGGTAATCTTATCTGTAAACTCTGAGATGGCTTCTCATTTTTACCTCCTATAACTTGGTCTGTGTCATTGGCACTTGTGACCTTCTCTAAACTATGATGAGTTAATTTTTTTAATGTGTAAGTATTTTCTTCTAACAAGGCTGTTTCCTTCATTGCATTACCAATATGTGATTAAACATCTGTTGATAAAGGGCTTGAAAGTGTTCTAATTGCCGGTGGACATGAGCTTTTGCGCAGAGTAGGAATAGAGGGACTCAGCTAAGAGGAAAAGAGATGAGGACAAAATAAGGCACAGATGAAAAATTGCTTCTCAGTCTTTATTTTTAATTTTTATTCTTTTTTAGAGACAGAGTCTCACTCTGTTGCCCAGGCTGGAGTGCAGTGGCATGATCATAGCTCTCTGCAGCCTTGAACTCCCGGGCTCAAGAGATTTTCCCCCTCTGCTTCCTGAGTAGCTGGGACTACAAGTGCACACCACCACGCCTGGCTTTTTTTTTTTTTTTTGACTTTTTGTAGAGAGGGCTCTTGCTATGTTGCTCAGGCTGGTTTTAAACTCCTGGCTTTAAGTAATCCTCCTGCCTTGGCCTCCCAAAGTGCTAGGATTACAGACATAAGCCACTGCACCTGGCTCCTCAGTCGTTAATTTTTATCCTTTATCTTGCTTTGATACACTCTCTGGTGAAGGAGAAAGCCTCTTGCCTGCAGGGTGGGAAGGACACAAAGTATGAACCAGTAACTGAAAGTCAAGTACCAAAGTCAATTTCACTAACTCACTTTGGATTAATGAGCCAAATGGAATTTTTTTTTTTTTTTTTTTTGAGACAGAGTTTCACTCTGTCGCCCAGGCTGGAGTGCATTGGCGTGATCTCGGCTCACTGCAACCTCTGCCTCCTGGGTTCAAGCGATTCTCCTGCCTCAGCCTCCTGAGTAGCTAGGATTACAGGTGCGTGCCACCATGCCCAGCTAATTTTTATATTTTTAGTAGAGACGGGGTTTCACCATGTTGGTCAAGCTGGTCTAGAACTCCTGACCTCGTGATCTGCCTGCCCCAGCCTCCCAAAGTACTGGGATTACAGGCATGAGCCACTGTGCCCAGCCAGTAAAATTTTTTTTTTTATTATTCATTAATTGAATTTCCTTCATGCAGAGATTTTAATAAAACCAGTAGTTTAAGAAGTAATTTTATGTAGGATTTAAGATTACACAGTTTTATTAATATTTTTATTAACATAATGATCTTTATGGGAAACTTATTTTCTAAATGAAGACTACATCATTTAAATCCTTATTTTATGTTAAGGGGAACTTGTGATTAGTGTTGATATTTTATAGAGGTTTTCTGTGATTTTCTCTGGGTTAAAGCATTTAAGTAATGAATAAAATATCATTTGTTTCTATGCTACTCTTGTAGAGGGTGTTTTGGCTGACTTCAGGGCTGAGTTATTTTCTCTGAAATGATTTTACAGGAGAAAGACCAGCAATTTGCTGATAATTTTTGTTATAAATAACCGCATAGTCAAGACCTAATAACAAATTGATTATACAATGGGGTAACAAGAATGTGAGATAATGATACTTGTTATGAAATAACTTAAAACAATTTCTCTCTGCTTTGGAGACTCATATTGCTGAAGATTGACTTCAGTTTTTTCAAGCAATGATTTAAAAAAAGAAAATTTAAAAAAAGCTGTTAGGTTGATTTGTTTTCTTTCAAACAGTCTTAACAGCTTCAATTTCTGGAACTTACTTCTTGAAGACTGTAACATTGCACTTGATAATATTTTGCTCATTCATCTCCAGAATGTTTGTTCAGTTGAGAAATGAAAATGGGTCTCAGTATAGTACATAGGGTGATTTGTTCTAAATGGCACTAAACTGTTTCTGGCCTAGGGAAGTATTAGTTCAGGGTCCTGTGTAAGTTGATGCTTACTCTGACACATGGATGCAGTAATCCAGCCAAATTTGCAAATTAGAAACTTTCTTATGGCTTAATTTTTTCCCCAAACATATGTTGTTGGTTTTCCGTGATAGGAAAGGGGAAATATGCAAAGGCACAGACAGTATTCTGCATTAGGGGACTAATATTTTCCCATGTTTTTGATGAAAGTTGCGTTTCTTTACATACAGTATGCTCTAGTGTGTGGATACATTGACGTTACGTGTTCAGTAACACAGAAAATTTTTTATTTAAATGATTGGAATATAAATCCTGTTTTTCAGATCTGATTTCTTGACATTTGCGGGGAATACTACCATATCTGTTGCTTTCGTTTTAGGAACAAAAGTAAACTCTGTAGGGAGTTCACCAAAATCCTCACCCTTTAAAACCAAACTAAGAGGAACAAATTGTTGCTTCATTCACATTTTGGTCTTCCTGCGGTATGGTAACCCCCTTCAGTCTATTGTTTGTTTTGCTTTATCTTTGACTCCAACAGAGATCAAAACACATTGTTTTTTGGAATTATAGTTTGGCAATATGCTGGCAAATGGGAAAACACATAACATAAAGCAAATTTTTTCCATAATGCTTTTAATATTGAGACAGATTTTTATCTAACAGAGCTGACAGAATGTAACATGAGTGCACCAGCAGCCCAGAGCTGTAAACACAGCTTCCTGATGACATATCCCTAGGGGGACAGATTATACAGTTTCTATATTATTCAGCTTGTTATTCTACTGGCACAGAACTGATTTTTGCTTCAGAAAAATGTTTCTTTTCTGAAACTCCAGCTGTCCCTCATTCATAAAGCGGTGTGTTAATAAGGTGGTTGTTTAGTATGAAACAATGATAGCGCTAATAATGAATCACTAACAATACAGCACACTTCTTATCATGGATGGTCTACTTTATGCCAAACAGCTGGAGGAAATGTGGGGAAAAATGCAGTCAAGCATTTAAATATCATAGCTGGATGTTTCCAAACATAAGTATCCAGATGCTTAGCTTTGTGGAGGTAATATGTTTGATTGCCTGCTTTTTAAAATATTTTATCTGGATCTTTTGATGTTCTGTAGGTGGAGTCATGGACTGTTCTTCATTTTCAGAATGCTGAATGATTTTTCTGATCATGGATAATCAGAAAAACAGTAATGCTGAAGGCTAGCTGAGACTAGGCCTGGCAGGAATTGTGTGAGCTAAAGGAGAAGAGGAAGACATGAGACTTGGACTGTGGTTAAATGGGTCCCTCTCCTGGCTAATGCATATGGAAGCAGGCATGTTTTAAAGACATCAGCTGAAGCAGATTCAGTTTTCAGTTAAGGGACATAGAGCAATTATGATGTTCGGTGGAAGAACCAGATTCTCTTGTCTTCCCTGAGACCCAGAGGCTGAATAACCAGGAACTTCCAGAGATATTTGGTTCTCAGAAAGAAAGAAAGCTGTCCAACATGCCATTGAGGATACTGGCTTAAAAGAAGTCTGTTCTTACCAGGCCGAAGTAGAGCTCTTCTATTCCTCAGACAGATGCCTCATTAGGCAAAATTAAAAATCTAGGAAAATAGAGTACTTTTTCTTTTTAGGATCTCAGAGTACCCTGCTCAAATGAACTCATGCTTCCCAGTATACTTCTCCAATACCGGTTACCGGTACTTATAATCAGAGTCATTGCCAAATGCTTCACTAAATGAAAACCCCTAAAAATTAATTATCTCATCAAAGATGGCTCACTTTCAGAACTGGATCATATGTCTTGGCACTAAAATAAATGCCAACTGCCTCCTAAGAATGAAAGGAAAAATAGTCATTTACTGACATGTCCCTGCAGGAATCAATAACATTACAGATCATAGAGGAGACAAGAATAGCCTAGGCATATTAATAACTCGGCCTACTCACTGATTTGAGATGACTAGTTAAATAACATTCTGCACTAATGAGGACACCATGGCACGAGGAACAATGTCATCATTAACACGTGAGACTGTTTAGCATTTTGAACACTTCACACATAAAGAGAACTTAACACAGGACTATTTATTGGGCTTTAGACAGATGGTTTAATGTTTTTTTAGCCTTCATCCTATCAGACCACCCGTGGTTTCCTTCAGCCAAGGGCTTTTAAAAAATAATTGGTCTGTAGCAATTTTCTAACAAGATTGACTGCAATATATTTCTCTAAATCTTTTTCTTACCCTTAACTATCCCTTACAGTGGTTTGTGGTTGACAGACTTCTCTGTCTGATACTGGTTCCTCACATATAAGTAATTACTGACATAAAAAGAGATGAAGGGGCTGAAATTTCATCATTAATGGTTTCTTTGCTATAGAAAAAACTATTTAGAAATGATTATTTTGGAAAACAGTTCTTCCCTAATTAGACATTGCCTGACACTCTAGAAGATGTTTCCCAAAAATCTTTCAATACAGGAAATGACAACCCAACATAGATGGGTAACTGTGGGTGGCAGAGGATGCGTTGCACTAAACATGTGTGCGTTCATCTTAAAATGGTAAAGAGGGTCAAATGTGCCTCTGTGTGGGGAATATGTGAGTCTGCTTAGGAAGGAATAAAGTGGCTGTGGATTCCTGCTCTTATTGTCGAAGTGAGGCCAGTACAATGGAAAAGCAAGCAGGATGTGTTTTTATAGTGCAGAAATCTTAATAACCACCTGCACCACCCTGGCCACTGGTCAGCTCTTCAGGCCCTTCTATGGGTCCTTTTAGTGAAACAGCATGGCCCAGAGGCCCAGAGACTGTGGACTGGCCCAAATGGATGATTGTTTGCATATTCTTCTGTATGTAGCTTCCCCGGTAGGGTTCTGAAGAGGCATGCTTAGGCTTAGGGCAGAGAAAAGCAAGTATATAGCAGAGAGGACTTAGTGATGAGATGTTCTAAGGGGAAAAGTGTCTTCTGACTGAGCACTCGGGAGGGCTTGAGAAGCCTGAAAGTCTTAGTGCAGCGCTTGCGATTGGCTTTTCTCTTTGAGGAATAAATGTCTCGCTGGAGGCTCAGATTTCCTGCTGACACTTCATGCAGGGTTGGATTGGAGTCCTTGCTGATTCTGTGGCTGCTGCTAGTGTCAGGATTTTGCACCGATACTGTCAATTTCCTCACCTGTGAGGAAGACACCCCTGGCACCAGCATCGGTGTTTTTGTCTGATCACGTCCAGTTTAATTCCCAGAGCGAGGTGCCAAGTCAGTTTCAGCTGATGAAACAATTCAACAGCTCTCTGCTCCGGGTGCGCGAGGGCTACGGGCAGCTGACCGTCGGGGACACCGGCCTGGACTGTGAGGCGCTGTTCACCCAGGCCCCGAAGTGCGTGCTGGCCTTCGACGTGGTCAGCTTCGCGCAGGAACAGTTCCGGCTGGTGCACTTGGAGGTGGAGGTGAGGAACGTCAACGACCACGCGCCGCGCTTCCCCCGGGCCCAGATCCCGGTGGAGATGTCCGAGGGTGCGGCCATGGGCACGCACCTGGAGGTGCCGGTGGACTAGGACGTGGGCGCCAACGGGCTGCAGAGCGTGCGCCTGGCTCAGCCGCACAGCCCCTTTAGCGAGGAGCTGCAGAAGCGCGCGGACGGCGCTCAGTGTGCGGACCTGGTGCTGCTGCAGGAGCTGGACCGCGAGAGCCAGGCCGCCTACAGCCTTGAGCTGGTGGCCCTGGACCGTGGCCGCCCGCTGCGCTCCACCACGGCTGTCTTCAGCGTGTGCGTCCTGCACGCCAATGACCACAGCCCGGCCTTCCTGTAGGGCACCGTGGCCGAAGTGGAGCTGGCAGAGGCGCGCCTGTGGGCTCCCTGCTTCTTGACCTGGACGCGGCCAACCCCGATGAGGGCCCTAACGGTGAAGTGGTGTTCGCTTTTGACGCCCGCACTCAGCCGGAGGCGCGCCGCCTCTTTTCAGCTCTACCTGCGGTCGGGCCGCCTCAATCTGGCTGGGCCCGTGGATTACCAAAGTCAGGACACCCACGAGCTGCACGTGCGGGCGCAGGACCGCGCTGCCGCCTTCAAGGTCATCGTGCGCATCCGCGACGTCAATGACAACGCGCCCGACATCACCATCACCCCGCTGGCCACCCCGGGCTCGCCGGCTGCCTCGCCGTTCGCCGCTGCCGCCGCCGCCGCTGCCCTCGGGGGAGCGGACGCTAGCTAGTCGGCGGGAGCCGGGACGCCCGAGGTGGCCTCGCTGGTGCTGGAGGGGGCGGCGCGCGAGAGCCCGGTGGCTCTGGTCAGCACCTCGGACAGGGACTCGGGCGCCAACCCGCAGATGCGCTGCGCCCTCTACTGGCATGTGCACTTCCGGCTGCAGCGGGCCTACGCGGGCAACTGCCTGGTGGTGACCGCGGCGTCGTTGGACCGCGAGCGCATCGCGGAGTACAACCTGACGCTGGTGACTGCGGACCGCGGCGCGCCCCCGCTGTGCACCAGGAGGCCCTACACGGTGCGCGTAGGCTACAAGAAAGACAACACGCCTCTCTTCACGCGGCCGGTCTGTGAGGTGTCGGTGAGTGAGAACACCCCGCCAAGCGCCTACCTGGCCATGGTGGCCGCCCGGGACCCGGACCTGGGCCGCAACGGCCAGGTCCCCTACCGGCTGCTGGAGGCCGAGGTGGGCCGCGCCGGGGGCGCTGTGTCCACTTAGGTCTTGGTGGACCCAACCACCAGGAGCTGCGCGTTCGATGGCACTTTGACTGCGAGGAGCTGGCGGAGATGCAGCTGCGGTTGGAGGCGCTAGACGGCTGCTCTCAGCCACTATGGGGTCCGGCCATAGTGTGGCTGCAGGTGGAGGACCAGAACTACCACGCACCCCGCCTGGTGGCCCCACTGCTCCTCCGTGGCTCAGCCCAGCTGCCTCTGCCCTGGGATGCGCCACTGGGCTACCTGCTGACCCGTCTGCATGCAAAAGACGCGGACTAGGGAGCCGACGCCGAGCCGACTTACTTAGTTCTCGGCGGCGACGGCAGCCCCGGGGTGCTGGCGCTGCACCGGCTTCGTGTGAGCTGTCTCTGCAGCGCCGCCTGTCGCCGCAGCCCGCCGGCCCGCTGACGGCGATCATCGCGGTGCGGGACGGAGACCGGCCCACTTTGTCGTGCACAGCCACACTGCTTCTCGTGCCCGCCGGCCGGGCGCCACCTGGCGCGGAAGTGGTGCTGATGCCGCCGCACGAGGGAGGAGAGCCACACATCAGGCAGCGAATGGGAGGGCAGCTTGAACCCTCCCTCTTCTGGTCAGTGTTTTGGCCAGCGGCTGCGTCCTTCTGCTAGTGGCCATCATCACTGTGACTTGTTCTTGCCAAGGCAAGGCTAGGACGCTGGTGAAGAAGATCCGTGAGCACTCCCCAAGCAGATTTCAGGCAACAAGTGACCACGCTGGTCCACGTGTCAGAGCCATAGGGGCTGACTCTGGGGGCTTCCGCTCCAGGTTCTTTATGGACACACGGCCAGTTTCCATTTCCACAGGGGCCCAGGCGGTCGAGTCTGTGCAGGATTCCTAGTCTGAGGTCAGTGAGGTGTCTTGGAGCTCCTCTTGTCGGGAGAGGAGCAGGACTGCATGGGCCCAGGTAGGGCACCCCTGCCGTTCTTAGTGTCCTCATTCTCTTGGAGTAGTTTTTCATGCTAGGAGCCTTATGAAAATTCAGTGCCTGATTTGAGACTTCAAATGGCTGATATTTCCGGGCTTGGTTTTTTTTTTTATTCGAAAGGAAAAATTATCCACAGGCAAGGTTAGGGGGAGGCTTGATAATCACATGTTCATTCATGTAGGCCCATGTCTGTTTCTGCTGTTTTTGCCTATGATAACTTCCTTTGGGTACAGTCGACCCTCAGGGTTAATGCTGTGTTTCTGAAGCACTCCGGATGAGGAATGTGGCGCCTGCTCTGTCAGATTTGATATTAGACGGTGAAATATGATTAATTGCTGCTCTCACCCCTTTTTACAAATAGGGTTCAATCTCAGTTCCTTTTCATTCCTCATCCCCTTATGGAGAAAATAAATCTGCGGCAAGTTTAAGGTAATTTCAGAATATTTGTTGTTATCTCTAAGCAATGTGTTTGACATTTTATACATTTTTATGGATACCAAAGTAATTCTTTCGTTTTCACTTTCAGTATATATTCAAATCTGGATGAATTCAGTATGAAGAACAGTGGAAAATTGGACAGTGAATTGAATGACAGCCATTTGGATATCAGCAGAGAGGGTTTCAAGAAAGCATCCTTTCAAATGATTGCAAAACAAGGGGGTAAGTTCAAACCTGTGGCTTTGAAGCTCTTCCTCTCAAAGCATCATAAGACTCATTCCTGACTTAATTACAATACTAAATAAGTGGCCCCAACTATATATTCATAGAGGGAGTGTCTCGGTCATTTCAGGCTGCTTTAATAAGATACCATAGACTGGGTGGTTTAAACAACAAACATCTATTTCTCATAATAGATAATGAATTTTATATAGGCTAAGATTCCATTTGCTGGAAATATATGAGTATGTGATTTTGTTTGGCTTTGCTTTGTTTACAGAATGCTGCACCAACGCAACCTCATTCTATGTAGTCCATCTGCTGTGTCATTTGGGGGTGTGCTTTAGGCCCAATTCTCTGTAATGGTGTCTGGTAATGGAGTGGTAGCTCCCGTGGTGAAGGCATTATCAATTATGAGGTATTTTGTGTTGGTCTCCATGAAAATGAGCACTAGATCTTTAGTCTCTCAAAGAAAATATCTTACTCAAAGTGGAGTCCTAATGGTATGTCCTACTGACTCAAATGCCTCTTCACCATAACAGGTGTTTTCGCACAATCTATGTTCAGTTCCTTTGACTTTTTTTTTTTTTTTTTTAAATGAGGGGCTTCCAGAAGCATCCACCTCCTGGTTACCTTCCTCTGAATATTCTCTAGTGGTCAACATATTTCCTAAAATGAGGAACATGAAGTTGTATACAGTGATTCGGTACCAGCCTCTCTTCTGAGGTCCAGATTCGTATACACAACTGCCTGCTCAATATCTCCATTTGGATTCTGAATGGACATGCTATACGTTCAAAACTAAACTCTTGGTTTCTAGTCTCCAAACCTGTTTTTCCTCTAGTGTCAATATCTCAGTAAAAATGACACATCTGTTCACTTAGTTGCTTGCTCTGGCTTAAATCCTTGGTGTTATTCTTGATTTATTTCTTCCTACACACAACTTTCAATCCATCAGCAAATTCTGTGGAATTTTCTTTCAAAATATATTCTCAATCAATTCACTTCTCCCCACATTCATTGCTACCACTCTACCCCAGGCACTGTCATCACTTGCCTGGCAATGGCACTAGCCTCAAACTTGGCTCCTCTTCTACTTTTGCCCTCTTGCAGACCATTCTGCATATGAGAACTGGACCGGTCTCTTACTTCATAAATCAGGTCACATTACTCAACTCTCCAAATACTTGTCACTTAAATAAAATCCCAAATCCTTATCATGATGTCTCAATTAATATTGCTGTGTAACAGGCCAGGCTAAAGTGTAGTGGCATAAAACAACCATTTTATTATGCTCATGGATTCTGTGGTCAATTTAGACAAGGTACAACTGGGATGGCTTATCTTTGCTTCAAAGTATCTGAGGCCTTAGCTGGGATGATATGATGGCTGGAGGCTGGAACCATCTGAAAACTTCTTTAGTTACATGCCAGGTTTGTGGGCTTGGATGAGCCAAAGTCTAGGAGAGCTGACTTGGTGGAGTGGGAAAAAGGGAGGCTTCGTGTTCTCTTTACATGTGGCTTGACTTCCCACAGCCTGGCAGCCTCTGCAAAGTCACATGGCAGCTCGGGCTGCAAACACGAATGATTCATCCAACAGGACAGAAGTCACATCCTCTTTTATGACCCAGCTTCTGAAATTACATGATCATTTCCATCATATTCTACAGTCCAAGGTGTCTTAAGCCCACCCAGATTCAAGTGGAGGGGACAAAGACCCTGTGCCTGCCCTAGAAAATTTTCAGAGTTTTGAGGTTCATGCTTGTAAATCAGCCACACATGACTCATAAAGTCCTGCATTATCTTGCCCTTGGCTCTTTCTTCTACCTGATTTCTTAGCCCTCTTCTCCAGGAGGTTTTAGATAATCTTATCGGCCTTCTTGTGTTTTTTGAATACACAAAGCATCTCTCCATCTCAGACCTTAGAGTCTTGCCGTTCCCTCACCTGGTAAACCTTCTCTAGATACCCATATTGCTTCTCACCTTCATTTAGGCCTTTGTTCACGTGTCCATCTAATCGAATGGGTCTTTCAAACCTCAGATTCCCTCTCCTCCCTGTCACTCTCCATCTTCTTTACTCTGCTTTATTTTCTTTCCTAGCGTTTATCACTCCCTGGCATTATTTGTATATTTATTTGTTTATTATTTGTCTCTTGTTCCATGTTGAATGGCCACCATCAGATATATACCGAAACAAAAAAACAGAGCAAAACAAAAATCAGCAAATTTACTGAGTGGAAAGGTGTGGTCTAATGAAAGGTGTGGTCTAACCAGCACATACATTGAAACTTGTATGACTAGTTCTTATGATCATATTGGACTTTAGATTAGGGTAAAATTGTATTGGTATTTTTTGGAAGTTGCATTGTACTGCCTAGCTTTCTGAAAAATTTTAGTGTCATCTTAAAACTTGAAGATTCTATAGTGAATTTATGTTTCCGGATCATTTAGTGTTAAATTAGCCTTTTCAAAAGAATCAAAGGACCGGAACTCCTACCGTTTATATTTTCTATTTAGGAAATTACCAGCTTATTCTTGTCTTAACTTAGTTTCTTCTTCCTAATAATAAGCATGATAACTCAAAGAGCTGTGATGACAAACGATAATGTGATCAAGGCAATGCATTCAACCTGAGAGAATATTTTTTCTTAGTAATAATAGTCACAAAAAAAATAATAGTCACAACATTGCTTCTTACCTGTATTCAACAAAAACCTTTTATTTGTTTAATAACATTTACAGAGGACTCTTTATGTACCAGAAACTGTTCTAGGTACCTTATAAGTATTAAACTCACTTGAGTCATGCAACAATGCTATTAGGCAGGTACTATCATTTGACCCCATTTCACACATGGGAAACTCAGGCACAGAGCTGTTCGAGTAATTTGGTTGAGGCCGCTCAGCTGTGAGGGGCAGAGCTGGGTCTCCAACCTGGGAAGTCTGGTTCTAGAGTTCATGCTTTTAATGTTCTGCTGTAGCATATTTTTCTGCAGGTTCTTAAACACTTATTTTATGAGTCTTTTAAAGATTTAGGGCCAGTTTACATTCCTGGGGATGTTTCTGTCTTTGAGTTTGAATGAGATGCTCTGATTTATGGTTTGGTTTATCTTCCAACTCTCTGCTGCATTTTCTTGTAAAACTTTTAGTGGGATTATTGAAAGGATGACACGTAGGTAATGGCAAGAGAGTTGAATTACATGTTGATAGCGAGGAGATAAGTTTAATGAAAATATTTTAATTTTTTTGCATCTTTTAATAGTTAACACAGAGAACGAATGAATGAATAAATACACTACTAGCCCTCAGAAACTTCATTTTAGATTTTAATTTCACCCATTCCTCCCACCAAACCTGTATTAAAGATTCCAGCAAATAGTTTAATTGACTTGCTTGAATTTTATTTCCACTTCATTTCCTCAGTACACCAGCAGGTGGAGGTGCAAGTCAGTGGCAGAAAATCCGGAGGAAGAAAAAAGAAGCAAACAGCTAGAAAACCAGTCCTGGAACAACTGAATATTGTTTATATTTTAAAGTATATTTCTATGTAGCATTCAATTTTAAACTATTCTTTTTTTTCCAAGTTTTTTTTCAGATTATTCAGGATGACAACATTCAAGGATCCTGAAAAATTAAACCAGGAATCTCAAACCAGCAAAAATTGTTCATCACGTCATGAAAATAGCTACAGGATTGAACTTTCTTCAAGTACCCTTTACCCTCACATTTCCCAGATGAAAAATAACAAATTTCCAACCAGAACACTCAGAACTCAATTGATGTTCTTTTCAAGTCTGCGCCTCCCAAGTGAAGGGCTGCCAAGTGTCTATGACAGAGTTCAGAACTGCAGGCCAGCAATGCCACTTCCCCATTCTTGGACAGAATGATGAATTAAATCATCCTTCAGTGGATGGATCACCTTCACATACTTCAGAAAATGCCACTTCATTCTAAAAAGCTGCAATTCACATAGATGGTCATTTCTGTCAAGTGTTTACAAGCCAGTCTACATGCATGAGCCTTCTAGTTTTGATATACATTTTCTTAAATTAAGTTGACAATCCATGACACAGCACAGGATGATTTTATAGAATCTAGGATATTTTACCAAAAAGTCTTAAAAGTGGTCTTTACTTCCATGAATATAATAAATGATCATGAATTTTATATTCTAGTACCTTTTATGAATATAAATAAAATATTCAGTCTAGCTACTAATTTACATTTGAATGTGTATGTGATTCTACTGTGAATGCAATTCAACTTCAGAATAACTTTAAGTTGAATTAAGAACCTGGACCCGGACCTTAATCATGAGGCCCAGTGAGGAGGAAGAGGAAGCTGTGGGCAGGAGGTATCTCAGTAGGGGTTACTCAAATTGTCTCTCTAGCCTGGCTTCTGAGAGGGTTGCTGAGTGTTTCATGGGTATAACAGTGGCAGATTATGGCAGTGGGTGAAAATCAAATGGCAGTGGATGGTGATGTGTTTCTGGGCACTTATCCCATTCACAGCATCAGCTCAATCAGAGGTTGGGGCTACAGGGAGCAGCGTGGTGAGAGAGAGAGAGAGGGAGCGAGAGAAAGAGAGAGGGAGCGAGAGAGAGAGAGAGAGTGTCTTATGGCCTCAGCCATCTGGGCTAGAGTTCCTAGCAGGACTCCTTCCTAGCTATGAACAGGATGCTAGGAGAAAACTGAGGCATAACAGCAAGGATTAAAGGAAGAGTTGGGCCCCAGATGCAGTGACTTAAAGGCTACTTGAGCAGCTGGGCTTCATCTGGGTCCAACCAGATCCAGGGGCAGCAAGGCTGGGTGATGAGATGGAAGCATCTGATTGTGTCTTGTTTTCTGCAAGATTGGCTCGGACTGTGGGAAGAATTGAGTCTGCAAAGTGCAGGATGTTTTTTATCTTCAACTAGAAGAGCCTGGGGGTCATTAAGATTTGATGGGCAGGAACTGTGCTGCCCACTACACTAACAACCAGCCACGTGTGGCTGTTTAAGTTTAAATGAATTACAACTCAATACAATGAAAAATGCTTCAGTCTCAGACAGAGTCACTATAAAATGTTTCCATCATCACAGACCGTTCTGATGGATGGCGCTGGTGTAGAAGAAGGAGTGGGCCGGAGGTCTACCTTCACAGGCTGGGAATTCAAGGTAGCCAATGACCCACTGTCCTTGCTCAGCACATATATGGGGAACTGTGTGTTTTTGTCTGTTTTCCACCCTTCCAAGTGTGGAGAACTAACTAGTTCATGACAGTTAGCCTTTTAGTGGTTCATGTATTTTAAAATGGATTGACACATTATTCATTACATAATCTTCGAAAAAATGTCTAAAGGCAAGAATTCTCAATGGTAGAAGGTATTCTGTAGGCTGGAGAATTTCTAAAGGCTCCTCTGCTATAGCACCTTAAATTTATAGTCCTCATATTCAGTCCAATAACTTCAGAGATTTTGTAACAATAGTCATGATAAAACCTACACGCTCTCACTCCTAAACACTCCCAAAAATAATTCAGCAGTTTTTAAAACCAGTAATTTATTCCTTAGCCATACTCAGGCAAGAAGCTAGGAAGAACTTCAATCCTTTGGCCACTGGTCTGCTGTAGAAAATTACTGCTGTTGGAAATTAGTTTCTGAGTCCCATGTTATCTTCAGAGTCAGTGTTCCTCTGAAGTGTGAGCTTTCCAGATCGGGTAGTCTAGGCCCCAGAGAGACTGCGGCAAATGTGAATGTTCCTTGCTTTCTCTGATACATATCTTAAAAGTAAAATGGACACCTGTCTTTTGGGTTACATCTAATAATATTTGAAAATGTTAGAGTAACTTTTTGTGTAAATGCATTCTGTGGGAAACATTTTTTAAAAGCTGAGAATCTAAAACTTTTCCTCAAATTTACAAACGTAGAATTAGATATTTTTACTTTTCTTAAAATGAGGCTCTCGTGTTTGTGATATTAGCTTCTACCTTAATTATGATTCCTAAAGCAATTTATAATTCCTGAATCTTGTCTGTTTATGATTGCATTCCTAAGAAGAATAATAGGCAATCTTTATCAAACACTATATGCAAGGTTCTATGCTAAATGCTTTACATGAATTATTGTTTTTCCACCGTGTAACAATCCTAGGAGGTAATTATATTACTACCTCAATTTTATAGATGAGGAAATGAGTTTAAAGAGGGTAATATGCTTGAGGTTACACAGTAAGCAAATGAGCTCAGAGTTTAAAAAATTATGGTATAGGCTGGGTGCAGTGGTTCTCGCCTGTAATCCTATCATTTTGGGAGGCCGAGCAGGTGGGTCTCTTGAGCCCAGGAGTTCAAGACCAGCCTGGGCAACACGGTGAAACCCCATCTCTACAAAAAATACAAAAATTAGCCATGCGTGGTGGTATGTGCCTGTAGTCCCAGTTCCTCAGGAGGCTGAGGTGGGAGAATCACTTGAACCTGGGGAGGTTGAAGCTGCAGTGAACTGTGATTACACCACTGTACTCCAGCCTGGGTAACAGAGGGAGACCCTGTCTCAGAAAAAAAAAACAAAATTACGGTAAAACGCTAAAGTGCATGAGTTTCAAGTTTACAGCCAGATGAACTTTTATATATACTCACTCTTGTAAGCACCACCTAGATCAAGGTTTGGAATATTTCCAGATCCCTAGACGGCTCCGACATATACCTTCCTGGGTTAATACCTCTTCCAGAAGTAACTACTATTTAGAATGTAAGAATTATTATAGCCATTATGGAAAACAGTATGGAGGTTCCTTAAAAAATTAACAATAGAACTACCATATGATCCAGCAACCCCACTTCTAGGTGTAAACCCAAATGAAACAAAACCAAAACCACTATTTTGAAAAGGTATCTACACCCCCATGTTCATTGCAACATTATGTATAATAGCCAAGATACGGAATCAACCTAAGTGTCTATAGATGGATAAGTAGATTAAAAAATGGCAGTTATATATCTATATCTATATATGCAGTTTATATATATATATATACACACACACACACACACACACATATGTATGTATAATGGAATGTTATTCAGCCTTAAAGAAGAAAATACTAACAATTTGCGACAATATGGATGAAAGTGGAAGACACCACGCTAAGTAAAATAAACCAGTCACAGACAGAAAAATACTGCACAATCTCACTTACGTGTGCAATCTAAAAAAGTCAAATTCATAGAAGCAAAGAGTGGAATGGTGGTGTGCTAGGTGAGGGGGAGGGGAAACTGGGAGATGTTGGTCAAAGGGTACAAAGTTTCAGTGAGGATAAATAAATTCTAGAGACCTAATGTTCAGCGTAGTGACTATAGTTAATAATGCTGTATTTGATTCTTGAGATTTGCTAAGAGAATGTATCTTAAGTGTTCTCATCACATGTGGAAAAAACAACTATTCGATTTTTAGCTTGAATATAGTAATCAGTTCACTATGTATAGGTGTATGAGAACATCATGATGTACAGCTTAAATATATAAAATTTCAATTAAAACATTTAAAAGAGGTAACTATTACTCAAACCTTTTTCACTATCTATTACTTTTTGCTGTATTTAAACTTCATATAAATGATACGATTTATACTTTTGGGGCCTGCTTCAAAATTGTGTCTATGAACTTCATCCATGCTGTGTATATCATAGTTGGTGCATTCTCACTGCTGTATAGTACTTCATTGTATGCATTTACCATAATTCATCCATTGTATAGTTGGTGGAGATTAGGGGAATTTTCAGTTTTTGACTTTTGTGAATAATGAATTAATTTACACATTTTTTTGGTAGACATAAACACTTATTTCTCTTGGCCATATACCCAGGAGTAGAATTGTTGCGTCAAAGAGTGATGTATCTAGGGTTTGAACCTTGAATTTTTTTTTTTTTGAGACTAGGTTTCACTCTGTTGCCCAGGCTGATTTTGAACTCCTAGGCTCCAGCAGTCCTCCTGTCTCATCCTCCCTAGTAGCTGGGATTACAGGTGTGCACCCCTGCACCCAGCTTGAACCTTGAGTTTTCTGACTCCACTGTTATCCATTGTGTAACACTCATTACATCAATAGTAGCTAATAAAGACTGAGAGCTCTCTATGAGGTCTTTAAGCTCTCATTTTCTAAGCAGGATATTGATTCAGTAGAGAACTTTCTATAAGCTTAACTAACAACCGCAGGCAGAAGTCTTCTATTTGTTCAACAAATAAGAGAGTCTTTTACATTATAATTAAATAGCTGATGTATTACAATGTATGTGGAACACTTAGTAGCTTCTCTTTGAAAAGACCATGATAATATCCATCTTGACAGACTGTTTTACTCATTGAAATATATGCAGTAAGAGTAGAGTTAGCAATTGATCATTCATTTACTTGTATACTGTAATTAGCCAAGGAAGAAACAAATCAATTTAAAACCAATTTCCATAGTCTACACATGCACAGGAATTGATTGCAGACTTGAATTTGCTGAATAAAAAGTGAAGCTGGCTAATCTCAATTTGTATTTCATCGAGTGAATGTCAGCTATTGATTTCTGTAGCTTACTACCGGTGAGGCAATCTGTCTGTCATTCTTTAAAGGCAGCACAGCACAATCGCTATGCCGTTTAATTAGGTGTGGTCTAGTCATTTCACTGTTTGAGGAAGATGAAATATTTAGCTGTAGTAGAAGGAAAAACCTCAGCCAGATGCCTGCTCTATCACCCTCTTTCAGACTGGTACTCATCTTAATTTAATGCCCATTGATTCTTATTGTTAGATGTTGTACAGAGTAGCCCTTTTGTAATGCAGTGTTGGAAGATGAAGCTAAAATGGACTTTGCCGGCTAACTGAGCTCTCTCAAGCTTTCTTGAACTCTTGACAATGCAGCATTACATTCTAGGGAAATGACCTGACCTGTGTGTTATAGAATAGGTTTCCACAGTGTGCCTGGTTTTCTTAGAGAGTAATTCATGTTGCCATTGTCATACAGGATTTGTATAGTCTTTGACAAGTTGTAATGCCTTTTTCCCTGGCACAACACAGAAGATGTAATGTTTAACTATATCTGAACACTACTGCTTATGTAAAGAATTGTCTGAAATAACAGTGAAATAATGTCTTCTTTCTTAAAAGAAGTATCACAACCTCTTTATCTCTTTGTTTTTGGTTTCCTCACCTGTAAAGTGGGGGAGTAGTACCACTTCATTGCTATTTTATGTTAGCTAAATGAGACAGTATGTATAAAATGCATACAGCAATGCCTTTCACCTAGTAATAACTTAATAAATATTTATTATTATTAACATCAGATTTTTTTAATGGAGTCTCGCTCTGTTGCCCAGGCTGCAGTGATGCAATCTCAACTCATTGCAACCTGTGGCTCCTGGGTTCAAGCGATTCTCCTGCCTCAGCCTCCAAAGTAGCTGGAATTACAGGTGCTCGCCACTATGCCCAGCTAATTTTTGTATTTTTAGTAGAGACGATGTTTCACCATGTTGCCCAGGTTGGTCTTGAACTCCTGACCTCAGGTGATCTGCCTGCCTTGGCCTCCTAAAGTGCTGGGATTACAGGCGTGAGCCACCATGCCTGGCCAAAAATGTTTTTAATGTTATTAACATTTTTCATTTTTCTCTTCCTTTGTTTAAATTGGTGTCGTATTCTAAATATTCCTGCATTTTTCTCTCTTTCTTTCTGCTTGGTGCAATTAATACTTTCCATCTTTTTTGGTTGGTTACCATTATTATTTTTAAACTAACTTTTCAAATAGGTGACCAAAAATGATTTAAATCCCTGGGGACCATAATATTTTTGACAGCAGTATGAGACTGATTTTAAAAATATTCCTTAGTAGAAACTTTTTTTTTTTTTTTACAATAGTTCTTATAAAGTTACATCAGTTGGTCATTTTGTCTACAGCTATATTTCAAGCCAGTGGCAATCTTGACAGACGTATGAGGGTACTTAAATGGAAAGATCAGAGTTCAGTAATAATAAATATACTGATTCTTTAGTTTAAGGATTATACAATAATCTCACAAAAGTAGGTATCCCCCTTTTACTTGCTTTGACACGTGTTAGTGTGCCATTTAATTGAACCTGTAGGCCACCTGCTCTGTATCCCAAATACTCCCATTAGTATGTAGTTGTAATACCCTGCAAGAGGCATTAAGTAATAAAAGGGTAAATGATCAGCTTCTAGCTCAGGCCACTGTAACTGGGGAGATTATTGATAGTGCGGCATTGTTACATAATAAGAGAGTCTTCTAGGAAGGACTCAATCTGAAGGGTATTTTTCTTCCATCTAAAACCAGGAAAACCTATAGAACATCTCCTACATAACCCAGAAGACATTCACAGACATTTATAGACATTTTTGCAGACATATTTATAAAAGGCATACTGGTCCTTGCTGGTTTTCAGCTTCATCTCTTGTCACCTTCTTGCTTGCACTTCCTGTCTAAGTGTCACCGTAGAAAGGGCATCCACAGAGACAATAAGTCAAGCTCTGATCCCAGGAGCCAGGCCCACTTCTCAACCCTGAGACCAGAATCCACTCAAGAGTCTTTAGAGAAATAGGTACCTGAAAGGCATGGATAACTGGTTCATTTAAGTCCATGTCCCTGAGCAACCTTCCTCCTTCTGCCTACGACTTAGTGTTCTGTGTAGGTATGTCTTTAGGGAGAGAATGGGCTGGACATGTAAGAGCATGCACTGTGTTCTTGTGCAAATTAGAATTTTCATTGTATATTAAATTGTGTTTTGGTTTTATACATTAGTTCCATGAGGTTGAGTTGATGTGATTCTGCTATTCAGGGAAGGATCTCATTCATACTGCAGAATAACCAGGGTTCTGAGTCTGCATATCTGAAAGCTGGATCCTGTATTATGTCCAACTGACAAAGACAATAAATGCAAGTCCCTAAGGCTTCCTAGGGGACAGCCCACATGTCCTTCTTTAGGCAGTATTCTACCCTGATCCCAACCTCGGACAAGGCAGAGTGTGGAATATCCTTTCTTAATTAATTATGTCTATCAGGCGTGATGATGGAGTAATAACTAATATCAGTAGAGCTCCTCTGGTGTACAGTGCTAGTACAATCCTGTGAAGCAGGTACTATGATTATCTTTCTCCTCCATATAAGAAAATTGAGGTTAAATCACTTAACAAAGTCACAGAACCAGTGTGTGGTGAAGCTTCAATGCCAGGGCATGTCTTCTGGGTTCAGCGCATATTCCACACTGCCTTCCTGCCTTTCCTCTAGCTTATTAGTTCTTCATTTTATTATGTGTATAGGCTTGGAAATCAAAGTATCAAAAACCCCATTTAGGTAGTTTCTTTGCTGAAATCACCAGGAGTAAATGAACAGTCTAAATGCACATTCAACCACTTGTAGCTGTGATCGGGTCCCTGGTTGAGCACCGCTCATCCATCATGCATGCTCCTGATAGACATGACAGGTCTTGCACAAAGAGGAGCTTTTTTCCCTCTCTCGGTGGTACTTCCTTTGAGGCATGCTACTGTTCAGGGCCCTGTTGAGATTTTGATTAAAAAAGACAGATATTGTGCAACTTCCGTTAATGTTCTATTTCTCCTGTAGCAAAGTGTGGGCTCTTGGAACTTCCTCAAGGGAATTTAATTTTCCAGGTCTGTTGGCAAATTTAATTTTGAGTTTTACATAAAACACTAGAAAACAGTTAATGGCCTGGTCAGGGGTTTATACTTGTAATTCAATGATTCTTTTAGGTGGTTTTAACCTGTTTGCAACCTATTTTGTTGTTGTTGTTCTGTAATTCACAAACCACTAACTTTCTAAAATAAAACTACTTTTTAAAACTACTCTTTAAAATAAAAGAAAACTACTTTTTAAAATAATAAATACTTTTTCTGAAGTATTTAACTTTCTTTTGCCCTCCTCCATCTGGTTATGGTAATGTCATCTGACTTATTTTTATATTGCTCCCTAAAGGGGAAGAAAACCCTAAGCTAAGAAACTATGAAAATCCATTTTGAAAGTGCTCAGTGCACAGTATCTAATGTTAAGACAGCACATTATACACCTGAACAGCTCCATAATGCCTCCAATGATACTGTGCCCTTGTTTATATAGATATAAATCAGTGCCTCAGTCTTTACCTAGCTCCATATGTATATAATTTTCATTAATTCTGAGACTTATGTCAGCTTTGTCAATAACCTGAATATTTTCCTTCTCTCTCCTCTATGGCTTTAGTTTTTTTACCTCCTGGATACTGTTAATTTTTTTCCTACTCATTAGTGTTTTTCTAGTGCTAGAACTAAAGTAGAAGAGCGAGGAAAGTCAAACATATGTGTTTGACTTTTTTGTAATTTGGCCCATCAAGTGTTTTAGAAAAGTGATCAAATAAATCAAGCAACCAGTACAAAGTTTAGAGCTTCAGTTTCTACTAATATTTTTCTAGATACATGGAATAAATTGGAGTAGGGAGTGGATATGAATACTAGCTTTCAGCAACTGTTATCAACTTCATCCCATAAGGGTAATTTTTTTTTTCTGGCATCCCACACAGTCATACTTATAATTCCATGCAATTGATTGCCCACATTTCCTCAGAAAGACTAAGCTAAAACTTGGAGAATAATTGAGTTAGATATCCAAGTTCTTGTTTTAAAAAAGCTTCAAGATTATTGACCACAAGAGTCACATTTATAGACTTTACTTAGCCATAAATATACAGAAAAGTGAAAGAATCCGGTTTTATGCAATGATAATTTTTTAAACAGTTGCCATAGCTGAAACCCATGCTTTCTAAAGCAAACCAAAGAAGAGATTCAATGAAAAAACATTTTTCATGGACTGAAGGTTAGTAATTTTAGTTACTTAGATGACCTTATGAGAAAAAGGTCATACATGCATGTCCTATCAGCTTTAGAGGTTGTCCATATTCAGCTGGACTTGTGAGCCCCTTTTATAGAGTTTTCCTTCTTGCTAAGTACCTGCTCTGCCCAGAGGGGAAGGAGACAGCTGAGCTTGGGGACAGACTGGGTCCCAGCTGTCTGGAAGGAGGGTTCTTTTCTATAGTCATCTGCTCCTTGCTTAGTGAGCTCCCCCATCAAACACCCAAGTTCACAGCAGCTTGGAAAGATGATGGATTTACTGCTGTCCCTGATGGTTGAGAGGGTTGTCCCTGATGATTCAGATAACCTCCCATCTTCAGTTTTGTAGAAACCTGGGCTGGGATGTTTTGGGAAATGGAAAATATATACTACAATCTTATTTCATTCATTTTTCCCTCTCCATTTTCTCTTTATGCTTAAGATCTAATCAAGTTAGAAGTATTAAAAGTCTGATCTCTATGCAGCCAGTCCAGAGTGACAGCAGATAAGCTTTTGCCTTCTCCCTGTATAGGGTTGTTATGGACTGACTATTTGTGTGCCACCAAAATGTATATGTTGAAGTCCTAACTCCAAATATGATGGTATTAGGAGGTGGGACCTTTGGGAGATAATTGGGTCATGAGAGTGGAGTCCTCATCAAGGGGATTAGTGCCCAAATAAAAGAGGCCCTAGAGATCTTTTTCATCCTTTTTCTGCTATCCGAGGATACAACAAGAAGCCAGTATAGTTTTCAATCTGGAAGAGGGTGCTAAGCAGGACCCAGTGATGCTGGCATCCTGATCTTGAACTTCCAGCCCCCAGAATTGGGAGAAATAAATATCTGTTGCTTATAAGCCATCCAGTTAATGGTATTCTGTTATAGCAAGCCTGAACTGGCTAAGATAAA
The DNA here is from genome assembly GCF_009828535.3 of Hylobates moloch. Taxonomy (NCBI): domain Eukaryota; kingdom Metazoa; phylum Chordata; class Mammalia; order Primates; family Hylobatidae; genus Hylobates; species Hylobates moloch. The sequence continues at coordinate 114,641,861 of NW_026652279.1, forward strand.
GGCCTTAGTAATTATCTTGTTTGACATCAGTAGACTTTCAGGAAATACGTGTTAAATAATGAGATGACTAAGCCGAGAAAAGTGTTAGGTAAATGAAAATTTCGTTTAAATAGAATTAGCATACTTTTATGTCCGTATTTTATTTTAAACTTCATATGAACATGCTGAAGGCATGTTTCTTTCTTTTTTAGCCCTGGATGAAATAGAGTCAAGCTTTACCACTACTTTAGTAAAGGATGAATGAAAATCTGCATGGCATTATATGTAGTTCAGCCACTCTGAGTATCAGCATATTTTAAGTCTATTGTTTGTGTTGCAAAAACTTAGGCATAAATTCATCTCCTTGCAGAAGACCTTGTTCTGAAGACCTATAGAGTTTGTGCTGGGAAATGATTAGATGTGCTTGAAATTGGGTTGCATGAATGTGGCTTTGTAGCCTGGAGGCCTTCCACAAGGAGAAGTGACTTCAGGCTGTGAATGTCAGTATGTGTGACAGGTATAGGACTGAGGCTTTCTGTTGCATATCTCTAACCTTTGCAGACTTCTGAAAGGTAGATATTATCACCCCCATTTTAAGATGAGGAAACCAGACTCAGAGAAGTTAAGTGACTTACCTGAGGGCACAAGTTATAAAATTGTCAAACTGAAATTTTAATTATTTATGTCTGATTTGAGAGTTCACATATTGTTTTACTATATTTTGCTGCCTTATCTGGTAAACCTGGCAGTCACATTGTTTGGTTCTTCTCATGTTTCAGACATATATCAATAAACACAGTGGCAAATGTATCATGCACCATTAAACAAAGTGTTTCACACATGTCACTAAACACAGTTAAATGGAGACTGTGAGCCACTAAGAACAGTTTTTCACACATATGTTACTAAACACAATATGCCCCCAGTGACTAAGGTTCTTATCTTGAATCACAGCCAGTGGTGTTTTTAGTGGTTAGGTGTCAAAAAACAGACAAAGAAAATCTTATATATCAGTAATCTCTCTGGCAAGCTGCATGTGCTTCATTTTAATATGTACATTTCTCCTTTCAGGGGATTATCTGATGGATATGCAGCCCATACATTCTTCTAGATACCCTAAAATGTACTTATAGATCAAGGCAAGCCTTTTTTGATCTATATACCTGGAATGAATCACTCTGCCCTCCAAAAGACTTGTTTTTACTAAACTTGGCTTTGGATGTGAGCCAGAGGGCCAACTTGGGGCAACAGTGTAAGAGGAAGAGTTATGAAACTCACAATTGTATTTATTGTAAGGATGTTTTTGTCCATTTTCCCCATTAGTTCTTTCAGTTTTTGCTTTCTGTATTTTGAGGCTATGCTATGTAAACACAAATTTAGAATCGTTTTATTTTTCTGGTAGCTTGTTGTATCTTTCTGCTAGACTGACCCTTTTGTTATTATAAAATCCCTATTTATCTTTAGTGATGCTTCTTTCTTTCCTTACAAAGTTAAAAAAATTTAATTGCAAAAAACATGTAAAATATGACATCTTAACCATTTTAAAGTGTATAACTGAGTAGTTTTAAGTACATTAACACTGTTGTGCTCTAGTAATTCTTATTTCTTAAAATCTACTTTAAATGATAGTATAGCATATTGGTTTATCAGTTTTCTTTTGTTTATTGTCTTCATGGCATATCTGTTTTCATCTTTTTTACTTTCAATATTTGTGTGTCCATACATTAAAGATATGTCTCTTATAAGCAGCATAGTTTTTTAAAATAAAACTATCCTGAAAATTTTAGTCTGAGAACAGCTTATTTATATTTATGTAATTACTATTTCATGTACTTACATCTATTGTTTTGCTGTTTGTTTTCTTTATAGATTACATATTATAATCTGTATAGGTTGTTTTATTTTTCTTCTGGTGGTTAGCCTAGAGATTACAGCATGCATACTAGATTTAAGATAATCTATTATGAATTATAACTTTTTGTCACTTCCTGAAAAATGTCAGAATGAAGAACAGTTTGCATTGACCACTCTCTTATCTTTTGTGCTTTTGTCATGTATTTTAATTTCACATATACATGATACTTCATAAGCTAATATTTGTATTGTTTTATATGGTCAATATCTGTTTAGTTTGACTCACTTATTTATTTTCTGTTATTCTTAATACATTTCTATGCTACCATCTGGGGTCATTTTCTTCTGCTTGAGGAACTCATTTTAATAATTCTTTTCCTCTGAACCTGCTGGATGAGAATTCCCTGTATTTAATTTATCTGGAAACATTGTTCTTTCTTTTCCATTTAAAAACAAAATATCATCAAACTACAACATACATGCAGAAAAGTGCACACCTCATAAAAATACAGCTCAACGAATCTTCACAAACTGAAAATCAGCGCTGTGTAAAAGCTCAAGAAAGAGAACATGACTAGCATCCCAGGAGCTCCGCATGCTCCTTCCAGTCACTATTGCTTCCAAAGGGTGTCCGTTCTTCTGACTCCTAACATCATAGATTATATTTGCCTATGTTTGAATTTTGCATACGTGGAATAATATGTTATATGCTCTTTTATGACTGACTTCTTTTATCAGTTTTATGTGTGAACTTGTGACATTCACTGATATTGTTGCATGTAGTTTTATAAAGTTGGTGCTTATCTGTGTAGTATTCCATTGTGTGGATATACAGATATTTATTTATCCATTCATTATTGATATGGATTTGGGTAGTTGCCAATTTTGGTTGATTACATATAGTGCTGCTATGAAATTTTAGTACAAAATTCATGTTCTTCTCACATGCAAAATACATTTGCCCCATCCCAACAGCCCTCAAAGTGTTAAGTCATTCCAGCATCAACTCCAAGTCCAAAGTCTCATCTAAATATCATCTAAATCAAGTATGGATAAGACTTGATGTATGATTCATCCTGAGTTAAAATTCCTCTCCAGCTGTGAACCTCTGAAATCAGATAAATTATGTGCTTCCAAAATACTATGGCGGGACTGGCACAGAATAGACATTCTTATTCTAAAAAGGAGAAATCAGAAAGAAGAAAGGGGTGATGGGTCCCAACTAAGTTCAAAACCCAGGAGGAAAATTCCATTAGGCCTTAAGGCTAGAGAACAATCCTCTTTGGCTTGATGCTCTGCTTTCTGGGCCCACCGGAGTGAATGTTTCTCCCCTGTGGTCTCAGGCAGCAGCCCTGCCCCCAAGGCTGTGGTTGGCAGCCTTGAGCTTGAGGTACTGGGTGGTGGCAGCCTGGCCATTGACACCAAGGAGGAGCACACTTGCCCCTGGGGCCGGCCTGTGTGTTCTGGGCCTGTGGTGGGAGTGGCACCCCTGCTAATCTCTGAATAGCCTCAGGGTCATTTATTCTTTTTCTTGAAGGATGATGCATGTTTCTAGCCAAATAGCTTCACTATTCCATCCTGTGAAACCCCAGAAATCCAACAGTCTTCCTGCATTTTGTCCATGCTGGCAGTGTTTCTACTGGTACAGACTCACCTCTACTTCTGGTTTCTGCTGACATGGCTGCTTGGATCCATGGACAATCTCTTTTTGGGGTGATTGTCCAGTCATACCCTTGGTGTTTTCTTCATAACTTGCATTATACTTTTTTATCCTGCAAAATGAATAGGCTGAGAATTTTCCAAATCTTTAAGTTCATATTCCTTTTTGCTTAACAGCTTCTTCAATTGATCTTTCTCCTCTTACATTTAAGTAGTAAGGAGAAACCAGGCCACACCTTCAACACTTTGCATAAAAATCTCTTCAGCTGAATATCCAATTTTATTGCTGGCAAAGTTTTACCATCTACAAAATGCTAGAAAACAATTCAGCCCAGTTTTTTGCCACTTTATAACAAAGATTACCTTTTCTCCGTTGTACAATAACATATTCTTTACTTACTCCAAGTTCTCACTAGGATCACCTTTAATGTCCATATTCCCACCAACGTGTCTCAAAAACTCTTTTGGCCTGTACCCATTACCTAGTTCTAAAGTCACTTCAATACTTTCAGATAATTGCTTTAGCAGCACAGTACAGCACAGTACCAAAATCTGTTTTAGTCTGCTAAGACTGCCACAATGAAATACTACAGCCTGGGCTTAAACAATGGAAATTTATTTTCTCATCATTCTGGAGGCGGAGTCCAAAATGAAGGTGCCAGTGGCGTTGCTTTCTCCTGAGGCCTCTCCCCTTGGCATGCAGGTGGCTACCTTCTCTCTGTGTCCTCATATAATCTCGTCCCTGGGCACATGTACTCCTAGTGTCAATTTCTTTTCTCATAAGGAAATCAGTCCTATTGGATTAGGGCCTCTTCCTTATAATCTCATTTAACCTTAATTACTTCCTTAAGGACCCTATTTCCAAATATGATTACACTGAAGGTTGAGACTTCAACATATGAATTTTGGGAGGACACAATTTGGTCTTTAACAGAGCTCAAGTTACATTTTTTTCCCCATATAGATATCCAACAGACCCAGCACCATTTAGTATGAAGATAAACTTTTATGCACTGAACTGTGTTCTCTTCCATAGGTAGGTTTGCATCATTACCTTGCTGACCCTACAATAGGTTTTAATATATGACAGAATAAGATTCCAGCTTTGTTCTTCTTCTAAATTATTCTGTTTATTTTTGGCTCTTTATTTTTATAAGAATAATCAGTAAATTTTGTCAAAATATTGGCTAAAATTTTATTGTGATTGCATTGAATCTATAGGTTTTAAAAAATGTCTCTCATTAGTGTAGAGGTCTTGAGCATATTGAAGACCTCTATACCTCTTTAGACTTAATTCTAAGAATTTGATGTTCTTTGATGCTGTTGTGAAATATCTTATTACACGTTTTGTAAGATATTTTTGTAAGATATGGATTTCTAGGTTGGCAGTTGTTTTCTTTCAGCACTTAAAAATGATACTCCATTATCTTCTGGATGCTATTATTTTATTTTTGAAAAGTTACTGTCAGTCCTATTATTGCAACTTTGAAGGTAGTGTGTCATATTTTCTTTGACTGCTTTTCAGAGTTTCCTCTTCATCTTTGTTTTTCAATGGTTTTACTATGTTAGTTAGTTTCCAACGATGTTCCTCTAATGAATTATGCCTCGTAGTATTTATGTCCTTACGATGTGCCTCTCCTTTAATCTAGGATAGCTGTGACACTTCTGACTAGTAAAGTACACCAGCTTTTGCACTGCATTGCTTCCAAAGCCCAGACATAAGAAGTCTTGCTGCTTGCTTGGCTTTTCGGAACACTCACTATTAGGATGCTCCTGTGGGAAACTGTTGAGAAATGCAATTCCTCTGAGACTACTGTGCTGTAAGAGAGTCAAGCCACATAGAGAAGCCCTGAAAGATACTAGAACATAAGTTTCTACTGGGGAGCGAGAGCGGGGAAGATAGGGAGACAGAGAGAATGAGGGAGATAAAAAAAAAATCTGAGATAAAAGATACAAGATTAACCCATTTTGGAAGTCTAGCCCAGTCCAGCTTTCAAACAATGATAGCCCTGGCACTACCGACTGCAGCTGCATGAGAGACCCAAGCAAGAACTGTGTAGCTGAAGTTGATTAATTCACAGAACTAGGAGAGCTGTTATAATAATAATTGTTTTAAGGCTGTAAGTTATGGTGTGGTTAGTTACACTGAAATAGATAAATGGAACAAAAATAATATCTATATTATTTTCTGAGTGTGGTTGTAACTACATCTTAAAAAAAATGGCGTCTGCTTTGGGACCAGTAGCAGGAGGAGGATGGAAGATCCTCAGGGATTGTTCATGGAAACTTGATGGACAGTGAAGAGTCTGTAATTAGAGGCTGGAGGAAAGAAAACTCATGCTATGTAGTGTCAGAAAATTTAGGAGAACTGTTGTCTGATATAGGATGAACAATAGAAAATATACCTAATGAAACAGCGAAACTATGTACGGATATGTCAAAAGGAAAATTGGTTATTTTTTAGCCATGTATAATAAGGTAAAGAGGAAGAGAGAGAAGCGCTAAGGAAGAAATTTTCTAATATAAAGCAGAAATTAGAGAAGATATAAAGAACTCAGGGCTTACTAAGTGTAAAAGTGAAACTGTATATTAGTCTTAGCCACTCTGTATTGCAAAGGATGTCAACATAACACCTGATCTCAGGATAAAAATTATTTCAGATGATTATTATTAATGCAGTGCCACCGCATTCCAGCCTGGGTGACAGTGCAACTGTAAGACACATTGTTAAGATTTCAGGAAGATTTAAGAGTGTGCCTTACAGACCATTTGAATTAGACAAAAAGTTTTCTAAGAATCTTAAGAGTGTTATGTCTCAACACTCTCACCTTCAGCACAAGGCAAACTGGGGCCTGTATCAGAGAGATTTCTGAGTGAAGTTGTTGTTTACTGGAGTGAACCCCACTACTATTCATAGGAAACCTATACAATCTTTAAGAGAATTGTGTATACAGAAACATCATAAGCTTGGACTAAAAGGGTCAGAGTCAGTTTGAAATGAAAAGATGCCTTTGGGTTCCTAATCTTATATCAGCAAGGATCAGGCCGAGACAGTTACTTAGCTGCAAACATGAACCATTTCTGTGGCAAAGGAAGATTGAGATTAATAACCAAGAGGAAGACAACAGTATTCCTGAGGATAGAAATAAAAGCCATGGAAAACAACTCTCAGAACCAAACCCTAATCAAGGAACTGGCAACATATGCCCAATTAGATTTCAGAAATGCTTTGGACCAGTGACTGCCATGTGACTCTTGTCCTCTTATCTCCTCCACTCCCATCCCCAGCTTTTGAATGGCATTGTCCATTGCAGTTATAACATCCTGGTACCACCACTGTTATGTTGAGTGTATGGGGGCAGATAACTTGTGTCTTTGGTTCACAGGTCTTCAGAAGTAGAGGAACTGTACTCAAGAGGAGTACAAGCTGCATCTGGGAAATTGCACTTCACAAACTTTAACAATATTCAGGCCTGACGTAAATGCCTGGCTTCTCATTATGGGGAATTCAGAAATCAGCAAAGATTTTAGGGGGAACATAATACAAAATGTTGACTCACTTCCCTACAATTATTTTTTGTCCAGAATCTTTTTGTGGCTGATCTAATTTTCTGCATTGTACTCATTTTATAATCACTCTTAGTAGGAAGCTTGGTCTAATGCAAGCTACATAGTTCAAGCAATGGTCCCCCATAGTTAAGCAATTCAAGTTTTTATTTTGAGAACATTGCCCTCATATGCAATGCTATTTTTTGAAGGATCCAAAAAAGAATTTCTCTCTAGTCTCAGTACCAAGAAGAGTGCTGCTTCTAATTAGCCAGTGTATTTTTATTAAAAAGATAAAATAGGCTGGGCACGGTGGCTCACGCCTGTAATCCCAGCACTTTGGGAGGCCGAGGCAGGTGGATCACGTCAGGAGATCGAGACCATCCTGGCTAACACGGTGAAACCCTGTCTCTACTAAAAATACAAAAAATTAGCCAGGCATGGTGGCGGGTACCTGTAGTCCCAGCCTCTCGGGAGGCTGAGGCAGGAGAATGGCGTGAACCCAGGAGGCAGAGCTTGCAGTGAGCTGAGATCGCGCCACTGCACTCCAGCCTGGATGACAGAGTGAGACTCTGTCTCAAAAAAAAAAAAAAAAAGATAAAATAAACTGTGTAATTGTTATGTTATCTACTTTGCATTTCTGTTTTATTCATAACAAACATATAGGATTTTATTAGATATATATTTTTTTTCCTGGGGAGAATATTAACTTCATATATGGCCTTTCTCATGTATTTATTCACTATACTATACTTTTAGAGTATTTTAAAAGTCTGCTTTAGAATAAGATAGAATATTGATATGGTTCGGCCAAATCTCATCTTTGTAGCTCCCATAATTCCCATGTGGCATGGGAAGGACCTGGTGAGAGGTAATTGAATAATGGGGGCGGGTCTTTCCCATGCTGTTCTTGTAATAGTGAATAAGTCTCATGAGATCTGATGGTTTTATAAACAGGGGGTCCCCTGGACATGATCTCTTGCCTGCTGCCATGTAAGACGTGCCTTTGCTTCTCCTTTGCCTTCCATCATGATTGTGAGGTCTCCCCAGTCATGTGGAACTGTGAGTCCATTAAACCTCTTTCCTTTATAAATTACCCAGTCTTGGATATGTCTTTATTAGCAGAATGAGAACAGACTAATACAAATATAAATTAAGAAACAATGATAAATGTTCAGATTTCGAAGGTGGGAAGTTAATAGAAATTTAGCTAGTATTACAGAGGACTTTTTTTAAAAGGTTAACCAATGTGTCAAAGATGATGTTTATAGGCAGGTATGGTGGCTTCACACCTACAATTCAGCTCTTTGGAAGGCTGTGGCAGGAGGATTCCTTGAGCCCTGGAGATCAAGACCAATCTGGGCAATATAGGGAGACTCTCGTTTCTAAAATTAGCTGGGCTTGATGGCACACACCTGTTGTCCCAGGTCCATGGGAGACTGAGGTGGGAGGATTGATTGCTTGAGCCTGAGAGGTTAAGGCTGTAGTGCCATTGCATTCCAGCCTGGGTGACAGAGACCCGTGTCTCAAAAAAACAAAACAGAACAATAACAATAACAAAACAAAACAAAAAAGCTGATGTTTTAACAATCATGAGAAATCTTTCAAACAAAATGAGGGTAACATTGGTCAGATCCTTTGATAAATGATCTATACTACTCCCTAAATACAAACCATTCATCCATGGAAGGTGAATAAACTTGGAATTTCAGGTAATAAATGATCTCCTCCAAGACTCTAAAAATATCACTGATGACTTGGAAAATTATGCTTAAATATAAGGGCTAAACGCTTAACTCACTGACAGGAGGAGATTCATGCTATCCCCAGCACTCTATTGTTTAGGTGTTTTGACAACCAGCCTGTACCAATTCAAATATATTAAATTGCAGTATAAAGAGAATGATAACAAGGTATTGTTTAATTCAGTTTATTTGTCTAAGGAATAGAGTCCTATGATTAGCTAACAAAGCATGTTAATTTTAAAATCTAATGCAACGCATGTCTAAGGAATAGAGTGTTATGCATAGTAGCTTACAAAGCATGATAATTTCAAAATTTAATTCATGTAATCTGTATGTGATAAGTAATCTGTATGTGGTAAGCTACTATGCCGGTAGCAATTCCGTTGAGCTTTCCCTTCATTTTTTCTTCTTCTCTTCATTTCCATTACTCATGGGGTATCATTCTGATGCTTGGGCCAAATAAACAGGTCAGAAAGCACAGTATTTCTATTGCTGAATTATAGGCATTGGGCAATGATAAAATATTTGACAACTGTTTGGCATGGGTGCCAATCAATCAGAACAGCTGCCTCATCCATCAGAACGGTGCCTAACTGACATGGTTTGGATCTGTGTCCCCACCAAATCTCATGTTGAATTGTAATCCCCAATGTTGGAAGTGGGACCTGGTGGGAGGTGAATGGATTGTGGGGGTGGTTTCTCATGAATGGTTTAGTACCATCCCTATTGGTACTGTCCTCACAATAGTGAGTGAGTTCTTATGAGATCCAGTCATTTAAAAGTGTGTAGAACCTCCTTCCTCTCTCTTCTACACCTACTCCCACCATGTAAGAGACCCACTTTTCCTTTGCCTTCTGCCATGATAGAAAGCTTCCTGAGGCCTCCCCCAAAGCAGAAGCTGCTATGCTTCGTATATAGCCTGCAGAACTGTGAGCCAATTAAACCTCTCTTCTTTATAAATTACACAGTCTTAGGTATTTCTTTATAGCAATGAGAGAATGGGCTAATACATGAACTAATCAGAAAGCCTGCTTAATGAATCAGAAAAGAAGCCAACCATGAGAAACAGATATGGCTGTACCTGTGCATAGTAGCCAAATACCAGCTCTCATTATGGTAATTTTTTTAACAGAGGAAAAGTAGGGAAGCAAGAAGTTAAAACCCAATTCTCCTATTCCCATAGTCTGTTGCCTTCTAGATCATATCATTATGAAATAGATGACTTTTTATGTTTATTTTATTTTTCTGTTCCAAGATGTTTAAAGCAGAAGCTGCCATAAATGAACATCTGTCTCAATACAATTTATTTCTCTTCAAGTTAAAAAAGAATTTAGAAAGAAAACATTTTACCTTATCACACTCTTTGTTTTTCTTGAAGGAAGTATTCAGGGTAATGAAACAGCTGGTGAGTTTTGAGGAAGAGGAATAGGAGCAAGAAGATAATTTGTTATTTTTTTCTTTATCATTTAAATGGAAACAAAGTGTGTGGTTGTATTAATGAAGATAATGTGTCTCTTAAAAAAATACCCCTCGCAATGGAGAAAAATATTTTCAATTTAATGAGATAATTTGCATGAGGAAAATATTAGATACTGAATGGAGGAAAGATAAGTTAAATTATATTATGTGTGGTGGTGGGGCTGGTTAGTTGGTGAAGGGGAGTGAAAACTGTAATATGGCATGGAATCAGGATTTTATGGTTGTGAGGAAAATTAGATGCCATCAAATCCTGCTATCTCTCATTTTACTGGAAGAAATAAACATCTAGAGAGGTTAAATGGCTTGCTCAGGATCACATATCTAATTATTTACTGAGAAAACTAGAAAAGTAGAAGGAAAACCTAGTTCTTGAATCAATTAATTTTTTTAGATTGTGTGTACATAGTATCAAAATGACTGATTCTCGAAACAACAGCAACACTTGAGTGGGTGGTTCCCCTGTAGTCTCCACCACTTGGGAGGCTGAGGTGGGAGGAGTTCAAGGCTGCAGTGTACTGTCATGATTGCCTTGTGAGCAGCCACTGCACTGTAGCCTGGGCAACATGGCGAGACCCCATCTCTTAAAAAAAAAATAAACCCAAACAACACTTGGGAAAATTGTGTCCCTCTTCCCTGAGGTCTTCCTGCTGCTCCTGCCCCTACCCAGACTCATACTGCATGGAGTCTGAGTAGCGTGTCTCTCTGCCCATTAAACCTCCCCTGCCCTGTATCCACCCTTCACAATTGTCGACTGAGAGCTAAGGTGTCTGTGATGTATTTGTCAATGATTGAAATTTCAGAAGTGGTTTTTATTTCTCTCAACGCTTTTTGGGGGTAATTGCTTATGGCAATGAACATCTACCATCTTAACTATTTTTTAAGTGTACCATTCAATAGTGTTAAATACATTCACACTGTTGTGCAACCAATCTCCAGAACTCTTCACTTGCAAAACTGAAACTCTGTATCCATTAAATAATTCTGCATTCTCCTTCCCCTACTTTCCTTTTCTATGAATTTGAGTACTTTAGATGCCTCCTATATGAAGAATCACACAGTATTTGTCTCTTTTTGACTCATTTATTTCACTTAGCATAATGTTCTTAAGATTTACCCACATTGTAGCATGTGGTGGAATTTCCTTTTAAAGGCTGAATAACTTTCCATTGCATGAATATACCACATTTTGTGTATTCATTCATCCATTGATGGACACTTGGGTTGCTTCCTCGTATTCCCTGTTTAGCCATTTTGGATGTGCACAGACAGTTTCAAAGTGTTCGCAATAAAACAGAAGAATCGTTAGTGTTGCCTATGTGATCCTAGTGTTACAAAGGAGTAAACTGCATGCTATTTTTATGAATTTAATGCAATATGATGCTTTGTCTTCACAAACTTACACAGCTTTGGGGTGAGATGCAGCTGTGTGGTGAGAAAAGGGACTTACAACTGGTCTGGCGCATGATGTTCAAAGCCACAGACATTTCTTAACATTTATGAAGTTTGGAAGCAAAAGGCACTTTAAAGGAGGTAAGGGTAGAATTGAGCATTTGGATTTTGGCATCAGGTACACCTAGGCTCAGGTGTTCAGTGCTTCATTAGCTGTGTGACCAGGAGCTGATTATTTAAATTCTGGAATACAAAATATAGCATCTCCTTCATGGAGTTACTGAGGATTAAATGAGACAATGCAACTAAAGTGGCTAACAACGTCTTTCAGAGTGAGTAGTCAATAAATTCTAGCTAATAGTAGCATCTTCTCACTTTACAGATAAAGAAGCCGAGCCTCAGAAAGAAATGTGACTTTCTTACGATCACACAGACAAAACAGACAAAACCGCAAAGTTGGCATTTGAATTATATTTAAAAAATAATGAGAGGGGTCTATTTTCAACAATCATCTTTCTTGCATTGGAACTTTGCAAGTCATTTATGAATGCTCACAGACACTCATGCCTAGCAGAAACATGGCAAATACTCTTTTTTTAAAAAAAATCTTGTTAATTTGTTCTGTCAATTAATCATTCAATGAATTCCTTCATTCAATAACCATTGAGTGCCTGTCATATGACAACCATTGTCGAGCAATGGGGACCTACCAGTCATATGGAGGTGACAGGCAAATATGCTAAGTGTTCCAGTGGTGATGAATCCACAGAGAGCATGACTGACAAGAGGAGAGGTGCCTAAACCACACTTGTGGGTTCAGGAAGGGTGTAGGGAACTGGAGTGGGCATGTGTTCAGGCCCCAGGTTACTGTCTGCATAAAACTGAGTAAGCCTGGCGTTTGCCTTTCAACCTAGTGAGATAATTACCCCATAAACAGCAATTGAGAACTGAATTGGAAAGTGCAGTGTGCATATCAAATGCCAGGGGCACAGTAGAGGGAGTGATTGACTCTGCCTGAAGTGCATTTGGGAGGGGTGATGATATGGCTGGAGAGAGGGCTTAACCAAGGAGCTGACAAAGGAGGTAAGTCTTGCAGGATGAGGAGATTATCACTACCCAGAGAAGGAAGGGACAGTTAATCTAGGCAAACACCCAAGAAGCATGCGGGTGCAGGGCTCCAGATGCCTGGGATACAGGTTGTTCACGAGAGGCTGGTGATAGAGTGCAGAGGGAGGTGAGCCTGTCGTGGTAAAATCCCAGGACTTACCTGCTGATGAGTATAATGGTGTTAATGTTAACATTTAATGTCCTGATTCTGATGGTTGTTCACAAAGAAGTTCTAATCCTTCAGGGTATCCCATGCCCAAAGTCTTTCCCAGATATTTCTGGGAACTTTCCCTTTCCCCAAGAGGCATCTGTTTTGCCTAGACTCAGGATTAGCTAGTCTCAGTCTTCTGCTCTGGTGGCCTCAATGAGTTTCCTTGAGTTCACCACTGCTGACCGTGGCCTCCACCAGAATGTTTTCTGCCTAGCCCAGGGTACTTTCTCTGGTGGCCTCCTTCAACTCTTAAGGCACCAGATCTGTGACTGCAAATGGGGTCGCGGGGATAGATCAAGCTGTGTCCTCTATTCCTTCACCTGTGTGTGTGTGTGTGTGTGTGTGTGTGTGTGTGTGTGTGTATGTCAGAGAGAGAGAGAGAGAGAGAGTCCCGTGAGGTTGTATTTCTCGAAATTGGAATCTTATATTCTCTCCGGAATACACTTCAGCTTGTATCCTACACCCTTTCCTCATTAGGACTTAAAGTCATCCTCCAGGCCCAAAGGGAAGACATTTACCATTCCACTGTCTTCTCTGACTTTATCTCTCCCACTGGTACACAGGCATCATTATTAATGCACCATTATCTTCCTCTTGTTTTTGTCAACAGTGACCCAAAAATCCCTGAATGCATATGAAGAAATGAAAACAGATACTTGGTCAGGGAATGTCTGCCTCATGTCCTATCCTTCTGGTTCTCAATTTTGGCCCAGCCAGTAGCTTTGCAAGGTCTCTCATTGCCTAGCTGAGAAGTTCCAATATTCAAGAAACAATTATTACACGTAACTGACTCTTCTGTAGGAAAGGAGGCTGCTGAGGGTAGCCTCATTTGTTTGATGTCAGGTGAATTGTGTAATCAGATCTTAGAGGAACCTGTGGATTTTAGAAGAGAGGTATGGCAGGAAGACCAAGTAGGAGGCTGTGCAGCCATCAGGATGAGGCATGATAGATGCTTAAGCTAGGAAAGTGATTGGTAGGGATGCAGTGATGGGGATAGAACTGAATAAACTATAGGGGCAGGAGAGGTTGGAGACAGATTCGATTCAGGAGAGCACAGGATAGATGGTGACTGTGAAGTTTGTCTTGAGAGAGTTGGGTGGCTGTTGATGAGATGGGCATCAACTGACCCATTTTACATAGAGGTTAAGTGATTTGTCCAAGGTCAGTGAACATACTGATAGCTGCATTATGTGTTCATATTGTGCTAGAAACTCCAAACAAGAATAGCTTCTACTTCATTACCCCCATGGCCTTTTCCCATTATATTAAACTTCTACACACAGAACATACTAAAATAATTTTCGAAAATGTCATTAAAATTAAGAAAGTACTTAAAAGGACGTATGAGAAGCTACATTCAATAAGTACAGAAATAAATTAGAGATGAGAAAATATTAAAATACCTGACCTGCGTGGGTATCTGCATAATATTTAAAATGATCTCATCCATTTAGTTCTAGTGTTTGGTGTCCTTATCTGAAATATGAAAAATGTTCTCACAGAGAGGCAGGCGAACTGAAGGAGGATATCTTAATATACAGTGAAATATAAATTAAAAAGCCTTCTAAAGCTATTAGTAAAAGTAGTGAAATACATTAACAGGTGCATAGGTTCAACTTTGGATGAATGTTCTTTGAAATCGGATTCATCACCAAAATTAATCTGAGAGGTGTCAAATCTGTGCTGGGTTAAAGAGGTGACAAATGGGAAGACTTCGTTGAAGTTCCGAATTGTAAAGGGATCAGAATTAATAATGCTCTGTCACGGGTAACCCGAACACACAGGAGTTTAAGGAACTCACATCTTGGAGAAGAAACCTGGAATACTGCTGTTGAAAAGAGAAGTCTGGTCATCAGTTGGATTGATCTGTCTTATGAATAACTTCAAATTGACTACAAATAACCACAAAAATGGATTTCTTTTATGTTAGTGGGGCTTATGTATTTCAACAAACTGGTCAAGTCTTTCTCTTAGAGTGGAATAAATACAGTATTTTTCTCCCCCATGAATCATTTAAACCCATACATATCCACGTTTTATTTCTACTCCTTAAAGGCTCTACCTGTTTATTTAATTCAGAGCTTCTTGGAGTTGATGCACCTTAGAAGCACCAATCTTCATGGGGTCTTCATTCATAGTCTCACATTATGAAAATGAGCATAAAGAGAAGAGGGAGGCGGGGAATGCTGCACACTCCAAATATCTATCTCTCTCCAAATACCTAAAATAACATATATCTTTTGCTTATTCACAAAAACATATCTTCTGGTCAATTCACAGGCAGATTTTCATGTTCTAAGTGATGAGTTCAGGGTGATCTATTAATGGGACACGTGCACATCTCTGCATCATAATCTCAAGGGTTAGGCAGACAATCTTGTAGCGCACTGCCTCAGGGAACAGTGGGGAGGGATATGGCTGATGTGTCTTCTGAGCTGGGTTTGCTACACTTTTCTGCAAAGAACAAAGCCGAAGCTGACATTTGAGCCTGCCAACCAACTTCGCCTCATGGATTCATAGGATGTGTGACTGCCAAAGGTTTAGCAACTCGGTAACTGACATTTTCCCCCCATGAAATGGAACTTCTGAAGAACTGGAATAGTTTTAGGAAGACTCAGTAGACTTGAAGTCTTCAATGAAGCACCTACCCCCTCTCCTGGTGATGCCTGTATCTATAGGAATAATTCTGGCTTGCAGTTTCAGAGTGTATTTTAGAATTACTTGGTGTATGGTTCCAGAGTTTCATCCCCCACCCAAAACACTTTCCTATAAACATGGTTAAAAATGAGGAAGGAGGGAAAAAAGGAAGAAGGGACAGGTTAAAAAAAACTAGGTCAAAGGAACTTTCCATCTCTTGCCCACCCTCCTTCCATACTCTTTTTATGTCTTGTATCATTTATGCTTTTGAGTATCTAATAGGTATCTTACCTAATATCTTTATAGAATTTTTGATTCTCATCCGTTGAACCTGTCATTTCTTCTTATCTCAATAATGGAACCACCATCTTCCCAATTACTCAACCCAAAAGTCTGGATGCTATTTTTGGTTTTAATTTCAATCCCTTTGGCTGCTTGGATCTGGGAGTCTTTAGATTCTTCTGTCTAAGCTTATTCTCACCTTAGCAGTTTGTGCCAGCTGTTAACTCTGCTTAGAGTAAGATTCCCCAAGAATTTTGCAAGGTTGGCACCTTTTTCTTATTCAAATATCACTGCTTTTGGAAGAACTTCCCCCACCACCAAATTTAAAATCATCTAATTGAAAGTATTCACATTGCGACTGTTTATCACAACACTCCACTATAATTTTGTTAGGACATAGCACTATTTGTTTTTCTGCTTCTTCTTCACAAAAACCTGTGTTAAGCTCACAAGAATAGGGACCTTATCATTCTTAATCTTTGTCATAACCCTGACACTAGACTAGAGCCTGGCACAGAGTGAATACTCATTATAATATTTATTGGATGACAACATTAACAATTTTTTATTATAGTAAACCTTCAGTCCTTATATGTTAGTGTTTGAGTATGATAGTGTTTGTCTATAATATGTGTGAATAATTTGTTTTCAATTACTCTTAAATTGTGGCAGTCATGGAGATGGGACACTTGGATTACCCTTCAAGGAAGAACTTGCCCTTCAGCTGCAGAGGCTGCAGTTAGCTGACAGCTTCCATTGTTACTGCCATCAAGGTTAACATCAGCTTGGAAAAGTGAGGCCAACTCTTCTGGGGCAGGCTCTAACCAAGGGGGAATACCAGGTTTAGTTCTGCCTAAGACAGATCACCACTCACAAGAAATGTCCCTCAAAAGGAAATCCTTAATCTGGAGTTTCTGTGGGCTAAGACTTTGTTAGATGGTTTGGTGGAGACTTTATTAGGACTGCATAAGGGATGTTGCTTACCAGAGAACTTTTGTATGACTGTTAGTTAGTCCTTTGTTTAACTGATAAAAACAAGGGTGGAAGAAAACAAGCAAACAGTCATTGAGAACCTGCTCCGTGCCAGGCTGTTTTAAAAACTGTTGATAAGATCTCACTCAGTAATCACACTGACTTTTTTTTTTTTTTTTGAGACAGACTCTGGCTGTGTCTCCCAGGCTGGAGTACAGTGGCGCAATCTCTGCTCACTGCAACCTCCACCTCCTGGGTTCCAGCAATTCTCGAGCCTCAACCTCCTGAGTAGCTGGGACTATAGGTGCATGTCACCATGCCCGGCTAATTTTTGTATTTTTAGTAGAGACGGGGTTTCACCACATTGGCCAGGCTGGTCTCGAACTTCTGACCTCAAGTGACCCACCCACCTCAGCCTCCCAAAGTGCTGGGATTACAGGCAGGAGGCACTGTGCCTGGCCTAGTGCTCACACTGACTTTGAAAGGTGGGTAGCGCATGTTTGCTTTTACAGAAAGAGAAATAGAAATTTCAAAAGATTTAATAACAACCTGTTGTTTGGTTATGTAAGTACTGAAGCTAGGATTCAGGATTTGGGCTCTCTGATTCGAAAGCCCCTATCTTTTCAAACTCACCGTGCTCTCTCCATCTGGAAGGACTCGCAATTCAGGATCTTATAAGGGCAGCAAAAGGACAAGATGGGAACTAATAAACCTACATTCTAGAGTAAAATATTTAATTTATGATTAAAATTTGAGCAAACATACATAATACAGCAAATGAGATACAATCCATGGTATGACTTTCTGTTAATTCCAATTACCCATCTTTTGTATTTTTGCAGTGGTTCAGTTGAGAACAGTATGCATTGTTCCATCCTCCTCCTAGAACTCACTCTTTGTCCTTAAGATAATGGAAACCAAACACATTTCCCAGGCTCACTTGCAGCTGGGGCTGTGTACATGATGAGGTTCCACTAATCACATGCATGCATGGGACACTTTCATTTGGAACACATCTATTTGCTGTCACAGATCACGGCCGATCCTACATGATTTAGGAGTGAGTTGCTCTGGCAGGAGCTTCCTTGGTGGTCAGTTCTGGGCTATGATTCTTGAGAAGAATTCTTAAAACCTCATTCTAGAATCATCTGTTTACCTGTTTACATTACCTGTGTGTGTGTAATGATTCTGCTACACACACACACACACACAAATACACACACACTCATACACACACACACTTCCTGTATATAATATTCTACAGTATTGAATTTATTTTTCTTGAAACTTACTAGATTACAAAGTTTCAATTAAGAACTTTGATCAAGCACTTCATAATCTTAGGCCTGTTTTGTGAGGAATGAGATGCTCTCTTTAAAAGTAAGAGCTAAGTTATTAAATCACAGAAAAACCTCAGTCTATCTGTTGGTGATTGCACAAAATCTCCATCTTAATGATAAGTTTCCATGAACCACATTGCTATAACTCTTGCCACTTTGCTATTCAGATTAATTATCACACAGATTTGTGAGTAATAATACTAGACCTTAGGTCATCACTTTCCTAAGGGGTGCACAATGCAAAATTCTAGTTGCAGATGTTCATTGCAAAAAAAAAAAAAGGCTTCTACTTTCCATCTTTTTTTCCCTCTAGGCTGTTTCCCTAATTTGGGCCTCAGAACAGGTAGATAATTTAAAGGCTATATTTCATTTGTCTCAAAGAGTAGTGCCTGAAAATATGCCCCTCCTTCTGGTTAGAAGTTGTAGGATGCTAATATTTCTTGTGTCTCATTGTCAACCCCTTCCCCCAACCCCTCAGCATCCTTCTTTCTTGTCTCCATAATAGCACTGTGGTTACAATTTTGTGCTTATCTTATTTGGGCTATCATGTGTATGGCCCTGTAAATCACAGTGTATATTAGTCTGAACTCACATTATAACACACTCTGCAATATAATGTCCATGCATGGGAAGACTTTGCAAAACTGGAAGATACTATGCAAATGTTGGTTTTTCTTCTTGGCTTAATTCCTGATGGAATTAGAGTTACAGAATTATAGAATCTTAGAAATCATCTTGGTCAGTTGTTTTATAAAGAGTTTCATAGAGTCCCAAGACATCATAAGAATTCCTTAGAGCCATCATGGAGGGATCAGAGCTTCTCACCTCACTTCGGCCCAAGTGGCTCTACCATTGCCTCATTTTTATTCTGCTGCTAAAAACAGTTTGAAAAATCACTGATCTCGTTGCATCCTTAGCCCATGTATTAATTCCCTTTATAATCTCTGATAGTGTTTAGATGTGTGTCCCCTCCTGTTGAAATGTGATCCCCAATGTTGGAGGTGGGCCTAGTGGGAGGTATTGAATCATGGGGGCAGATCCATCATGAATGGCTTAGTGCCATCCCCTTGGTGATCAGTGAATTCTCACTCAGTCAGTTCATGTAAGATCTGATTGTTTAAAAGAGTCTGGGGCCTCCCCATTCTCTCTCTTGCTCCCTCTTTTGCTCTGTGACATGCCTACTCCTGCTTTACCTTCCACCATAAGTAAAGGCAAGCAGATACCGGCACCATCCTTCCTGTACAGCCTGCAGAACTACGAGCCAATTAAACCTCTTTTCTTTATAAATTACCCCCGGGCATTTATTTATAGCAACACAAGAATGTACTAACACAACCTCTCTCATAGCTAGTTGTCCAGGCTTTGCTTGAAAATATCCAGTGACAGGGAGCTCATTACTTAATGATGCAGCTCACTGTATTTGAAGACTGTTTTGTTGTTATTATTTCATAATTCTGTCTCATAGCTAGAAATTCTAACTAACTGATTTCATTGTTGGGGTCTGGTTAATTAAGGCTTTCCTCTGTAATTTTTTTTATGAACAGATAATCATTCTAAGGCATTTTAGTAATTCACACCCTTATTTTATGCCCTTTCTGGGTAGGGATGAGGGTGTACATATTACCCCACCACTTTCATTTATACATCTTAATGGTATATAAAACACCTATAAGGTGACGGTGAGTTGCCACAGGCAATTAAACAGATAATACTGTTGTTCATGAGATGCGGAACTGAGGTGGGTAGGCAGAGAAAAGAAGGGGCAGATGCATATATCAAGGGCCTACTTTGTGCTAAACCCATCATATATTTTTTCCATATTCGACTCTTACAAAAATCAACCTTAGGTGCAATTATCTTGAAGTCCAGATGCATTAAGAAAATAGTGTAAAACTTCACAGCTAGCAAGTAGTGGAGTTGGGATTTTAACCCAGATTAGATTCTGAAATCTGAGTTCTTTCTTCCACTTCAGAAGGAAATTTTCAGTCCTTCGACTGGTGACTGACATCATTATTATGGCATTGTTGTAATAATACACAGAATCCTGCAGTCAATAATGTCTGGTTAAAAATGTCCTCTTCCTGCCTCTTTTTGCTTATCTGCAAAATGGACATAATAATCATAGCTATTTCACAGGGTTTTTATGAAGAGTAAAAAAGCAATGATAAGTTATGTCCTCAGTGTCTTTCTGGCACATAGTTAGCCTGGGATTTCTGTTAACTTTGTGTGATTATTGATGCCATGCCATGCCCCTCACTGAGTAAAATTAGAAAGCACAAAATCACATACAGCTGAAAGAAGATCTAAAGAAAAAAATTCATGTGTTAAAATGTCTTAAATCTCTTTTCTGCCTAGGAACTGCATTGGATTGAATTATGATGTCGGGGGCAGGGGCTGGGCATGGGGGTGGGAGGCAGTGAAAGTGGAGGAGAAGACACCCTCTAGTTGCTTCTAGGCTAAGGAGGACCCTGGAGGGTATCTCCACTCTGTAGTTTAGCAACCTGGATATGTGGATATCAGAGAAAAAGAGCCCAGTTGATAGGCACACCAGGCCGGTTCAAAGGCATCACCGTGACACCAGTTTTATCCTCTTTCTATTCATGACCCTCTGATTCAGGAAACAAATCCATTAAACCAAATAGGATTAAGCTGCAAAGCCCAGCTTGTGATGCGGTTGTCAGGCAGCAGTTTCCCTGCTGGTGTTAACAGGCTGTGGTGCAGAATCCTAACCTCAGGCTGTCCCACCACCCGGGCAAGCGTGAGGCCGAGGGCCAAGGAACACCACACACTTCCCTAATGTGTCACAATTACGGAGACGACTGTGCTAAGTAACTTTCCACGGATCTGCTCTGAAAACTTGCAGTGTGTTCAACGGCCCTCAAAATTTTTCATTGGAACCTGTGGTGAGGTGGTCTGGTGGCGATTATACTGAGCTGTGCTAGAATAAACACAGTCACCTCCAGAGATGTTTTTCCTCCCCTTTGGAGTGTATAGTTTGTAAAAGAGTTTGGGTTCCTTTTCAGCATCATTTGTATCTCAATTTAGCACTTTGAAAGAGAAGGAGGAGAGGTTGCAAAGATAGCACAAGTGCTAGTGGCTGCAGAACCGAATCTTGTACATTGCTAAGAATCAGGCGTCTGCCTCGCTGGGAACAATACTTTGCATTTACAAAGCAGCAGCCTGTCCAGGCATTCTGAGAAGGCTGCTTACATGAGTTATCCCATTAGCGCTGTCGGTGGTGCTGGGCGAGGTGCCCAGTGGTAAACACAGCAGGTAATGGAGCAGGGAATGTGACTTATCTCCAGGGACATCCTCAGTAGGACTCGAAAGTCCCTCACTTGTTGTTTCTGGTGAGTAGCGATTTAGAGCACAGACCGTTATAGAGAAGCACTCATTATTTACCCAGGATACAATCTGGAAGTTAACCCGGATCTGCAAGATGCCTCCTGTTATTAGCAGGAGCACCACTTCTCAAGTCCCAGCTTTCCACTTCAGAAATAGGTGACAATGAGATCAAAGAAAGGTGGAGGCTGCAATTCATCATGCTTCCAGGGGAATGCATATCAACACTTCTCTTTCAGGTGACAGAGAAAGGGTATTAATGATGACCTCATTCTCTCTGGGAGACCCACATTGCAGTTAATAAGGTATAGCTAGGCCAAAGCCAGTGGAGAAGCCTGTAAATGAAGTGGGCTGAGCACGAATGGGCAGGTGAGGAATTATTTAACAGGAGTTCAAGAATAGGCTGAGTTTCTCTAGGTTACTGTAGGAAAGCAAAGTTCTCTCCTATTTACTCAGGTGCCAGAAATGATTTCTTTAGTTTCAGGGCCTGCTTTGTCTTTTGGAAGGCACCCTGGTTGGTTTATCGCAGTGGGTAGAGGGAACTTCACTCAGTGGGTTGGTGTTCCCTTGAGGGGCCATAGGTTTTGGGCTGCCCTTCCTTGAGGGCAGGGATAGAAGTGTTGCTGATGTGCAAAAACTTATTCCAGACTGCTTTGGGATGGGTGTTAGACCCTCAGGAGTGAAAAGGCCACCAATGTCATCTATGTGGCCCCAGTCTCCCTTTGCAGCTTACTTTCCAGGTGTTTCCTCCATTCAGTGACCTGTACTCCTTTCTCGCCATGGGTGCCGTTCTCTTCAAACGCTCTGTGCTTCCTCACGTCTCCTGCCTTTGCTTGTGCAGATCTGGCTCTATCTGTCTGCAGGCGGAAGTCCCCCTTCCTTCCCTACCTAACCATCTCTGTGAGTCTTTCCCCAACCCACAGGCAGGCTCAGTGGTGGAAACATCCCCGTGACACTTTGAGCTTACCTGGATTGCCTTGCCTTTCACAACGTGTGGCAATTATTTATTTTCTTCTCTATCTATTCCATTACCTTGTTACCTCCTCTAGAGAAGAACCCATGTCTTATTTATTTTTACATCCTCAGGGCCTCGAGAGAGTAGACATTTACCGAAAGTTTCCCAAAAGAAATGAATGGAGTTGCTTGCGTGTGGGGTGTGGGTCCTGGCAGTGGTCTTATTGTGCTGTGTATCTTTAATGAAGCTATAACCTGTCTCCATTCCAGCTTCTCATCTGTTAAAAAAGAAACAGGTATGAGAATAGTACAGACCTACCTTAAGAGACCTTGTATGAATTAGCAAACTAGAGAATTATGCAAACGTCCATTTTAATGGCTGCCAA
Organism: Hylobates moloch; assembly: GCF_009828535.3. NCBI lineage: Eukaryota > Metazoa > Chordata > Mammalia > Primates > Hylobatidae > Hylobates > Hylobates moloch. The sequence goes on from NW_026652279.1 coordinate 114,664,743, forward strand.
ACCTGAAGATGTAGCTGAGCTTATGATTGGGAACCAGCCAGGCTGCTTCAACCCACTTAAGCATAGATAATCAAATGCACAGCTTCTCTGACAGCTGCTGATCACAGACGCTATTAAAGAAAGAAATGGTCATAATACAGGTGACAAAGAGAGGCAAGCCTTCTGAGTGGCAACTTAGTACCACTAGGAAAGTGACAAAGCTTCAGAGGCCTCTCCCCAAAGCAAGGCCAACTGCTACCCTTTGCTGGAGGTGAGGGCTGTTGGGAACGAGAGGGCTTATGTAGACAATCATTTACATTTTACTAAAAATAATTGGAGTTTACAGACATTTCTTGCAAACATGCAACTGTCAGGCCTGGATGGAAAAGAAACATTTTTCTCAAATTGTGAGAAATTCTAACGTCGTAGCAAAAAATCAGGAGTCTGATGATTAAATGTGGAGAGCTGTCATCTCGGCATTATATTAAAATAACTTGCCTCCAGCAAATGCACAGTATTTCTTCTTTTAAATCTGTCACTTCTCGGGAGGCCATAGCTTCGGTTGGCTGCACCGGTGGCTTTGTAGCCATGGCGGTTTTACAGCAACACGGACACTGGGAGGCTTTCTGGGGGCAGGCGCGGGGGTGATTTGGGAGGGGTCTCACTAAGCACTGTGCGGCTGCAGCAAACCATTTGCCGACCTATTTCTTCTTGACTTAGTGGGGCCCTTTGGAATCTGAAACTTTAACCAGAACGCTAGCAGATAAATTATTTTCAGCAGTGCTCCTCAGACAGCGATGTCAGGCTGCGGGCAGAATGAACTGCATTTGTTTATGAAATCTGTTGCTTAATAGGACAATCAGTGTTTCATTTCAGCCTCTAGTCACGATACTTTTAATGATGTCCATACTGTGCTGCTTTTACATGAAAACCAAGTGGGAGCAGAACAATGGGAAAAAAAACCTAAATCGGCAGAAGAGAGAAGAGCGATGCTGTGTCAGGGACCACGTCTCCTGCTCTGTCGAATAGAGCAGATGTGTCTCCGCACTGTCTGTTTCCTCTTGCTTTGGCTCAAGAGGCCATTTAACCTCTTTCCCAAAGGATCCCAAGGATCCCTCCTGTTTCTCTGCTTTCCTGATATGTGCTGTATAATACAGCAAAAAAAAAATTTTTTTTACAATAGTAACACTTCAATTTGCATTATCTTTTTGGCTTTTGAAGGCACATTCACATCTATATCTCACAAATTTCTAACAAAAGAGAGGCAGAGTGGACTTTACAGCAGTGAAGTCTTCTATTTGCCCAGCCCTTCATGGTATGTAAGGCCTGTCTGTCCATATTGTGTAATTAGTTTGGTTGTGATTCTTATGTTGGTTATCCCCATTACATAGGTAAGCAAAGTAACGTAGAGGAGACAGCATGACAAATTATTAAGAACAGGAAATTTTGGGATCAATTCTGTTTTGTTGCTTATTTTTATGTGATCTTGGGCCAGCTACTTAACCTGCCATAACTTTAATTTTTTCTTTAAAATAAGGACAATAATAACTTCATTTGAGGTTATTGTGGGGATTAAATGCAATAATATACACGTAAAGCATTCAGTACAGAAGGTGTTTAATAATTGGTAGTTATTATTAGTGGTAGTATTACAGAAATAAAGATTATGAGCCTTGGCTGAAGGCACCATGGTAAGGGCTGGAGTTATACATACCTGGTAACTGGGGAGTCAGGTCTGTTGAGTTTTCATCACATTCTGCCCTGCCCTTGCTGTCTTTCTTAATGCTTAGGGGGTGTGCAGATTTTCCACCTTTCAGCAATTCCAGATACAGCCTGTGAGGATATAAAAAGCAAGTGAAGAGCCTGCAGAAACGCAGGTGCAGCTTGGGGTCTCTTTGCCAAAAGTGCAGTATTTCTTCAAAAGCCCTTAAATGTCACTTCTCCTTGCTCAGCTTGGCTGGAAACGCCCCCACCATTGCCTTTCAGCCCAGGGGTGACATCGCCTGAGCCATGTGTGTCTGAAAGAGGGATTCACCTTGACCTTCCTCTTTCCCAGAAGAAGATACAACACAAATGAGGCCATCAAAAGCATCACAGTTCCTCCCACTCAGCACCTCTCAAAGGCCTCATCCTGACCTCCCATCGATCAGCCATAAAACATAAAATCAACAGAGTTCTGCTTTTCTATTTCATGCAGAAACATCAACATCGACCAGCATTGTCAGCCAAGCTCACAGAAATATACAGTAAAAATGGGTGTGCCCATAGACTTCCCTCTCAGATCCTCTTAAGCCTCTCCTTTGTCCTGGTCTCGGGTGACAGCTGTGGAGCAGAGCAAAATCCTGCTGCTAAGTACTAAGTTGGAGAAGCGTTCATCTTTGTCCCTGCACAGAGGGTGCTTCCAGCGAGTTGGTGACTGACAGCCCGAATAAGCAGTTATTTCTTCAGGCTCAGGTGCGAGAGACACATGTAACCCAGTGCCTGACCTTATACAGCTGAGCTTGGCATTCTGGAGCCAGCTTGCTGCCACCATTACCTGTTAAGGTTAAAATATTGTTGAGCTGATTGATGATGAAGCTCTGATCATGCTACTCTCCCGCTGAAATAATTTTTGAGTGTGCTCCAAGTCCTACAGAATCAGGTCCAAATTCCTTACTCTGGTGTTCATGGTTTATTATGATCTGACCCCAGTCTACCTTCCTAGTTGTGTCTCTTTTTACCAGGGTTCATGAGTCCTGTGATACAGACAAGCTGAAAAATTCTCTGAATCTGCCCCCACAGTCTCTCACCTTTCAGCTGACACTTAGGTTTTTCCTTCCCATGGTATGCTCTTTTCCTTGACTGTTCATGTCTGAATCCTATCTACCCTTCAAGCACCATTGATATACTACCTCCTCCATGAAGAGCTACCTGTTTCCTCCAGCTATGGCAAGTTTTCCTTTCTCTCAAATCCCTTAGCTCCTCATGCATACCCTTCTTAGGACAGTTATGCCTTCTTCCGAGTATTATGCATATTAAGTATTATGAGTTTTGTATACATTCTATTTTTTTTTTTTTTTGAGACGGAGTCTTGCTCTGTCGCTCAGGCTGGAGTGCAGTGGCGCGATCTCGGCTCACTGCAAGCTCTGCCTCCTGAGTTCACGCCATTCTCCTGCCTTAGCCTCCTGAGTAGCTGGGACTACAGGTGCCTGCCACCATGCCTGGCTAATTTTTTGTATTTTTAGTAGAGACGGGGTTTCACCGTGTTAGCCAGGATGGTCTCGATCTCCTGACCTTGTGATCCGCCCGCCTCAGCCTCCCAAAGTGTTGGGATTACAGGCATGAGCCACCTCCCCCGGCCTATATTTTTTAATAGACTCTGAGCTCCTTGCAGGCAGGAGCTGTATCTTTTTATTTTATGAATCACTATCATTTAGCCCAGGATCCCTGATCCCCACAGAATGAACTTAGAAAGAGCTCGTTATTAAATGAATAGATGCTCCTTTCTATTCATTTAATGAGAGCTTCACATGGGTTGAGAGAGGACTCATGTTTGTGACAATGCATTGGTGGAGCCAAGGTCTGCTCTGATTGCTTCATGCCTGGTTGGCTGTCACCCCCAAGTTGAGGGATTTGCTCGATATGATTTCCTAGACTGTTTTTAAGGAGATGACTTGTATGTCACACTTCCATATCAGCAAGGAATCTAGTTGTCATACACACACAGACACACACACAAGCACACTCTTACATGTAAATGGTTTGGCCAAATTCTCTTTAAAATAATCTGCTCCTATCTCCTTGGTACAACTGTGGCTGTTAGTGAGAAAAGAATTCATGAGCAACATTCAGAAGGCATTATTAGTAATTTCAACTCTTCATATTGACTCTCGAATATATATTGAGACAGAATAGTGTATTATGGGTCAAAAAGATCAGAATAAGTTATTATCCTTACAGGGGAACCTACTTGTTATAAACAGTTTTCTCAGGAATTGGCCTTTCAGAACATGAAGAGTGGCTAATGATTGTCACCTCCTCCTCCACAACCACAAACAAGAGCCAGCATGTCTTCTCCAAATAAGCTTCAATTATTAAATATTCACGGCATCCGTTAAATATTCTCCTGGGCATACAGGTTGTCACTCAGAAGTCTGAGTGTCTTACGTATTTTCTAATTTTTACTGCCAGTAAAGTTTTACCTCTGTGTTGTTATTTTTTAAAGTGAAATAATTCATTAGAATACAACTTCTTGTGGCAATCCATAAACATAGCTCTGTAGTCTCTAGGAAGCTGTTATTCGTGCCACGCCAGGGCTGTTCTCTATTTGCATATTTGCAGGTGGAAGAAGTTTGCCTGCATATCGAAATGATATATATTTCCACTCTGTTAGTGAAATATCACCAAAGTTCAGCAGTGAGCCTGTAGGTTATGCTGACTACTGATTCCCTTGCACCAAAAAGCAACTGGAGCAAAAGAGCATCAGAGATGACCTTTAGCTAAAGAGTTGCAAGTTATATTACTCATCATCTCTGCTTAAACACCAAGCACCAGGCACGGGGTAGAATACAGAAAAGAATCCTTCCCACCATCAAGCCACTACCACCTGAAACATGAAGGAGAGAACAAGGAGAGATCACCTCCTAAGCGCTGGTGTTAGAACACCCGTTCTCCTCCTCCTTGCCCCAAAGCAGCCCTTTTTATTTTCATTTCCATGCTAACAAGGTAGACCTGTCCTAGCGTGTGTTCTGAAGAGGTTCTTTCATGCTCAGGGCCTGGGGAGCTTTAACATAGTTAGACGTACTCTAACAGCAGGTTGCCATCAAAAAATTCTATAATAGGATTAAAATAAAAGAGAAATGCACTTGCAGTAGGATGGCAATGATTATTTAACACATTTCAAGTGCTTGGTGGGAAGATGCAGCACAAACAGCAGACAGACCTGCTGTGTGGATGTGTTGCCTTCTTAACAATCAAGGTTTTGTGTTATGATCACGGATTTTTGGAGCTCGGCTTTGGAGAATATCCAAAGGCTGCACAACAAGGTGCTGGGAGAGGGCTTTCTTGCTATCCGAGATGATCATATGGGTTTGTACTCGCTGCCCAGCCACTCCGCCTAGAATGTGAGCTCCAGGAGGGTGAGGATTCTGCCTTGTTTATTTCTCAATTCCCAGCATCTAGAACTATTCCTGGTGCATACTAGATGGTCAGTGAATATGTGTTATCTGAAAAAAGTGTCCCAAGCATGGGCTCTGGAGTCAGATAGTACAGCATAACCTTGGACAAGTTTCTTAAGATTCCTAAGTGCCAGTTTTTCGTCCCTAAACTACAGTGACTTTCCAGTGTTCTTGAGAGGGCGTCTAAAGCAACTAAAGCTATTTTTGTATCTGGCAGGCTGTGTTTCATGGACAGCTGTTTGGGCTGGATGTGTTGGTAAAAACTCAGCTTTAAGAGCTGCAGTGGTATGACGCTTCTGGAGGGCTCTGCTTCATGTCTCACTAGAAAGCTTCAGCATCTGCGGCCTCTGGAGAGGTAGCAGGTGGTGGTGGTATCAGGAGGAAACAGAGATCCTTAGGATATGCCCAGAGGTGGCCCTGGAATGAGCCAGCTGAACCAAGTCCCTGAAACTCACAGCATCAGTGTCATCCTGGAAGACAGGAAGGGAGATCTTAATGTAGCACTTATTTCTGGCACCTAGAGAGGGGGCACTCAGGGTCATCGAATGGCTTGGTGTCATCAAAATTTACTTGTCTTGAAATACTAGTTCTTTTAAGCCTATATTCTGCCATCTCGTAGTCAGGTCCCCTAACTCCAGCAATTAGCCCCACTCATGTTTGCATCTGCAAGCTTTCCACTATTTTTATGCTGTTTCACTTGGGTCAATGTGTTGGCAATTCTCCATTTGCCCCACCCCACTAGATCACTTTTTGTCCCTTCTCTGTCCTGCTCTGTGCTCCAGGAGATGGGGTTCCCAACAATGCATTGCCTCACTCCCTTGCCCTTTGGTTTCCAGTTGGGTTCTGTCAATGGGAGGCATGGGCAAGAGATCAGAAGTTAGAAGAAATAGGTCAGGAGTTTTCTTTCCTACTGATTCCCTGTTTTGGCATCGTGGTCTGGCAATGGCTTTGTCCCTCTGCAACCACAGCTTCTGCCTGAAGGTTTTGCTTCAAGTTATCATCTCTCATTGGGCACTGGTAACACTATTTCCTGCCATTGCCCTTTCGGACCAGGGGATAATAAGGGCTTCCTACTGCCATCGGTCTCTGATGTTGTTATGGCATCAGTGCCACGCCACTCCTTATGGTCCTATTAACTGTGTCCAGATCACGAACAACCACCTCATCATCAAGTCTCTTCATATGAAATATCTGAATGAAATGCTGTTGTCAGCTAGGACACTCTGCAATTGTGCCAATCTTAAAGAAACCGTGAGCTACCATCCTTCCTCTCTCCTCTTCTTCACAGCAAACTTCTTAAAAGTGTCTTCTAGACTTTTATGATGTCCTCCTCAATTCCACTGTACTAGTCAGGGTTCTCCAGGGGGACAGAACAAATAGGACATATAAAAGAGAGTTGATTAGGAAGAATTGGCTCACAGGATTACAAGGTGAAGTCCCACAATAGGCCACCTGCAAGCTGGGGAAGGAGAGAAGCTGGTAGTATGACTCAGTCCAAGTCTAAAAGCCTTGAAGCCAGGGAAGTCAATCGTGCGGCCTTCAGTCTGAGGTCGAAGGCCTGAGAGCTCCCTGGAGGGCACTGGTGTAAGTCCCAGAGTCTCAAGGCCAAAGAACCTGGAGTCTGATATTCAAGGGCAGGAGGAGAGGAAGCAAGAGTCTGACACAGGCAGAGAGTGCAAGCAGACTCAGCAAGTCATTTATCCCCTTTCTTCTGCCTGCTTTGTTCTGGCATGCTGGCAGCCTATGGGATGGTACACACTCACTGAGGGTGGGTCTTCCTCTCCCAGTCCACTGACGCAAATGTCAGTCTTCTCTGGCAAAACCTTCATAGACACACCCAGAAACAATACTTTACCAGCCATCCAGCCATGCCTCAATCCAGTCAAGTTGACGCCTTGGGCAATCACAGGTCCACCAAACCCTGGCTCTCCACTCTCTGAGAAATCTTACCCACCTCCAGTATGTTCTGCTGTCTCCCACAGGCTTATGATCATCAGATTCATTCATTTGTTCAACAAATACTCATTGAGCCTCTAATAGGTGCCCAACACTGTTCTAGGCTTGGGATGTGCTGGTGAACAAAACAGTTATGGAGCTCATGCTTTTATGGGATCAAATCTGTGCTATAAGCCTCTCACAGGATCTTCAGAGTTGTAATTGCAGTTGCCTGCCAGACATCCCCAAAGCTCCATCAGTGCAGCATCGCTGAACCCAAATTCATTATTAGGTGAACCCAAAACTGTTCTCTCTCTCTGAAGGTATGGCACCATCACCCCCTAGTTTTATGTAAGTTAACCATCTTGCCCTTAACTTTCATCTCCAATAAGATTTTTTCGATTTTGCTTTGGACTTTTCTCCCAAAACTCTCTTTTATTCACTATTTCTAGTTATTTGTCTAAAGTTAAAGATCTTATCATTTCTCACCTGGACCATCGGAATAGCCTCTTACTGGTCTTCCCGCCCCCAGCCTGTCACTCTGATATGGTTTGGCTCTTTGTCCCCACCCAAATCTCATCTTGTAGCTCCCATAATTACTGTGCATTGTGGGTGGGACTAGTGGGAGATAATTGAATCATGGCGGTGGATCTTTCCTGTGCTGTTCTCGTGATAGTGAGTAAGTCTCATGAGATCTGATGGTTTTAAAAATGGGAGTTTCCCTGCATAAGCCCTCTCTCTTTGCCTGCTGCCATCCATGTAAGACGTGACATGCTCCTCCTTGCCTTTTGCCATGATTATGAGGCTTCCTCAGCCATGTGGAACTGTAAGTCCATTAAACTTATTTCTTTTGTAAATTGCCCAGTCTCTGGTATGTCTTCATCAGCAGCGTGAAAATGGACTAATACACACTCCAAGCCTTTCTCATTACTACTGCCAAAGTTAATCTCAAATATATTTTCCTGCTTGAAGAATTCTGCCAGCTCCCTATTGCCACACTTTTTTGTAAGATATTTAGTTTCCAGCTGAGAGGGACCACTGGTTTCTCCAGGCCTCACCCATCACGTCGACTCAGGCTTCTTCTGCCTCAGCTCTCCAGACCTGCATGAGTGCCCTGGCCTCTCTGCCTTTTCACACGTGCTTTTCCTGAGTTGTTAGCACCTCCATCCCTCCCTTCTTAAAATTCAAGGCCTTATTGATGACACCTTCTCTGCGAGATTTTCTCTGACTCTTTCCAGAAAAATCAGTTACTCCATCCTTTTCACTCCCATACTTCTTTGTTCTTTCCACTTGCCAAGTTGTTGTACAGTTAGTTATAAAAGTGTTGATTCTCCTTCTAGCCTGAGAGCCCTTTGAATCCAGGAGACATTTTGAATCCTTTGTGTTTAGCACTGTTTGGCATAGAAGAATTATCGGGATATACTTATGCAATAAATTAGAAATGGACAACCCTCACTCTGAGGCCTACTCTCCAGGAAAAGCATCTTCTGACCCCCCAACTCTTCTTGCCACCAGCCTAGCCCACTGTGAGTAGCTGCTGTTGTGATACCTTGTCCAAAGAACCTACTCATGCCTCCATCTTGGGTCCCTAACATGTTACAATACCTAAGTTACCCAACAGCTGAGAGCTAGAGTAGCACCCACGGTTAGCCAATGCAAATAATCTTCCTGACCTCTACTTTATTTTTCCCTTTGAAGGGGGCTGGTGATGAGATACGGAGTTTTGTGAGGACAATGCTTATGGCCCCAGAGATCAGAAAGCTAGGGCCATCTCATGGAGGGCACTAGCAGGCAGAAACTCAAAATCTAAGCCTCATCTATGTGCAGTCAAAATGTCACCAAAGCCACAGAGCTGCTTTTCTAGCCACAGCATCCCCTTCTCAGTCCCTCACCCCAATCTGCATGTTTTCATGTCCCGTCAAAGCAGACCTGAAAATGGGCTTTGCAGGCAGGTCACCTGCAGGTGGGGGAGAGAAAGGAGAGAGGAATTAAAAAAAAACATGTAGTAGTTCCTCTGTGATCAATATCTGCCTAGAGATGGTGTTGCTAATAATACCCTGAGCAGAAGCATTACTGAAATCCTTACCTCTGATTCCCAAATGGCTTGGGAGTTCAGCCAGATCAAGCTTCTGCTGCTTGTGTTTCCAAATTTTAAAATACTGTGAGGTTTGGGGCTGGCTTCAATGCAGTGTTTCTTTTCCTGGGTGGTCAACTCAACTTATTTTATGTGTTTAACCCTAACCCCTTCTCCACAAACAGCAAACAAACAAACAGCTAAAGAAGGAGAGATAAGATGGCACTAGGGGGAAGTTTTCTTGTGGCCACGTTGATGGGGTTGACAAGTGACCTGAGGCTACCTGTACGTCCGCAGAGGTGAGCCAGTCAGTGCTCCCAGGCTGGCATCATGTGACCATCACGAAGAACAAAGGCTCTAGGGAATTGTTTAGGGCTGCAGCAGGTGAAAAGACGAGGCCAGGCAGATGCCCTCCCATACATGGGAAAGAAGACATGAAGAAGGATGAGGATGGTGTGCTTATTTCTCTCTGTCAGTAAAAACTTTAATCCGATTTTGATTTTCTGAAACTAAATTTGGTGCCAGATTGTGAATATACAGTAAATGCTTTACTGTGTTTCAAGCGCAAAGTAGATTTACAGCAGCCGAGATAGTTTGTTAAATTCCTGACAACTCACCAAACTAGAGTGCATAGCTACAGTCACTGTTTCTGACATGGGGGGCAAAGATCCCCCGAAACCCTTTCATCTTACCAAAGGAGGACTCCCGGCAGATTTCAAAACATGTGAGAGGAGAAAGCAATGAAATTACATCCTTGAAACATCACAAGTAGGGGCCCCATCCGATCCTACATTCTGCTCTCACTGTGACCTGATTCCTGGGGATGAAACTGGGTAATGACCAGTAAGTCAAACATTGCTGGCCTCTGATGCTCTTTGAAATGGTTTCTCCTAAAGGCACGGAAGAAATTCAAGAATGGGTCTAAAGTGCAGAGCCTAGAAATTGTTTTTAAAAAAAGAGTATTGATCTTATTTTCACTGCAACATAAGAGCTGAGTTTAAGCCACCTATATGATTTAATCTATTCCTCTGACGAAGTAAAAACACTGAAAAATAGCTCAATTTCTCCATCTTTTTTAGGTGGAGAATGAAGTTACCATGGTTCTACTGAGGGTATTGTTCACTGTCATTTGAAGTAAAAATGCATTTTTCATGAGGCTGTATTAATTTGACCATAAATATCTTCTTATTTCCATGCTGAAAATGTATTTTATAAATTCTGACTTTTAGATTCAACTCTCAATAGACTTTATAAAGTTTGTTCTCTTTTGGTCATTGTAATTCGAGTACATTGATCTAAATGAATATTTGCTTCCTCAAAAAAACCACGTTCTTTCATACATTTCTGCTGAATTAATAGTCTAGAAAATGCCCACTAGATGGCCGTGTCACTGCATAGTTAAAGACTAGCTGGGCAAGTGATAAAGAATCGCAGGCTACTTTATGTTGTAGCTATCCTGGAAAATCCAGAAGGTGGCAGATTTTAGCTATTTATGAAAGGACAAGTACAGAGAAGAATCTCCTTTTTTTTAAAAAAAATTATTTTTATTTATCTTTCCAGAAGGAGATTATGAGCTGAATAAAATTATCTGTGATATTTAAAATATTTGAAAATGTTTCACATTTTTCGAGCATGTAATACAAGCTGAAGGGCTAGCAAAGCTAACAGTGACACAAAATCAAGGTGAAATTGACCAATAAATTGAGAACTCCATTACAGGAACAATTTCCCCGAGTTTGAGTCATAGCATTTGAGTGATAACCTAAACCTGTCTCAACTTTGTGAAACATTCAAAGTGAAGACAGAAGGAAAGGATGGGGAACACTGGAGGAGGCGGAGGGGTGCAGTGTGGGCACTGATGTTTATATATTTTCACCAAGTGTTCTAGTCTCTCAGAGGACTTTCAGCAGACCTGTGCTTCCATGTTTGGTTTTTTTTTCAAGGTTACCGATTACCTAAAGGGATCTGGATTTTAAAAATGAAAAATGACAGCTTGAATACAATAGTGCAGTTTAGAGGGATCATGCACCCTCACAGCTTTGCTGGCTATTGGAGACATTTGCAACAAATACAAATCCACATCCGTTTTGTGGAAGACACTACTGCAGTTTCAGTTCCTCACTTCAAACCTTGGGTTTGTGTGGGTAAGTGTGTGCTAGCTTGTTCTAAGGGAATACCTGTTTCTTAGTTGATTTTGGCCCCAAGCAGTACGAATGGGCTTGCCTTCCCACCTCCTGCAGGAAATACACATTCGTGTGAGGGTGCTGGGGATGGAAGGACTGCAGGACAGCAGGATGGTGGCTGGGAAGTCATTCTTCAGAGTGACAGCTCTACATGGCTCTTGGCACTCCAATATGTCAGGGAACTGGTGCTCAGATCGGGATCATTTATCTCATTTAAATATTCCAAAGAGAATGGCCTACATACTGAAGTTAGATTCATTTGCATCTTTATGCTCTAAAATGGCCTGGCAGCCTCTCTCAAAAGGAGTGGGGTGGGGGAGAAGGAAAGGAAGGAAGAAAGAAAGAAACGATGGTAAGGAAATGCAGCAAGTGAGTGATATACAAGGTGAACGCAGAATTCAATATCCAGGACGAGGACACATATGTCTTGGACCCCAGATATATAGCTCAGAACTGATGGAGAAATGGGCAGGAAGAGAGATAATCTTTATCTCTGTTCCCAAGCCTTCAGAAATAGCTAAGGCTAAATCACCCTCAGAAGAAAGCAGGAAATGAAGACTGCTCCAAGTCACCCATGAGATTTCAGAGTGCAGGCCACTGGCTGAGTACATTTTTCCTTCTTTTTCTTTTTTAAAAATTTGAGTCACACACTGAGTTCAGGGTCAGTCAGTATATGGAAACCTCAGTCGGTATTTGAGTCTAGGTTAAGCTTCTGATTTCTGTTTTATTTAGGAAAAATTGCTAGATTTTATTTGGATTTAGAATCTGAAATCTATGCAAAAAGCAAAAAGGAGAGGAGATTGTGGCATTTTCCACAGCTTCATTTGTTTCTGGGAAAACCATGTATCTGTTTCCTTTTCTAACATTTCACATGCCCACTCACAAATTTGAAAGTTTATGTGCCTATCAAACCACATAGCCTTTTGGGTTACTTGTACTTTTTTTTTATTATTTAAAGCTAATCATTACTGCAGCAGGATTTTAATAGTTTGGAGTAATAATTGTTAGGATGATGAGAACAAATCCTGGTGCTTGAAAGAAAGTGGCCCATTCTACAATATAAGATGTTTTATATTATGTTACTGCGTATCCTTCCTTTACGGTATTTGGACTTGCTTCCCCACAAAGAGGACCTGTGATCAAAGAAGCGAAAAAAAGGCTCAGAAAATGCTTTGGTAGTCACTAACTTGTGAAGCATGAAGTCCGTTATCTGCATTGGGCCTATAAGCCCCATCATACAAACCAAGCCATTGAAATTGATGTTCTTTGAGTTTTCTTGAATTGTCTGGAAAATATTTCAGTCCTCCAATCAGCCAGCTTAGTTAGCCTATGACATTCACTAGCAAAGTGCTACCTTTAGGGAATCATACTGGTGTGGTTTAGTTATCCTTGCAAATGCTTCCATTTCAGACTTTGCAATTATAAGCGGACAGGAAAACTCCAGTGAATTACTTTCAGAGTCGTGAACCTACAAAGAATCAACTTTTCTAACTGCATTCATTCCCGGAGGACTCAGAACTTTCCCAGTGGCACTGTAAAACTTCATCTCATTAGCATGGTTCAGATCCAGGGATTTAATATTTGCCTAGCACAAAGGATGGGAGCAGGATGGCTTGCTCTATTTACCTTCATCATTGCTGGGACCCAGGAAAAACAGGCATCTCTGGTTTCTGCAGGAATTTGCTTTATTCAGTTCTGTTTACTTCTTCTTCTAGGTAGTGATGAGATAGGATTGAAATGGGTAAATCAACAGATAGAGGCCAAGGAGTTTGCTTCTATTCCACTTCTGAATGATACTGGCAAGGATTCCTCCATCTCTTTTCTCTTCATTTTCCTTGTTAATCAAAGGGGCACAGTAATACTTGCTCTCTCAATGGAGGCATCTTGTGGTTCAAGTAAATCTGTGAGAGTAAGTTGACAAGAACTATTTGGTATGCCCAATGTAAGGGAGCACTAATGACTTACATTTAAACATGTTTACTTACTTATAAACATAAGTTTATAATTAACCATGAGGAAGGAGGAAGGGGGCATTGATATCATTAGTGCAATTCACTGTATATTTCAGGTTCTTTTTCCTTCCTGCCGCCTTTTGCTGCTCTCTTGACATTAGATGATTTGCTTTGGCCAGAGAATGTGAGTGGAAGGAATTGTGTGTCACTTTCAGGCAGAAGCTCTAAGAATCTGGTCTGAATGGTTGCATTCTGTTCTCCCCACCTAGGTCACTCTGGAAGATTTTTAGAGATGGAACTATTGTCAGCCTGAGTCCCCGAAGTGATCTTAATGGGCAAAGCCACATTTCCAAGTCATATTGTATGTGTAACTTCATGTTGGGCATTTAGTAGAAGTAAGAAGTGAACTTTTGTTGTGCCAAGCTGTTGAGATTTTGGGATTATTTGTTACTACTGCAAAACCTAGACTCTTCTGATTGATACACAGGAATTGCCTTCTGATTTATTTTCTGTAGACTCTCAAGGCAATGCCATACTTCTGTTTTATAGGCCCTATATCACACAGTCTTTATTATTTCTTCAGACCTATTTCTCTGCCTTTGAATAAGAAAATTCTCTTAGTTCTGACAAGAAGAACCTTTATTGGTCCTTTGCATATATGGACTATTTGCCTGCTGCAACATTCTCAATCTCCCTCTTATCCTGCTATCTTTTACCTATATTTAGATGCTGGCTGAAACATCACTTTTACTGGGGCATCTTCCTGGATTTTTTGGATTGTCTCTTCTTTACGCTCCCAAGCAGCTTTTGCCACTTTTATCAGAGTATTTAAACACTGCATTGTAATTGCTTTTTCTGGTGTGTCTTTATGTATGACGTTTTCCTGTATCTTTACCATTTGACCCTAGTGTATAGCTAATAATAAATACTGTATTTTAAATACAACATGAGCGTTAGAAGAGGGTACTTAGTGAAGTGAATGGAATCTGGAATTTTTAAACCTATGTTTTTCCCTGTGTGCCACTGGGTTTCTTTTCTCTAAATTGACCATAATGAGAAAGTATTGGTGGGAGAAGGTCAGCACCCAAGATATACATTGTTGATTTACAGCCGGATGGGGTATGAGGCACACCTTTGACTTTCCACCTGCAGCTGTCTGCTATGGGGCCTCACAAGCTCCTCAGAAGCTGTCGTGCTTTCCTCTGCTTTCCCTGGTGCACCACTCGCTAGGTTACTGCTTCTTCCACTGCCTCCGGATCTCTGATTCTCTGTTCACCAGGGCCTCCCCTCTGTTGATTGTGTTGTTGTTATTGAAGGAGGCCACAGGAAGATGAAAGTGGATAAAAAGGCGACCTAGGGCAGAAAAAACTCAACTCTGCCCCAGAAATGATCCAGAAAGTTTAGGCCTTGAGCAAAGCTTTAGAGGTGGGAAATATCTGCAGATAGTACTCTTCCTTCTCCGGACCTGTTCTGTCCGCCAACCAAGGTGCAAGGTAGCTGTCCATGGTACTGGACCTGTAAGACCGTATCTTTTTTTTTTTTTTTTAAACCACTTCATTGAAGGATGATTGGCAAATAAAAAGCTGTACATATATAATGTATACAACTCGATGAATTTGGGGATAAGTATACAACTGTTTAACCCTATCCCTTATTCTTCATCTCCTCTTTGAGTTAACAAAGATTACTTTCTTACTCTTATTTGTAATGTTAATATATAATATAATAATAATATTGACAACATCGTAATCAAAAACAAAAGAGTTAACATTCATAGGTTGCTTAGTATATTCCATGAACTTAGTTAAGAACTTTATGAATGAGATTTCATCTACCACTTGCAACAGCATTAACATGCGGTTAGTACTATTGCAATTTGCATGTGAGAAATTAGGGCTCAGTGTAGTGAAGCAACCTGCCATTGTCACACAGCTGGTAAATGACAGAAATGAGACTTGAATCAAGGTCTTTTGATTCCCACCCTAGGCTTTTTCCTCTTATGTTCTATCTCTAGGAGACTGAAACACCTTCACAACATAAAAGCAGTAATTATATAATTTCAGGATCAAATTAAATGAAGGGAAGTGATGTTTTGGTTGGGAGCTCTTGCTTGGCCTCCTTCACATCACATTGAATGAAGGGTCACCTGTTTTGCTTACTCTTAAACCCCATCTCAGGCGAAAGAAAAAGTCAGGGATAGCCTTCCAGATTTAAAGAAAGATGGCCTATCTTTTTCTTTTGCCACACTTTTGGGAAAAGAAATTTTCCAGGAGATATGATTTTGGCTGGCATGCAAGCAGCAAAGGGACTTTTAAAAAGAAGCATTATGGTTCTCTGGCATTTTCATTCTGGGATGCTGAGATATAATGAAACAAGGAAAGCATTGAGAACCAAGGTCATTATGAATATAATTCAGATTTTAAATTGCTATTTGCAGAAAAATATTCCTTAGGCCTGGTTGAACTAGGTTAAATATCTATAATGATTATATTTATGGGCAATTGCTTGGCCCTGTACTCCTTTTGCTTGTGTAGACACAGTAAACTTTTGAGTTAGTAGGTGGTAGGGCCACACATTAAAACAGAATATTATTATTGCCCTCATTAAGAGAGACCCTGATTCTTTTAAGTCTGCTCTAACAGGAGCCTTTGGAAAAACAAGAGAAATTTCAGAATATCTGATTAATTTAGACTGAGCAATTAACAAAGTGACATAGTTAACACTACTGTTAGTATCACTCATTAGCTTGGCTGTGTGGGAGGCAGCCTCCGTCTTGGGAAGGAGGCTATTAGAATTAGGTGCCACCGCATATATCTGGAAGCCAGCCCAAGCAATCTGGTTCCTGTCTGTGAGGCTTACAGAGGTTGAAAAATCTACTTTTGGTGGTGCATGGTGCTGCACTGGTTTTTATTGTAGCAGAGGATGAAACGGCTAGAGAAATAATGTTATTTCCATAGTGCATGTTTCTCTTAGAGGCAAAAGCTGTGCTGCTGCTGCTGCTGCTCCTATCTGTGTGTCCTGGATTAGGCTGGGTAGATGCCCTCCTGTTCTTTCTACACTACCAGCCTGGGCACAGGGTCCTGAGGCTTTAGGAGACCCTTGTAGGACCTTCACACCTGAGTCCTCTTGGCTGAGCTTCTTGCTGGGTTTACATGGTGACAATCACTGAAACGAAATCATTAAGAAATTGGCCATCACTTGGATATTTCAAAATATTTCCCAAATATTTAGATTAGAAGCCTATCCAATATTCAACTAGAGTGACTTGGTGAAGCTGACTTGGTTCCCGGGTCACTTTGAATAGCTCTAATTAGTTATGGGCTATTTGGTGTACAACAGGCTTCCTAAAGAGAGGAAAACAGCCATTTCCTTTATTTATTTTGGTGGTAGTGAGGGGAAAAGGCAGCTCAAGTAGGGTAGGGGCACCAAATCCTGTCCCCAGATGGAAACTGTCGTAAATTGGACAAGCTCTGAAGCCAAGTGTTTGGGGCAGTTTGGGCAGCAACTCACAGCCTGAGGGTTGGGAGTGATCTGGCCCTAGGAGGGAATCTTTCATTTAGTCTGGGAATGGGGGATTAGCAGGGCCACCTAAAAAGAGCTGCTGGCTTATTCAAGGACAGTGTCTGTTGTTATGCAACAACTAGTGGGTCTGGGTTAGCTCAATCCTGGAGGCAGAGCCCTGAGGTGCAAAGGCTGGACACATATTAGCCAAGTGGGAGATGGGGACTGGAAGGTCTGTTCACACATTGCAAGGCTCCAGCTACCCTGAGTACCAGAAAAAAGCTCCAGCTTCTGGCAAAGAAGGTTGGTGGAGCAAGGTGGGCCACTGGGACCCCTAACATACCAGGATACCGAGCAGGTGTCTCCAGACCTAGCCTGGGAAGCTGGTGTGGACTAGATTTGACAGAGGAAATTACTGAGGAAGATCTGTCTTATCAACAGGGTCAATGTGGGAGGGGCTTATAGGACTATAAGATGGAAATATCTGGATGCCCAGGGCTCATCATGGACTCTGCACATCCTGAGACTGTTGGATTTCGAAGACACTTGTTGGGAGGGCAATATGGGAACCTAACAATGATAAAGACCCTTCAGATCTCAGGTCTGGAACCTATGCTTTGATTGGAAACCACTAAGAGCTGATGGAGTGGAGGCCATTGTGATGCCTCTCAGCCTGGCCAGTGCAGGTACAGCAGCAGGGGCAGCCAGGCCAGGGGTGGACCTTTCCTAAAACTCAAGCTTCTGTGAGCTGGGGAGACAAAGATGGGCACAGAGGAGAACTGTTGTCCAGTTACTAGGAATAGTCCTTTCGTGTCCCATAAAGCCTGCCCCTTCCACTGCCCAGGGCTTGGCTATCCATCAAGGTACCCAGCAAACAGCTGCTGGATGAAGATGCCAGAAGGAACATCTGAATCCTTTATATCTCTGATGTCTTTGGATGATGTGTGCTAGCTTAGGCATTCAGATTTCTTAAATATAAAGAATTTATACAGAGGCTACTGGCTACATGCTCGAATTCCAGATGTAAACTTTGTAACTCTGAATACATCCTACTTGCAAGTCTCTGTGTAATGTAGTATCTGGAGTTTGATAGAATTGGTTTGAATTTGAGCTCTGCCACTCACTAGCTAATGACATTGGTCCAAACAGTTTCCTTGAATGTGAGATTTCTTATCAATACAATGGTCATAAGATTGTCCTTTTCAGGCATATGGGAGATAATGTATGCAAAATGCCTGGCACAGAGTTACTGTTCAATAAATGGAAATGGCATATACACACATACATGCATGGCCCAAAGCCTTGTCATGGAGCCCTGCACTAAACCTACAGTAAATTGGGGATATCAGAAACAGTGGTCACTGGGCATGGTGGTGTGTGCTTGTAGTCCCAGCTACTTGGGAGGCTGAGGCAGGAGGGCAGCTTGAGTCCAGGAGTTCTGGGTTTTGGTGTGCTATGCTGATTGGGTGTTTGCACTAAGTTCGGCATCAATATGTTGATCTCTCATGAGCTGGGGACCACCAGGTTCCCCGAGGAGGGGTAAACTGGCCCAGGTGGGAAATGGAGCAGGTCGAAACTGTGCTGATCAGTAGTGAGGCTGCACTTGTGAATAGCCACTGCACTACAGTTTGGGCAACACAGTGAGACCCTATCTTTAAAAAAATTTTAAAAATAAATGGTCAAATAAAATAATTTTATTAATATTGGTCTTTTGATACTGATCAAAAATCACATGGAGTCTCTGTTGTGTATCTGGCATTTATTTTTTGAATATATTACATATTGCAGGCATTAGTGATTCCCATCCCCCAACTTGTCCCCTCACCCCCAGTTGGGATCACTAGTTTAAGGAGAACTGTAAAGGATACAGTGTTTACATCTGAATGGCAGTGATAGAATGAAAGGTTGAGAATCACTGATATGGCTTGCACTCTCTGGAAACACCAGGACATACTATAGCCCCACTTACTTTGCTTTTAAGGGAAACATTCAGTAAATTGCATTTTGCTCAAGTTTATGCCAACACAAAAGCCAGAAGGAGTCTATTCAAAAGAAAAAATGAAACATCTCCTTGGTCCAATAGTAAAAAGACTGCCAAATATCCTCTTTTATCTGGCTCAGAAAACCTTGGAGAGGTTAATTTCTAACACTTGTGGCTCTTATAACAGCAGAATGATAATTGCAAGCTAGACTACTCCTCTATGGATAGCAGCTGCTTCTGGTCGCCACACCCTCCTACGCTAAGAGAGGGGCACTCGTTTCGGAGGGTGCAGGAAGAAAATGATGAATGAGATGGTAAGTTTTTCACACTAAGAAAATAAATAGGTATATGAGGTCTCAGGAAACCTGGGAGGGGAGAAAGGAGATGGGGGAGGGAGGAATTCAGCTGGCCTAGGAGGTGAGTGGTTCTGCCTGAATCTGCTATCTTGGTCCTGGGTTTCTCTGCAGCAGAACTGGTCTATGCCTAAGAGGCACTCAGCTGGAACAAAAAGAAATAGAATTTGACACGTAACTGTTAGTCAGATTCTGTCTTCTGAGTAACAATGCCCATAGGTATGAAGAGTGAAGCGGTCTGATATCAGTCTACCTTGAGTAAGGCACTGTGTGCATTATGTCCAGCAGAGCACCAATGAAGCACCTGTTACTGGTGATCATTTTTTGCGGGCCTTATAAAGGACTTGAAGTTCAGTACAATTCTATAGGAAACTGAGGATTTCTTCATTGAATTGGCATTAATTACATTTTAAATGTAAATTTTCAGCTGCAAGCCTTTTTTAATATTAAAAAAATCCTCCAAGTACATGAGGGTAAATCAAAGACTAATTGGTGACCAGATTATAGGGTTTAAAGCTCTTTTTTTTCCATAAGTGAGTAAAATAATTAGCAAATGTGAATACATGCTTTTTCTTTAATTAATAATGAATCACATGGTAATACCCCATTTTTAGCAAAATACAAATTTCAATTTTAGACTTAGGGCTGCAATTCCATTATGAGGCATTTCGTATTCAACCAGTGCTTGGTGTTCATCTGCTGGTGTCTCCTCATTCCCAGACTGAGGCTTGTCTTATTTTCAGGATGGCTGGCGTTAGAGGACCAGGTGGAAATGGACAACTATATTGGGTTCTGTGGATGGGATTAAGCAAAATTCTTTACAAATGCGTTACTGGGGCTTCCATTTTAGGAGTAAGCATGGAGAATGGCAGAAAGTGAGGGGGGTTGATGAGTAGTCCATAGAAGATGGGAGGCAGAACCTGGTCTGAGAATCCTTTGGGATGCTATTTTCCCTGCTTGATGACGGTTTCAGCCCACTTCCTATCAGCCAGTGCTATTTATATTCAGACGCACAGATTCCACAGCTGTAAGGAAAGTGCCTCCGAGTGCCTCTGAAATCAGTTTCTTCTCCCCTTTTCTTAGGGAAAATTTGCAAAGTTGTTTTTGAATATAATCATGAAGGAAAGGCAGAGTTGGCTAGGGACAACAGAGTTGTCTTTACAGGACAGGTTCCATTGTGCTCCCTGTGTAGCTTCCTCTTCTCTCTTTTTGATAACATTACTTCCTCTCATTCCCAGACACATCTCATTTCTAATAAAACAGTGATTTCGGCCTTTTCTTGACGTCGCAGGAAAGGTGTTTTTCTCTTGGTTAACTCTACAAAGATTCTACAAGTCTTCAGATGAGGGTCATTCTGTAATTAAAGCTATTAACTTTGGCTGGTAGAGGGAGAGAGATCTCAGGTGCAAAACCAGAAGGCACTGGCCATGTGAGGGGGGCGGTGTTAGGAAGGGCATTGGGACATGATACAAAACCACTCATCAGGTGGGAAGAGAGTTGGAATCTCGGCCAGGTTCTGCTCCTAGGGGCCCAGCAACACGGGCAGGTAGGTTTACCTTTCTCGCCTCTCTGCTCATCTGTTCCTGATGACGTCTGGGGTTCCTCTCAGCTATGAAATTTTGTGATTGCTGCAAGGCTTATTTTCCTCCTTCCTGTGCAATGATAACAGCTCTGGGGTTGGAAAGTGATCTAACAGTGTTGCGACATGAATGAAAATGTGTCTTTCCAAGAGTTTTGCTGAGAAAAGCCCAGTTTCCCACAGAGAAAAACACCCCCTCCACCCGCCTCCCCACCGCTCCAGTGCAAAGAGGGGTGGTGTGGGGTGGTGGTAGAAATGAAGAATAATACCACCACTTTGTATTTTTACCTTTCGTGATAAAACCGTAGTTTTAAAAGTTGTAAAAATGTACTAGTTTGACAAGTGGCACATTTAAAACCTGATTTAGCAAAAGGTTTTTACCTTTGTAATTTTAAAACTGTCACTTGAACTAAAAATATAGGCTAGCAAGTTGGCCTTTCATATTTAATGTTTTCTTTTTTCCCTTTTTATTTGCAATTCATTTTGTTCAGCTTTAATTAAAGGAGTGGCAGCAATGGGAAGGAGAATAGCCAGGACTTGGCTAATTCATCATTGGGAAGATGAGAGTGTGACCCTTCACACCAGTTCAGATTTGAAACTTTTCAACCCCAGCCCTTGTTAGTTTTAGCAGCTTAGCCGTATATCTTACCTTTAAATGTGAACACACGTCTCACAAGAATATTTGACTTAAAGAGGAATAAGACAACTGGAGGATTGTTTTCTCCCCTGACCATAATCTCAAGGTTTTTACGTGTTTGTTAAAATAAATATGCTATAGCCCCAGATTAAATGGTAATGATGGCAGGTCAGAAAGGATCTGGAACAAAAAAATGATAAACCCGGGTGTCCTGGAGTGTGGAATATTAAAAACGGCTACTCAGGATTCACAAAATGTTTACAATGGACTTTCTCTTTGTAGGCAGGAACTAACCCATGACCTTAGGCAAGTCACTGCATTTTTCTGAATTTTAGTGAGCTGACTTATAAAATAAAGGAGTTGGAATAGGTGAAAGCAAATATTCTTGTATGCCCTAAAATCTCTATTTGTACCTTTTTCTTTCTTTTGCAGAGCTTGTTCATGAAGGTATTAATATTTGTTGGATTCAATTGAGTTGACAACTTGTTCAAAGAGGCAGCAGGGCACAGAAGAGATAAGTCAGCTCAGGGTTCTGGGATTGGTCCTGGGCCTCAGTGGTGTGGGGACCTTGGGCAAATCACAAAACAGCTCCTTTGTTTGAAAATGGGGTTTATAATCTTCACTCCTAGAGTTCCGTTAGGCTCAAATGAGATAATAGAACTGAAAGCTCTCAAAAAACTTAAAAGACTGTATAAAATGGAAGGTATTAGTACAAAGGCCCTTTGTAAAGAATATTGATGGAAACATCTTTATGCACACAAGGACTTCATTATTGAACTGTTTATTCAGTTATTAGTTGTCATTAGCTTCTGATTCCAGACCGTTGATCTATCATAAGGGCAAAATAGATGTGTTCACAATAATAACAGATTTGAATGATACTGATGTATCTATCTGGGGCTTATATCCTGGAGATGACTTGCTTCAGGTTCCATTGACCCGGGCCTGGTGTTATAAACACTGCTTAAACGTCTCCAGTGATGGAAGGGGTGGCTGAGGTCAGGGAGGGAAACTGACCTATACTGAGTAGTTGACTTGCACAAAATCTGTGAGAGACACTTTAGGCCCCTTAGTGCATTTGATTTTTATCACCATTCTTACAAGTTGGACTTTATTATCCCCATTTTAATATAAGGAAATTGAGTCTAAAGAGGTTAGTTAAATCAAGACGTTTAGTTACTAAGTGGTGGAGTTAGGATAAAGATCTTATTCCGTCTACATGCCATATTTGGCACTTTCTGAGAAACCACTCTGTCTCTTTTGACAGATTCTCCTCCCCATCTTTTGACAGTTCTGATTGTTAAAACAAATCAACCAACAAACACACCCGAAACTATTCCTTATTGTCCAGAGCTGGCTACTCAAAACATAGTTCCTGGGACCAGCACCATAGGCATCACCTGTGGTTTGTAAAGTCAGCACTTGGCCCCACTCCAGGCCTATTGAATCAGGCCTGCATTTCAGTGAGATCCACAGTGATCCATGAGCATGTTAAAGTTGGGGATTACTCTCTAGAGAGCACACAGAGCCGATCACATTTCTCCTTTTCATGATGGCTTTCTAAATACCTATCCCAACTGCAACAGAACTTCATCCCAAAAAGAACCATATGCCTGAGACATCTTTAACTCCTCACCTTTCAAACACTTCTCAGAATCCTGAAAGCCTCTAGGAAGTTTCCTTGACTAACTAGAGACAGGCGGCCCTTTCTGTGACCCCCCGCAAATATATATTTCATGGCCTTTCCTGCTCATCGCCTGGTGAAAAATGCCTGGATATTTGTGATTCTGTGAATTGTAGGTCTTACCCTGTTCAATTGCCTACCAATCAGTCAATCAAAAGTCAGGTGGAGAAATTTAGATTTTAAGAGGCTAGGTTTTTAAGCAGGAGAGTGGCGTATAGAAAATGATGAACTAAGCTGAAATTGGGAGATTTGTCTTGTGGTGTTCTGCAGTGTGGTTAAAGAGGGTAAGAGTATAAAGGCTCTGAAAGTCATTACAAATTGTAGAAAATTGAGCTATTTGAAAGCTTTTATTGGCTGTCATTTGATGAATTGACTCATAAGTTTCATGTGATGTAAATTTATTCCCTTTATAAATGCACCAAATTTTGTCAAAATTAGTCAACTCATCTGAGAGTTGTTATAAAATGAACACACAAACATGCAATTTATAGAACAATTAAGTTGAACCATAGTCCTCACTTTGTTCAGATAATGGTCACAGCCATATATTTATAACTGAGTATTTATGCCATTATTAATATACTAATCACCAAAGTCAATCATTCTTTATAAGGGCAGGGTGTAAGTCTGTTCAGTTTGCCTTTTTAGATGTAGCTATCATCGATCACATGAAGCTCTTTCCCCTTTCTGGATGTTTACCATGGAATAAAAGACATTATCCCAGGGAGTTATGAAGCCCCTTTGTCCAGGAAAGTCTGTCCAGCCACTGACAACAAAGACAGAAGAGAACAGACTATTCCAGGTGGAAAGGGTATTGGCTCCCTGTCTTGGAACCCACCCTTCTGCTTTCTGACCTGAAATCTTGTTTCTTCTTGCATCCTCCATCTTTTGCCTGCTTGTCTCAATCAATAGGGGATTGTTGTATAACACCCCCCTCCAGTTCACTACTCTAATATATTTCTCTTCCGATGCTGATGATCCCCAATAAAAAACTTCAAAATCTCATACCTCAAAGAAACAATAAAAAGGGAATCATGGAAAGAAATTTCAGAACCACTGGGTTTGGGTTGTTTAAATACCTCCAAATTCATACAAATCCAACACTTTTTATTGGCTCTGTTTCCAGAAACAGAAAGTCTGAAACCTGGGTGGCAAAAAAAATTTTTTTTTTTTTCCAACCCAAGTAACATCTGGAGAGAGCCATATGACAACCCAGTTCCAGGATGACTGCTGTAATCTCTGACATGAGTACTTCGTAGTACTGAATAATTATGTCACTATGTCATTTTTTTAATCACTATTTTTTTTCCTCCTAACAATGAGTTAGAATTATCAGTCTGTTTTTCTGGCCACCGTGGGAGAGCTTTCCCATACAATACTGGAATCGTATTTTCGTCTTTACTTCCTACCTATTACTACGTCATTGGATCAGAACCAATCACACAGCGGTAGGGAGAAAGTAAAAAGGAGGGTTACGCCATTGCTTAAAGATCCTTCAAATGGCCATGGGTGGAGACAGGATTCTATCAAAGCCTTAATAGCCATGGGGAGGAGCCTACAAGGAGAGACTTCCAGCCCCACAGATGGTTAGTGGACTAGATCATCAACAGAGAGATAGGTGCAGAAAGGGATTATATAATAGAAGCTCTTCTTCACTTATTGATCAATAATCTTGAGTTTCCATTGTAGATCAGGCTCTAGGTAAAGTTAAGGAAGTGGTGCTGGGCTGTGAAATCACCCCAGTTCCAAAGTTCTGGAAAACCAGCTTTGCTCTACCACTTATCAACACTGCAGCCTTGAGTAGGATAATGCGTCTTTTTTTTAATCCATTTCTTTCATCTGTAAAATTAGGATCAATTGTTGTTTTCAGGATTTAGTAAGATTATGTTATTTGCATTGCCTAGTACATAAAAAGCTTTAATAAATGTTAGCCTTTTCTCCTTTCTCTACTTAGGGGCCATGGGGGCTGTTGAGAGAAGTAAGATGTGTTTGGGATCTGAAAGGGTTTGCATTCCAATGGCGGATGAAAGACATGCACACAATTAACTGTAATATGAGACTAAATGAAATAAGCATGTTAATAAGGGAGAGATGTTAAAGGATAGAGAAAAAAAGCCATGATTAATTCTACTGGGGAGTCAGTTGGGAAGGATTTGGGGGGCAGCCAACATTAGGACTGGTCCTGAAGATTTGAGGCAGTTGCTTCTGATCCTGCTGGAGAAACTCAGGAATGTGCACTCAGAGCCATCTGCTTGAAGAAGGCCAGTAAAGTGTAGAGGAACTAAGAATATTAAAAAAACAGACGTGTATAGAGACTCAGGAAGAAAAGCAAGAAAACTATGTCAGGGGAACTCTCAAGGGTAGGGCAAAGTCTAATTACCCAAATTGAAATCTGGCCTCTGTGGCAGACCTAAGACTTGTCTTGAACCCATGAAGACCTGCTATAGTGGCAGAGGCATGCCTGAAATAATTAGCTTTATACTTCAGCTCTTGTTTGGGAATTCTTGGTTTGTATCAGTCTTTTCCCAGGAAGCCTGAGAGGTATTTTGAGAATGGTTAGCAAATTGCCTGGACAGTAGCAGAGCAGGAAAATGTAAAATCAATAAATAATCAGGCTGAATTTTAATTGAATATATTCCTAAGGCCATGCTGACATGTAAATTTAAAAAACGACTCACTAGAGAAATCAGTGCTTTCCCTCTGTGGGTACTTCCATTCCAGGAGATGGCACAAAGACTGGCTTTTGCAATTCCTTCCCACATTTTCTGTTCTCTTTCCTGAATAGGAAGGCAGTGTTAAACCATCTTCCTACGTTTCTCTTTTCTGCAAAAAGGAGAATTTATTTTGGAAAAAAATACTTAACTTCATATAGAAGCAAACAACAGACAGGAAGGCAGAGTCCTTTGATGTTATGCCAATTAGTCCTTTTGGGCAGAGATGTAGTTGCTTTTCAGAGGGCATTGGGGCTCAGGAAGCTCTTCACTGTCACTGTGTTTGTCACACCTGAAGGTCAATAAGGTCATAGATATGTGTCCTAGATATGGAACTGTTTTTATTGTTATTTGTATTTTCTTTAAATATTTTCTTTGTACTTCTGAGTACTATTTGGTGAAGTTATTTCTGAAATTTTGAGTGAGCTGCAGGAGTGCACAGGAGCTAAGGAGAGCTACTTTAGACCAAACTGGGGCTCAGGAAGCAACCCCCGTCCCTCGACACCAGGATGGGTGGGGTGGAAGGAATCAAAGTGAGAAAGCCCCAGGACTTTCCTTGAATCTTTTTCTTCCAGGCATTTCAATTTGTATTTGATTTTGTAGCACCGTGTTTGTGTTCTTGTCACCTTAACCTCCGCACAGACACTGTTGCTCAGTTGAAGAAAAAGGTTGCATCTGAACAAATTTGTTTCTACATGAGTTTAATTATGCACTTACCAGGTGCCCAATTCTGTGCTTGATGCTGCCAGGGATATGGAAGATTTATGAGACACAGCCTTTGACTTTAGAGGGTGCCAGCATGCTATAGAAAGCTGGTAAATAAACTTTAGCATATACGAGCCTCCAGCAGGGATTGTCAAACAGGAACTGTGCCTGGAGATTCTGATTCTGTAGCCCTGGGAGGAAGCTCTTGAATCTATAGTTTAAGAGGTAAACCAGGTAGATCTGGTTCAGGTAATTCATGACTCAGACTTTAAAAGACAGTAGTAAGATAGACCTAACATTTTCATTAGTGAGAAAGACCTGCTGTTTAAAGACCCACTCTGCTACTTACTAGCTGAATGACTTGGAGCAAGATACTCACATTCTGCAACCTTTACTCATCTATAAAATTATGACATTTGTGCCTTTCTCATAAGGTGATTGTAAGAATTAAATGAGATACAAACTAGCACAGTTCCTGGAATATTCTAGAAACACAAAAACCAATTTTTTAATGATTATTTTAATTCTTTTTAAATTTTAATAGTATATTTTAATCCAATATATTTAAAATATTATCATTTTAACCTATAATTGTATCCAAAATTACCTATTTTACAATATCTATTTTTAAAATTTTTTTATTTTATTTTATTTTTTGTTATACTTTAAGTTCTGGAATACATGTGCAGAATGTGCAGGTTCGTTACATAGGTATACACATGCCATAGTTGTTTGCTGCACCCATCAACCCGTCATCTACATTAGGTATTTCTCCTTATGCTATTCTTCTCCTGGCCCCCCACCCCGCGACAGGCCCTGGTATATGATGTTCCCCTCCCCGTGTCCATGTGTTCTCATTGTTCAACTCCTAACTATGAGCAAAAACATGTGGTGTTTGGTTTTCTGTTCCTGTGTTAGTTTGCTGAGAATGATGGTTTCCAGCTTCATCTATGTCCCTGCAAAGGGCATGAACTTATTCTTTTTTATGGCTGCATAGTATTCCATGGTGTATATATGTGCCACATTTTCTTTATCCAGCTATCATTGAGGGGTATTTGGGTTGGTTCCAAGTCTTTGCTATTGTGAATAGTGCTGCAATAAACATACATGTGCATATGTCTTTATAGTAGAATGACTTATAATCTTTTGGGTATATACCCAGTAATGGGATTGCTGAGTCAAATTGTATTTCTGGTTCTAGATCCTTGAGGAATCGCCACACTGTCTTCCAAAATGGTTGAACTAATTTACACTCCCACAAACAGTGTAAAAGCATTCCTATTTCTCCACATTCTCTCCAGCATCTGTTGTTTCCTGACTTTCCAATGATCACCATTCTAACTGGCATGAGATGGTATGTCATTGTGGTTTTGATTTGCATTTCTCTAATGACCAGTGATGATGAGCTTTTTTCATGTTTTTTGGCCACATAAACATGATGATGAGCTTTTTTCATGTTTTTTGGCCACATGTCTTCTTTTGAGAAGTGTCTGTTCATATCTTTCACCCACCTTTTGATGGGGTTTTTTTTTTTTCTTGTAAATTTGTTTAAGTTTCTGTAGATTCTGGATATTAGCCCTTTGTCAAATGGGTAGATTGCAAAAATTTTCTCCTATTTTATAGGTTGCCTGTTCACTCTGATGATGGTTCCTTTTGCTGTGCAGAAGCTCTTTAGTTTAATTAGATCCCATTTGCCAATTTTGGCTTTTGTTGCTATTGCTTTTGGTGTTTTAGTCATTAAGTCTTTGCCCATGCCTATGTCCTGAATGGTATTGCCTAGGTTCAAAAACCAATTTTTTTAACCCTCCTTCTCAATGATCTAGTTGGAAAGATAACACAGGCTACTTCAGCTTTCAAGTTATTTCTTATTTTCTGAAATGATAATGAAGTTTATTATCTATGTGACACAACTGGCTGTTTATATTGCTTAAATCATATTGTTTTCCATTTGTATGTGTGTGTGTTTGAGACAGGATCTGACTCTTTCACTTAGGCTGGAGTGCAGTGCTGCAATTTCGGCTCACAGCAACCTCCACTTCCCAGGCTCAAGTGATCCTCTCACCTCAGCCTCTCAAGTAGCTGGGACTACATGCATGCACCACCAGGCCTGGCTAATATTTGTATTTTTGGTAGAGATGAGGTTTTGCCATGTTTCTCAGGCTGGCCTCGAACTCCTAAACTCAAGCAACCCACCTGCCTTGGCCACCTAAAGTGCTGGGATTATAGGTGTGAGCCACTGCGTTCGGACTATTTGTGTTTTTAACTGAAGGCTCTGGCAATGTGTAACTGGCTCACCAAACCCAGGAACTATGAGATGTCACCTTAGGCCACCAGAAATTGTAATTACATGAGATCTAAAGATAAGATCTGGATTTGGGGTTGAAGAGTCTTACACCAAGATAGGAGAGAAAAGCTGCCCTCAAATCTTTGGAGAAGGTTCTCTGGAAAGGTCAAGAATGAACCCTGGATGAAAAGTTAATAAAAGAGAACTAAGGCCATAAACTCCATTGTAAGGCACAGTTAGGGCTAGGGCCAATTGAGGAGAAATAATAGCACAACTTAGAGGATGGTTTCTTTGATATATTTCAGGCCAGCTCCTGAGCTGGTTCTAGATCTAGATCTTGTCCATATTCTTGCTGATACTGAAGACATTTTGTTGGCTACCAAAAAGATCTATGAACAGTAGCCTCTGGGACATACAAAAAGCAGTCATCCTCCAAGGGAGAGTTTATAACTTGAGGCCAAAAGAGCTGGGATGATCAGGAGATGCAAATGGAGCTGGCTGTGGTGACAAGGAAGTGGAGGAAAGTTGGAGCTTGAAGAACTATCAAGGATTATGCTAAGGACTCTAGATCATCTTGGGACCAGTAGGAATTCAGGCATAGGTGAGGGGCTGGTAATGCCATTGAACTGGAGATGTGTGATGGGTGATCCCGACCACGACAGCGATAGAAAGGACTATGGGTAATTAATTCTCTCCGACCAAGAGTAATGCCTGAAGCCAAGAGATCCAGCCAAGCCAAATGACTTTCGGATTTTCACTTTAGCTCTTGGTTCTAAGTGCATACTCCCTACCCACCCTATTCTTTGTGGGGCCTGGGGAAGGAGTACTGTGTTTATGGGAGTGTGCTCACTGAATTAGGATGAGACTCATAGTTAAGGCAGAGCAGTTGCCATTTGAATGCTTCTCCATACCACCCTACTCAATACATATTTCATAGAGAATCACAGAGTGTTAGAAAGGAAAGTGGCCTTAGGGATCACCTAGTTCCATCTCCTTATTTTTCTGGTAAGGAAGCAAACTCAGAAAAAGTATACGACCTTCTCAAGGTCACACAGCTGCTCAGTAACAGAGCTGTGCCTGGAACCCAGGCCTCCCCTGCCACTCACATTACTAGGCTGCACTTTCTTACGATGATTTATACCTGCTTGAATTTCCATTTATCTCCCTGAGAGTCTGGATTGATGTGCCTGCTCAGGCTGGGCATACTATTGTTCAGCATTTAAAATACAACAGGCTCCTTTTGCTTTTGCTTTTGCTCTTCACATGCTAACCACGGAGTAGGAGATGGAGCTGCCACTCACTGCACACACTGATGACAATTTCATTAACTCTGTGTTGTTGGGCTTTGGCAATCCACTCATCTCATAATTGTGCTAAGCTCATTCTGGTGAAAAGTACATGAGGATTTTTGAACGGTTTATAATGAGGAAGTCGTTGTTAAAGTTTTAATAAAATTAGCATTTAAGTTTCAATAAATCAGTGTTATGTATTCATGAATACTTAAAAACACCAGCATCTGAGATGTCAGAGCAGAAACAAATGCAGTGGTCCTGGCCAGTGTCCTCCTACATTTGCAAACTTAACTTTTTGGGGTACTCCTTGGGCAGGAGTCTGGTTAGAGCTGTCTTTGAAGCTGCCTGGCTGTAAAAGACAAGCATCCTTCACTTAGCAAACTGCCATCATGAAATGTGAGCTGGAAGGCAGTATTTTGGACCACGCAACTATGGGAAATGTGGGAGTTGTAGTGGACAGCTGCTGAAGAGATTTCTCTTCTGTCTTCTTTGCTCTTTTCTGATCCAGAATTACTGTTTCTAGCTGTAACTTGAGCTTGGGGTATAAAGGAACTTTTAACAGCACGAAAATATTTTCATCCTATCAAGTTAGAGGAATACGTTTTGGTACCACAGCCAGCAGATGAAGGGATGAATTCAGGATTTCTCTGTTTAGATAGAAAGCCAGGGCAATGTAAAACTTTGTGTCAATAGTTCTGTGTTGTATGCCATTTAAGTCTCAGCCATTTGAGCGGACAAAGCTATTTTTCTTCAGATTGAGTTTTTTTAGACTCATAGAAAGGGGGCAGGTTCTGATAACATCTCATTGAACAGATCAAACAGCCCTGATATGTATAGTGTAACTCTGTCCTGTCCTTCCGCAGTGTTAATCAATCTGCCAATAGTCAGTCAGATCTCCCACTTGTGAAAATATGTGAAATGAAGGCTCTCACATAAGGTGAACTCTTTACTTCCTTCTAATTTTTGGGGGTCTATTTCCTAGCTTTCAGTTTTAGGGAAAAGAATATAATACCTTGCATTGATATGCTTTTTCTAACTCATTCAAAGTGCATTTGTAGTTGTCAGAATCTAAGTGGCTTAAACCAACAGGGTTTATTTCATGCTGACACTACAAAGATTGGCTGGGGTATCTGAGCTCGGTCATCCTCACTCTGGGCCACCCTCCGAAGTGTAGCCAGTCCCTGAAGAAGAGAGAAAGAAGGAGTGGCAAATTTATGTTATAGCTCTTTTAGTTTCCACTCAGAAGGGCTACAAATCCTTTCCACTAAAATTTTATTAGCCAAAGAATGCCACATGGCACATGTAATATTAAAGGTAACAAAAATACAATCCTATCATGTGTCTAGGGAGAAAATAGACATTTGTTTAGCAGCAATAATGACTATCAACACTTTCTTATATTATCCAATTTTATTTCTGAATGCTTATAGTTGCTCTGTCATGAGCATAGCTGAGAGAGAATTATAGATTGCATTTTATGTCTTCTAAGACAATAGTTCCCAAACTTTTAGACATCACATATTTTTTTTTTTTTAATTTGAGGAGTGTGTAGTTCACATAGGGTTGCATATCATTTATTTTGTTAACTACTTGTCATCACTATCATTTTATACAAGAAAATTCAGGGATTGTACAATTTTGAAAATTCAGAATACGTGGGAAGCATATAATCTCATAAGGAAGGTTAGATCTTTAGATACGTTTAGCTTTATGAAAAACTTTTGTACTCCCCTTACTTTTTCTCTATCTTCCTGATAACTTTTGTGATCTAGTATTTAAGAAATTGGGTTCTGAGAGGTTATAATGCCAAACTTCCAAGAAACATGAGTGACATATGTAGGGTATACACACAAGGTATAAGTGTAGATGCAAGGTTTTGCTAATTATGCAAATAGAAGGTAGAGTGGCAGGTTGAAGGTTAAAAATGAATTATTGCCTTGAAAGTCTAATTTGGAGAAGGATAGACTGAACAAACCAAGCTAGAATTGAGAAGGAAAGGAGAGGTGAGTATAAACTTGGGCAAAAGGTTTAGAGGCTAGGTGAAAAGCCTTGACTCTGGGATTTTCAAAACAATGCATGGAGAAGACAACTTGGGAAATAGCAGTGAAATAAGAAGTGGGAGAGATCATGGCATATGTCTCAAATTGGGAGTACTGTGCATTGCCAAAGGCTTGGACAAATCACTTATCCTGTAGACGGATGCCTTTGGTCCCTTGGAGCTTCTATACCTGTACAGATCGACTTTTAGATCTTGGTATCTGCATGGAGAAAAGACATTTGGGATCATAGTGGCCTTTCTGGGTCCTGAATATTCCATTTACAAGATTGCCTATTCTGTGGACCAGTGAAGAAGGTTGTAGAAAGAGCTACACAGGGAGGATATTTTGCTTTGGGATAAAGCAGAATTTGGCTACTAACCCAGTTCAAAAGTAAAGGAAAGAAAAGAGTTAATGGGTGCAGCAAACCAACATGGCACATGGATACATATGTAACAAACCTGCACATTGTGCACATGTACCCTAAAACCTAAAGTATAATAATAAAATAAAACAACAACAACAAAAAAAAAAAAAAAAAGAAAAGGGTTGAGATCAATTTGTGATCTTTGAATCAGAGATGTTGGCACTTGCATACACCAGGAGAACAATAAGTGTATCAAGAGAATCTCTTTCATCTACAGAGAAGAAAAAGGAAACTATCAGAGTATATAGTACATATTATCCATTTTTTAGTCCCTTTCTTCTCACCATAAAAATACTAAACATTAAAGGACAACTATGAGAACCTCCCCTTTGCCCTTGAAGATCTCCATATTCTGCAGAGAACACCATCACAATCATTGGAAGCCATTGGCTCAGAGGTTAGAACATGCTCATCAAAACCCAGATCAGTAGTGGAGCAGGGTGGTAATTCTAGAAAATGCGACTTGAGTTAGTTAAAGTATCCTTTTGAGAAAATTACTGAAATCACACCCAGGTAGAATAGAATTTATATGAAGGGGTATGATACAGAAATGCAAATTTATAACTACTGAAATTTATTTCAGAACATGTGGAGAAAACATGTGTAAACTTCTTTACCTTAAAAACAGCAACAACAACAAGTTTTCCTTTATTTAGCATGGATTTTATTAGCCCTTCGGTTAAGCTACCACATGATGCAGAATCTCTGGTACTGAGAAGTTAGTGAATTCTGCCCAGAGGACTGCATTTCCAGGTAAAGTGGAAATTTGCAGGTATTACTGGAATGAGTTGGTAGGACGTCTGGGCTCAGGTCTGGCTCTGTTCACTGACAGTTGTTGAGACAGTTACCTAATCTCTCTAGGTTTCCACTTCCTCATGTATAAAATCAGAGTTAGATTGGATGACCTCTAAGGTCTGTTCTGATTCTATGATTTTATTAGTTTGTAATTCTCAAAAAGAAGATAGAAAATGGCTCCTGGCAAAACTATGAATTTCCAGAATATTCAAATAAACAACCATGGTTGGACTTTGTGCCAATCCAAAATCTTTTCAGAATGGCCTGTACCTTTTCTGGCTTTTATTTTTCCATTCTATGACTCAGGATTTTTTGGTGTAAATAAAAGCTCCTTTTTAAAATTAAGCCTTGCCCTGCTGTCTGATTCATTCAGCGATGTTACAACCCACAGCTTGAGATGCGACATTTCTTTTCATTTTAGTGAAATTGTGATGTCACAAAACTTGAATTGATGCATCCAACTGAATTAAGCAGAAGGAGCAAGATAATTACAGATGAGAATGCTCCTATCTACACACATATGTGTCTAGGTAATCAGCAATGAAGGGAAAGGAAATACAGGCAAGGCACTTGGTAAAAATTTGCCAGGCTGTGGCTCTAGGCTAATGCATTTTTAGACACAGCATCCCGTTTTAAAGGTTGTAGCAAATGCTTGAATCTATACCAGGAACGAAGCATTTTACAATTACTTGTGTACGGTGGCCCACCACCAGCTAAGTCATATCACTTGACCTTTGGCCAAATGTATTAACCTCAGAAGTACTAAAGTTCCTTATATTTGGAGTTTCCTTTACTATAAAGATATTTATCTTTACTTGCACATCATAAGTCTTACAGACAGCTTTTAAAAAGCTCATTTTCTCTTATATAGATTTTTTTTCCACAATAAGGATAGATTGACATGGAGAAATGCATACTATTTTAGCATCAATTCAGAAAATGTTAACAGTATCGCAGCTTCATGTGAAAGAGAGAAAAGTGACATAGGTGTTTTTCTTTTGTTTTTGACATGGACTCTTGATGACAATGCTGAACATCCAATGTTCAATAACGTCGCTTACTGAGTTAAAACATGAGCAATCTGACATGTTGGTGAAGATCTCTTCAATTTTCACCCATACAGAGAGGGCTGCCCCTTCAGTTGATTGTTTGATATGGCAATTTTTAGAAAGTTTTTGACCAGAACAATCAATCCAAAGTTAGTATAGAAAAGTTAAATTATATAGAATTTTGCAGCTTATACAATGCTTTATAGCCCCACCACGGGGGAGAAAGAGAAGATATTATCACTGACATGCTAGATTAGTCTTACCCACATCTCAAATTTAGGAGTTCTAAGTGCACATCCACTATTGTATCTCAGAATTAAGTTATTCCTCTTAACTTCAGCATTTCTGAAGATAGCATAACTTCCCTTCCTCACTTTTGAGACAAGAAACATTAAATTAATATTTAATATCTCCTCTTTTCTTCTTTACTCTTTTCTTTGGATCATTTGACAACTCCTAGCAATTTTGCCTCTCTAAATTATATTTGTGTCTGTTCTTGCTACCTCTATAGGCAGCAACAAAAATTAGGTCATATTGACTGCACATATACTGGGGCCATGACCTCTGCTGTCATCTTTCTACCTCCAGAATTTTCCAGATCAAATCCATTTTGTACATTGCTGATGAATTAATTTTATCAAATTATCACCTTATGTCATTCTTCTGCTTAAAAATCTCCAATGTTTTTCAATTTTCTACAGAATAAAATTTCAAACTATTGAGCTTGGCATTATTAGATCTCTAAGCTTTTTAGCTTTGTTCTCTCAACATTTACCATATCAACCCTAGGCTCTAGCCAGTATAGAAACCAGAAGGTAGAAGTTTCTTGAACATATATAGAAGTTTCTTATTTGGTAGGACTTATTAAAAAAAAAAAAACCCAACATTTCTTAGATTTGCAAATCCATAAGAAAAACAAAAGGAAACACAGTAAAAAAAAATGTAATATGGTGTATTGGAATGTGTTATGGACTGAAAGTTTGAGCCAAAAAATTCATACGTTGAAATCCTCATCCTCAATGTGATGGACATTAGCAGGTGGGATCTCTGGGCAGAAATTACATCATGAAGGTGGAGCCCTCATGAATGGGATTTGTGTTCTTACAAGAAGAGACTCAAGAGGGATGCTCTGTCTTTGTCTGCTGTCATGCAAGGGCAAATCAGAAAGTAGGCCCTCACAGACACCAGATCTGCTGGCCCCTCGATTTGGAATATACCAGCCTCCATAACTGTTAAGCAAATTTGTTGAAGCCACTCAGTCTACAGTATTTTTGTTATAGCAGCCCAAACTGACTAAGAGAGATGGGGTCCTAAAACAAACAAAAAAAAGAACTTTACATAAAAACTAAGGAAATCTGAAATAATAATAACATGTCAATATTGGCTCATTACTGGACAAATATACCATACTTAATATGTTAGCAATTGAAGACACTGTGTGTAGGGAGAGAGTATATCTAAGAACTTTCTGTACTATCTTTACAACTTTTCTGTAAATCAAAAACTATTTTAAAATAAAACTTTTATTAAAAACTGTAAGAATAGAATAAGTAGGGGAACTGGGATGTGAAAGACAGAGATGATAAAGTATGATTTTAAAGGAAGTGTTGTGGGTAGAGTGAAAGGACTCCAGATTGTGTGTCTGTTTTTAGGAGAGAAAGCTTACTGGAAGGTTCCGAGGCTTCCCTACAAGTGACCAAGACAACCTCAACATTCTCCTCAGCTTGACTCAATTTTAGACAAGCTTTTTCCCGGCTATGGGCCCCAACCTCTTTTTATTTTAGAAAACTTTCAGTTGTAAATTCTTTCTGTGCCTCTTTGAGATGTAAATCTTCTACAACCTAGGAGTGCCTTTCTCAAGGACCTGGAAGCCATCCCTTTGAAATGTAATCATCAGGAAAGACAGGGCCTCACTTTTCCAGTCTCTATGGGAGAGTAGGAACCTGACTTCGTTAACATTTGGCAAATAAAGATGACTCAATCACATAGACCACCCTCCCTGCTAATGTTCCACCTTTCCATTAGCTCAACCCTGTGCTTAAAAATCTTCCCACCTTTGGTCTGAAATTCTCTTTTTTGGTTATGTCTCTGCCAGGTTTTGGTATCAGGACGATGCTGGCTTCATAAAATGTGTTAGGGAGGATTCCCTCTTTTTCTATTGATTGGAATAGTTTCAGAAGGAATGGTACCAGTTCCTCCTTGTACCTCTGGTAGAATTCAGCTGTGAATCCGTCAGGTCCTGGACTCTTTTTGGTTGGTAAGCTATTGATTATTGCCACAATTTCAGAACCTGTTATTGGTCTATCCTTGATGAACATTGATGCAAAAATCCTCAATAAAATACTGGCAAACCGAATCCAGCAGCACATCAAAAAGCTTATCCACCATGATCAAGCGGGCTTCATCCCTGGGATGCAAGGCTGGTTCAACATACGCAAATCAATAAATGTAATCCAGCATATAAACAGAACCAAAGACAAAAACCACATGATTATCTCAATAGATGCAGAAAAGGCCTTTGACAAAATTCAACAACCCTTCATGCTAAAAACTCTCAATAAATTAGGTATTGATGGGACGTATCTCAAGATAATAAGAGCTATCTATGACAAACCCACAGCCAATATCATACTGAATGGGCAAAAACTGGAAGCATTCCCTCTGAAAACTGGCACAAGACAGGGATGCCCTCTCTCACCGCTCCTATTCAACATAGTGCTGGAAGTTCTGGCCAGAGCAATCAGGCAGGAGAAGGAAATAAAGGGTATTCAACTAGGAAAAGAGGAAGTCAAATTGTCCCTGTTTGCAGATGACATGATTGTATATCTAGAAAACCCCATCGTCTCAGCCCAAAATCTCCTTAAGCTGATTAGCAACTTCAGCAAAGTCTCAGGATACAAAATTAATGTACAAAAATCACAAGCATTCTTGTACACCAATCACAGACAAACAGAGAGCCAAATCATGAGTGAACTCCCATTCACAATTGCTTCAAAGAGAATAAAATACCTAGGAATCCAACTTACAAGGGATGTGAAGGACCTCTTCAAGGAGAACTACAAACCACTGCTCAATGAAATCAAAGAGGATACAAACAAATGGAAGAACATTCCATGCTCATGGGTTGGAAGAATCAATATCGTGAAAATGGCCATACTGCCCAAGGTCATTTATAGATTCAATGCCATCCCCATCAAGCTACCAATGACTTTCTTCACAGAATTGGAAAAAACTACTTTAAAGTTCATATGGAACCAAAAAAGAGCCCACATCGCCAAGTCAATCCTAAGCCAAAAGAACAAAGCTGGAGGCATCACGCTACCTGACTTTAAACTATACTACAAGGCTACAGTAACCAAAACAGCATGGTACTGGTACCACAACAGAGACATAGATCAATGGAACAGAACAGAGCCCTCAGAAATGACGCCGCATAGCTACAACTATCTGATCTTTGACAAACCTGACAAAAACAAGAAATGGGGAAAGGATTCCCTATTTAATAAATGGTGCTGGGAAAACTGGCTAGCCATATATAGAAAGCTGAAACTGGATCCCTTCCTTACACCTTATACAAAAATTAATTCAAGATGGATTAAAGACTTATATGTTAGACCTAAAACCATTAAAATCCTACAAGAAAACCTAGGCAATACCATTCAGGACATAGGCGTGGGCAAGGACTTCATGTCTAAAACACCAAAAGCAATGGCAACAAAAGCCAAAATCGACAAATGGGATCTCATTAAACTAAAGAGCTTCTGCACAGCAAAAGAAACTATCATCAGAGTGAACAGGCAACCTACAGAATGGGAGAACATTTTTGCAACCTACTCATCTGACAAAGGGCTAATATCCAGAATCTACAATGAACTCCAACAAATTTACAAGAAAAAAACAAACAACCCCATCAAAAAGTGGGCAGAGGACATGAACAGACACTTCTCAAAAGAAGACATTTATGCAGCCAAAAAACACATGAAGAAATGCTCATCATCACTGGCCATCAGAGAAATGCAAATCAAAACCACAGTGAGATACCATCTCACACCAGTTAGAATGGCCATCATTAAAAAATCAGGAAACAATAGGTGCTGGAGAGGATGTGGAGAAATAGGAACACTTTTACACTGTTGGTGGGACTGTAAACTAGTTCAACCATTGTGGAAGTCAGTGTGGCGATTCCTCAGGGATCTCGAACTAGAAATACCATTTGACCCAGCCATCCCATTACTGGGTATATACCCAAAGGACTATAAATCATGCTGCTATAAAGACACATGCACACGTATGTTTATTGCAGCACTATTCACAATAGCAAAGAGTTGGAACCAACCCAAATGTCCAACAACGATAGACTGGATTAAGAAAATGTGGCACATATACACCATGGAATACTATGCAGCCATAAAAAATGATGAGTTCGTGTCCTTTGTAGGGACATGGATGAAACTGGAAAACATCATTCTCAGTAAACTATCGCAAGGACAAAAAACCAAACACCGCATGTTCTCACTCATAGGTGGGAATTGAACAATGAGAACTCATGGACACAGGAAGGGGAACATCACACTCCGGGGACTGTTGTGGGGTGGGGGGCGGGGGGAGGGACAGCATTAGGAGATACACCTAATGCTAAATGACGAGTTAATGGGTGCAGGAAATCAACATGGCACATGGATACATATGTAACAAACCTGCACATTGTGCACATGTACCCTAAAACCCTAAAGTATAATAAAAAAAAAAACAAACAAACAAAAAAAAAAAAGAAAAAAAAAAAAATCTTCCCACCTTTTGTTTCAGTGGAGCTGAGCTTAATCTCTCTCTCCTATTACAATAGTTTGACTCCTCCCCTGTTGTAATAGTCTTAGTGAAGTCTTCCCTGCCTTTTGTAATAAGTATCCAGTGAAACTTTTCTTTTATATCAGGATAAGATACTGAATGAGGCTAAGAAAATGTGGCATAGCTTGGCCACATCAATGGGGTGGTGAACAGCTTTGAGGTAAAGGCTTTAGAGGTTGAGACTGCTTTCAGAAGACTGTATGTAAATGTAGCAAAACTCATTTAAGATACTAAGAGACTGTAAAATTTTGCCATCTTGTTGGGGATGAATATTTTTTTTAAATGTATGTTTTCTCTAAGACATTTGGATCAGCATGCTTATGCTCTCCTACTGAGCTATCTGATGAGATTTCTCTAGAATTTGGCATGAAATTTCAAATGAAAAGATGCAGGACGTTTAGGTAAAATCTGGGACTTTCAATTCACAGACATTTCTGACACTTCATTTCTGAGCTTTGTAATTTAGGGACAACACAAACATAACTGTAATATAGTTGCAAGTTATGTATCTCCCTTTGAAATTGTTTATGTCAAGAAGCCATTAAACTTAGATCTGTGGGTCAAATTGGCCCCTCCCTGTTTTGTAAATAAAGTTTTATTGGCACTCAGCCTTGCATATTCATTTTCACACTGTTTATAGTGATTTTCCCTGTCCTGTGGCAGAGTTGAGTAGCTGCAAGAGAGATGGTATGGATCTCAAAATTTTAAATATTTATTATATGATCCTTTATAAAAAAGCATGCCACCCCCTGGATTATATTACCTGTTAGTTAAACTATATTAATACAATGTTTTCTTTCCAAGGGAAAATATATTTATAAATCAATATAATTCAATAAATACTCAGAAGCAGCATATTATGGTGGTAAATAGTGTGGGTTGTGAAACCAGATATTGGCTGGCTTTGAAATTTGACTTTACCATGTACTATCTGAATGACAAGTCACCTTGCTAGTAACCTCTCTGTGCCTCAGTTTTCTCATCTGTAAAATGGAAATAAATCATTGAATTTTTAATAGGATTAAGTGAATTAGTAATGCAAGTACTCAGAACATTGGCACATGGTTGGCATCATCTATGTATTAACTATTATTATTAATAATGGTACATCATGAAGATAGAAAAGATCTCTCTTTTGTAAAGTGGGCTAAGAACCAACTTGGTAATTATTGCAAAAGCATATACCCTGTTACATATAAGAGCAAAGGCTCAGAATATTCTGTTGGCACATGCTTATTATTTATCCGTTTTATTTTCAGCACTCTTCTACCTCTTTTTGACATTGTACTATTTTGTGACCCATTTTAGCTGGGATTTTCTCAATTTTTTGATAACCAATTGTATTGGTCTATTCTCACACTGTTATAAAGAAATAACTGAGACTGGGTAATTTATAAAAAAAGAGATCTGATTGGCTGACAGTTCCACAGACTGTACAGGAAGCATAATGCTGACATCTGCTTCTGGGGAGGCCTCAGGAAACTTACTATTATGGCAGAAGGTGAAGGGGAGGCATGCATGTCTTACATGCTGGAGTAGGAGGAAGAGAAAGAGATGGGGGAGGTGCTACATACTTTTAAAAACCAGATCTCATGATAACTCACTCACTGTATTAGTCAGGATTCTCTAGAGGGACAGAAAACATAGGATAGAGGTGTATATAAAGGGGAGTTTCTTAGGAAGTATTGACTCACATGATTACAAGGCGAGGTCCCATAATAGGCCATCTGCAAGCTGAGGAGCAAGGAAGCCAGCCAGTCCAAGTCTCCAAACCTTAAAAGTAGGATAGCCAACAGTGCAGCCTTCAGTCTGTGGTTGGAGGGTCCAGGAGTCCCAAAGCTGAAGAACTTGGAGTCCGATGTTTGAGGGCAGGAAGCATCCAGCATGGGAGAATGATGTAGGCTGGAAGACCAAGCTAGTGTAGTTCTTCCACGTTCCTCTGTCTGCTTTTATCCTAGCCGTGCTGGCAGCTGATTAGATGGTGCCCACACAGATTAAGGGTGGGCCTGCCTCTCCCCGTCCACTAACTCAATCCAATCAAGTTGACACTCAATATTAACCATCACACTCAGTATCACGAGAACAGCACCTAGGGAATGGTGCTAAACCATTCATAAGAACTCCACCCCCATGATCCAATCATCTCCCACCAGGCCCCACCTCCAACATTGGGGATTACAATTTGACATGAGATTTGGGTGAGGACACAGATCCAAACTATGTCACCAATGTCAGATATGTGTTTGTGGAAAAACTTGCAACATTTAAAGAAATAAATTACTAATGGTGGAATTTCATGCATAATGGTGAGAGGTGAAGCCAGCTGGACTTTCTGGGTTGAGTGGTGACTTGAAGAACTTTTGTGTCTAGCTAAAGGATTGTAAATGCACCGATCGGCACTCTGTAAAAACGCATCAATCAGCGCTCTCTGTCTAGCTAAAAGATTATAAACCCACCAATCAGCACCCTGTAAAATGGGCCAATCAGCAGGACGTGGGTGGGGACAAATAAGGGAATAAAAGCTGGCCACTCCAGCCAGCAATGGCAACCCGTTCGGGGCCCCTTCCATGCTGTGGAAGCTTTGTTCTGTTGCTCTTCATAATAAATCTTGCTGCTACTTACTCTTTGGGTCTGTGCCATTTTTAAGAGCTGTAACACTCACCGTGAGGTCTGCGGCTTCATTCTTGAAGTCAGCG
This sequence comes from Hylobates moloch, assembly GCF_009828535.3. NCBI lineage: Eukaryota > Metazoa > Chordata > Mammalia > Primates > Hylobatidae > Hylobates > Hylobates moloch. The sequence continues at coordinate 114,706,597 of NW_026652279.1, forward strand.
AGACCAAGAATCCACCAGAAGGAATAAATTCTGGACACAATGGTGGTACTGGGGAAGATATAAATGCTCCTGTTTTTCCCTTTCAAATTATGGTAGATTCCTAAAGTTTATATTTTGGTTCAAGCTCATTTGGTGGCATTCTCAATCGCCATCTCTTCTTTTTGTTCTGTCTACTAAATTCCCTAACTTGTAGTAAGGTGTCCTGAATTCAAGTCGAACTTGTTTCCTCAGCTATAAATAGGGATGAAGCTGCTCTGCCCAATTCACTGCAGGGTGACTGAAATTCAAGCTTTTCCGTAGCTTACAGGCCTGATGTAACATGCTCTCTGGTCTCATGTCTGACCCTCTCTTTGCTTGATTCTCATCACAGTGCTTCCAGGTAATAGAGTTTCAGCCTGAGGGCTTTTGGACTTGCTATTCTTTCCGCCTGGAAGGCTCTTCTCCCAAATTCTTTCTTCTTTTGGGTCTCTGCTTTGTTGTCAATTCCCCAAAAAGAACTTCCTTGACCATCTTATTTAAATGATCACTGTTTATCATATTGCAACCTCTTATCCTGCTTTTTTTTTTTCACAGTGCTTGCTATTACTGATCTTTTATATTTCTTCATTGTTGTCTGCTTCCTCTCTAGAATTTCAGCACCATGAGGATAAGATTTTGTCTATTTCAGTCATTGCTGTGTTCCTAACACTGAGAACTGCCTGACACATGGCAGGGATTCAATTTAACGGCATTGAATAAATGAAAGGACACAAGAGTTTGCATATTAACTTGCTCGAAAATCACAAAGTTGGAAGGCAATTTAGGAGATGTGGTTGAAGAACTTTTGCTTTTTCTATTTCTTGCTCCTGCAGCTGCCAAAACATTCCTTCTGTCTTTCCCTACAAACCTCTTTCTTGCTGGACTCCCTTTATTGGTCCCCGGCTTCCTTTCATCAAATTTCTCTCACCAGCTTTCCATCTAATTTCCAATCTCATCTGAAATCTCATTGTTTCCCTCTTACTTCTTAATCTCCTCCCTCTCAGTACTCTGTAACTCTATCACCAAGAGTATATCAATGCATCAGAGAGGAGCTGTTCTGGAAGTATGAGACAGTAAGACAATTAGCAATGGATAAAGGACTTAAAAAGTCACAGCATCTTGTGAGCTATTATTAATTTAGAAACGATCAGCTCAGTCCAAACTGCATGAATTCTGTAATGGCTTTGGAGGGCAGAGTATCTGGCAAACACTAGAAAAGACTGTACATGATTTGAAATGGGGTACTCCCTTTGGATAATTCTTCCAAATCATTTCTGACAAATATATCAAGACAAGATGAGGAGAGAAACCCTGGTGGGAAGAGATCCACAACCACTATTCCAATTCTCCCTGATCCCTGGTTCTCTCCTCCTCCTCCCCCACTCTGGTGCTACAGAATATAGAGCAGGGATGTCTTCTGTCATTCAGACCTTGGCCTCAGGGACCACGTTGATCCTCCTAATGTGAATTCTTTTGATTTTAAATTAAGACATTTCCAAGAATCCTTTAATAGGAACTCAGGAAAACAAACATCCATGACAGCAGCCATAATGAAGCAACAAAAAGAAACAAATGAACTAAGACAGGTCTGGAAGTTGGATGGATAGACCAGCTGAGGTTTTTTTGCTATCAAGTAGGAAGAACATAATAAAACTGATATCTTGCTTCTCAGCACCAGGATTTCCAAGCATTTGGGGGAGCAATTGCACTGTCTAGTCTCTCAAGTGACGTATCAGAGGAAGAAGGAATTTACATTAGTGAAGAGAGAATTAAAAACATGAGATTGGTCTGCAGTTGATGAATGGTTGATTTTGAGTATAACCAGGGAACATCCCTCAAATTGTCTGCAGTCCCGGTAACTTGAAAATACATGTCAGGCTCCTAAGGAGAGCAGCAGCAATCAGAAGCAAGTCTACCTTCAGGGCTTGGAAGAACCAAGAACCTAGCTCCCCTCTGCTCTAGAGCTTTGCAGCAGAGGATAATGCATTTTCATGGCATAGGAGTGATGGGATAGGTGTGGAGGTGACTCACTTCACCTCCACAATTTTCCAGCAATTAGGAGAAGGCTAACAATAGAAACATCAGAAAATGTTGGTGCTGTAACCTAGGTGCCATGTGGTCATACCTAGAGGGGCAGAGATCACTGCAGTGCTACTTAGACCACACAGGTAGGGAGCCTGTCTTAGAAGATTATCAGAAACTGGCTGAGAAAGATTCACAGGAGCTGGACCTTTTCACTTGCCCCCGATAAGGATAGATTTATCGCTTTTTTATTCCTGGGGATCATTTACATTTTCAGGTTTGTCTTGGGGAAATGAGGGATGGACAGAGAAGCTATTTGGTTTACAGACAAGCCTCATTTCATCACCTTCAGTCTATCCTGGACTTTGTCCACTACCCTTTGGCCTCTGACACAGGGGCCATCCCTAGAACCCCAGGCATTGCTTAAGAACTTGTTACTATGTGTCAAGCACTAGGCTCTTTTCTTTTCTTTTTTATCCTTCCCCTTCCCCTTCCCCTTCCCCTTCCCTCCCCTCCCCTCCCCCCTCCCCCCTCCTCCCCCCTCCCCTCCCCCTTCCCTTCCCTCCCCTTCCCTCCCCTTCCCTCCCCTCCCCTCCCCTTCCCTTCCTTTCCCTTCCCTTCCCTTCCCTTTTCTTTTCTTTTCTCTTCTGTTTTGACAGAGTTTCACTCTGTTGCCAAGGCTGGAGTGCTAGAGTGCTGTGGCATGGTCATGGCTCACCACAGTCTTCAGCTCCTGGACTCAAGTGATCCTCCTGCCTCAGCCTCCTGAGTAGTTGAGACTACAGATGTGCTCCACCATACCTGACTACTTTTTGTAATTTTTGTAGAGATGGGGTATCACTATGTTGTCCAAGCTAGTTCCAAACTCCTGGGCTCAGGCAATCCACCTGCCTTGTCCTCCCAAAGTGTTGGGATTATGGCCACAAGCCCCTGTACCTGGCCTCCTTTTCTAATTTACTTAATCCTTCCAAAATTCCAGGAGGTAGAAATAATTATGATCCCAATTTCATTTGCCCAAGTTCACGGAGATTGCAAGATGCAGATGTATGAACTTAGTCCTGTCTGTCCGACTATTAAACCCAAGCATTTAACTTCTATCCTATACAGGTCTTTTGAGTGGCTACAAATAAAAGCACTTAGTGCAGGGTTTAGCCCATGTAGATACTCAAAAATGTTAAGGGGACTTAAAAAAAAAATATATATATATCTTTTGTGAGACTGGCCTACGTGATTAGAGCCTTAAAAGTAGGTTTTCAACAGCCTTCTAGAAAACAACCACATGTATGGAAGCTAGGGAAATGTTTGAGGTCAAACAGCTATCGGCGTGGTTTGAATTCACGTTCTAGAGTTAAAAGCAGTTATTCTCCTGTGTCAGCAAGTCCAGAAACCAGAGATATTGGCAGAGTTGGCAGTGTAGGAAATAAGTACGAATTTTATCAAGTTTAAAAAAAATCTCTGTGTAAGCTAACTGTAAGCCAACCAGATCTCTCCAGGCATGCTTCCATGCCCACCTCTCTTTGCCCTCCCATAAGCTCTTCAGAACCCCTGGCTACTCTCTCCTACAAGCCTGCCTTCCTGCCTTCCTGCCTGTCATCTTAGATCCTCCCTGACCACAAGCCTCTGGCCAGAGAGGGAAGATAGGCACCACCTCGCCTACTCAAGTCTTTCAGGTAGAGTTTTTGCTATTAGCAGTCTCCTCTTCAATAAAAAAGCCAAAGTTTATATAAAACTTGCTTGATTTTCAGGATGTGAATCCACTTATCCTTTTTCCTGAGTGAGAAAAGTTGTGAAGGTTGTGAGGAAGCTTGTTTTACCTCAAACTCTCAGGGCTACCCAAAAGTCAGTTAAAGCTAGCAAAGGCAATTACTTCTTCAACAGCTGAGGAAGGTTCCTTAAGTTCCTTGAGTCTGTTGGGATGGAGGCAGGGGAAGGTGGTGGTCAGCTAGGGGACTGCTGGATGCTGTGCTGGCTTCTGTCCTCCTTTAGGTACCTGTTCTGCCTAGAAGACTGTTTTGAATAAGCAAGATGAGATTATTACATTCTTTCCCCTCGGGCAGGGCTACTGATTCCCCAGCCCCTTTAATTTTAGATTCCCTGGGTGTGCTCAGAGCAATTACAAGTAAAAAAAAACACTCTGTGCTCCTGTGCTAATAAATTACACAGTGCTCACCTCATTAATAAGTTAACAGTGCCCTGCCGAATTATAATCATAAGGTATCAACCATTGAAACAATTCATTCCTGAAGAACAGCAAATGGAACTGAACTCAGAGAGTGCAATAGGGAAGCATATCATGGGACAAAAGTCAGGCACGCCGAGTCCTGACAGGGGTGATGGAGTGCAGAGGCTAATGTTTCCAGGAGTGGCCTGGGAATTAATGACTCTGAGCCTTTCCAAGGATCACAGTGGTTTGGATAATATCGGGCAAATCATTCAGGGATTCTAAGTCCAGAAGAAACAATCTCATCATTTTTGAAACAGTCCTATTAAATGCTGATAATTTTGGGGGAATGTTGGGAAAGACTTGTGCCATGCCATGATACATTTAGCAGAACAGTGACCAATACTTAAGGGGAAATGTGGCTATCCTTAAAATGTTTACCGCAGTAGGTCCTGGTGATTTGGAAAGGTACCATCAGGCAACCCTCTGGGAATATTGTTTTGTTGTGAAGCCCTCACACTGATGCATTGTGGATAACAGCAAGATTATAGCTTTCTGTGTTCTTAAAACTTCCAATGGCTGTCCATCAGTCCAGAGGGGAGGCTGTGAATATTGTTGTTTGATTGTGACATTTCTGTGTGGAGACTCAATAATGATGATAATAGATCACAAAGTCTACTCCAGAGGCTGCATGTCCTGGAAGGTACCTATCCAAACATTCATGCATTGAGAAGCCCAACTCCATTTTAGATTTCTGCAGATGAGGGAAAAGTGAGGTTTCACTAAATTTTTTTTTTTTTTTTTTGAGACGGAGTCTTGCTCTGTTGCCCAGGCTGGAGTGCAGTGGCGCGATCTCGGCTCACTGCAAGCTCTGCCTCCTGGGTTCACGCCATTCTGCTGCCTCAGCCTCCTGAGTAGCTGGGACTACAGGTGCCCGCCACCACGCCTGGCTAATTTTTTGTATTTTTTAGTAGAGACGGGGTTTCACCGTGTTAGCCAGGATGGTCTCGATCTCCTGATGTGATCCACCTGCCTCGGCCTCCCAAAGTGCTGGGATTACAGGCGTGAGCCACAGCGCCCTGCCGAGGTTTCACTATTTTTAAGGAGAATTCAGTTGTTACATGATTGCCTTACAGGGGAAAGGCAATGACTGCACTATGTTTCTCATTCCATATAGGGTACTTTCTTCTGTGCATATTATTTTCGAACTTCCCCTGCTGACCCACATTTGCTTTCTCATCCTCAGTCTCTGTGGTTTCCTTGTGTGTTACACTTTGTAGTTTATGTTGGATCTTAAGGAACTCTCAGGGCATGCTGTCATCACAAGGAGCTCCCTGGGACATACTCTATTCATAACCAGATCTCCCATGAACATCCTAGAATGCCAGATCATAACCCATGCTAGGGAGAATGGATGAGGAGTTGATGTTTGCTGAAAATGGGACTCCAGGAATCTTTGACCAGCTCTGCATACCTCTTTCAGAGCTTCAAAGGGGACAGATAACTTGTGGCTACTTCAAAAAATCACAGTCTCCTGGTGACTTAGCCTGGATCACTCAGAGCCACAAGGACTCGCCTCACCTGGTACTAGTGCGTCTAAAGTATAAGTAGGATGCAGCGTACCTTTTGAGGAAGTCTCAAAATATAAGCACAGGCAAGTCATAGGGAAAGCACATTAAGGAAGACAAAGGAGCTTAGAATGGTCACTCCACTGCCTGAAATACAGCCTGCCTAAGGATTGAATTATGTCTCCTAAAAACAAACATGCTGAAGTCTTAACTAACTCCCAGTACCTATGAACTTGACCTTATTTGGACATAGGGTCATTGCAGATGTAATCAGTTAAGATAAAGTCATTAGGGTGGGCTCTAGTTCAATATGACTGATATCCTTATAAAAAGTAGAAATTTGGACACACGTATGCACACAGGGAGAAAGACATGTGGAAAAAAAAAAAAAGCCAGAGATCAGGGTGATCCTTTTACAATCCAAGGAACACGAATGACTGTCAGCAAACCATCAGAAGCTAGGAGAGAGGCATGGAACAGATTTTTCCTCACAGCCCTCAGAAGAAACCAACCCTGCCAGCACTTTGATCTTGGACTTCTGGCTTCCAGAACTGTGAGACCATTAATTTCTGTTCCTTAAGATACCCAGTTTGTTGCATTTTGTTACAGCAGCCCTAGAAAACTAAAGCAGGTACCCACGCCAAACCCTTCTCTAAAAGTGGGACAATAAAGACCCCCTACTCCAGAGTTGTTTTGAAGGATTAAGTCAAATACTTAGCACAGTTCATGACACACATTTGAAGCTGAATACATTTGGCTATTGTGATTACCCAATTATTATACCTATCATTATATTGGTCTGAATATACTCTACCTTCTCCTATTCTAAACACAGTTAGATTGTGAAGTTCTGAAGCTGGTTGAAAGCTAACTCCTGCAACTGCGCAGAATGATTCATAGGTTTACAAATCTAAGTTTTAATTTCAGAGCTGAGTTAAGGAGATCTGAGCCTGCCTTTGTGCCAGCGTAGAATGGCAGGAATGTAATGCAGTGTAGTACATATCCACTGGGAGATGGCGTGAGAGTTGCATCCCATAACTTAATCTTTAAAGCTACTTATGGAAGGTTTTTGTTGAAACAGACAGAGTTTCTGCAATTAAATTACCATACGTTAAAAAGGTTTCATTATGGCATGATTCTATTATTAAAATTGGCAGCAAATAGCAGTGTGGGCTGCCTGGCTTGCATTACTGACACCAGCATTCTTTTTAATGGGTGAAAGAATATTAACTTTCAGGAAGCTCTAAAATAACCCTTTCTCAAAAATATGCAAATGGTAAGTTGTGCTCCACAACTCGTTGAAAGTGCAAGATATCCACTGAGAAGACTGATCTTGTCAATTTACATGGCAGGCTATTGGCTTCTAGAACCTCCACTCTGTTGAGGGAGGGAGAGAGGCAGAGGCTGGGAGTTCAAAGCTGCTGGGATTAGTGACGCTTTGATGCTGTCCTAACACCGGAAATGATGGCTGGTCTAGACCTGTCATCTCTATGAACCTCGATCAGCCAGCTTCCCTATCTCAAATAAGGCATTCATTTTCAAAAGATTGCTCAGACTCCAGTGGAACTTAGTAGACCCAGACAAATAACGTGCCTTCTTAGGGGCTTGTCATAATTCTCACTGTGCAACCCTTTTTATGGTTACCAGGAGCTGTTTTTTTGTGGTCTTCAGTTGCCAATTTAAGACGGTCTGGACTTAGAGATGCTTAAATAAATACTAACCCAAATGTGAAGTCTGATTTTCTGAAAGCAGTGGCCTTATTGGACTAAACTGACCTTTCCTTATGTGTTTCTATTTTGAGGCTTTCGTCTACTACAATCCACTGGAAAAAACCTTCCAAAACTTTTCAAATCTGGTATATTTTTCACTTGCTATTTGAAAAAGTAGCTGTTGGGAATAATAACTGAAATAAAATTATATCAGACAAATGGTTGTTTCCAACCAATGTGCCAGAGGAAATAATCAATAGCTCTAGTGTTGGAAAATCAAATATGTTGACATTAATATTACTATTGCTTTTCTCTTCCCACTAACATTTTAGATTGTGCCTCTAAAGCATTTGTTGTTCAAGGTTAGCAATCTTATTTCAGATGTGTCTTCGTAATTCAGCATTCAGATTTTATAAGCTGCTAATTGTTGTCTCCTGCATATGGTATATAATTTCATTAGAGGTTGTTTATTTGCATATGCATGTATTTTTTCTCCTCAATAATAGAAGGTCAGTGTATTTTAATGTATTAATCTGTTTCTGTTTGCATATGTATATTTTTCTCTTCTTACTAATACGCTGTCACTGCATTTTTATATATTTACATATTTTATGGTGATGTTTGCTATTAGTTAAAATGTACACATTTTATTTTCTCAGCATAACTTATTTCTATGCATTTAATATATAAAAATTTACTCATGAAACAAACAACCAAAAAGCACTAGCAAATATCCAACCGAATGACTCATGATACTAGCCCACAACCATCAGCAATGCTAGTCTCCATTGTGAGATTCTCAGCTATCGCAGTGGTTACAGTCCTTGGTTGTAGTCATTGTTTTCACGGGCTTAGCATTTTCTTCACTCATGGCAATATTATCACATGTCCTTTTGATGATGCTTGGCACAGCCTATGTCAGTGATATGTTCACTTATGTGAAAAGGTCCATAGGCTCACATTTTTTTGATCCAGTGGCAAGAGTCTTTCAATTTAAATAAAAAATATGTCTTATATTTCAGGCACATCAAATCTGATTATAAAATATGATCTTGTGTTCTCCCACCCTATGCCTGTCTCCCCACTCACAAGTTTATTCTTCAGAAGTAACTACTTTCAATGGTTTCCCCATAACTTGAGGCAGAAGAACTAACCGTAGTGGTATAGGCACCCAGGCAAAAGGAGGAACTCAGCTCTGTAAAGGAGCCGAATAAGTCATTGGGAAGAATTAAGGCTGACATTCTGATGGTTTCTGTTTCTATTAATCATTCCTCTGGCTATTTCTAGTTCTTACATGGTTCTCTATACAACTTTGAATACCATGCATTCACACCTCAATTCTTTGATTTACTGATTGTGGACATGTATCTATTGCCACCCCGTCATCATCATTATCATTGGGAAAGATGAGGAGTATAGCTTACTTATGCCTTTCTCTCCCTTTACTCCTACTAATGATTACTCGTTTGTTATTTTTAGACCTTCTACTGACTACCTTTATGATTTCAAATCATAACTTCATAGTCTATTTCTTGATATATCAAATGTAAACAGTGTCTCTTGACTCCTTATTATGTAAGATGAGGTTTGCATTTTTCTTTTCCAAACGTCTATCAGCTCTAGATTACTGCTTTTACATTATATGGTTATATAGTTATAACATTTCAACTTCTTGAGGTTGTGTTTAGGTGTAGGTTTTTTTTTTTCTTTAAATTCAATGGGTTGTTTCAAAGTGGACTTTTTATTTCAGTGTTTGGAATTTTCTATTTTTACTTTCTAAAATTATTTTCTATTTCCCATATTTTTCTAGTTTCTTCTTTTGGAACTTTCGTTAGATGAATATTGAATATCCTGGAATGAAATATTCATCTTTTCATAATTTTGCTCTGTGTTTTGGGAGATTGCGTCACTTTTTTTTTTTTGGCCTCCCTTTTATCTTCTATGTCATTCACTGTACTTTTTCATTCTGATGATCAAAGTTTTCATTTGAATTCTCTCTGATTTTTATTTTTTAAATAGCATCCTCTTCTCATTTATGGCTAGGTTATCTTTCAAATCTCTCTGAGTTTACTACTTGTATTTTAAAAGTTATCTTTCATTTCCTAAACTATCTCTATATCCTCCAGGATAATTTTTCCAGCTTGTAGACTTTTGTCTTTTCCTACAGCATTTGGAGTCCCTTGATTGTTAATATCAATGCCTTCAGTTCCCGATAGCTGGCATGGGCTTCCTCTGGCATTGTGTGGGTGTGCTTTTCCAAAAGGGCTTCTTCTTACATACAGGTGACTGCAAATTCAGTGTGTGTGGCCAGGCATGTCAGCCTTAGCTCTCCCCAGACAGCTTGTTCAGCTTCTTCAGAGAGCTCATCGCCTGCTTCCCCAAGGGCCAGTGCCACAACTGTTAGCATCTTTGCACAGAGTCATAGGGAGACAGGTGTGCTGTACAGACTTTTGATTCCTCTGCGGTGTTCCGTTCCTTCTCAGTACAGATGGTTCGGAGTTGAGGACTTCCTAAGGCTCTATGGGGAGGCGTGGCTCCCACTTCCACTGAAGCTTTCTTCTGAGCCTTCCTTTGCTCAGGGTAAACTTCAATATGATTCTGTTTATTCCTACCTTTCAGAAATTCAGCAATGTCTCCTAACTAATGAAGATTGACCACCTGTTCACCATGCGTTCTTGGATTTATTTCTGTTTTGTGCAACATTCATGTTGTTTCATTGTGATTCCTCTTGAGAATGTGGGGTAAAGATACATGCTTAGTTTATTCTCAGAAGCCCCCTGTGAGGCAGATATGATTTATGACCATCTCAGGCTGCAGCTTTTGGGAACACTGGCTTTTCTACAGTTTATTCCTGCTTCTTTCAGAGGGGAGCAGCATGAAAGCCCAGGTCTACCTCTAGGAATATATTTAAAATGAAAATATACTTTTGTTATGAAAAATCTGAGCATATGCAAAAGTAGAGAGAAGAGTATGATGTACCTCAATGTGGGTGTTACCCAGCTTCAACAAATACCTCATGAGCAATCTTGTTTCCTCTTTATCTTTCCTCACTCTACTCCTTTCACTGAATTACTTTGAAGCTAATCCTAGACATCACATTGAAACATTGAAATAAAAGCTAGCAATGTGGGAATAAAATCTCAAGCCAGACTACTAAGGGTACATTTGCCTCTTCTGTGTCATGTGCCTGCTATCAGGTGAGTGAACTCAGGCAGCTGCTGATGTCTGGGCTGTTCCCCAGGGCCTAGATAGACTAAGCAATAGGTGACAATAAATTTTTTCCCCCCAGCTGTAATGTATTTTTTCTGTGACACGGTAAGTGACTCAGTTAATATTTACAAATACCAAGAAGTAGTTAAGTAGAATATAGTGGTTTTAAAAAGGTATCTACAGGCCGGGCGCGGTGGCCCACACCTGTAATCCCAGCACTTTGGGAGCCAAGGCGGGCGGATCATGAGGTCAGGAGAGTGAGACCATCCAGCTAACAGGGTGAAACCCTGTTTCTACTAACGGCTGAGGCAGGAAAATCGCTTGAACTTGGGAGGTGGAGGCTGCAGTGAGCTGAGATCACACTATTGCACTCCAGCCTGGGCAACAGAGCGAGACTCTGTCTCAAAAAACAAAACAAAACAAAACAAAAACAACAAAACAACAACAACAAAGAAGATATCTATAAAGCTGCTTCTCATACTCTGGCAGTAGAACTGTTATTTGACTCTCTTCCTTTTTTCCTCTGGGCTGCTAGTACCGCATGCAGGAGGAGGGAACAAGAAAGAGTCAGGAGTATGCAAGCTCAATGCTAGCTGAAAGCTCCTAAAAGCAGTGTCTCAGGGATTCCCATGAAAAGCCAAGTGTGGTCCTGATAGAAAATGTTTCCAAAGGCAACTGACATCCCCGCACCCTTAGTTTTTGTCTCTGGTCTAGAAAGAAAAAATTCTATCTAGGAATAAAAAGAGAACCTAGTGACATGTACAGCGTTAGATGTGTCTCAGTGTGATCATCTTTTCTTATAGCTTCAACCGTCATGTCTATATTAGTAATTCCTGGCAGATCTCTTTTCAGCTCAGAGTTGTTACCCAAATTGCAGGGTTACTCACTGGAAGCACCTATAGCAGTACCTAGTACATAATAGGTACTTAGATATTGATCTTGATGGACTAGTAGACGTTTTCAAATAGACATTATATTGCAATTTAACATTTGTTTTAGTCTCAAATCCACCTTCTCCTGGTTCTACACATTGCTTGCAGTACCCTGTCCTCCTTGGTTGAGTAGGTGTTAGCTGTAGGTTCCTCCCTGTTCTTCACTTGCCACATCTAATTGTCCATCAAGATGTGTGTTGACTCTCTTTGCATTTTCCCACAAATACACTTTTAAATTTCCACATCTGCTACCTTAGTTCTCCTTTTTGAATCAGTGTAGCACCCTCCCACCCAGTGTTTTTGCTCTAGTCTTCCCTCCTACATGCCATCCTGGTATTAAATGTCTCAAAAATCTAGTTTGACTGTCACTCCCCTCTCACTCTTAGGACCAAAACCCCTCAGTTATTTCCTGTTGCCTTTAGAAGGGAGTCCTAATGCTCCCTTAGGAGGGAGGTGGCATGGTACGGCAGGCTATCCACACGGAACGCTCGGTGTACCTTTCCAGTCTTCAGGCCACTTATTTCAACTTACTCGCTTTGTTTATTTATTTGTCTTTACTGTTTGTCACTCACACTGGAAATAAGCTCTGTAAGGGCAGAGACACTTTCATCCATGTCAACTGCTGTATCTATCCACAATGCCTAACGTGATGTTTGAGACATAGGAGCATTGAATGACAATACGCTGAATAAATGAATGAATAAATGTTCTTTACTCCTCTCTGTAATTCTATGCTGAATCAATTGAAATTATTATTTTCTCAATTACAAAATGATATTTCCTACCCTCTCCTTTTGTCTTCTGCTCTTTTGGAATAGTTACATTCTCTCCACCTTTACTGCTAAGACCCAACTCTAAGTCTATATTCTGTATCCTGCCTTCCCTGCACTGGGAGAGTCCTTGGACTTTATTTATTTATTGCATCCTGCCTCATATTGTGGTTATTTATTTATTATCTTGTCTTTCTCTGAGAAATTGTAAGCTCCTAGAGAGTGGGAAGTATGTCTCCCATATTTTGGAGACATAATTCCTTCGTTTTTATACCTTCCACAATTGTGATACCCACTAAGGATGCTTGAATCACTCAGACTTGTATTCACTCGTAAATGAGAAGTTGATAGTTATAAATATTTCACCCTTTTCTTCTACGCTTACTCTCCAAATCCCATATATGTTCTTTATGATGTCAATCATTGACTGACCATTGAGTTTTCTTCTATTTTCTGCGCATTATATATTTATGATATTGTGGAACTCCTCACTGGCATTGGGATTTGCTGACCCAACACGAAGTGTTTTTAGACTCAAACTCCTATAATTGACTATTGGGTTTCTGTTCACTTATTGTTAATCTGGATAGAAGTGCTGTGCTGAAACCCAGCTCCAGCTCTGAGAAAAAACACTGTATGGAGTAGCTTCTGAATTCCATGTCCTTAATTTGAAATTGGACTAATCTCTCTAATGTGTAAAACATGGGAATTAAGGAGCCAGCTCTGCCACTTGCTAGCATTGTAACCTTGGTCAAATTACTTAACCTCTTTTTGACTCAGCTTCCTCACCTATGAAGTGGGGGTAATAATAGAGGCTAATTTCCATGTTTGTTGTGAAGACTAAATGACTTATTACAAACAAATTAATTAGAATAGTGTCTGGCATGCTGGAAGCAGACAGACAATAAACATTCTCTGCTGTTATTGAGGGAATGCCATTTCAAAAAGTTTATTTAGGGACTCATTCCATTCTGAGCAAGGACTTCCTATCCCTGAGTTAGATGTGGTGGAAACCACTATGATAATCTCTGTGATTAGTCTTTCTTCCTTCAATGACTTTGGGAAACTCTTTAAATCTTAATGTAGGAGACCTTTATAGTCTGGCCTCTGTTTATATTCCTGGCCAGACATGCTAATTTTTTTCTTTCCCTTGTAAAGTGCTATAATTTATCTCATCTTCAGGCTTTCATATAAACAATCCTTTGGTATACATTTACCCAACTTTAGTATCATTTCTTTGGGAACGTCTTCCCTAATAATCACTTTCCTCACTCCTAAAATTAGGTGTATTTCCTATGAATTACTATAGCCAGGGATGATATTATAAGTATTTAATAATGAGTCTAGCATTGGCATAATCAATATGATCTTACAACTGTCCTGGCAGTAGAGTGGGGTCTTGGGAACCCCTGGCATCTTTCCTTTAGTTGCTGAGTTGAGAGGCACTCTTGAAGGTACAGAGAGGCTGAGGGAGCTAGGGTGATGAAGAGATGCATTCTGGGAGCTCAGAGCAACAGCTACACACCAGATGGTACAGGCCTAGTATAATGGCTTAACTGCTGAGCCCATGGCAGTTTTACCCGTGGAAGACTAGCCTTGACTGAGGCCCTTTATGCTTCCTCTAGCAACACACTTATCATGCTATTAAATAATTCTAATGGTCTATTTCCTTATATATATTTTCCACCAAACTTTGAGTCTTAATCAATATACCCTTTTAAGGATGGTCTTAGGTGTGTTCCCCTGAAAGTAGAGTCTGAGTCAAGAACTCATTGCATGTAGATTTTTGGGAATTGATCCCAGAAAGCAGACTAAAGGATTGGGGAGAGTGAGAGGAGAAAGAAGAAAATCCAAGCCAGGGGTGGGGTTTCTAAGTCACTGCTATAGGGAATAAGGGTGAATGCTGCCTCATCTTCTTGGTTGTGAGAGAATTCCTCCCCAAATTTTCTTCTCAAGAAGGGGAGGTTGGAGCATTTTCCCCCAGGCTCCCATCCCCCTTGGGTTGAGGATCTCTGCTGGAAGCATTCACTCCCTTGCACTTCTGGATTGCATGTGTGTGTAAATAGAGGAGACTTGTCAGAATCAGAAAAAGTCCTGGGAAAGAAAACAGTAACGCACCCAATGCATGTCTGAGGGGGTGCATATCAGTGCAGTGTGAATCTACTCTTGCACACAAATCTCCACTGAAGGTGCAGCTAACATATGGTAGGAGAAAATTTGACATAGGGCACTGGAGGTATCTTTCACATGATATAGTACCACCAAGAACCCAGCTTTTTTGAAAATTTAATGGATGACTTACTAAATTCCATGCTTTTCATGTTCTTCTCCAATTCTTTCTCAATAGCTTCCCTTCCACACACTCAAAGGCTTAACAAGCAAATATTGACCACCTAGTACACATGAGATTTTGTTGATGGGTCCTGTGATACAGCAGTGATAAGACCCAGTTGCTGCCTTTCATAGAGCTTCACAACTTTCAGATCCTGATCCAATGCTACATAAATGGCTTCAAAGCATTGCACATTATGTGTAAGTCTTGAAATTTTGATTTAGTAGAATATTAGATACAGACGACAGAGACCAGGGATTCTTATTCTGGTCCTAGACCCTGATATTTCTTACTCCTTCTTATACCTAGGTTTTTTTTTTTTACATCTTAGATATGAAACAAGCTCAAACACACCCTGTTTGAAAATGTAAATAAGCAGATGAAATAAGAAAACAACTGAAATGTATTACAGTATCTAAAATCTCCTCTCTCCTCCTCCAGTTTTGAGAGTTTGAGGGTAAAGCTTATAAAATGCATGTCAATTTCAAACTACAAAACAGGAAACTTCTGTTCAGGTTTATTATAATGTAAACCAATCCCTTAAACTAGGCCCTTCCCCAGTAGAAGAGAAGGGAGAGGGAGGACTGTTTATTGAACATTTTCTATGTACCAGCATGGGTTAGCTACTTCATATGCAGATCTTGTAACCATAATATGTCTGTCACTCCATGCACAGAGCAAGTCAATACACAGAGACACCAAATTGCAGCAGAGAAAGAGGCTTAATTGTAGGGTCACCAAATGAGGAGATGGGAGGAAACCTCAAATTAATCTCTGCAAGGAGTCTGGGGTTAGGGTTTTTAAGGGTTTTGGAGAGGGCTGAAGTGTGGAGATCATTGATTGGTTGAAGAGTGCAGGGTGAGGTCATGAGACAGGAAGTTGAAGAAGCAGTATTCTCATGCTGAACCCATTTCTCTGTGGGGGTCATCAAACTTGTTGGTGTCAGCTGTTTTGCTGGACTTTGGGTCTGGAAAACATCTTAAGCAATCCTTAAACAAAAGCCTTATGATTCTAACATCAGAAATCCTATCTATAGGAACAATGGGGATGCAAATGGTCAGTATCTAGTGTTGTGGTGACTTTTAGCAACAAGAAAGTGGGGCAAAAGTACAGCCTGACTAATGCTTAATTATAATGATATTTCTGTCCAGAACCTGGCGTGCAATTTTTGCCAACCTTGTGGGGATAGTTTCAATCTCTTGGCAGAGCTATAGGTGATGCATCTTGTCTTTGGTTCCAGCCTCCTCTTGTGATGTTCTTGGAAACTCCAGGTGGTTATTTTCTCTTTGTCCTTTCTCACCACTCTCACAACAGTGTTCAACAGATTCAATATTTCTCACCTCATTCCTTTCCATTTCCACACCTTCTGCATTCCTTGCCTTAGTATCTTGTTATGTGTCAGGCTCATGTATATAAAAAATACCATTCCCATGAAGGAATTAGTGAAGGATACTGATATGAGGACGTTGTATTTTATTTAATTCAAATAGTAATTTCAAGGCTGAGATTTTCAGGTAATACAGCATTCAGTGGGAGAGAAATTTGGAGGATGAAGTGGATATTTTGCTCATTCTCAAGTGACAGCACTTGTAATATCTTTCTACAGGGCTTACCCTGCTTACATCATAATGTCAAGCAACGTGTGGCATCGTTTGACTCTATGGGGATGGCAAAATTTCCATCATTATTATCAGTTCTCACGTATCTGACTGCAGTAAAACAATGACCTTTTCAGGTGTTAAAATGGGACATTAGTAAAAGTAAGAAGAGTACAGGGCAGAAAAGGTCAGCTGAAACCAACAACATTTCACTTATGAAATGAGTGGAGATAGTCTCAGAAATATTATTGTTTTTTTCTTCTAACTCTACTATTGGCTCTGAGTTTCTAACCTATGGAGGCAGCCTTTGGTAAAAGGATAACGAATGGTAATTGTGGCCTCAAATATTGGCAGAGCTATCCTTGTCTCAGATTCATTTCTTTATTTGCAATAATGTTTTATCTTTTTAAAAGGATTCTAAAACTGAATAATCCATTTCATCTATTACGACACCTTTGCAGTTGTTGTAATGATCATCAATCAAGTGCTTTTTATACGTATGTATAGCACAAGTGCCCATCTTTCTTAAAAACCATTGTAAAGAGTGAGAGAACACCACAAACACCATTCCTGTACTTTTAAATTCTGGTGAAAACATTTTGCTGTAAGATGGGTTCATTTTTAACACCTGAGTCTATATTCAAGTAATTTGGTTTTGGTTTCAACAATGGTGCCAAAGCATCAGAGGTGTTTGAACCAGAGCAGCTCCATCTTGAATAGGGGCTGGGTAAAATGAGGATGAGACTTGTGGGGCTGCATTCCCAGGAGGTTACACATTCTTTTTTTTTTTTTTTTAAAGATGGAGTCTCACTCTGTTGCCCAGGCTGGAGTGCAATGGCGCGATCTTGGCTCACTGCAACCTCCACCTCCTGAGTTCAAGCAATTCTCATGCCTTAACCTTCCTAGTAGCTGGGATTACAGGTGCCCACCATCACACCTGGCTAATTTTTGTATTTTTAGTAGAGACGGGTTTTGCCATGTTGGCCTGGCTGGTATGAAACTCCTGACCTCAGGTGATCTGCCCGCCTTGGCCTCCCAAAGTGCTGGGATTACAGGCATTAGACACCATGTCCGGCCAGGTTACACATTCTTAGTCACTGGGTGAGATAGCAGGTTGGTACAAGATATAGGTCATAAAGACCCTGCTGATAAAACAGGACGCGGTAAAGATATGGAACCAAAAAAGAGGCTGCATTGCCAAGTCAATCCTAAGCCAAAAGAACAAAGCTGGAGGCATCACGCTACCTGACTTCAAACTATACTACAAGGCTACAGTAACCAAAACAGCATGGTACTGGTACCAAAACAGACATATAGACCAATGGAACAGAACAGAGCCCTCAGAAATAATGCCACATATCTACAACTATCTGATCTTTGACAAACCTGACAAAAACAAGAAATGGGGAAAGGATTCCCTATTTAATAAATGGTGCTGGGAAAACTGGCTTGCCATATGTAGAAAGCAGAATCTGGATCCCTTCCTTACACCTTATACAAAAATTAATTCAAGATGGATTAAAGACTTAAATGTTAGACCTAAAACTATTAAAATCATACAAGAAAACCTAGGCAATACCATTCAGGACATAGGCATGGGCAAGGACTTCATGTCTAAAGCACCAAAAGCAATGACAACAAAAGCCAAAATTGGAAAATGGGATCTAATTAAACTAAAGAGCTTCTGCACAGCAAAAGAAACTACCATCAGAGTGAACAGGCAACCTACAGAATGGGAGAAAATTTTTGCAATCTACTCATCTAACAAAAGGCTAATATCCAGAATCTACAAAGAACTCAAACCAATTTACAAGAAAAAAACAAACAACCCCATCAAAAAGTGGGTGAAGGATATGAATAGACACTTCTCAAAAGAAGACATTTATGCAGCCAAAAGACCCATGAAAAAATGCTCATCATCACTGGCCATGAGAGAAATGCAAATCAAAACCACAAGGAGATACTATCTCACACCAGTTAAAATAGCGATCATTAAAATTCAGGAAACAATAGGTGCTGGAGAGGATGTGGAGAAATAGGAATGCTTTTACACTGTTGGTGGGACTATAAACTAGTTCAACCATTGTGGAAGTCAGTGTGGCAATTCCTCAAGGATCTAGAACTAGAAATACCATTTGACCCAGCCATCCCATTACTGGGTATATACCCAAAGGATTATAAAACATGCTGCTATAAAGACACATGCACACATATGTTTATTGTGGCACTGTTCACAATAGCAAAGACTTGGAACCAACCCAAATGTCCAACAAATATAGACTGGATTAAGAAAATGTGGCACATATACACCATGGAATACTATGCAGCCATAAAAAATGATGAGTTCATGTCCTTTGTAGAGACATGGATGAAGCTGGAAACCATCATTCTCAGCAAACTATCGCAAGGACAAAAAACCAAACACCGCCATGTTCTCACTCATAGGCGGGAATTGAACAATGAGAACACATGGACACAGGAAGGGGAATATCACACACCAGGGCCTGTTGTGGGGTGGGGGGAGCAGGGAGGGATATCATTAGGAGATATACCTAATGTTAAATGACAAGTTAATGGGTGCAGCACACCAACATGGCACATGTATACATATGTAACTAACCTGCATGTTGTGCACATGTACACTAAAACTTAAAGTATAATTAAAAAAAAAAAAAAAAAAGCTGGCCCAAACCTGCCAAATCCAAAATGGCAATGAAAGTAACCTCTGCTTTTCCTCACTGCTCATTATATGCTAATTACAAAGCATTGGCATACTAAAGGAAACTCCCACCAGTGCCATGAGAGTTTACGAATGCTATGGCAACATCTGGAAGTTACCCTATATGGACTAAAAAAGGGAGGAACCCTCAGTTCTGGGAATTGCCCACCCCTTTTCTGGAAAACTAATGAATACCCACCCTTTGTTTAGCATATGATGAAGAAATAAACATAAAAATAGCCAACCAGCAGCCCTCAGGGCTGCTCTGCTTATGGAGTAGCCATTCTTTCATTCTTTTATTTTCTTAATAAACTTGGTTTCAGTTTACTCTATGGACTTGCCCTAAATTCTTTCTTGCAGGAGATCCAAGAACACTCTCTTGGTACCCCTTTCTGGAAACGAAAGTACAGAATCAACAGAATTTATTTACTTTTGTTTTTTTAGAACTCTTTCAGTGGCTCAAACTTTGAGTTAAATTTCAAAATTAATATATATATTTTTCCTAGACAAGGGCATATTTCTTAAACCTGTGTTTTATGATTTTATAATTTAACATTTCTGATGAGGAAAAAACCTTAGGCAAACACCAAGAGCTCTCAAGAAACCTTCTAATTGACTTTTATATTACAAAACAGGCTCAGAATCAGAAAAGACATAGAATCTGACACATTATTAAGTACAGAATAATCAATGAAAAATGTGATTGATTGATCCAAAATGATTAGAGGAGAAACTGTAATTAGGTTAGTTGAAATTTGCATGACACTGTAGGTTTGTACAGAAAGCTATTATATCTAAGATGGGAGGCTCTGTCTCCTTACCACGGAAATTTATTTAAATAAACCCAAATACAAGCAAACACTGCACATTTTCTCTCCTCTTTTTCCTCACTAGCTTTTACTTTGTTTGGACTTTGCAGATATCAGCAGGCAACAATGACCAGGTAGATACCATTTCATTCCTTAGCAACCTGCCTGCCCCATCTTCTACATCTTCATATGCTAAACCCAACCATCAATTAATTCTACATGCTTTTCACTTTGGCCATGCTCATTACTTAGACTTAAAATAAACATAATTCAACCTTATTTTATTTATTTATTTATTTTTAGAGACAAGGTCTTGCTATATTGTCCAGGCTGGCATCGAACTCCTGGACTCAAGCAATCCTCCCACTTTGGCCTCTCAAGTAACTGGGATTCTTTAAAAATTAATTGAGATAATTTCCCTATTTTGGTAAGTAAACTTGAAAAGCAATAAAAACAGGTTTCGAAAATGGAGAAGCATTTTTCATCACGTGTTATCTTGAACACTAGACTCAAACTATCTGGAAAGCAAAGATTTGTGATTAAGTATGTGTGGCAAATGCTGTATCTGCTGCTACTTTAAGGGTGGTCCGTCAACTGATGCCAGTCCCCAGACTGTTTCCTGTCTGTGATGTGATGCATACAAAAATGAGACTATGCAGAGACCTGAATAGAAACTTGATGTAAAAATTTTATGTCTGTTAAATCTAGTAATTAAAAATTAGGGACTATTTTTATTTCAGTTTTCTAGTAAATCACTTCTGTTATATTTTACTAAAATAATACTCCTGTATGAATTAGGGAAAAAAAAACAACCCAAAACTGATCCTTCACCACAGATAGTCAGAGAAACAATGCTATATGCTATCGTTTTTTCTTAGAGATTCACAGTATTTACTATATAATAAAGATTCTGAGAAGCCACACAGTAAAGAGACTCATTTAATTCAGTGTTTCCAAATACTTCTGAGGCCTCAGAAATCTTTTTTTTTCTTGTGGGTTACCTCTATTAATAGTCTATGTATTAATTGTTTTACAGAATACATCTTGGGAATTGTTAAATTACGATAAGCAATGTTTATAAAGTACTTTGGGCTGGGCATGGTGGCTCATGCCTCTAATCCCAGTGCTTTGGGGGGCCAAGGCAGGTGGATCACCTGAGGTCAGGAGTTCCATACCAGCCTGACCAGCATGGCGAAACCCCATCTCTACTAAAAATAGAAAAGTTAGCCGGGCATGGTGGCGTGCACCTGTAGTCCTAGCTACTCAGGAGGCTGAGGCAGGAGAATTGCTTGAACCTAGGAGGTGGAAGTTGCAGTGAGCTGAGATTGTGCCACTGCACTCCAGTCTGGGCATACTTTATATTTTTGAATGCACAGGAATATCTTATTAAAAAACTACTCAATATGAAGTCAGTGGGTAAATACCACACACCAAACATGATGCCACATTACACATTCAGGAATGTGTGTGTTTAACTATTTAGGATATTAAAAAGTTGTAGTACCTACTCACATACCTTCAAGAGTTGATCCATGTGAGGATAAACCAATTTAACTCCAGATAAAAAGTCAGAAAAAAAAGTGATGGAAGACAAAGATTTTGACTGTTTATTCATGTCAAAAATAGAAGACACTGAATCCAGTTTTCATGCATGACATGATGGAGCCACCGATCACGTAAATTCTTGTCCTGTTCACGACTATGTCTTTAACAGTGTACAGTTTGGATGATATTTGGAAAAACTCAAGAAGAGCCTGGAGATTTGGTTTACATAAACTGGAGGCCAGGCCATTGGCTTTCTATATCACTGGGAGTCCAGCTTTTGGACTCCCAATGATGTAGAAGACTGCACTTTCTTATTCAAGTGACGAAATAATCTGTACTCAGTCAAATTGAAACTGCAACAAAGAAAACAGAAACATAGTTAATTTCTTCAAGTGTTGAATTTAAAAATCAAAGTGCACAGGGATGGCAATGTATGGAGATGTTTCTTGGGAGCCATGGGTGGCCTCTCACCCACAGGGTGGCATTTCCTTGGGGAATTCTCTATGGTCCTGGGTTTAGATGTACTCTTCAGCGTCGAAAACAGTATCTTATTAGTGCTTCACAAATGATTATGTGTTTGGACACTAGCAAGTGTTGTTGAAGCTCCCAACAACACTGATAATTAAAATTAGATTATCGAGAGCACGGCAGAGAAGAATACATGTTCTAGATGCAAGTTCCCTAGGTTCAAATCCTGGCTTCTCCATTATGACCTTGGCTAAGCGACTTAGCTCTCAGTCCTGTTGTGAGCACCGAATGAGAAAATGAATTTAAAGTGCTTAGAATGTTACTGGTGTGGAGCAGGCATAATAGTCAGCTGTTATAATTTACACTGATAAATGCAATGTCAAGTGGAGTATACTTTCAAACTGGCTTGATCAGCTTATCTCACTTTGTGGGTAAGCTCCACAGGAAGCCAAATTATCAGCAGCTGCCTGGCAATCACGGTGTTGGAAGGAGTTACCTCTATCTTTATGCTTTATAGCACTAGGTTATGACCACATGATGCATTCTGTCAGGTTCATGGATGCAGCTGGCAAACAGATTCCAGTAACTTATGGGCCAGAGTTGCTGTCCTGAGAGATATCCTGCCTGTTTATGGTGACTCTGTATGCTAATATGCTAAAATGAGGATAATAAAGAATTACTCCCTTTATGCTGATTTTAGAGGGTAGATCTCAGAGGGCAATCTTATTTCTATACTCACAGAGATCTTCTTCCTGTTGTTCTTACCACATACCTACCTCCTATGAGATATGTATGTATCTAGACTCAAAGTATATCTGTGAGTTGAAGAGACAAGACTGAGACTTCTATTAGCAAGCAACCTACACTTGAAAGAGTTGATCACTCAGTGTGAAGATTTGCAAAACAAAGTCACAATTTCAGAAATGATGTGGATCTTATTGAGTGCAATTACATTTCCACGGTTGCCTATTGAGTTGAAACCTTAGGATTTATCCCAATTATCAAGTGTCTGCTGTATTGGTTTTGTCAAATTTCTAAATAAATGGATTATACTTAAAGAAAATCATGCCCACTATACAAGGCATATCAGAATAATCCTGGAAAGTTTGACTCTTGCCACAGTCAAGCCAATATTTGGGCCCTTCTGGGTTTGTGATCATAGATTATCTTCTGTGAAGTTGTCTAAGTTGGATGCTGGAAACTCTCATCAGTAATGTGAACCTGTGGTGAGATTAGAGTTATGCGTAGCAGTTTTCACCCATGGCTTAGTCTGTTTAATACTGATATTTTCATGGTCTTGTTAAACACTGTTGAATGGTTACAACTAAACTTGCTTTGGTTTTAGTCTAAAAAAAATTCGTAATATATATATTGAACAAGAATTCATATCTATAATATATAAAGAACTACAAATTATTAAGTAAAAGACAAAACATTCTATTTTTAAAATGAGCAGAAATGTTAAACAGGTGTTTCAACAAAGAAGACATACAAATATTCCTCAAATGCCCAAAAGGTATGGAATTACACTACTCGTGAGGAAAGTGCAAATCAAAACCACAACAATATCACTATATACCTAGAATAGTTAAAGACTGAGAGTACCAAGTGTCGACAAGGGTGCAGATCAACTGAAACTCTCACACACCCTGGGTAAGTGCAAACTGGTACAATCATTAGGGAAAACTCTTTGTCAGTATCTACTAAAGCTAAATATATAATTTCATGACTCAGCAATTTCACTCTCAGGAATATCCAAGAAAACTGAGTACAAATTTCTACCAGATATGTACAAGAGTGTTCACAGCTACTAAGCTTGCTCTTTTTGTGAATAAAGTGGATCAAGCTGGTTTTGGACTGCTTTTTCTGTACTGTTAAAAGTCGATGTCCATAATTAGCAGTGATTTGGCAGTGAAAAATCAGGCCATTCATTTGTGTGTGGATCATTGTAGAGCCGATTATTAAGAAGGTTGGATATTCCTATTCTTTATTGTCCCCATTTAACACAGCATATAGATTTTGTGTATCATTCATTTTCCCTGAATTTTAAGATGAGAGAATATGAAAATAAACTTTTAATTAGCAATCTAGTGAAGAAAATAGACTCATATTCCAATATTGCAGTATGTCTCTTTTTTCTTCACTTGTAAAGCCTTTTAAAAATAATCTCCATCATTTCAACTTGGCAATGAACCTACAGCATGACAATCAAAACTAACTTACAGTTTTCATTAAGTGCAGTCTAGACTGTATTTTTACCCAAACTCAAAGCACAAACAATTTGATTTGCTGCTTATCCAAAACTTCCTCCTAAAGAGAAAAAGTGAAAGTATGTATGATTGCTTTCAAACCTTAGAGGAGGTAAGTACAGTGTTCAATAACTTCATCAAATAGGATCTAAATTTTATGGTGTAAATGCCAGGCTTCACAGGTCAGTGAGCCTTTTCAAATGGTACACAGGCTGCCTATATCAAATTTGTACAAAAGAATTGATTTTGGTGGTTGGAATAAGGCCATTTCAGTCTTGCTGCAAGCTTTCCAGAAATAATAGTGTGCTATATTAGGAGATAAATTGTATATAGATTACTGTTTTTAAGTATTATTCAGAATGTTAACAACTAGCATAATGGACTTTCTTATTGCAGTTCTAAATAGCAAGTGTCAACCTGATTTTTAATGTTCTCCAGTATGCCTCAGCAGTTGTGTAGATTCTAGGGAAAGCTGTGCTGTCTGGCCGACAGAAACATCATGTTTTATTCTCACCTTTTGTTTTCTTCCTTTTAGGTCTGCTATGCTTCTGTTATTGGCAGGACAGCCAGAGGAGGCAGACAGGACCTTTGATGCCTGGCAAGCTGTACCACTGGGAGGTAGGGAGAAGTGTGTTTTCAAAATGGAAATTCTTAGTGTGTTTTGCTTTTGTGTGAGATATTAATTGGCAGAAAGATTGGTGGGTATGTAATGTGTTATACTCAGCCTTCTATAATGCATCATGTGCCCTGGTGAACTCTTAGTTTGGGATCACTTCTCAGCATGGATACTTTTCCTAATTTTTCAGTTTACCCATTCTGAGAGGTCACAAGGGCTTTGTGCGGCACATATAAGCAGCAATTCTTTTTTTAACAGGACTTTCCATAGCTATATGTCTTCAGTGGTTAGGAATTGAATATCTGGAGTGTTCTGTGTATATAAAAGTACAGAGTTCTGTAGAGAAAGCCTTATCCAATTCCTTTAAGCAGACTTTTTTCCATCTGCATATACCTGTTGCCCTTTCAGTGTTGCTCTGTTGTTTGCATATTTGCCTCCTTGATTAGGGCAGGCATCCCTACCATCTTTGCTTCCCTCCCAGGGTCTAGCATAGTGTCTGGCACATCGTAGGTGATTTTGTTTGTCAATTAACTGCCACCCTATATTGGGGCTGAAGACCAAAATATGGCAAAAACTGAAAAAATGTCAAATGCAGAATATTTGCTAATGTGAAAACGAGATTTAGAACTGAGTCTCTATGATGCTCAAGTGGAAAGAAATTCAGAAACCCTAATTATTTCTGAAAAAAGCAAAGCAATAATGTGCTGCAAACCATAACAACAAAAAAAAGATACGTTTCCACAGTGTAAATGCTTCCCACTGCTGATGTCCATCTGCAAATTGGAAGTTGGATGGATCTCAATGGTCCTTTCAAGCTTTAAAGTTCTCAGCATTTTTGGCATAAAGTATTAATTGCTTTTATTTTGCTTTATTCTTTATATTTCGAAGATCTTACGTTCTTGCTGCCTTTCAAAATGCACAAAAATATAGATTCAATCTGGAATGGCTTTACTAATCAGGAAACTTACAATAGACTTTACAGCCAAGATATTACAAAGGAAACTTCCAAACCTTGTGCATTAGTCCTTTTATTTTGCATGGCTATAAATAAATACGTGAGGCTGGATGATGCATAAAGAAAAGAGATTTAGTTGGTGCACAGTTCTGCAGGCTGTACAGGAAGGATGGTACTGGCCTCTGCTTCTGGTGAGTATGCAGAAAGCTTACAATCATGATGGAAGGCAAAGAGGGGAACAGGTGGTTACATGGTGAGACAGGGAGCAAGGGGTGGTGGGGAGGTGCATATTCTTTTAACCAACCCCATCTCATGTGAGCTCAGAGCAAGAACTCACACATTAGGGTGAGGATGGCAGCCAGGTATTTGTATTAGTCTGTTCTCATACTGCTAACAAAGACATATCTGAGACTGGGTAATTTATAAATGAAAGAGGTTTAATTGACTCACAGTTCAGCATGGCTGGGGAGGCCTCAGAAAACTTACAATCATGGCAGAAGGGGAAAGCAAACGTGTCCTTCTCCACATGGTGGCAGCAAGGAGAAGTATAAGTAAAGGGTTTGGGGGAAGCCCCCTATAAAACCATCAGATCTAGTGAGAACTCACTCACTATCACGAAAACAGCTTGGCGGTAACTGCCACCATGATTCAATTACCTCCCACCAGGTCCGTCTCACAATATGTGGGGATTATGAGAACTACAATTCAAGAAGAGATTTGGGTGGGGACACAGCCAAACCATATCAGCATTCATGAGGGATCTGCTCCCATGACCCAAACAGCTCCCACCAGGCCCTATCTCCAATGCAGGGGATTACATTTCAACATGGGATTTAGAGGGGACAAACATCCAAACTATATCACCTCATTTTTTTATGCCTCAATAATATTTGCAACTGGCATAACAAATGACATGTTTCATGTCTATTTAATACCTGCCAACTGTGCTTTAAAATGTAAATGAAGGGCCAGGCATGGTGGCTCACATCTGTAATCCCAGCACTTTGGGAGGCCAAGGCGGGCAGATCACGAGGTCAGGACATCGAGAGCATCCTGGCAAACACGGTGAAACCCCGTCTCACACGGTGAAACCCCGTCTCTACTAAAAACACACACACAAAAAAAACTAGCTGGGCATGGTGGCAGTCGCCTGTAGTCCCAGCTACTGGGGAGGCTGAGGCAGGAGAATGGCGTGAACCCGGGAGGTGGAGCTTGCAGTGAGCCGAGATTGCGCCACTGCACTCCAGCCTGGGCAACAGAGCAAGACTGTCTCAAAAAAAAAAAAAAAAAAAAAAAAAGTAAGCGAAGTAGGATAACTAATTTTAATAGAATCATCTCAAATTACCTTCCCTCCCACTATTAAAATGACCTCCTTAGGTTTATAATGGTTTATTTCATTGTTAAGTAAAAATACTCTTCTTTCTGTGGGCCCAGCATGCCCACTCAGGTGGTTGTTTAACGGCACACTATCAAGGACAGTCTAACCA
Source organism: Hylobates moloch (assembly GCF_009828535.3). NCBI lineage: Eukaryota > Metazoa > Chordata > Mammalia > Primates > Hylobatidae > Hylobates > Hylobates moloch. The sequence goes on from NW_026652279.1 coordinate 114,733,765, forward strand.
GTCAGGATGGTTTCAGTTTAATGTGCACTTTAGTCTCAGTGGCTCATTTAATCACTTGGAATAATAGCGGTTCTCAGATGTTTAATATATTTCTCAGAGCCAAGGTGTTCAGGGTCACTACAGGCAAGGCAGTCCCTTATGAAGAAAGGGGGGATCTGATTCTTTCTTGGCTCCAGCCACACATAAACGGCCTCCTTTCCATTGCCTACTCTCTCATGTTTGACTCCCTGTCCTCACTTTTCCTCCCTGGGGGAGCGTGTGTGCTTATGTGTGTTCTTTACCATGGGAACTTGGAGCTGAAAGGGACCTCTAAGGTCATCTGTACGTTTCATAGATGAGGAAGCTGAAGCCTGTAGAGGTCATGTGACCTGCTTGAGGTCACACAGCTAGTGAGGGGAGTGCTGGACCTGGACTCTGGGTCTTTTGACTTCCACTCCAGAGACTTTTTCCTTCTCTTAGGCCTAGAAAGGGACAGTAGAAGCATCAGAGATTCCATGTGGCATTTTAAAATAGCGAGACTTTCTTTTAAGATTTTTCTCTCTTGTTTTACAAAGATGTTAAAAAAATTTCCCAGTTCTCCCATTTTCTTATATGGAAGGATAATCTGACATTCTGTGCAGAGAATTGACTATTTCCCACAAAATAAACAGTGGAAAGCAAGTAGCACAAGTATTTAGGGATATCAAGGGTCCTCAGTGCTCCAAGCTTCCAACAGCTCAGTAAACATCCCCTCCCTGATTGTCATGGGAGAGGAAAAGGCAGGAAGAAGCAGCATTCAGAGGACTGGGGATTATTGGAGGAGCAGTGTTGCAGTGAGTAAGTGAGTGAGTGAGTAGTATTCTTGGCATTGCATAGGTCTCTTTTTCCAGAAAGTACGAAAACATAGAATCACCAGGCTCAGAAAGCCTAGCAGTCAACAAGACTCATGTCTAAGGCACCAAGTAAAATGCCAACAAGATACTGCATGTCACATTGGAGAGCCTAGAAGAAAAGCTAGGCATCTCTTTATGTTCCACGTAGATCTACAGGAAGTGTGGTATCCATCTCACAGTGGGAAGTTCTGGCCCTGCAACAGTAATACCAACGTGCAGGGGGAATGACTAGATGCCTGCCTGGAAGGGGCAGGAATGGTAAAGAATACTGAGCGGAGCGGGGGACGCTAAGCTTCTAAACACTTAGATGGTGGGGATCCATGCATAGGAAGTTAGAAAAGACTGAAACAGACATGAGAGACTCCCCCAATTCTCTTACCTTTGACACTTGCTTCTTTTCTCTTTTTCTCCCTTTCCCCTTCATGCTACCACCCCATCCCCAAATCCTAACTAAGCTGCAAAGGGCAAGGTTTGTAAAAGCATCTCTTGAGAGCACTGTTCTGACAGTTTTCGGGATGAGATTGCACGAATGCCTGAACAACATTCTAAATTCAAATTTCAGAGCAGTTAAAGATGTAACTGGGCATGGCACGGTGGCTCACACCTGTAATCCCACAACTTTGGGAGGCCAAGGCAGGTGGATCATGAGGTCAGGAGATCGAGACCATCCTGGCTAACACAGTGAAACTCTATCTCTACTAAAAATACAAAAAATTAGCCAGGTGTTGGGGCTTGTGCCTGTAGTCCTAGCCACTCTGGAGGCTGAGGCAGGAGAATGGCATGAACCCGGGAGGCGGAGATTGCAGTGAGCCGAGATTGCGCCACTGCACTCCAGCCTGGTGACAGAGCAAGACTCTGTCTTAAAAAAAAAAAAAAAAAAAAAAAAACTAAAAAAATATATAAAAAAAGATGAAACTGCTACCCGAGCTGGACCACAAGGACACATACTTCTCTCATCTCCGCACACTATAAAACTCCAATCCTGCTTCTCTTCTACTCAGAGAGGTCCCCAGTCTTCAGAGGTTTCCTGATGTACATTGGCTGGATGAAGTCATTAATCTCTATTGGAATCACTTAAACAATTTTCTTTTGACAGAGGGAGTAGTGATCATAAATTAAGGGTTTTAACCTTTGACTTTTTGGGTGAGCCTGTGAAAGACACATCTCAGGACACTAAATGGAGTGTTACAATGAGACTGAGTTAGAAAATGAGGAAGATACTAGGTTTGATTCAGGGCCAGTAGAAAAAGCAGGTGGAACTAGATTTAAACAACTGCTTTCAGAAAGTAGGTTTGCACCCAGAATCAGCCATAATCTAGCTTAAGGACAATGTCCTCCATAGTGTCAAGCCTGTCAAAGACTTCTGACACCCATCCCGAGTGTGGAGGTCACCAGGACTACTTTTACTTTAGACTAGTTGGCTACAAACTTGGAGATCCCTGTGGAATCCCTCAGGTTTGATAATTTGGTGGAGTAACTCATAGAACTCAGGAAAGTGCTATACCTACAACTGCAGTTTTATGATAGCAAACAATGCAAATCAGAACCAGCCAATGGAAGAGACACACAGGGTAGAATCTGGGACTGGGAAGGTCCTAAACACCAAACTTTCATCTTCTCAGGGACACAGCACCTTCCTGGCATCAATGTGTGGCAATGTGCAGAACATTGCCAACTTAGAAAACATATCCTAGCTTTAGTTTATGGAGTTTTTATTGAAGTTTCATTTGATGGGCATAATTGATTGAGTTGTTCCCCACATGGTTGAGCTCAGTCTCCAGCCCTTTCCTCTCCAGAGGTCAGGTTGATTTCACTTGACCTAAAGTTCCAATTCTTTAATCGCATGTTTGCTCTTTGTGGCATGACCCCATCCTAAACCTATCCATGTGGCTGGCTCCACCCCATATCATCTCTTTAGCATAAACTGTCAGGTACCCACTGTGAGTCACTGTGTTGGCACAGATGGTCATGTATGGTCTGAGGGACCATGATGAATAACAAAGGCGCCACTATCAGTTGGGCAATTCCAAGGGTTTAGAGGCTGCTTCTAAGGTGCCAGGAAAAAGGCCAGACTTCTGACTGGGTGAAGTTAATTCTTCACCACGCTGTTGGGCAATGTGGGTTGACCCAAAGCTCATGTATGTGTAAACTTGTCAGGTTGCGAAAAGGTGTGGCAAGCAGGTGGGCAGGGAGCATGAGCGGTGGGACAAAATGCTGTCAGGAGACTCATGGCCACCTGCCGTGGTCCAGAACTGCATGGGCTGAACTCTGCTTCACCAAGAGACCAGGTGAGACATGCTACCTGAGTAGAAATGCAGCTATTGCACATATTTGGTCAGAACAGTCCGATCTCTAGGCTTGCCCCAGTTTTTACATTCAAGTAGACCACTAGTGGCTATGAATTCATAGTCTAAGCTTCTATCTTCACACAACAAAAACAGAAATATCTGATGATGACAGAGTAATAAATCTTGCTTAAAACAAATTCTCAATCCTTTAGAGTAAGAGAGAGAGAGAGCGAGCAAGCGAGGTGGCAGGCCAGAGAGCAAAGACTTGGGCAAATTGTCAGGTTCTCTCTGAATAATTAGCATTTGGATTTCAACGTGCTCTGAGGTGTGCACTTGCTCACCGGACACTCTGGTTTAGGAAATAGTAATCTTGTTTTGCTCTTCATTAAAAGTTGGCACAGTTTGTCTTTGAGGCTAATGCAATGCAAATGGCTAAGCTGATTTGTGTTTTCTCAAATTCCCCAGGTGCTGGGGACTGGGTAGCTTACTGGACTTCAAAGGGCTTCTCCTCATAAGAAGTAAGTGCAGGGAGTTAAGATGTTACCCAGAATAGGAATAGGAGATTCTTCTCTCCTAGGACATGCTTCTCTTCGATCACCTGGAGGCAAGGCAGAAAGCAGATGAGTGGCACTGAGGATAATGGGATGAAGGTTAGGAAAGATTAACTCTGGGCATTTTGTATTTCTCGGTTATATCTCAGGACTTTTAATCAGGGAGCCTATAATGCTGGATTATTAGTCCTTTGCTACGAGAAAACTTCTTTTAAACTATCTCCATGGTGGTTCACTGCAAGGAACATTGTGCATGGATTCAGAAGAGCTAGGTTTGAATAAGATTGCCTCACTTACTAACTGTGCAATCCTTGGTCAATCCACTAAACTTTCTACCTCTGTTTTCTCATCTGTAAAATGGGAATAAAATTATTTATCTTAAAGGTTATCAGAATTAATGAAATAATGCATATAAAAATGGAACGCACTGTCTTTTAAATAATAGGTCTTCAGTAAGCATTTCTTTTCCTCACCTTGCCTGCTTCCTTTTACTCCAGCACTACATAATCTAAAACCTCTTGCTACTCAAAGGCTTTTGAGCTGCCACTTTGACACAGAATTCTGCATTGTCTCTAAAAGTCTAATTCACCCTGCAAACCCAAATTCTGCTTAATTGCTTCCTTCTACCATTGCTCTTGGCAAGCTCTGTATAACTCAGTTTGAAATTTAACCCTATTTGCCCCTTGTCAAGGGGACTGTGCTTGGGGGATAAGCTGTTTCTGAAGAATTGTGCAATTTAGGAAAATTAAGTTTCAGGCCAGCCATGTGGCTCTGACAGCTTAGACTGCTCAGTACTTAGCAATAATGGAGAAAATGCCAGTAAAAATGACAAAACGGCAGCGCCCTGACCCACCAGGTAATTGTATATTGAATACGTCTTGACTCAAACCAGGGATGATTTTGCTTAAATGAACTGAGAACAAAACTGCTTGTTGTAAGTCATATAAAACAAGACCAGTGCTCTGGGTAATTAAAGATGCAAACTAGCAGCACAAGATATTTGACAATGGAAGGTGAATATCACTGGCTTTAAAGAAGCGAGGTGGGGGGGAGGGCAAACCATTCCTGTTTAATGAACTGATTTCAGGCATGTATGTAGGTACCAGGAAAGAGAGGCAGTCATTCAAAACTAACTGTATATATATTTTTTAATATCAGGAGAAAAAAGATTAGAGATATTGGTTGTCCTGGGTTCACAACTGCTCTTATCATCCTGCAGAGGCACAGAGAGGAGCAAAGAAGGTATAAAGAGTTTGAAGGAGATAAGTATAAGACCACAGAGTGAATTTGTGCAGGAATAAGGATTAAAGCTGTTAAGTGCTTTAGTCACTTGATCCTGCTAATCTTTGTTCTCTAATGTTAAAAATTCATGGGCTTTAGGAGGGGACTACTGTAGGTTCCTATGTGAAACCAGGAATGACTGTCATTGTGTAATCCCCACATAGTTGCACCCTATCTTTTCGGTAATCAGAAATAGGCAGCTGGGGAAGGCAAGAGAGAGATTAGCTCTCAATTTCCCAGCACATTGTGTTTTTGTGTTGCAGCATCTTTAATTACTGAAAAGTAATTCATTGAATAGCACCCTAGTGGCTTGAAAGAGTTAATGCAGCTTCCAGAAGTGCCTAACCTTCTCCCAGGGAGTAGCTTAAGTACAGAGAAAATCTGGCTCAATAAATACTAAGCAATGAGAATCAACTAATAAGGGTCAAACTCCACAAAACAAAATTGAACCAATAGACCATTTAATCCAGTACCTTCTCCATAAATCTCTTTTCACCATAAAGCACTATTTACTTGTTAATTTCCATGAATTGATGGCCATTCTTCCTCAGTCCTTTGAGATCAGGTTAATATCCATTTATTCCTTTCATTCCATCCATCCTTCCATCCATCCATCCATCCATCCATCCATCCATCCATCTTATTGAGCACTTACTGTGCACGGCTCTGTAATAAATAAGAAACAGTCTTTTTCTGTAAATAACTCACTGGAAGAGAGAGATGGGATGAGATGGAAATATATAACCAACTCTGCAAGAGCCTCTGTAGAGAATCTCCTCCAGAAGTCCTCGCTAATATAACCATGTATTTCCTGAATATTTTAAAGAGGTAGTAGCAGGAGCTGGCTACAGAATCCCAAGCTCTTCTATTTATTACTCAGGCAAAATTTAAAGTTTGTATGTCTGGGACACAATTGCTTTAAGAATGAGAAACATAAATTCATTATATATACACACAGGTATGATATATCTATCTCTACCTCTATCAACATATTTGGGCATCTTAGAGTCTTTCCTTTACCTTAAAAACTATATTCAATCAATTATTATGTTGTACTTATTCTACTACCTTTATATTTTTTAAAATCTGTACATTTTTCTCTATCCTTACTGCCACTACCTTAGTACAAGCCACTGCGGTTCCTCATTTAGTTTTTAGCACTTGCTCCTGTCTTGCTGCATTCTAGTCTTACTCCTTTTTCTCTCAAATCTATTCTTCAAATTGAAACCAGAGTGTGCCTTGCTTAAGACCCATCAGTGGCTCCTAGTTGCACACAGGAGAAAGTCTTAACTCCTTAGCATGGTGTAAAAGTCCATCATGTTCGCCTCTCTAGAACCATCTCCTGATGCTCCTCTATTGAATTCCCTGCCCTAAGACTCTGAATGCACCATGTTCTGTCTTGCCTCCTAGGTTTTGCGCCTCTTATTCTTTGCTGGGAGTATCCTGTTCCAGCCAAGCCCAAGCCTCATGCCCTTTCTTCTGTATACTCAACTAAGTTCCATGAGCTAAAACATCTCTTCATTCAAAATTCCTTTCTTGAATGTCCACTCCCTTTTTCTTTCTTCCAAACATAGTGTGCTTCGTGTCTTTTTTTTTTTTTTTTTTTTTTTTAATTGAGACGGAGTCTCGCTCTATCACCCAAGCTGGAGTATAGTGGCTCCATCTCGGCTCTCTACAACCCCCGCTGCCTGGGTTCAAGCAATTCTTCTGCCTTAGCCTCTCAAGTAGCTGGGACTACAGGCATGTGCTACTGTATCTGGCTAATTTTTTTTTGTATTTTTTTTTTTTTGTATTTTCAGTAGAGATGGGGTTTCGCCATATTGGCCAGGCTGGTCTCGAACTCCTGACCTCAGGTGATCCATCTGCCTCGGCATCCCAAAGTGCTGGGATTACAGGCGTGAGCCACTGTGCCCAGCCTATTTCTTTGTCCTCTCGTAGCATCCGTTGTCTTTTCCATACTAAAGTATAGATGCTTCATTTCTAGTCATCTATCTCTCTAGTTGTTTGATGGCAAGTTCTAAGTCTTGATTGTTTAACAATATATTCTCTAATACTTAGCTTATCATGAAGCACAAAACATTTAACAATTACATTAAACAAATGATTGAAAGTAAGATAAATGCTCAATAAAGGGTGAGTTCAGTTTCAATTTTTCCCTAAACTGGGTCTTTCATAAATGGGCTCATCTTATAAGTCTTTCCTAAATTTTATTGATGGGTGAATTGGAAATAGAAGGGAAGAGCATTCCAAACACCTTTGGTGAGTCAAGTCCTTGTTTCTAAAAACACTAAACTAGAATTTTGAAAACTAAGGTGACCAACTGTCCTGATTTTCCCGGGACTGTTCCTTAAATCCTGCTTCCCAGGAAAGCTCTCACTCTTAATTTAGCCCTGAAAGTCTCATGTACTAGGAAATCCCTCAGTCCTGGGATAACTGGGTAAACTGGGGCAGTTGTTTGCCCTAGAAGTCTTATGTCTTGGAGGTTATCTTCCTAGCATTTCTGCCCTATTTAGTTGCAGAAACCTCTAGCACCTCCAGGGGATGTAGCTGAATGAGAATCTGAAGGGAGTGTGAGCTGAGGCTTTCTGAGATCAGCTTTCTGTAAGGCCAGGAGGTAGAAGACTTGGCAATATCCTCACAGTAGTCCAGTGTTGGAACTGATGAAGCTGATACTCAAATCCACGATGGAACATCTGCAAAGCTCCCATTCTTGGCAGCTGTGAGGGCGACAGGAGCCCTGGGCTGGAGTTGGAACACCTTGGGAAATCTAGTTAGAGATTCTCCAAAGCTAGTTGACTTCAGCCTCAGTGTCTTCATCTGTAAAATGAGATAGTGCTTTCCTGTATGCATCCCAGGTTTGTTGGAAATTTGAAAGGACAGTGGACAGTGTGTGTGAGAGTAGTTTGAAAGCCATAAGTGCTCTGCAAATGGGAAGAGCTTTCATTGTCCCATAGCAATGTTGTACAAACACACGCTGAGTTTGTCCATTAAAAGTTATAGTCAGGGCCGGGCGCGGTGGCTCACGCCTGTAATCCCAGCACTTTGGGAGGCCGAGGCGGGCAGATCACAAGGTCAGGAGATCGAGACCATCCTGGCTAACGCGGTGAAACCCCGTCTCTACTAAAAATACAAAAAATTAGCCGGGCATAGTGGCGGGCGCCTGTAGTCCCAGCTACTGGGGAGGCTGAGGCAGGAGAATGGCGTGAACCCGGGAGGCAGAGCTTGCAATGAGCAGAGATCGCCCATCTGCACTCCAGCCTGGGAGACAAAGCAAGACTCTGTCTCAAAAAAAAAAAAAAAGTTATAGTCAGTGTGGTTCTAGAAGTGTCTATTCTCAGGCGTATAAAAAGGCCTGTGCAATTGCAAAGATATGGAACCAACCTAAATGCCCATCAACTGATGAGTGGATGAAAAAAATGTGGTACATATCCACCATGGAGTACTACTCAGCCAAGAAAAGAGTGAAATAATGTCTTTTGCAGCAACTTGGGTGGAGCTAGAGGCCATTACTCTAAGTGAAATAACTTAGAAATGGAAAACCAAATACCATATGTTCTCATTTATAAGTGAGATAACCTGTGGGCATACAATTGCATACAGAGTGGTATAACAGACATTGGAGACTCAGAAGAGGGAGGGTGGGAAGGGGGTGAGGCATAAGAAACTACATATTGGGTACAACGTACACTACTCAGGACTGGTGTATTCAAGTCTCAGACTTCACCACTATACAATTCATCCATGTAATCAAAAATCACTTGTACCCCCAAAACTATTGAAATTATATATATATATATAATTTGTGCATATATATATATATATATATGCACAAAAAAAGCCTGTGCAAAAACATAAAGCAAAATCTGTAAGCACATGATACACAGCTTCGAATGCTGGAAGCTCTTGGCTATGACATAGGGATAGCTGGCCATGAAAAGCAGTGTCTTTCTAACGTTACAGCCTAGGATCATCTCTTTTATGGAATTAAATTGTATAAATTACATGACAGTAATTTGATGACCTGATCATTATTTTTAGTGATCATTTATTTTTGCCAAAGTTGGCTTCCTACCATATACAAGATGTGTTGAATTTTGAAAGCTGTATTAAAATTTAACATCTATTCTTTTATTACCTTAGTTTTTATATTTTTGTGTTCTTTTTGAGAGACATAATGTTGCATTGCTATTTTATTCTCTTTCTGCAAAATCACAGGAAACCTATCAATTCTGATGCCTTTCTCCTCTTATAACATTTCTGAAACATAAGAATTATAAAATATTTTCTAGATAGAACATAATACACTACCTATTGCAGGAGATCTATGTCATCCTCCCTCACTAGTTCACCACCCCCCAACAACACATATTCAGTTACACTGTAATGTGTTTCAACCAAAGAAAATTACTGACCCCATGATCTGAACAACAAAATGTTCTTAAAATATATTGCCTCATCTGTTAGGTTTGATTAAACCATTTATCAGCAAAAAATAAAAATTGCTTTTCTTTGCTTAGCATGTCTGGAGTTTCAGGAGCACTTCTGAGGCTATTGTTATCTCAGTGTTTCTAACTGAATTGCATACTCTCACTGGTTTATGGTAAGAAGAAGGTGAGCTTAAATTAGGAGGAGGATTGCCTTATTTCTTCTACTACTCTGCTTGTCGCACGCAGGTTTGATTCTGACTGTCTTTTTGGCCAGATTAGACTATCTAGAAGCATTTAGTTGCATAGTTTACACACACACACATGCGCACACGCACATGCACACACACACATTTGCTTCCATTAAGGAAGTCGTATCATCATTTATCTATCCATGATATATATGCATTGAAGTTTTTTCCACCTATGGAGATGGATTTATGGTATGTGCTTTCTCACCTTAGTGAAATATCTGGCTAATATTAGGTATGTAACCAAATATTAAACAGCACAGTTTTTCCTTGTGTAATGTTCATGGATCCTCAGAAGCACCAAATTGCTGTCTTCATCTTTTTACCTCCATTCCCCACTCTGCAGAGTCAGTGGCTCCAGTGAGTGTGACTGTTGCACAGTTTGATCCTGTATGATTCTTTAAGGGTTGTGTGACTTCATATATGTGGTCAATTTTGATAAGTTCCTAGATGAAGTTACATTTGGCTTGGGATGATCTGAGCAAATTGTTATTCAGCTCTCATTATGAACACAGTGCCAGGAGGATGTATGAGACCAATGCCATATTTACGTAGCTGCAAAATTGGACAATAGTTTATTCTTTTTGAAGTTTCTGGTTAGGTTTGGAGAAGGATTGGTAACATTCATTTATCCTTCTAATATTTATTGAGCAACTACAATGTGCTGGGTACTGTGCACATCTGGAAATGAGATCAAACGGCACAGTCCCTTGAAAAGTTTAACATCTAGGGGGCTGCTAGCCTTGCAAATAATCACCAGTGATAACTGCTATAAGAGAGGGTTTAAATTATAGAAAGAGGATAGATGTAGAAGAATCACAGTTTGCTTGGGTGGGCAGTGTCAGGGAAATTTTTGGTCAGAATAGAATTTGAATTGAGACCTCAAGGACAATTAGAAGTTTATACCAAAAAAAAAAAAAAAAAAAAAAAGAAAGAAAACAGAACAGTTCAGGAGGAGGAAAATATACCAAGGTCTGGAGGCAAAAGAGAGCATGGTTGTTCAAAGCACGGTTGTTCAGTATTGCTGGGTATTAAAGAGTGTGTGTGTGTGTGTGTGTGTGTGTGTGTGTTGGGGTGGGGACACTTGGAGGGGAGATGTTCTGGGCTAGATGGGACTACCCACGGGCAGGCAGAGGCAGGCAGATTATGAAGAACCTTGGTTGCCAAGCAAAGGAACTTAGCCTTTATACACTATAAGAGATTTTTATCATAGAAGTTGTGACAAATGGCAGTTGGGGAGTAGCAATTACACCTCTCCAATACCCTATCTGTAACCTCCTCTGAGTGACTATAAAAGCTAGTTGTGCCCTTGAGAATATGTCAAATGTAAGTGGAAAAGAGCTGAGATTACTCCTGTGGCAGTTGTGAACTATTGAACATATTTGAGCAGGGGCACACTAGATCAGATTTACATGTTCATTTTGATAATGAGGAAAAAGGCTCAGAGAGGTTAAGTGACTTTCTTCAAGTTAAATATCTAGTGATGTTTGAGGCAGGATTTCATTCAGGTTGACTAAATACACTAGCGCTCTTTTCATCTCACTAAAAGGCTGAAGGGGAGACTAGAAGAGATAGAGTAGATAAGGATTTATGGCTCAGGACAAAGGGAGGATAAGCTGAATGCTAGTTGGTTGCATAGAATGGAAAGGGAACAAGATCTTAAGAGGAAATGTAGAATTCTCAAAATATTTAGGAAAACAGCAAGATGGGCATTTAGTAGAAGTTACACAATTTTTAGTTAAAGAGTTGTTGAATAAGGGGAAGTTTCTGGAGAGTTATAGCAGAGTTCAGAGGGAGTAGTAGTAGGATACTAACATTAAGCATCAATGACATGAACAACTAATTTCTCCATAATCTATCATGTTGATTTTGACCTGAATGATCTATTTGGAGGATTAGAAACCCAGACCCATTGGAGCTGAATTTGGTGTAACATAGTTCCCACTTGTCCTCTAGACAGTGGCATTAATTTTTAGAAACACCAGAAGTTCCAAGGGCACTGACTCTGAGAATAGTGCCTCTGTGGAGTGGTACTGCCGTTCAGTGACTTCATGCTTAAAATTTATAATCTTTTGGGTCTAGGAGAACTCATAAATACTATTGCATTAAATACACAAAGGGTATGGCCATCAAAGAGGAAGCATTTCACAGTCAAATCCAACTGGCTGGGGACAACTCCTTGTCCAGCGGACTTTATCTTAGACCTGCCACATTTGAACTCCTCAGTTCAGAGCTGGTCTTGACCTAGTAGTTCTGTGATTTCATTACTCTAAACCTATTCTTCATTGATTTGACATTTTGTTAAAACTCAACTCCCACTGTGGCCTTCAATTTATATCCTTGCCTAATGCATAAGCTTGATACATTCTAGAATCTTCTTTCTATTTCTTGATACCTTGGAAGTGTCTAGTGAACAATAACTGGTGCACTGGAGAGTCAACACGTAACTCCATTTATCACATGCCAACAATATGAAAACTTAACGTTTACTGAGACTTTTTCAGTGTTTTGCATACCAACAATATGGACCCTAAAGTGTGCTGGCAGTTAAACATTGTGTTGCTTTCTTTTGGTATTTGTGTTAATATTTTCCTTGCACACATACCGTGCTCTACACATCGTGTGTGGGATGAATGACTTTTTTCCTTATTGGGAGGTTATGAATATGTGGTATAATTCTTGATTAAACTTCTTGAAGTCCTTGAACCAGCCTTAAGATAAATAAAATAACCTAAGTGGAAGGACCTAGTCTTGTGCCTACCAAAGGGTAATAACTTATTGGCAGCTTTTTGTCACTACAGCCACCTCCCCCAGACCACCAAAACCCTCATCCCCAAATTATTAATATGGATAGCATGTTGAAGAATAAAATAATTGGGATATATTATAATTGCATTTTACCTTTTACATTTTGAAAGTGGGCAAATAATACTCTGTTCTGTCTTGCCTTTTAAAAAGAATGTTTCTCCCCCCCACCTTTTGGTTTACTTTCTGAAAAACAATCTGGCTGTTGAGTTCTGATTAAAGGTGAAGCATGCTTCAATATGCAAGGATGAGATATTAGAGGAAAAGATAACGCTTGAAACCACACTTTTAACATTCAATTTCAGTGCTGTCCAGAACAACCATAAAACTGGGGAAAGGTGAGTAATAGATTTGACAGCTATACTCTAAAATGGACCTTATTAGTGAAATATAAATTATAACCAGGCATTTCCTATCAGCACCCCGTACAGTTAATGATAAGCAGTCAATGAGATTTATATACCCTTAGCATTTTTATAATGAGTCTGTTGCTTTGATGACAGTTTACTGTCAAACATTATGCTTAGAAATTTATAGCATTTGATTCAAATGAATAGACAGTTTAGCTTTATTGCAATCTGTTCTGATTTTCCCTTTTCATGAAGCTCACATTTTCACTTTTTTATTTTTCTCTTTTTTCCTTCCCTAGACTAAACCCTTAAACACTACACTGAAAAATTAAGTTTTGAAGTGGGTGCACATTGACCAGCAGGAAGCATGTGATAACTTGTGGGGAAAGAGTTCGGTGAATTTCAAGAACAGGCATGAGGAGTCTAAAGAGGAGGCATGTTGTGTTAAAGTATTAAACATTTACAGATGTACCAGGATGGTGGCTGTAGGAAAGTTATGACACACAATAGCAAGAGATAGGGCGGGGAAAAGGGCCTTTAACCATGTGAAGGGTTCCATATGAACTTTAAAGTAGTTTTTTCCAATTCTGTGAAGAAAGTCATTGGTAGCTTGATGGGGATGGCATTGAATCTATAAATTACTTTGGGCAGTATGGCCATTTTCACGATATTGATTGTTCCAACCCATGAGCATGGAATGTTCTTCCATTTGTTTGTATCCTCTTTGATTTCATTGAGCAGTGGTTTGTAGTTCTCCTTGAAGAGGTCCTTCACCATTGCCAAGTCAATCCTAAGCCAAAAGAACAAAGCTGGAGGCATCACGCTACCTGACTTTAAACTATACTACAAGGCTACAGTAACCAAAACAGCATGGTACTGGTACCACAACAGAGATCTAGATCAATGGAACAGAACAGAGCCCTCAGAAATGATGCCGCATATCTACAACTATTTGATCTTTGACAAACCTGACAAAAACAAGAAATGGGGAAAGGATTCCCTATTTAATAAATGGTGCTGGGAAAACTGGCTAGCCATATGTAGAAAGCTGCAACTGGATCCCTTCCTTACACCTTATACAAAAATTAATTCAAGATGGATTAAAGACTTAAATGTTAGACCTAAAACCATTAAAATCCTACAAGAAAACCTAGGCAATACCATTCAGGCCATAGGCGTGGGCAAGGACTTCATGTCTAAAACACCAAAAGCAATGGCAACAAAAGCCAAAATTGACAAATGGGATCTCATTAAACTAAAGAGCTTCTGCACAGCAAAAGAAACTACCATCAGAGTGAACAGGCAACCTACAGAATGGGAGAAAATTTTTGCAACCTACTCATCTGACAAAGGGCTAATATCCAGAATCTACAATGAACTCAAACAAATTTACAAGAAAAAAACAAACAACCCCATCAAAAAGTGGGCAAAGGACATGAACAGACACTTCTCAAAAGAAGACATTTATGCAGCCAGAAAACACATGAAGAAATGCTCATCATCACTGGCCATCAGAGAAATGCAAATCAAAACCACAGTGAGATACCATCTCACACCAGTTAGAATGGCCATCATTAAAAAATCAGGAAACAACAGGTGCTGGAGAGGATGTGGAGAAATAGGAACACTTTTACACTGTTGGTGGGACTGTAAACTAGTTCAACCATTGTGGAAGTCAGTGTGGCGATTCCTCAGGGATCTCGAACTAGAAATACCATTTGACCCAGCCATCCCATTACTGGGTATATACCCAAAGGAGTATAAATCATGCTGCTATAAAGACACATGCACACGTATGTTTATTGCGGCACTATTCACAATAGCAAAGACTTGGAACCAACCCAAATGTCCAACAACAATAGACTGGATTAAGAAAATGTGGCACATATACACCATGGAATACTATGCAGCCATAAAAAATGATGAGTTCGTGTCCTTTGTAGGGACATGGATGAAACTGGAAAACATCATTCTCAGTAAAAAACCGCAATGACAAAAAACCAAACACCGCATGTTCTCACTCATAGGTGGGAATTGAACAATGAGAACTCATGGACACAGGAAGGGGAACATCACATTCCGGGTACTGTTGTGGGGTGGGGGGTGGAGGGGGCGGGGACAGCATTAGGAGATATACCTAATGCTAAATGACGAGCTAATGGGTGCAGGAAATCAACATGGCACATGGATACGTATGTAACAAACCTGCACATTGTGCACATGTACCCTAAAACCTAAAGTATAATAAAAAAAAAAAAAAAAAAAAAATAAAAAAACCTCTTTCAGTGCCCAAAAAAAAAAAAAAAAAAAAAAACCATGTGAAGGGGCTGCCCAAACATTTGTGTAGAGGAGGTCACATCTCATTCTCTCCTGGAAAGAACCCCACATTGGTTCACACAACTGTCCACAGCCCTGAGGACAAATGCCCAACAAAGGCTGTTGACAGATTGACTGCAGCTGGAGAGGGCATGCCAAGGCGATTCTGAGGGATGCTCTACAGAGCCCTCTGCCCCCACAGGGTCACTTTGCCATGCAGTTCAAGTGTACACAGCTGTTGGATCTGTTGGCTGCCTCTGCACAGCAGGGAATGTGACTTTGGGTAGCAGGTGTGGGATTTTCAGGAAATGGAACTGCTGGTCTATAGAAAATGTGGTCTTTCAGGAAGATAGGCTTTGAAGACAGGTATTTTCCAAAGGTGGTAGTATTAGAAATGTATTTATGCAGCATTTAAAAAAATAGCTCAGGTGGGCTGAAAGCATTTTTATTTTTATTTTTATTTTTTTTTGAGACGGAGTCTTGCTCTGTCACCCAGGCTGGAGTGCAGTGGCGCAATCTTGGCTCACTGCAAGCTCCGCCTCCCGGGTTCACGCCATTCTCCTGCTTCAGCCTCTCCGAGTAGCTGGGACTACAGGCGCCCGCCACCAAGCCCGGCTAATTTTTTGTATTTTTAGTAGAGACGGGGTTTCACCGTGGTCTCGATCTCCTGACCTCGTGATTCGCCCGCCTCGGCCTCCCAAAGTGCTGGGATTACAAGCTTGAGCCACCGCGCCCGGCTGCTGAAAGCATTTTTATCCCTTCTATTCTATGTTCTCTGTCCCGTTTCGGACCCTTTACACCTGTCCTACCTGTCCAAAAGCCACATGTTCACTGGCTCAGAGGAGTAAGCTGGAAATAGGCACCTGCATTTAAGGTGCAGGATGGCTGTCACCTGTGCCCCATTTGTTCTTGTTCTGACTTCATCTCCATCCCAACTCTGAAATCTTGGCCCTAACATTTCCTGCACTTGGCCCTTTGAATTCAGTATGGACAATCTCTTGTTTTATGAGTCTTAGAATTTCTGAAAGAATCCAGAGTTGGCTTGCCTCTCTGCCTCTTTGTACACATGCTACTCTCAGAATCCTTCTTGGATTAGGAGCCTAACCTTGTCAATGACTATTTCACTAGTAGTCAACCCCAGGGCCCCAGCAAGGACCAGAGTGGACAATCAGGCACATACCTCATAAATAATACACTCAATTAAGACAATAACATCACTATCTATTTAGGCTCAACTATGCACCAGGCTCTGTGCTAAGTATTTTACATATATTTCTTCCTAGGGCTTACTATAGCCTTGTGAAATCATATTACTTATCCTCATTTTACAACTAAGGGAAACTGAGTTTTTGAGATGTGTCAGAGATTCAAATCTAAACCTCAATATTCTTTCAGGAATATTAGAACTATAAGTTTAAGGTGATTTAATTCAGAAAAATAAGGAACTCTGATTTCTCATGCCCCCATCCATCTTACTGTCTTGTTTGGAGGTCTCAGCTGGTACATTTATCTTTCTTTTTCATGAGGATATTGTTTCATGTGATCATTCTTGCCTGAAAGCTGATTGATTACAAGTGTTAAATTTAAATCATGCCACATTTAGGAAAGAAATGGGGAGAAAGCATCGGAATTCTCTGAGGCCTGAGTCAGGCGAAGCCATATGAGGTTCTAGGCTGAGAAGGTTATCCTTAAGAAATTCATGAGTTACTAGTTTTGGTGTATTTGCAAGAAAAATTCCAGTGTTGCTCTATTAGGAAAAAATACACTGACAGTGGAAGTCTGTGGCATGCACTTAAATTATAGCATTACAGTGAAAGCAGGCATTGAGGAGGAGTGGTTGTCAGGGAGAATTATGAAAGCAAGAGAGCGCCACGGTGACAACTTTGGAAGACATTAAAGGGTCTTAAAAGGGTCATGGACAGAAGGCAACATTTCTCCAGCATGCCCCAGAGGTCATGTAGCTGAAGGCACACAGCCCCAGTGACTGTGCAGAATGCTGAGTGAGGGCTTGGAGCCAGCAAATGAGAGGCACATATTCTGCTATCAGGAGCTTAGACTCCAGCGAGATGTGTGATCAAGTGGTTATTGCTCAGACTGGGTTAGAAAATCCTTTCTAGCCAAGGACCAATATTCCTTTAATATAGCACAATATGTGCATGAGGCTGTCTGTCAGTCTTTGGGGCTTTGGAAATACAATATTACCAAAGTCACTGACATTTTATTCATAGGAGATGAAAAATAATGTGTGGGCTACCAAATGCCTTTTCATAAACATCATATTCATGTATTTTGTATAGCCTTTCTCCAAGGTTTCAAAAAACAACTTGTCCTTAGAAACCAGGAGAAAGCACGTGGAATGGTTCTAAATGAAGATATTAATATTCACATTATAGCTAAACCTTGCTAATTTGCACTAATGACTGGGAAGCCTATTGCAAATTACCAAATTAGTGAGTAAGCCAGCAACCAGGATTTCAAAAAACCCAGAGACAGCACCAGAAAATGAACCTTTTCCCATAATTTCATCAATGAAATTGAATTTTAACTACTGAGAGCAATTTGTAGTCTATATTTTATCTATCTTGCAAATCTATGTGCATTTTACAGAGCAATGGTGAGGCTTTAAAATAAAATTCATTTTTACATGTGGTTGTGATTTAGAAATGTATGTAAAACAAAATAGAACGCTTGGAAAAAAGAAAGTAAAGATTTGTCCGAAAGGTTTTTTAAAATTGTAATAACTGTGTTCATTTCCTTTTGTAGTTATCAAACAGGATATACAACAGCTTAATGAAATATTGCACAAAAGACCCATAAGCCTTAATGAAATCTCTTAACTAACTAGGCACCTTATTTGCAAAAGGGGAAATTTTCTAAAGCACAATTATGTAAAAAGGAAATCGACAGAGTGGGAATGAGGGTAGGCGTCGTAGTTTTGGTAGCAGTGGCAGCCCCAGTCTAAATCTTCTGATGGTAGAAGGGGCCTGGTGGGTAGCACTTAGGACCAGCCATGACCTACCCACTAATGTGTTGTGTTTTCTTTTCTTATTCTTAGTAAACCTTCACTTTCATACCTCATTTCGTATTTGCAACTTTGCATTCTTCTTCAAAGTTGCATAAATTTCTGCCTTCACAAAAATTGAATCCTCCCTGATCATTGGAGCTAAGGGTCCAGACTTTTTCGAAGAGAGTTATTGGAGGGGGAAAAAAGAATCGAGGATAGAATATGTATATTTAAAGCGGAAGAATACTCTAAAAATGGAGAAGGAATGAACTCTGGGCTCAGAGAGTTCCAGGGATGTGCAGATCTGTCCTTGTCGTCCTCCCTCTTCCCTAGGCAGGGTTCTCTCTCTTTTCTGGGAGAGAAGAGGGCCCCTGCCTTCCTTGACCCTCAAGAGCAGAGCTTCAGCTCTGCTGAAGATGGGGGCTAGGCAGACAACAGGAGTCTGCTGTATTTACTATAAAATAAATACTCAGAACCACCTGCTATTTGAAGTTTTTTAAAATTACCCCTCTCACCTTTGTTCTCTCCTTTGTCTTTGGACTCTGCTAGCGATAGTTAAGTTTGGTTTTCTTACCTCACAGAGTAAGCCAAGTTAGGAGGTACAAACCAGATGTTCTTGGTCCACTGTTGGTCAATTCCAGCTAGAACCAGAGTGGTTTAGGCTTGACAAACGCCATTAAGACCTGAGGGCAACATGGCAGAAGCTGGGAAAGTCCAGCTCGGAAGAAGGCAGGCTTGAGGCTGCTGTACTGGTGTGCACATCCTCTTGCCTATGGTAGTAAAGATTTTGGGCACTCCATCTTTCCTCACTAAGCAGGAACTTTAAAACAGGAGACTGCCTCTCAGATTGAGTTGGACTGAGGATCACTAAAAAGGCTAGAGAAAAGATCCACCAGCTAACACCACCTTTTGCCCTTAAACCACTTACCACATTGCATTAAGAGCCCATGAATTTCAAAGACAGCCCTGGACAAGAAGGAAAATGTGCATCCCAGGTGTAGAGCTTGGAGTTGAGAATTTTGCCGTCATATATAACAGATTTCTATTAAATGTCTTGCTCAAGTATTATTTAGACACACACCTCTGGAAGCAAAAATAGAAACATGAAGCACAGATAATTATTATATTTAAAGAACTTATAATAGAATTATCTGCATTGATGGCTAATTTTAACTTTACCTAAACTTTCAACTGCACTGTACTTGAAAATCTTACTAAATCTGTATATTCTTTGAAGAAAAAAGAAATATGAGTAATATTTCTCAAGGGAAATGTGTTGTTTGTAGTATTAAAATCTTCAAAATAAAGTCTCTATTTTTCTTCATGACTGTTTAGGTGGAATTCTGTAACTTATTTATTTATTTTATTTTAAAGCTTCAAAGCTTTAAGCATTTTGGAGTGCTGGGCTTGTTGGCAGCATGTTATGCTTTTCCTCTATACTTTTATAGCTTTGATAACTTCGTGAGTTGTTTCCCTGGAGACTAGATGGTAATGGTCATCACAGGTATGCTTAGTCTCCATCACTCTTACAAGGATGCTGTTGGTGTGATTGGGTAAAAACTTCTCGTAATGAAATCCCATTCCAATTACTACAGTGTAGAACTTAAAGCATCAGCAGAATACACTGGAAACACTTCAGCATCTTTTTGTTTTTTTTCCACTCAGCTCAGATATTATTACTTCTTAAACTTTCTTCTGCAGGAATCCATCAATGTCCTTTTTCAAACTCTCTAAAACATTCTCCAAAGAGGATTCAGAAATAGGTAATTTTCTCTTATCTAAGTTTTTGTGGAATTTTAGCTCAAATTTTATTGTGTTTTTAAGAGCCCACTAGATGCTCATAAAAAAGTAGAGTTGAGTTAAATGCACATGATACAATGCATTCATAATCTTAAAATATTCCTTAGGAAGAACAATCAGAGTAATCATTCTTTTATTCAGAAGAGAGCCTACCCAAACTCTTCTTAACACTTACAGAGGTTTGAAAAACCAATGCCCTTAGCTGGTTATAATGAAATTTTCACAAAAGATGTTGAAAATGTTTATAATATGCATGAACAAATAGACATGGTGAATTCCCTTACACAGCTGAGGATAGAAAATCAGTTATTGGAATCCCTCTGGACCATGACAATTTGATCCCATTAATGTCTTGATTCTGTTAAGATGGTAAAAGGAGGGTTTTCTTTCTCATTGTTGAATTAAAATGTCCAGCTAAGAAGCAACACTCTGGCAGAACAGTCACATATTGAAAGGAAAAAGAGGCTAATGTATGTTTTCAGAAATGTTTGATAAGACTTAGCAAGGGGACTTTGTTGTTTCATTATACTGTACTCCATATTCAGGTTTGAGAGTGTTAGAGTCTGACACCTCCTCGATCTGTTTCTTCATTTTTTCCCCCCATTTCTAGAAATGTTTTTAAAAAGAAGGGAAGAGTTGTTTCATTGCAGGTATCTTCCATTGAAATAATTCCTTATTCGGCTTCTGTCTTCAACTTTTCCTCTTTCTTAATAGCTTTTCTGAAAAGCAATGAATGAACATTCTTAAATAAGAACAATGAAAGGAAAATTAACTTGGAGTTACCATTTTCTTGATCACTGAATTTCCTAACTTAAAATAATGATCTCAACAAGGGCAAATTTTAGCTAAGATAATAACGACTGTTTTCTACAGTTTGTTTTTCACATTATTGACTTAATTAAGAGTAATTCTATTATACAGTAACATCATGATGTAGAATTTTGGCGTGTATGTTATGGTTAACAGAAATTCATCTAATTGCTTATATGCATGCCATCTGCTTATAGGCTAATTTGCCCACATAAAATCTGGAGAAACATTGAAGGCCATTTAAAATCAATCCATTCATGAATCAAAATATATTGTGATCCCCTACTATAAATGAGATATGATGCTATTATTTTTAAGGACACAGAGATGTGTTATGCACTGGCCTGCTTTCAAGTGGTTTATAACTGACATAATTATTAAAGACAAATAATCACATGAGGTAGTAAGAGAATGTGAAGTCTGACAGTATGGACTGCCAGAGAATGGTGGGCTCACTGTGGGCTGCTGCAGTCAGAGAAGGCTTCCTGGGTTGTGCTAGATAAGTGAGGTATAAATAAGCTACAGTAACAAAGAGTAGAGGTATGTATTGGTCTATAAGAGGTATATAAGGGAGAGACAGCACTGCAGGTAGAGGGACTGACACAATTAAAACTGCTTCAGGCAAAAGCTGCAGAGTGCTGGGGTTAGCTGGGAAGGTCAGGGAACTGCTCGGTCAACCTGGAGTAGTGGGAAATAACAAGAGAGGGGAGACTAGTAAAATGCCCGATGAAAGATGAAATCATTTAACTGTTTTACAAACTAGGATTTGCAACTGTGGTTTCAGCAAGTCAGGAAAAATAAATTTCTGTGCAAGCAGGAATTAACCCTGTTGTCTCAGTAACTGACTCAAGTTTAGTGTCAAACACTGGATGACTAAACAGTACTAGCTAATCTTTATTTTGTTCACTGTGCTTTAGACAAGAGCAAATACACACATGTTTTCTGCTCAAAGTGTGTCTGTACATCAGCCATTATTAATGGTTCTCAGTGGCATGTCTTTTTGTCTGGGGGTAACACATGACCTTAAATATGATCTCATAGATACACATTAGTATATGCAAATCCATTTATATACATATACAGTCGCCCTTCAGTATCCACGGAGGATTGGTTCCAGGATCCCCTGAGGATACGAAAATCAACAGATGCTTCAAGTCTCTTATATAAAATGATGTAGTATTTGCATATAACCTGCTCACATCCTCCCACGCACTTTAAATCATCTCTAGATTATCTGTAAGACCTAATACAA
This sequence comes from Hylobates moloch, assembly GCF_009828535.3. Lineage (NCBI taxonomy): Eukaryota > Metazoa > Chordata > Mammalia > Primates > Hylobatidae > Hylobates > Hylobates moloch. Next base: position 114,755,769 of record NW_026652279.1, read on the forward strand.
TGTAAAAGCTATGTAAATAGTTGTTTTTTTGCATTGTTTAGGGAATAATTACAAGAAAAAAATTTATACATGTTTAGTACAGACACAACCGTCTGTGTTTTTCCTGAATATTTTCAGTACGTAGTTGGTTGAGGCCACAGATGTGGATCCCATGGCTACAGAGAGCCAACTGTGTATGTATTTTGGACAGAGAGTTTAAATAGTGGTTGATTTAAAATCTTGGTGTACAGTAGGCAGCCCCTGCTTCACCATACCAAGGGGAAAGGTTTTCTTTGATATACATCTCCTCTTGTTAGTTATAGGTGCTTTTGATGATGAAAATGAATAGACCAAATATGCCACAGTCTGTTCATTTCTTACAAATATGCATGGTCTTTGATCAGAGCTATAGGCTATAATCTATAATTAACCTATATTCAAAGACTGCCTGCAAAAACTACCATTTTTAAAAATTTTTTGCAGGTGAATTCTGTGAGCAGGTGTCAATAAACACACCACCAACTTTTCTAAGGCCAAAGCCAAGAACACACATTAAAATAGTATTATAGTAATTGTTTCAAAAGGATTCTTAATTTATAGGTAGAACAACTACATCTAATCTTGGCTTTCACAATGTACTACTGAATACAATTATTTAAAGTCATTTGTCTGGTGAGTTACTGAATATTTCATAACAAATCATCTTTTCTAGGAAATAATTCACTGTGAGACACGTTGATGACAGGTTTGGATTTTAGAAAACGGTAATTCATAGTATCAGCTCAGTTGTCTTGATGACCTTCACTAGGCTGTACTAGTATTTTACTTATTCTTCCCTCTGCTTTGCCTTCCAACATACCAGAGAATAATTCATATCCTTGCTAACCTTTGCAAATGATTTCCCCAAAGGTTTTCCTTCATCAATATCAGGGAAAACTAACCCATTGTCATCATCTTTTAAGAAGTAATTAGCCATGAATAATTGCTCCATCCTGACATCTTTCTAACTGAATTGATTTTCTTTTTCTTTTATTTGAAGGTAGATCTATTAGTCGTGGCCATGGCAGAATGCTATCACCCTTTCATTTTCCCATTTCTTACTGTGCTTTTCTGTGAATGCTCTGGATTACCCTAGGCTTGTGTAGTTTAATGGCATGTGAACATTTCCCTAGTTTTATTATACATTCTATTCCAAAGCAGAAGAATGGATTTTTCTATCCAGCTTTATTAGATTCGATTTTGGAATATTTTACTTAATGGGTTATTTTCATGGCAGTCCCTATGCAATATTTATATCAGAAATGTTGTGCTACTTGATTAAAAATATCCCATGGGATATTTTTCCCCAGGATTGTTCTTGAAATTATCTTTTAGCTGTGTACAAGTAAAAAAAAAGGGATACACACACACACACACACACACACACACACACACACACCCCTATATATACACATACCTTTTTTTTCTGGTCATGAGTTGGTTGCCCTATAACAAACTGAAGACACCCAAATACAATAATTGGAGGAGGGCCATGAAAAAGAAGAAGAAAAAAAATAAACAGACCATGTCTGTATAGTTCCTGTTGATAACACCCAGATGGGATTTTGTCTATGTGCTCTGCCGAGGAGGTGTCCTGGAAAATTATTCAAAAGCTTTGGCTGCTACAGGCTCCAGGAGGTTGGTTATGCTTTTGCTCGATAGTCTCCATTAGTCACTGATTTGCTTTTGGACACCATTTGAGAAATTAATTTTTATCTATAAATTCCTGGGAGGATGGGTCCTGGTTATCTTGGCAGTCATGTTTCTACCCGCTCTAAAGGCAATGAGGGAGACTCCTTGATAGAATTACATATGATGAGAAGCCAGTGCTCTGTGCTTAAATAGGTAACCTTAATGTTGTGTGACTAGATTTTGGCAGTAAACAGGTATTTTATGTTCTGCCAAGATTTTACTATCAGATACACTCTCCTGTTAGCTATTTAATGAGACAAGGTCTTTTTTTCCCTTTTGCTATATGGCAGCATTGCTTAGATTTATGTCTGATTCAAAAGCAGCTGTTCCCAGTTGCTTCCTGGTATTTAAAAATCTGAACTATGTCTGGTGTTAGCAATTTGAGAAGACTTTGTAGCTTGGATACTGATCTTATATGGTGCTAGTGGCTCGGTGAATACTCATGTAAGCAAACAGAAATGAAAATAGTACACAGTTCATTAGTAGAGTGTTGAAAGCCTGGGATATACTCTGAATTTGAAACCAACTCAGCCATAAAATCACTCTCTTTCTTGGCCAGGGTAATCTCGTCCTACTTCAATTTCCTGAGTTAGAATATAGGGATTATTCAATTTTCTAAACATTGCCTTCTATGGAGAATGATAAAGATTAATCACTGGAAGTGGGATTTCAAATAGAAAATTCTCCAGAATGTAAAAGGAAATAATTTAATAACTAATTAAAACTGTACCTATCCCTTGGGGTCTCTCCCTTAGTAATCAGAAAGATCTCCTCGGTAATCAAAATGCAGCTCAATTTGACCTTTTGCTATTTTGATCATCTAGTTAAATATGGTGGCCTCTCATTGTGCTGGCAACTTTTAAGAAATTGAAACAAAATATGGGTATAACAGACAATACAGTAAAAAGACGATTTAGCAAGCTGTACATATTGTCTGAAAATTTATAGGCCATTCGCTCTTTTTACCTTCTTGGAAAAATCTCGGGGACGTTTAACATGTAGCTTCTGGACCTAAAATCTGATTATTTTCCACCAAACCTGGTCGTTGGAGAAGGTCACCATCACCCAGCTAACTCTGCCTGCTAGAAAATGGGAGCTTCCCAAGCTGTCCATAGGTATTGCTTTGTGAATTTGGTAAGTGTATTTACTGAGAACTCCCTACATGGCAGGGCAGGCACTGTGCTAGATGAACAAGGCAGATAGGTCTCCTGCTCTCATGATATTACATTCTTCATGACAAACAAAAGGTAGTAAACAAGAAACAGACAAATGATGAAAAATTGCTCTAAGGCCTGGGAAGGGAAAGGATGAGGCATTGAGGTAGGTCATAGTGTGGTACTTACTTTGATGGGATGGTCCAGGAAGTTTGCTGGGAGGAGGGGATATTTAAGCTGAGACTTAAAAAACAAGGGGGAGTCCTCAGTGTGGAAGTTGTCGGAAGAGGGCTTCAGGCAGAGGAATTAGCACATGAAAAACACGGAAACAGAGAGCCAGGGGCTGGCAATGTAGACAGCAGAGAGAGGCCTGGAGACAGTCTTGTTGGAAATGATTCCAGATTCCATCCCAAGGGCACCGGGAAGCCTTTGAAAGGATTTAAATTGAGGACAGTTTTTATCTGACTTGCCTTCCAAATCTTGCTGCCATGTGGAGGATGAACTGAGGGTTCCCCTTCCTAAAGGGCTCTTGAATGTGCTCATTTCTGTCCTTTTCACTGCCCCCACCTGGGGCCTAGCCACCATCATCTCTCACCCCCCTCACTGCAATAGCCTCTTAACCCCTCTCCCCACATTCACCCTTCCTTCTCTTTAATCCATTCTGTACACTGTAGCTGGAATGATCTTTGCACAGTGCAAACTTGATTTTGTTCCTCTTCTGCTTAGAAACCTGCAGTGGCTTTCCATTTATAAAATGGGACAATTGTACATAGCTCTCTAGGGACATTGTGAGGCTGGCGTGGGTTAATTCCTGAAAATAGGAATAAAAACTAAATGTTCTAAAGTCTATAATTTGCTCCTTCTGTTGCCATCAGGAAGTCTAGAGTTAGGATTTGGGGATCAGGCAGTGAGCAGCATCCAAGCATATGATCCCGGAAACCTCAGCTCAAAGCAGAGAAATGATGTGTGCTCTGAGGTGTGGGAGGTTGGTGCTGGGCCCAGCATGCCAGTTACACCTCTTATCAGCACCATCTCTTCATGCCTCACAAAATGGATAATCAGCACACCTACTTTGTAGGGTTGTGAGGATTAAAATAGTTAATATGTGTGCATTCTATAAACAGTGCCTGACATGGTACTCGGAAATGTTTATTATAGTTGTATCATTATTCAATTTTCCTATTTTTGATGTTCTGATCATACAAAGAATTCAAATGACTGCTAATAGTGGGCTTAATTTTAATTTAATCAGTGAGGTGGAGCATGAAGAATTTGTGGATTTTCTAGGACAAAAACTCTGTGGAGTGTTAGAGTGACTGAGGTCAGGACTATGTGTCTGGCCTGTCTGTAGTGTGTGGAGCCCAAAACCACAGGCCAGAATCTGGGATTTCGGCTCCAGCTGGTTCTACCTGGCTTTAGGTGAACCCATCTTGGGAGGGGTTACACTCCTGATGGTCATCCCCTTTTTCATTTCTGTGATTGTGCACATGCTGTTGCCTCTGCTTGGAATAAACCCATTTTTGCTTTGATATCGTCTGATTTTTTGTCACGATTCAAAATAATTGTCACCAATTCTAGAACGCTGTCTAAAGAGTCTGGGTGACTGATGCCCTATGTATTCCAGTTGCAATTTGAGCTTCCTTTTATTGTAAGACTGATTATTATAGGCTGTAATTGTAGAGAGGAGGTGTTGTTTACATATCTGTTGCCCTCACTTGACTATAGGCAACTTGACAGAAGCAATCCATTGTGTTCCCATTGTTTAGGACTAGTAAACTTGCTGAATGTGAGAATTTATCAGAGTACCTTTTTTTTTTTTTTTTTTTTCCCTGTGACTGGAGGGATGGGGCATCAGGAGGCAATAGTTTTCCCATTGGTGTGGGAATTCAAAAAATTAGAATCTAATGAAGAAAGGATTTAGAGAAAAAAGACATCATTGAAGATAAAACACGAACTTACTTTACAATGTTGCCTAGGGTTAAGATGTTTAGAATGACTTTATGTACATACTTTTCCAAGGAGGCATTTCCATGATACAAATGGTGGACTTCAACCATATTCAACAAATATTATACTGAGTCCTTAAGAGGGGTGACCACAGAATCTTAATTATGGAGCTCATTTTTATAACCTAATAAAACCTAATAGATAGAAAACCTAATTATAGGATCTATTGAAACTCTTTCTCTCCACAACTCACCCTTCACTTATGTAACATATGATATATATATATATATATATATATATATATATTTTAGACAATGACATACAAGAGGATAACAGCAAAAAGTAGCATACCTGGCAATGCAATTGAAGCATTAATCTCCAGGTGTCTACCTAGCAGAGTAGAACACTCTTTTCAGGCCCATGATGGGAAGAAAGCTTGTCTAAGTAAATACATGCTAAATACATGGCCTCTGTTTGGCAGGTACCATGAGGCTGCTATTTGAAAAATGCTGATTATTTGTATTTTCTGTGAAGAAACAGGAGCAGGCTGTTCACTGAGAACTTAGGAAACAGATGTTGATGCTCAAGGCACAGGATAAGGGTGAGGCTTTTCTTCTTACCGACCATGTTTTAAGTGAACTAGCCTTGGAGGCAGAGATGTCTCCAACCTATCTCTGCCTCAAGACTCAGGCAGCTGTTCTTTCTTTGGCCAGACCAGTTGGCACTTCAACAGATGCGTGCATCTCAGCACAGAGTGTCTTCTGCACACATTTGACATTTTGAAGATCAAATTTTGCATGCTCAGAAAATAAATTTGGGGGAATTCACACTTAAACCTGCCTGGTGGATTCAGCTTTCAAATTTTTCTGAATAATGAACCCAGGTCCAACCTCCAAAGGATAGTCATATGTGAGAATGGATATACATTTCTCTTTGAAACAGTGGACTTCTAAATCATTGGCCTAAGTCTGTTAAATTAGCTTTCCCTTCTCTGAAGTCCAAGAGCCATCGTCCAGGGCTAGTGACTCTCTACCCTCAATGGTACTTACCACACCTATCTTTTCAGTTGAGGAGATCTTTAGGTCAAGCTCTGTGTTTTTTTCTAATCTATTCTAAAACACTTAAGCACGGTGCATTGCACATTGAGGTTAGTCTGCAGATCATTTGAAATAAATAGAATTGTTATTCAGATATACAATCCTGGGAAATATGAACAACATTTTGAAAATTTGAAGCAGAAATTTTGACTTTAAGATATTTTAATGTATAAGAAAGAAAAAACTCACTAAGTTCATTTATATACTTATGAGTAATGTACACAAAGGTGGTATACATTTCATTCCTGGCTTCTGTCCCACTGCTATTTTTTCCCCTTATTTAAAACTCTATTATTCATTATTAGGTAATGTTTTGAGATGTGTATTTCTGATACTTACCTCTGACCACCATCCCACATGTAACACTCTTTTAGGGCCATTTTAAAAAAATAAAAATGCTATATTATCAACTAAAATGTACATTTAAAGTCTCAGAAGGCAACAAAATTGAAAGACTGCATCCAATTTAAAATTGGTTGAAAGAGTCTACCATCTATATATCTATCCATCTATGAGCTGCTTATGTGCATACTCACCAGCCACACGTACATACAGGATCAAGGACAATGTCAGGCTCCATTGTTTTTATGCCATCTTAAGTCATTTCATAATAAGTCAATAAATAATGATAATAAATGATCCCCTAGTTCAAGGCATCTATCAACTTTAGAAACAAACAAACAGGCCGGGAGCAGTGGCTCACACCTGTAATCCCGGCACTTTGGGAGGCTGAGGTGGGTGGATAATGAGATCAGGAGTTCGAGACCAGCATGGTCAATATGGTGAAACACGTCTCTACTAAAAATATAAAAACTAGCCGGGCATGGTGGCACACGCCTGTAATCCTGGCTACTTGGTAGGCTGAGGAAGGAGAATCACTTGAACCTGGGAGGCAGAGGTTGCAGTGAGCTGAGATTGTGCCATTGCACTCCATCCTGGGTGACAGAGCAGTGAGACTCCATCTCAAAAAAAAAAAAAAAAATAGAAAGAAACAAAATTTAAAAAGGGATATTTTCATTTGGGAACTTGTTGATGGAACTCACAGTCTAACATTGAAAAGATAAAGGACACATACATTACAAAAGAAGGAAAGAACAGGTGGCCATTGTGACGGTTAGAAGTGATAGAAAAATCTCAAATGTAAAGAAGGAATACAAAAATTAAACTCTCTGTGAGTATCTGAGAAGAGTAGCTCTCAAATTCCTGTGGATTAATTGTGAAATTATTTTGTCAATCTTTGGTCCAACACTTAATGAGTACCAATTATTATGAATATTTTACAAAATCTCCTGTGAAGGCAAAACATGGATTTACAGATGATAAAAATATATTATGAATAATTTTCAGTGATTGTACATGCTGAGGCTAGACAATATCAGTGAAGAGAAGCAAGGAAGGGGCTGACTCTGGGATGGAATGAGGAGGGTAGAGAATGTTTGAAAGTGCTAGCAAACACATGAGAGGAGTTGACATTAAAGAATGGAGAGAAATTCAATAATAGGATGAAGGTCAGTGACAAGAATTTATAACTATTACATAATAAACATAATACACAAAGAATGTTTTCATTCTGTTATGATTTGCTAGAGTGTATATTGGTGTTAAGGAAGGCTTCGGAAGGTTAGAAATATCTGTTACATATTTTAACAACAATACAAAATATTATTACATCTGGCCTTTGCAATTTTGACAAGATTGTGTCAAAGTAGATGTGTCAAACTAGCTGTCTATGTCTCCCTGGATAAAACAATGGCATCAGAATGGCTGTGTCAAATGGGCAGAGGCAAAACTTCCTATGAACAACATGGTCAAGCTCCCTTTAGTATTACAATGGTCAGTAACCTATTTCATTTTTGGGCTCCCAGACTAGATCTCTGGGTACCAGCATCGACCACACAATACTGGCAGGGTAAGAATCCATTCTGTCACTTATTATTATAGTAGTTCATTGATTGATGTGTAAGTAGGGGACCCGAAGGGGAAAATGAATATGTATGATTCTAATTAAAATAGCAGAAGATTTTCTTCTGTGGTTCATTTATTTACTTTGTTATTGATAATTTCAGGTTTTGTCTATATGGAATATTGAACATTTTATAAAACTATTGCCTCAATACTGGAAATAGGTAGCTTTCTAGGCATGCGGTAGGATTGTACATCTCTACTGATATGGTTTGGCTCTGTCCCCACCCAAATCTCGTCTTGAACTGTAGCTCCCATAATACCCACATGTCATGGGGAGGGACCCCATAGGAGGTAATTGAATCATGGGGGTGGTTTTTTCCATGCTATTCTCCTGATAGTGAATAAGTCTCACAAGATCTGATGGTTTTATAAAGGGCAGTTCCCCTGCACACACTCTTTTGCCTGCCACCATGTAAGACATGCCTTTGCTCCTCTTTTGCTTTCTGCCATGATTGTGAGGCCTTCTCAGCCACGTGAAACTCTGAGTGCATTAAACCTCTTTTTCTTTATAAATTACTCAGTCTCAGGTATTTCTTTATAGCAGTATGAAAATGGACTAATACATCTATCCTCCTTTTGAATATAGGCTTTGCTCTGTGAGTTGCTTTTGCCAAAGATTTGTGAACATTGAACAGAAGTGATATGTGTGGCTTTCCTTTCTATACTTTGGAAGCATGTATTGAGATGGTGCCTCTGTTTGCTTTGGTCCCTGCCTGAATGAATACATTGGGCAAGGCCTCCACTGCTACCTTATATTAGGTATTAGCATGCATGAAGAATGAATTTTGTCATGTTAAGCCACTGAGATTTGGTGCCATAGCCCATCTTAACTGATAAACTGAAAAGAACAAAGTCATTCAGTCTGTTGATGCACATGTAAAACTGTGTTCTTCCTCTAAAGATCTTAGATTCTAAATTAGGCTTTGGTTTTATTTTATCATAATACAAGTTTCCAAAACAGAAAGACAAAGAAAAAAAAAGAATTGTCACTTTTCTGAAGTTTTATTTCTGGAAAATTACTGCCACTTCATTAAACATCCTATAAAGCTGTTAGGTACTAATTATTTGTTGGTGTAAAGTTTTAACTATAGCTGTCTTACTGGTAAGTATTGGGATTGTATTGCAAATGGTTCAATTGGTAAACTTTGAGAGCAGGTGACAAAGGATGATTAAAAAGAAATCTAGGGCTACTGCACCAGGGACTGTGATTTGTTATCTTGTTTTGACAAGTGCAGTTTAGATTTAATTGTACGTGATAACAATCTGTAAGGAGAGTGGAAATGTACTGGGATTCATTTTGTAAAGGTGATCCAAAACACCTCAAGACTGCACACTGTTCTTAAGTCTGCTGAGAAATGAGGTGTGACATTGCCGAGTTTCCATGTGAAAATGATTATGTCTGTAGATTGAGAGAGAATGAACCTAAATTATTCTATTGTATATTCTAGTTGACTGACACACAGATTTGCCTAATCGAGGACGTGTGCTGCCAATAATCGAGTGTTTGCTATTTTTCAATTTTCAGAAAACTACTTGATAATTCAAGTTTTTTTTTTTCCCTAGCAAGAATCATTCGTATGCCCTGTGTTCATTTATATTCTTCTGTTATGGTTTGGTTGTAATCCAGGGTTTTCTGACTGATTAGCTATGCACTGCTTGTTTCAAACCAGTGCAAACTCCAGCATTCTCCTGGTCTTGTTGTTTCTTTTTCATGTGTAACATTATGAGGTTTCCTAACTTCTCCTGGAAATGTGGTTATTACTGCATACAAAGTTTAGTTGAGCCTTGAAAAAATAAAAATATTACCTCGTAACAAGTCTACCATCATATGCCACAGAAATCATCTCTCTCCTCTAGCTGAGAGAAAAAAAGAAAAATTCAAAATAAGAAAGTAAAAATTGAATTCTCTATTAATTATTTGATAACAAAACCTTCCTAAATGTTTCAAAGTATTGTTACTTAATGTCAGATTTTGTTCATTGCCTCAAATGTAATCTCATATATATGTAATCTCATATATATATTTATTTATATATATAATATATATTTCCAATATATATCTTTCCAATCCAAATAGGTGTAATTATTTTTATAATAGCAACAATTTGCATATAAATTATATATTAGAAAGAAGGATTATTTGCCTCCCTCCCCAAAGCAATGGTATATAGGTTTCCACTTTTCCTTCTATTCTATTACTCTAAATTCAGGTGATACGATCTCTCTTTAAACTTCTCTCAGGATTACTTTGCATTGCTCGTTATTTGTTCCTTGAAAAGGCTTCTGCAGATGAAAGGTTATTTACTATAGCCCTTGTACTTGCTAAAACTTAATAGGAAAAATACTTGTAAGTGGCACAGTGGTATCTGTCAGAGAGGCAATAATTTGGTTTCAAAAAGCTGTCTGATCCTTTTTCTTTTCCTTAGACTCTGCCTCCTGATATAAAATTGCATATCAGTGACTTAAATGGACAAAAAGCAAGTGCCTGTAGCACCCTGACTCAGAAGGTCTCAGCCTTCCGTTTTTCCATGTGGATCCTTCTAAAGGTGGGGAGCCACATACCCCTGGGCAAGGAGGTGGGGCATGCAGGTGTTTCAGCAATTCCGGGAGGTAGATGTGTGGTTTGAATGGTCTCCAGGCCATCTTTTTTTTTTTTTGAGACGGAGTCTTGCTCTGTCACCCAGGCTGGAGTCCAGTGGTGTGATCTCGGCTCACCGCAAGCTCCACCTCCCAGGTTCACGCCATTCTCCTGCCTCAGCCTCCTGAGTAGCTGGGACTTCAGGCGCCCGCCACCACGCCCGGCTAATTTTTTGTATTTTTAGTAGAGACGGGGTTTCACCATGTTAGCCAGGGTGGTCTCGATCTCCTGACCTCGTGATCCTCCCTCCTTGGCCTCCCAAAGTGCTGGGATTACAGGCATGAGCCACTGTGCTCGGCCTGAATGGTCTCCAGGCCATGTTGATGCAACAGTGAGGAGAGGGTGTGGTTTCTCCTTCTTTCTTTGAAAATCATGGCCCTTGTTTAGGTGGAGAAAATGTTTCAACAGTGCATTTTGGAAAGAGAATTAGATAACCCCCAAGTTCTCTTTAAACTGATATTTTAGATGTACTTTATAAAGATATTGAGAGTTTCAGATAGCTTATTCTTGATAGCCTCTTTGTTGTTAATGATGGCAACTAAGATTCTGGATCCCACACAATGGGATTGTCAGGAAGGGAGTCTATTCTGCCACTGTTCAATAAGTAGGTGCCCATCTGCCTGCTATGAAGAGCAGCATTCAGAGGAAGTGGGTCCATAAAAACCACCTCCAAGAGTCCTGACAAAGCTTGGGTAGTTTTTGATGGCCTATAGGCACTTTCTGTACTTGGCCTGTGTGGTTTTTGAGTGGCCAACTTGGGTCCCTTTGGTTTCTGGGTTTACTAAGGCAGCAATAAGTCTGTGCATAAGGATCTTCCAGTTTTTCTTATTTTTTGAATTATTTGTGGCTTCCTTGTCTAATACTTACCCCCTTCACCCTAACCACAGCACCCATGGCCTTCAATATTATACAGCCTTAATATACAACCTTGGCCTCTTCAGTCTAGTGCCCCCTAGCTTCCTGACATGTATATTGCTTTCCAGCCAAATGTTCACTGACTTTCCTGAAAGCTTTGCTTCCTTTCTTGATTCTAGGACTTTGTCCATGTTTCTCATCTTGTATAAAATGCACGTCTATATGTTGCTGAATCAGTTTATCTCAGGGCACTTCCCAATTCAGCGAATGGCATCATCAAGCACCCCGTTGCCTGGGAAAAAACATAGGGGTCTGTTTGATTTCTTCTTTTCCCTTCTTCCACCATTTGTCAACAAGTATCAATTATGTTACCAAAAAATGTTACCCAGATTCCAAGAACTTACCATCTCCCCAGTGCCTATTCTCGTCCAAGCCAGCAGCTGTCCTGGATGGCCGAAGCAGACAGCCCTCCAAGTGGTCCCTCTAGTTCCATTTATGACCCACATGAATAATTCTCCATTCAGAAACCAATGTGATTTTGTAAAAGTATAAATCAGATCATTTCAGTCCTTGCTTAAAACCCCACAGTGGCTTGCAATGGTTCTAGGTGATCTGGTCTCTGGTGCCTCCTCAGCTTCACTGCCTACTCTTCTTTCCTGGATTATTATATTATATATTCCTGCTCTGTGGGCCTTCTTTCTGTTCCTTGGACAACTGAAGTATAGATATCCCTCAGAGAGTTTACATGTATGGCTCAATCTGTGTAGAATCTACTTAGCCCCAAATGTCTGCCTCTTAAAATTCAGGACTGAGCTCAGATGTTACCTTCGCAAAGAGGATGTCCTGAATTATCATGTAGAAAATAATTCCTTCCCTGAGAAACTCCATATCCATTGGTCTGTCTAGTTTTGGCTGAAATTCTCATGTACTTATCATTTGTTTATTATCTGTCTTCTCACACATAAAGAGGGATATTAATTTTTTTGTTACGCACTCACTGGATCGTCAGTGCTCAGCTCAAGGCCAGCCTATAGATATCGATCCCCAGAGAGAAAGAGTCTGAAATGCTCCGGCTTTCATGAATGTTCATAGCTTTAACTTCTCTTATGTACCTACCCTAGATTTGTGTGCTTTCCTCCCCTCTTATAGTTAAAGCTTTTCAAGGGCCTGTGTTCTACTCAAACTTTTTTCCCTCAGAGTACTTTTTGTGAAGTAAACACTGAGCCAATATTTACTGAATTCAATTATCCCGTTTTTATTAAAGGAAATTGAGTAACAAATTTAAGTAGCATTCTATAGTATCTGAGAGAATTAAAAAGAAGTAACAACAGCCTCAAACAGGGACTACACTCAGTGTACTCATTTCCAGGTGTTCATTCTCAGATGTGCTTTTGTTTCAGACCTCTTATTCAAAAGCTCAGTCTGCAGAAGCTGCAAACAGTTGATTGGTTCAAAAGGAAATGAAGTAGGACTGGAAAATAGTTGAGCAAAAGAAAATTCTTGTATCCTCCAAGGCTTAATTAGTAATTCCTAGGTGTCATGAATTCCTGACAATACGTAGGAAAAGGCATGGATTGGTGGTTTAGGAAGCAAGATGGCAGCCTCTAAGCAAGTAGAGGAGTGATAAGAAGGAGATTGATGCTCAAAATTCAACTTCTGAGTCAGTCTAAGGAGGATATAGAGGTAACTTTCTGATTGTCTATACTGATATCAGTTACTGTGCTCTCTATGGCAGATAAAGAAAAGACACTCTCAGCCCTCTGTAATGTGTAAATTGCTTTTAGACACTCTCTCCAGGAAAGCAAGATGGTGTCAGCTTGGAAGCTGTTAGGCTGCCAATCCTATTGTCAGGCAACCAGGATATTTGAATTCAGATGTGTTGAAATTCCATTTGTGAGTTTTCCACTACAAATCCCTAACATATAGAGAGACCTCTGGCTAGAAAACGAGTAAGCTTCACACGTCAAATCTCTTTTCAAATATATTTTAAATGGCCCTGCTCAAAGAATCCTGGAAACAAGTTACAAATTGAAGTATTCAACAAGGCTGAGGACAGGTGAGAGGGAGAATACAGTTATTTCAGGAAGTACAACAGTCATCCATTTTGTCATGATGGAGTCATTCTTTCATTTTTATTCATTCAAAAAATACTGGTTGAAACACAGGGTATCACAATGCTTAAGAATTTAGGTCTGAAGTCAGAAGGTTGGATTCAAATCTATTGTGATGGTTAGTTTTATGTGTCAAGTTGTTTAGGTCAAGTTATTCAATTAACCATGAATCTAGGTGTTGTGAAGGCATTTTTGTAGATGTGCTTAACATCTACAGTCAATTGACTTTAAGTAAAGGAGATTATTTTGATAATCTGAGTGGGCCTTATCTAATCAGTTGAAAGGCCTTAGGAGCAAAACAGGTTTCACCAAGGAAAAAGAAATCCCTCCTGTGGAATGCAGCCTCAGCGCCTGCCTGGAAGTTTCTAGCCTGCTGCTCATCTGCCCCACAGAGTTCAGACTTGCCCAGGCTGACTATACAATCACACGAGACAATTTTTTGAACTCTCTGTTTCTTTCTGTCTCTCTCTATCTCTGTCTCTATGTCTCTCTGTCTCTCAGTTTGTTTTGTTTCTCTGGTAGAGCCCTGGCTGACAAATCTATTAACTGAATTGAACTTGGGAAAATATCTTATCTTCTCTGTTCCTCAATTTCGTCATCTGTAAAATAAAGATATCAAGAGTGTCCATCTGTATCCATCTCACAAGCTTTTTATGAAAATTAAGTGAGTTAATAAATATAAAGTCCTTAGACTGGGAACTGACACACGGTATGTGTGCTTCTTAATTATTAAGCACCTAGTGTTTGCTTAGTGTAGCTGCTGGGGAGAAATAAGAATAAAAATGAGATATGCCTGACATTAAGAAGTGTGCCATTCCTCAGAGGCTTCTAAGTCATAATAACAAGTAAACTTAATCAGAATATGACCCCCAGTGCATGCTCATAATTAGGAAAAGGTCAGCCTATAATGTTAATAATCCTACTAATGAGGATAGATAATATTTCTCTACTTTGTGCCAAGTATGATACAGACAATTTCATTTGTTCATTTTTACACATATCCTTTATTCATTTATTATTTCATTTAACAAATACCACTGGATGCTTATTATATATTTGGCACATTCTAGATGCTGAGAATATAGTAGAAAATAGACAGAAAAGATCTCCTGCCTTATAATGTATATTGCAGTAGGAGATACACAGACAAGAAGAATGTGTAATATAAAATCCAGTAGGTATGAGTTTTATGAAGAAGATAAAGCATGGTAAGAACAGCCTGGTGATGCTAAAGCTGATGCCTGAATCATGAAAAGGGACAGTTTTGCAAATATTTTTTGGGAGATGACTTCATGTAGAGAAACAGTAAGTGTGAAGGCCCTTAGATTACAAGCAGCTTGACTTAGTGGAAGGAAGGAAAGAAGACCGTGTAGCTGGAGCAGAGTGTGCAATGAGAAGAGTAGTCAGGAACTGATGTTGGGAAAGAAAGGAAGTGGAGCCCAGATCTCAGGATCCTATAGGCCATGCCAAAGGTTTTTATTTTGTTCAAAGTGTGATGTGAGTATAATGATGCATTTTGAGTAGAAAATGCAGACATTTATCATAGACATGGGTAAAGTCTATGGGCTATGGTGGTGTTGGGCAGTGGAGAGAAGAGTGAAGTGTAGGTACTGCACAGGAGGCCATTGGGGTAGAACAGGTGAGGGAGGCGAGAACTGGCACTCAATGGTAGACATGGAGGGGGTGAGAAGTGGATGAAATTCAGGATGGATCCAGGGGATAGAACTTTGGGGCCTGAAATGAAGTTGCAGTTGCTGCCTTTACATCTTTAAGCTTCACAGAACCCCAGAGTCGTCACTGCAAGTTTCCCTGCTATTACACTCCCCACCCACTAGTCCCTGCGTCAGTTGGACCAGCTATACTCTAGCAGGTCCTCAACCCAACAGGTTTCACTTCCCTTTCAGCCTGTGAAATTATTCAAACCAGTTAATCATATTCTCCTATGGGAAACAGGGGTCACTGCACCCTCTTGTTACTGCAGAGTCTCTCCCCAGCAGCCCCTGCTTGTTCACTCTGTTCCAGCATGCAACCCTGTGGGACCCTGCATGGTATGCATGGTCCTTTATCCTGGGCTGTGAGAATGTATGACAAATCAACTACTGCTGCTTTCATCTCCAGTGTTGGGTTGCTTGTATTTGTCCATGTTGTGCTGATTGAAGCAAGGAATCCCTCCCTCACCAATGGAGTGAATAGGAGGCAATCAGAACAACGGATGGCAAAAGCAGGATGGCCCAACCACTACCAAGAACTTGTAGCTTTAGTTATCTGCTCTTTGCTAACCAGCTGGTTCTGGATAGGGCCAGAATGTCTGCACTATGAGTGACTGGATGGAGACAGAAACTGAAATCCATGGCTTAATGCAGCCAGAAACCAAAATACACTGAGGAAATTTGTACAGAAAGAAAATAAGTAGGTGAGGGGAGCCCACCCTGCAGAAAAAGACAGTGTTATAGCAGAGGCTGGTTTCTATTCCCCAGCCTCTGGGCTGTAGGCCAGCACTGTTTTGCTGCATCACTGGGCTGCCTGTGGCTTTGTCACAACACAGGCTAATCCTCAGGGTTAGAAAAATACCCCAAACAACAAAACACTCATGGTATCCCTGTGGCACAGCAAAGGTGTTTATGCAAACCTGACTTAAACCCAGGGCCCTTAAACCATAACGATTGCCACCTGGGAGGCACCTAAGCCTAACAATACTGAGGCTCTCTGGAAGAAGACTTTTTATAAATATAGGCAGAGTAGAGGGGACCCTCCCCATTGAAGTATATCCAGTGACAAACAGAAAAAAAGAGGGAGAGAAAGAAACCTGGATACAGCAGGAGAGAAAATTTAAACATATGTGCATATACATGTTTAAATTTAGGTAATTTATATATATGTAATTAAATTAAAACATAGGTCCACAATTTGGCCCAATTTGAAATTCAAAATTTACTAGAAATAATTTAAACAGCAAAAAGATAAAGCAGTGCTAATTGGCTTTAGTGTCTCTATGATATAGGTTCTGAATTCACTTTAACATCTGTTGAAATTAACAATTCATGGACCTTCATGTACTTCAACACTGGGGCTCAAATTATTGTTATATCTGGGGGGGGGTTTCCACTAACTTTAAACAAGTTACCGCTATAATCTTGGGAGAGTTACTGAATATAAAATAACAAACAGGTATGCCTCACCTTAACCATCAAAGCTATTGCTTTGGTAAATAAATTCCCATGGTCATAGCACCCATTGCTCTAAAATGTCTCACAGTAAGCATGGATAATCTGACTCAATCAATAAATAATAAAAATTAAAATTAGATTAAGTCTTTGGCACCTAAAAATTGGCTTGACAAAATGGAACTACATAACCCCCCTAGTTAATATCATTAATATGGCCCAATATAAACATGGATTTTAAAGGATCAAACCTCATTATATAAGACCTAATTAGTAACAGGATGATTATCTCCACTACTTCTCCATTTGACAGCCCAATCTTGTGCTTTCTTATACCTAGAAAGAATAATAGAAGATTGTAGATCACTATAGTCTTAATCCTGTGGTTGCATCTGCTAAGGTCCCCATACTCAACACCAAATATTATTGAAATTACTTTTTAAAAATCTAATCAGCAATCAGTAAATATTTTGCTATTATAGGTTTAGTTAATGCAGTCTATTCAGTGCCTATTTTAGCAGCCTCTGAGATGCAGTTTGCCTTTCCCTCTGAAGGGACCCAACACACCTTTACCAGGCTGCCCATGGAGTACACCAGCAGCTTTGCCATTGCACACAGTCTTTGCAAGGAATGTCTTCAATGCATCTACCTTTCCCAGAAGCACTGCTATGAAAATATATTGATGACATCCTCCTGAGGTCATTTGACACATTAATTAAGGACATGAAAATATAAAATAGCTTATAAAAAGGGAATAGGCAATTGCCCCACATAGTATAAAGCCCTGCCACCTTGGCTACATTTTTGAAAATTATTGGTAAATCAAGAGATGTTTCATTCCTGACAGTATCAAAAAACAAACAGCTATTGACCTTTTCAAATGTTAATACAAGTCCATTTTTTTAAGTAATTTTGGGATTCTGAAGGCAGCATAGTCCACATTTTAAATTTTTACTTGACATATTTAGGCTGTCACTTGAAATCAGCCCACCTTGAATGAGCCCCTCTCAACGAAAGATTCTAGAATCTGTCCAGTTGAAATAATCAGGAATTTCCCTTAGTGCCCTTACAGAGTCCTTTGTTGTAGAGCCTTTAGTAACATTCCTTATGCCACTGGAGTCGCTGGCTTACTTACGATGGCCGTAGTTAGTTGTCCATGGACTTCTAATTCAAGAAGCTGCCTTTCCTCAGACCTGCACTATATATCATTAGAGCGGTAATAGCTGGCCACTTACTGGGTTCTCCTGGAAACAGAGGCTTTAACAGACTGTGAACCTGTTACCCTCCATATCCAGCTGTCCATTATGCCTTATGTCACCCTCAAAGCTCAGCATGGCTGCCAAGGTCTCTTTGCTACAGGATGGGGCCAAATCTGGGCCATCTGTATATTCTACTTGCAGGAGAGGATGGCCTTCTCTGTCCTTAATTTCTTGCCATGTTTTGGCACTGGAGAAAGACACCACTTTTCCAGAACCCTTGGCTACCCAGGAAACTCCTTGGAATTAATGGAGTTATTTGCAATGAGATTTTGTACACTTCACAGATAGAATTGCCATCATCCTATGTGATGGAGCCGAGTGGAATGTTGCTGGTTCCCATCTCTTAACCAAGACAGCCCTGATGAAGGATGGTACCCAAGGATAAGCACAATTGGCCAACCTTTACAGTCATCTTACCTAACTGGATGTTCTGCCCAATAAATGGCCCCATCTGCACATTTTTACATACTCTTGGACTACTGCCTAAGGGTTGCCCCCTTCAGGATAAAAAACTTTGGAAATATCTTGCCTCATAGATACCAAAAATATAAATCAAGTTAAGAGGTGTCTCTACATATACTAAGGCCACAACACGAGTCTTCACCAGTGCACTCCTTAGCTCCTGTGAAGTAGTTCCAGACATCACCAATGTTGACAAGACACTCATTCACTTCTCAGAATATACAATGCTGGGCTCTTGAAGAAGACATTCAATGGAACTTCCACTTTTACTATAAACCAGGCAACTGGTTTCACTGTGAGGCCTAATGAGCTCCCCAGATAACTCCTGTTTAAATTATCAAGTAGTAAATGGACCCTCTACTGGGTATCACTATTGCCATAGGTGTTGATTAATCTCAATTCACACCCCTAGGGATGTGCGCTTCCTCCACTTACGCCCCACGGGTCTATCAATTATCTTCAGTGGCCATAAAGGGAGCTACCTCTAAGTTCATGTTCTTGATGTCTACTCCACCATGTGGCCCTATCCTTCCTGGTTAATGCTGATGACCCTTCCAAGGGGAATGCTTCCACTCTCTAAAAATCTTAGTTATCAACAAGGTTTAAATTAACCTCAAGTTATCAAGGTACTGAATGTGGTATAAGGGTTAAAATTAAGATGCAATATGAAGTGCTGTCTTGACAACCTTGTGCTTCACAGGGCCCCAACCCCGAGCCCAAGCCCCCTGCAATCCTCAGATATGCCCCCATCCAGCTAGCTCTCACATCAGTTGGACCAGCTCTACCCTATCCAGTCCTTAAGCTAATGGATTTCACTTCTCTGTTGGTCTGAAAAATTATTCAAACAAGCCAATTATATCCTCCCACTGGAACCAGGGGTCACCCCAGACTCTTGTTACTACAAAGCGTGCTTCCCACAGCCTGTTCTTGTTTACTCTGTTCCTGAATGCAACCCCAATGTGGCCCTACACAGCATTTAGTGTCTTCCTCCCTGGGCTGTGAATATATGTGACTAATAAACTGCTGTCATTCTCATTCGCCCAGTGTTGTGTGTTTGCCATCTTCATACTATTTAGGGAGGGGGTTTCTTCCCTCACCAGTGGGGTGAATAGGAGGCTATCAGAACAGGAGCCAGCAGTATTTACTGATGGTATGTATGTGAGATGAAAGGGAAGAATCAAAAGTGTTATTTAGATTTTTACCTGAAAAAATATAAATAAATGTCCATGCTATTTATTGAGAAGGGAAAAGAGAGAGGAGAAACAGCTTTGGAGAAGGAAATTAAGAATACAGTTTGGAGAAATAAAAGACTATATTGTCAAACAAGATGAAATGGGATAAATAGGGTTTTGAGAAGTGATTAGGGAGAAATTACTTCCAGTTGGAGGAATAAAGACAGGCTCACATGAAAGGAGGTATTTAAACGGAACCTTGAAGGGTTGAAAAGATTTTTGTCACTAGTGGTATTGGAATTATACATCATAACAGAAGAAAATGTTAAACTAAGTCAGCAAGGTAGAGAAGCCCAGAAGGACAAGTGATTTCAGCTTGGCTGATTGGAAGTAGGAGCCAAGGCTATAATATTATTCTGGGATCTTCCTTATTGAAGACCTTGAGTACTAACTAAGTCCACATTGAGAGTTTACGTTTGATCAGGAAGGCATTAGAATGTGTTGAGATTTACCCAGGAGTGATTAGGGTTGTGTGTTCTGAAGATTAGTCTCCCAGCTGTGTAATGCCCAGCTTGGGAAGGAGTATGGTGGACATTGTGAGTGTAGGTAGCGATTGTTGCAATTGTCTGTGATCAGAAATGATGAAAGTCTTCCTAGAATGGAATCAGGAACAGATGTGAGAGGCATTTCAGGAAGAGGATAAAAATGAAAACAATTTGAATGGGTCTTGGTGGGTGAAAGGGAGAAGTTCAAGGTTTTCATTTCTGGGCAACAGGAAATTATGTAGTTGCCAGCAAATATGAAGATGCTGGGAGGAGAACCAGGTCTGAGTCTAAGAAGATTTTAGTTTCAACATGTTAAGTCTGAGATGCTACTGGGATTTTTATATTGAGGTGGTTGGAAATAGGGGCTACTCCTTTGGCAAGAGATTAGGTTCCCAGTTATCTGCTCACAGAGAGGAGCTACAGCCTGGGCAAGATGACCCTGAAGGAGCAGACTGAGAAGCTCTTCTGGCATCATTCTCTCCCACTTTCTCTTATTCCCTCCATTCCAGCCACGCTGGCTCCCTGCCATTCCAGGAACTCACTGAGCACGTTCTCACATCAGGGCCCTTGGGCTTGCTCTTCTCATTCTTAGATCTCTCTTCAGAATCTGCACAGATCACTGCCTCTCAATTTATTCAGATCTTTTCTCAAATATTCCCCATCTAAGAGGCTTCAGCTGACCATTCTATATAGAACGGCACTCTTTCTTCCTTCTGCTGTCATTCTTAGCCCCTTGCTCTGCTTTTTCTTCAGAGCACCAATGAATATTACATATTTATATTTTGTGTGTCACTACCTTCATTAGAACATAAGCTCTCTGAGGGCAAGGTCTTTGTTCTAGTTAATGTTCCATCTGTGTGTCTGGTACACAGTGTACATAACATTTCTGTGTATTTGGCAGAAGGGAAGAAAAGAGGGGGAGAGAAGAAGATGGGTGGGAATGGGATCAGAGGTGTGGGTAGGCAGCACTTTGCTTCTACTCTGTAGTGGACATCTTGTTTATCTGTTCACTCCTTTCCCTTTGCTGGTGGCATCCTGGATTTTCTCTGGATAACCATCCTGACTACTGTCAGCCTAGGGTTCAGGTGGCGGTGAGTCTGCTCCAGATCTGTGTGGCATGTGATTCAGATCTGGCTAGTCAAAGCATCAAATTCAAGGGGATTGGCGCAGGAATACACACCTGATCCACTTCCCCCCACTGACATCGCGCTGTAGCATGGTGATAAATAGGCCAGACTCTGGATCCTGACAGCTGGGCTCAAATTCTACCTCTGTCACTAGCTAGATGAGTGACTTCGGTAAGTTATCTCACTCCTCTGTCTCTCAGTGTAATACAGGATTGTTGTGAAGATCAAAGGAATTAGCACTGAGAAAGCTCTTAGACTGGTGTCTGTCACAGAGTAAGAGCTATAAAAGTTTTATCATCTGGTGAGGAAAGAGAAGTGCTCCTTTCAGTGGAACTCAAAGCCAAGATGCTACAGTCTTGGAGCTGCTGGGGGTCATCTTGCCACCACATGGACCCTGAAGATGAAGCCCCATGGGGGAGAACAGAACTGAATGGTGGAGAGATGCTGACTCCTGATGACACCTCTTGACTCACTTAAGTAAATTTGAGTTGGCTTATAAGTAAGTTGTAATGGGAGATTCGCAATCAGTACGACATTCTTGAAGGCAATGTGTCTCTTCAATTTGATGTGCATGTCTTGCTTGCTGGCTTCAGGTGATTCTGTGACTTCTTTAATTCTCCTCTGTCAATATCTCCCAGTTCCTGAAAGCACCAAGCAGCCTGGCTCTTTTATTTTTTCCTTTGGTAATTGTTTTTGTTATTCCCTGAACTCCTATTTGCTCTTCTACTTTGATGTGCTAGACAGGAGGGACTCCGGATCCACATTTTATCCTTTTTCTCAGAGGCCAGAGCAAGGTCACCCCTCATGCCCTTTGTCTTAGGCCTGACTCTTGTTCTTTTTTGTTTTGTTGCTTTTCATGCAGAAAATACACACCTCCTTCCACGTTATTTTTCTGTCCCCTCACCCCCCTGTCAAATGCTGCTTCAGAAGAAGAAAGAAGAAAGATAGGAAAGGAAGAAACAGATATGTGTCCAGAGCCTTGCCCTTTTCAAATTCAGTTTCATGATCCCCTTATTCACTTATTCCTCCCAAGACTCTCCTTCCTGCCCCCTGACCTAGTCTACTGACACCACAGAGGAGACAGGGCTGTGGGGGTTATTATTCTTAGCTTTATTTGTTGGCATTCTCCCTCATAACTGTATCCACTCAATTCCCAGCACAAAGCTTTAAGCCCCGTAGATGTTCCATGCTGGCTTCTCATATTGACTGGCTCTTCCTCTTCTGAAATGGGAGCAAGGAGAAGTTGAATGAACACACAGAACCATCTTGAGCCATACAGGAGGGAATTACCTCATTAAAGGAGGAGGTGAGGCCCTCTTCTGAGAGTAAGAAGAAAGTGAGGGAATGTGGCAATGATGTGGAATTCTTGGGATGGAAAGTAGGGAGAGTTTCAACCAGAGATCTTGAAAGCACTGCCCTGAAGCAGGACAGGTGTTCCTGTGGGTGGTGCTGGCTCCACCAGCGCTGCCGGCCCTGCTGACCTAATGGGCCTCTTGTTTAGTCCATTCTCTCACCCTGCATGTCTAACCTTGGTTTCTCTGGGTCCTCAGATATATCAAGCTCTATTTTACCTCCAGGCCTTCACAGATGCTTTTCGCTATGCCAAGAAAACTCTAACTTCATGTCCTTCTTAGGTGTCACTTCTTCCGGGAGCCATCCCTCCCTTCAGGCCTTGGTTAGCTCCTCTTGCTATTTGTTCCTGTAGCTCCTTAAACTTCCCCATAGCAACATACATTGCACTTGATTGCTATTAGTTATAAAATTGTCTTTCTCCACTGCTAGATCACGGGCTCCAGAAGTACAAGAAGGCATGTCCTCCACATTTAATCACCACTGTAACCCCAGGACATAGTCCATTTATTGGCCATATTTGGTACTCAATCAATGTTTGCTGAGTGAATAAACATTGACGTGAATCTTAAAATACTATCAGGGCAAGAGGTAATTGTAACTCTTCTCTTTTCCAATGGAATTATAGCTGCTTCATCTGTGGCCCATTTTCTCCCATATCACATAAAGCTAGGAGAGGGGATCAGGTCCATTGATACCTCTATGCATAGCATGTCTGAACAAGAGCAATTAACATAGAATCACCCAAAGGCAATACCCTCATATAAATTCTTGCTTTGTAAAATGAAAAAAAAAAAAAGGATAGTAAATCTAATATATTTATACTTAAATAGGATATTTACACTTCAGTACGAGAGTTTTTCTAATATAAAATATTTTTTTTCTCCAAAAAGGCAACTATTTTATCCAGAAAATACTTCATCTCCAGACTTCACATTAGATGTGGATGTGTAGACTCCTCTATTGGGCTGGAATAGACCTGGTGACCTGCAGACAGCTGCTTCTACAGTCCATTACCTACATTCCGAGCTACCTAGTCTCAGCACATTCACTTTCTGCTATGATAAACTCTGCTTTCTCTATCCCTGACCTCTGCAATCTTGCTGGGAATAGGAGGTGGGGCAGAACTGAAAGTCTATGTAAGTGGAGGGGGCAGGGAAGAGAGGCCTTTTACTGTGACAAGTCACACTGCATAAAAGTGATTTGTGTGTGCACAATAGCTTTCTTTCTAGTCTCCTTCTGACACTTGGGAGTTTGGTTCATCATAGTTACTCATCTACCTTAGCCAAGAAATTACAAATGAAGCGGAGAGAAAATATGAGTGAGTAAGTGAGTTTGACAGGCAGAGGTAAAGCAAAAACAACAATGACTGGTGCCGATATAACAGTTTTCAAAGTTGACATTTGAGGTTTATGGTGCTTTTGTTAATGAGATGTTTGAGTGGAGAAACAATAGTGCTCAAGTTAAGTTCAACTAAAAACTTAAAATACCTTTATACCTTTTCGTTTTTATCTTGTCTTCTAGGGACAGACTAAGAGAAATCTGTTCTTGGTGGCAGTATCTGTGACAACAAACTCCTTTCATTTTCTTACTTTTATATACATGATAGACAACACTGAGGAACTTTTGATTTCCTTTCTACATACATAATTAAGCACCCGGAGACTGCCTCCTACTCTTGAAATGACTTGAACCCATAGCAAGTTATTCTGGGATTGAAGGGCAATACTGTGGGTGGGGACTGGACATAATTAATCCCCAGAGAACTCAGATATTTAGACTAAAGAAGAATCATATTATGTTAATCTTGCATAATCAATTATTCTTTTTCATAAGGTTTAACTCTTTGATGGAAGAAGTTATGAATTCAAGAGAAATAATTCGAAGAGAAGCAAGAAAGGATGAGACCCTAAGTCCACAAATATTTTTCAGTGCCCACCATATATAGGGCATGACCTGAGGCCCCAGGTGGGGGAAGCAAAAGCCTGAAAAGGCAATGCTTGTTCTCCCTGAAGGTTTGCACAGACAACCCACGTACCTGTGTGTCTATCACTCAAGGCAGGGTCTCGCCTTTATTGACTGTCTTAAAGTTAATCCCAGTCTGTGGATACACAAACTTAGCAGAAAAATCCCAGGGGAAACCAATTTAGGGGAAAAAACACATATCTGGCAAGACCGTAGCTTTTACTGTTCAAGGGACAAGAGGTTAGCTATTTTCATACCCCATGAGCCAGTTTCCAGTGATACTCTGATTATCATATAAAGAAAGATTACTTCCTTTCTCTAAAAAATTTGACTAATCAAGATGTTTTAGGATTCCTGGCTACTTTTCCCCCTATTTTTGTTCTGAATTAATTGTTAAAAGTACAATAAATAATGTGAATATTTTTCAGCACTTTCTCTCATTGGTCTGTGTAGACCTGCTTCTAGAGCTCTTATGGCAGTAACTGCTGAACCTGACTGGTTGTTAAAGTTGGCTTGGTAGCTTTATAAAAATCCAGATCTGTAAGTCAGTCCAGATCTACCTAGTTAGAATCTCTAGAAGTGAAACCCAGATATACATATACATATGTAATTTTCTTTTTCAAAAAGCTTCTCAGGTAATTTTGATAATTAGCTGATACAGAGTCTATATTATATATTATGCTATGGAGTTTCTTGTGCAGTATTTTCAAAAATAGAAATGTATGTGAGATAAGAGTGTTCCTTTTGATACTGGTTAGAGAGCCCTGGGTTTGAATAGTAGATTCACCACAATTCAGCTGCAACAGGACTTTAGGCAATTTGCCTCATCTATAAAATTACCTAATGAGTTAATACTGTTACCTAATGAATAGAATTGCTGTGGGGAACAATTGTTAGAAATGTACACACACACACACACACACACACACACACACACACACACACACACACACAGTACTCCCCGCTTATCCTCAGTTTTCCTTTCTGAGGTTTCAGTTGCCTGCAGTCATCCATGGTCTAATTAAATTGAAAATTCCAGAAATAATTCCTAAGTTTTAAGTTGCCACCATTCTGTCACGATGAAACCTCATGCCATGCCACTTTGTCCTGCCTGTAACATGAATCATCTCTCTGTCCAGAATATCCACACTGTCTACATCGCCCGCCAGTTAGTCACTGAGTTGCCATCTTGGAATATAGTGCTTGTGTTCAAGTAGTCCTTATTTTACTTAATAATGGCCCCAAAGTGCAAGAGTAATGATGCTGGAAATTCAGATATACCAAAGAAAAGCCTTAAAGTGCTTGCTTTAAGTGCAAAGTGAAAGTTCTGCACTTTTTAAATAAAAAATTCTATGCCACGGTTGGTAAGATCTATGGTAAGAATGAATCTTCTGTCCATGAAATTGCAAAGAAGGAAACAGAAATTCATGCTAGTTTTATTGTTACACTTCAAACTGCAGGAATTACTGCCACAGTGCCTGATAGCTTTTATTACAGTAAATGTTATAATTACTCTATTTTATCATTAGTTATTGTTGTTAATCTCTTCCTATGCCTGGTTTATAAGTTAAACTTTATCATAGGTAGGTTTTTATAGAAGAAAACCCCACAGCCTATACAGGGATCGATACTATTCGTGGCTTCAAGCATCCACCAGAGGTCTTGGAATGCATCCCCCATGGATAAGGACTGACTATGGTGTATCACATTTTAAATGTTTTTATTACATGTAAATCTCTTATAAATGTAGACTTCTGAATTTTCTGTAAACAGTTCTTAAGATGGAGACTATATGGTCTCCATCTTTTCAATATATTATCATTCAGGACAGTACATAGCATATATTGGCTGCTCAAGAAAAAATCAGATTGATCTATTTGAAATCTCCATACCTATACAGGTATTTCAGGCTATATGAGGGCATACTGGACACTAATGAAAGTTAAAGAAAACAGTTCAGAGATTTGGTCACATCTTTCAGGTATGACTTCTGAAGGATATGTGGATACACATCCAATGTCCCCACTTAGCATGCCTGATTTTGCAAGGTAGAAACACTGGCTCACAGTAAAGAGCCAGGAAAGTAAGGAGGCAAAACACTATGATATTAGAGAAGTAATGATGAGATAAACACTTAGGGAGCATTGGTTCCAGTGCACGGTCATTGTTCGTTAATACTTGTACAGATCACTTATTAACCACCCAGAAAATTCACTTCAAGTTTTCAAGCTGCATGATACTCAAAATCATTACCTGAATATAGATTAGGAGATGCGGACTTGCTGCATAGAGAGTTAAACCACAATGTTGTAAACCACAAGCTTCATTGATTCTGAAAGTGGAGATTATTCCATGTATGACTTATCCCACCCTACTCACCCCATCATAATATTTCTTTTTCCAGCCTATTTTTGAAAGCCTTTAAGAAGGATTCAGCACTGCACACCAGAAGGACAAGTTGGAGTGCGAAGTATGTCACCTTAGGCAGTGGAAACTTTTGCCTTGGGTGCCCACTAAACAGTAACAATTGTGAGTTGGCAAGCCTTCTGGATCTGCTTCTCTAGGCATCTTTTAATCCCTTGCAGAGCCTAGTGTGGCACTTCCTTGCACAATAAAATGTCAATTATTTTAGTTTTTTTTTGTTGTTGTTGTTTGTTTTTAGTTTAAACTACCTGTCATTCAGGCTCATTATCTAATGGGATGGGGTTAGAAATTTACTCAGTACACTTCAGATAATCAAGATAAAAATAATGACTATCTTATAGCTAAATTTACCTTACCTGGGAGGCCCTTTCCTCCCAGGGTGGAAGATGGCTGCAAAAAGTTCCATTTACCAAGTACCTGAAGCTCAGTATCTTCTAGTATAAAATAAGATTTATATTGTGGTAAACATTTAATCCATTCAAAGTTCAAACTTCTTTCTCCCATCACAGAGGGCCTTGTCTGTCTCTATTCCGTGTGAGATACCCTCTGCGTGCAAGCAGATGCTTAAGCGTTCACATGGTAGTAAAGACCATTGTTTACTTACTGTCCTCTGGGATTTTGCCTGCATTCTCTGCAATATCTCACCCTATCTGGTCACTGAGCAAGCTAGCGGGTGTCCACTGATGTGTGGCTGGTCCTGCCTTGTGCTCTGAGCATTGTACTGGTATCAATATCTGCACTGATAGAGTCAGAGGTACCATCACCTCTGGTCATCCTGACCCTGACTTGATCCTGTGGCCTCTGTTCTTACTCACGCTTCTCTTAGCCTACAACTTCCCTCAGCACTCACATATCCCCCAGTGGAGCACATGGGGCTTCTATATCCTTGGGTTGGGGAGAATCAGGGGTACTGTTTCTATCCATCCACCTAGACATTCCCCCCAGACAATTGTACTTCTACCCCCATGCCAGTTGGAACCATAATGCTCTGGCATCTTGACCAACTCAGAATGTCTCTAAGGGGCTTGCAAACTGCCGGATAAATGAGAAGCAATACCTCTAAGGGGTGTTTCTACTGTACCTCTTCTCAGAACTTCAACTCTATAGTTAAGGATAGCAGAAATTTAAGACACTTCTGAGCCTTCTCTCTTTTCGTATTTTTTCTTCTTCTCTATGTCCTCATTTTCTCCCTTTCTTTCTCCCCCAGCTCAGCTCTTTCCCTTGACTCTTGATGGGCTCTGTGCTACTTTTCAGCTGGCAAGAGCTGCTCCTATATCCCATCTTCTTTATATCCTCTGAAGGGCCTCATCCACCCCTTCCTTGGTTGCAGGGATTATGAAAAGGCTGTAAGGAAAAAAATCTGGGTTGCTGCACAGTTGGCCCTTGCTAACTGTGGGTTCTGCATTTGTGGATTCAACCAACTACAGATTGAAAATATAAGGAAAAAGTGGATGATTGCATCTGTACTCACATTTTTTGGTCATTATTCCCTAAACAATATAGTACAACAGCTATTGCATATCATTTACGTTGTATTAGGCATTAGAGGTAATCTAGAGATGATTTAAAGTATATGTATATAAGAGGATGTGCATATCTTATATGCAAATGCTATGCCATTTTATATAAAGGACTTGAGCATCTGTGGATTTTGGTATCCTTAGGGAGGTCTTGCAGCTGATCTGCCACGGGTACTAAGGGATGACAGTGTTTTTTTTTCTAGGGCTGATATAAATAAGTACCACAATCCAGAAGGCCAGAGTATAAAATCAAGGTATTGCAGGGTTGGTTCCTCCTGAGGGTGAGGAGGGAGAATCTGTTCCAGACCTCTTTCCATGGTTTGTAGATGGCCATCTTCTGCCTGTATCTTTATATGATCTTCCCTGTCTATGTGTCTGTGTTTAAATTTCCTCTTCTTTTTTTTTTTTTTTTTTTTTTTTTTTGAGACGGAGTCTTGCTCTGTCACCCAGGCTGGAGTGCAGTGGCGCAATCTCGGCTCACTGCAAGCTCCGCCTCCCGGGTTCACGCCATTCTCCTGCCTCAGCCTCTCCGAGTAGTTGGGACTACAGGCGCCCGCCACCACGCCCGGCTAATTTTTTGTATTTTTAGTAGAGACGGGGTTTCACCGTGGTCTCGATCTCCTGACCTCGTGATCCGCCCGCCTCGGCCTCCCAAAGTGCTGGGATTACAAGCGTGAGCCACCGCGCCCGGCCTCCTCTTCTTATAAGAACACTCGTCATATTGAATTAGGGCCCACTCTAATGACCTCATGTTAACTTCATTAGCTCTATAAAGACCTAATATGCAAATAAGGGAAGGGGCCTTTCTATAAAGGCCTAATCTGCAAATAAGGGAAGGAAAGGAATCTGCAAATGTGGGAAGGGGCCTGTGCATTTGCATTTCTAACAAGCTGCTGCTGTGGACTGTCTAGATGAAGTGGCACCGATCTAGGGGAGGAAGAGAAGTGGGTGGGGGAATTCTGGGCATGGGGGACTTGCCAGGAACTGCAAGTGGCCCGGTATTGCTAACGTTACAGTGCATGTGGGGTGAGCAGTGTTAGCAGTGAAGAGTAAAATCATGATCATGGACATGAGGACACTAAGTGCCTTATTCTGTTTTAGGAGCTTCGACTTGGTGATGCTGGAGTCATGAGAGGATCACTGGAAGGATTTAGATGGGGGAGAAAGAGTATCAGATTTTCAATCTAGAAATAGCACTTTACCAGTAATGGGGAGTTTGGATCTGAGGGAAAAAGCTCAGAAAGTAGGAAGACCAGTCATTCTTGCTATGATTCCATGAAGAAAGGATGAAGACTCCAGCTAGGATAAAAGGAGACAGAGACCAGATTTGTTAAGAGGACAGTTTTGACAGCATTTGCAGGTACAACTAGATATGGAAACTCAAGGAGAAGAGGCGAGTTAGTGATGCCTCCTGTGATTTTTGATTTGAGTCATTGGAATGGGACAAGCATGATGGTGGAGGGAGGGAAATTCATAAGTTCACTTTTGGGATGTGTTGGGTTTAAAGCGCCTGGAAGATATTCAAGAAGAGATGCCCTATAGGCTGATCCACGCCTTGTGCTTATCCATGCTTTGTGCTTTATACACACTGTGTTTAGCACTCAACTAACGATGGAAGAGGCATTACGGTCCCAATTATACAAAGGAGGGGCTGGAATTCACAGAAGTTTTGTGGCTTACTCAATATCAAAGTCAATATTTTATATATATGATCCAAATCCAAAGATCCAAAATTTTGCAGACACTTTGGTACAGATTCAAGCAGCCCAGGGACCATGGCTCTTCACTCAGGACACATATTTCATACTTTTGTCCTAGGCCTAGAACCTTTAAACATTATACCTTTAAAATGAGCTTATACAGTGTGAATGTTTGAAATAACACTGGAGCCCAGGGTTGCTATTTGTTAGTCACGTGTTAGAAAATACACTAGCATTCAGTGAAATCTTAAATATATTCCAAATGACTATAATATCTATGTTAGAATTCACCACAGTCTTGGAGAACTCTCTGCTTCAAAGATTTATAATTTGGTCACGTTTGCTAAATTTCTTTTAAAGTTATAAGTTGTTAATGTTTTCTACTTATGAATACAATAATCTACATATTATATTGTAAAACAGTATAATTCAACTTTGGATATTTTAAGTTACAGAAGGGTAAAGCGAAAACTAGTGGCTTCTAACTTAAACACAGTTTCAAGCTAAGATAAGAAATTTTGTGGGCCATTAGTTCCTTAGCTATTTTCTGTAAGTGTATAAATGTACTAAACTGGTAAGATACTGAGATTTAAAGAAAAGCACAGTTATCTTCAATCTTCATGCAAAAGAGCGATCTATAATGAATGACTTGATAACTGAGATTCTATTCTAAGGGAATGCTGGAAGTCATTGGGTGTTTCTTGATGGAACCTAAGCTCATTACCCTCTGAGGGTGGGATACATAACATGGCCAAAAATCTGACTTTAGCTTTTGGATGGAGTGCTACCTTAGGAGACTGCTACAAGAGACTGGATGTTTTTTTCTATCAAGAAACATGAAAGAAAAAAGAGAGATTCAAAATATACTCTTCTAATGTTTTTTACTTGAGGAAGTAAGGCAGTGAAATGCATTTTCTGCAGACACAGATGTACGTGGGTGAATGTAAAAGGCAGAAAAATGAAAAGAATTGAAATAACATCCTATCTGCAGCTTTAAGTGAGCAAAACCAGAAACGGAAGTTACTTCTAATCTAAGTTAGAGTTGAGTCTAACTTAATAGTAGTTACTATGATGTAGTTTTAAAGAACCTCAACTCTGTATTCAGGAAGACTACCCTAAAATTCCACCAATTAGTATCTATGTGAGCTTGGGCATATTTCTTAACTTTTCTAGGCCTGAACTTTCTCAACTTATAAAATGAAAATAATATAGCCACTTCAATGTGTTGCTGTGCACAATAAATGTTTTCAAAGTGCGTAGCCTAATGTCTGGTCTGCTCATACTCAGCACAAACATTGACTCTTATTCTTACCATTTGGGCGTATCTAGGAAAATGCAGCTGACAGTTCATTCCAAGATACCTTGATTCTTTTTGTCCTGCCTTCTATTAGAAAATCACTGGCTGCTCTGAGGCTCTAGTTGAGCCCTACCTCAAGAATCCTCTTCTCCACCAACAAATTGTATTTGGTAAAAGCAGAGAAAGGGGTGTTATGGTATGGGATAGAGTCAGAGCGTGGACAACCTGTGGATCTGGAACATCTTCAAGTCTAAGTGGGGACCCCTCCCTTCTCCACAATGGGTGGGGCTTCTTTTTGGTCATTCTTCTTTCATCTCTCTCCTACATTCTCAGTGTCTTCTCCATTCTCTCTTATTTAGTTCTATTTATTTCTTATTTCTTTTCTAGTAATAGCCTGAGCTAATGAGAGTTAGGCTGACAATGTATTCACCCCAACTGGGCTATTAGCCCTGTGACACGGCCATTCATTTATTTAGCTCCATAAACCCTCAAATTGGGGAAGTGTGGATAGAAGCAATTCTTAATTGAGCTGTGCTGCATCAGTGCTGGGCTCTCATTCCTCCTCCATTTTTCTGAGTTCTCCTTGCTAACCCTTTTTTTGCTGCCATTTTCCTTTTGGTTCTCATCTTCATACATGGTTCTCTATTCTAGTCACTGGTGCAACTTCATCTTGCTGAGAGTCTTCTCCAACTGCTTCCATCCTTTCTGCTTCAGAAACTGAACTCTTCCTTAGCTAGTTTAAAAATTTTGTTGCTTATTCTGCATATAGTTATTACTATACTAAATTGGTATATTTGATTGTGTACTAAAAGTTGTATGTAGACAAATATTGAATATCTTCAAAAGTTATACTGATGAATACTGTTTCCACTTTTGGCAACCCAGCTTCCCCTCAAAGGGTCTGGATAATCCTGAGTTCTAACAGAGGCTTCAAACGAACTTCCATAGTTATCATCTTGGGGAAAGGATGCTTTTCTCACCATCCTGAGGAACATCTTCGCTGCTCACATCTGTAGTCTTTCGTAAGAGTGTACGCGTTGTGTTATTCCTTAAGGAAACATTTACATGCTGATTAGACAGTCTTATCTTTCTTCTTTCTTTCAGAGGCAGAATCATGCTATGAGCAATCCCGAAGCTTGGGCAATATTTGGGACCTCTTTAAGAAATGGAATACAAAGTTGCAAATATAAAATTAATATTCATCTAAAATAAAAATATATGACAGCAACTTACAATTTTTAAAAGCCGACAAAACCACAATCATCATACAGTTTATAAAAAAATTGTATCCCTTCATTAATTTACCACTTGACACACCAACGTTTTTTCTATATTATTGGTCATATGCTTTTTAATTGCCTATTTATAGGGCAAAGATTTTGTAATTCTCTCTGTATATATCAAGAAAAAAATAAAATCCATTCTTTCCTCTATTACAGTTGATGGAATTTGTCTTTCTATTGACAATTCAAAAAAGTGTGTTATTGCTACACTTTTTATTATTGGTAGTGTCATTCTAAGGCACATGAGAATACATAAAATGTGGATTCACTCACAGACGTATTTGCTGTTTGTAGCCTATCACAGGTTTGCGCCCTACAAACACAGGGATACTGATAAATTCTATTTGGTACAATTCCCATTACAAAGAAAATAAATATAAGAATCTTTATAATGGAATAATCTGCATTGGCTAGAATATTCCTGAAAGGCGAGAACTTCCATTTTGACTAGGCATTAGGCAGATTCCCTGCTTATAATTTTACATATCCAATGCTTGAAAGAATTTTCTACAGACTAGCTTCTGGCTCCAGGTGTTTCAAGCTTTGTTTCTCATGCACTCCCATCTACTTTTGGCGCCAGGCAGCATAGCCCACATTCATTTGGTGAGGTTATCTTTGGGATATATGGTACCTTCATATAACGAGGCTGTTGAGTTGACACAAAGGGCAATGGGAATTTTCCTAGAAGCCATTTCTATACTAGGATGATTGAAAATAGCAGCTATATAGCAAGTGACTGCACACTACATAAATATATTCTGCCAGATCCAAATACATCCTAAACTCAACTTACTTTAATTGGATCCCAAATTACCCATGGCCACTCCGATGCCCCTGAACACAAGGGCAAGTATAACAGAGGCGGAGTCAGAATGAAAAGAGAAAGTTGTCCTAAGTAATTGCAGTTAAAATGTCTCTTGATAATTTCACAAAATTACAAAAGCATATTGCTAGAGCCCCTCTCAAGGGCTGGGAAAAGCCTATGTGATTGCAGGGCCCTGACACTTAAGTTTCATTAGTCTTATGATAAGTCCATCTCTGCCTGTTACCTGCGTGCTTGCCTTTTCCATTCTTGCTACACTCCAGGTCTTTCTTTTTTCCTTCCTTATTTCTTCCATCCCTTTCTCCATCCCTCCCTCCCTCGCTGACTGCTACCCTCCCTCCGTTCCTCCCTCTCTTCCTTCCTTCCATCTTCCTTCTTTCATTGAAGAATGAGTAGAAGCATAGTGATTAAGAGAGGTTGCCTGAATTGACATTCAAGCTGCATTACTTATTGTGTCTTTGAGTGAGTTGCTTAACCTCTCTGAATTTGGATTACCTCATCTATTCAACAAGGATAATGATAGTACTAGTCACACAGGGTTGTTGAAAGAATTAAGATCATACGTGGAAATTATTTAGCTGACATCCTGAGTGTTCAATCAGTGTTAGCTGCTGTTCTATATATTGTGCTGTGTAGATGTATACAAAACAGAAGAGAGACCACACTCCTTGGGGATGTGAGACAAATGTAAATAAAAAATTATATAATGAACTTTTATAATTGGTAAATGCTCCCATAGCAGGTGCTGAATGTCCCAGCAAGATAACGTTGTGTGTTATGCCGAATAAGTGATTGAATCATGGGTTAAATGGATGGAGAACATTCATAGAAAAGGTGGGAGCTGAACCAAACCTTAAAAGCAATCAGATTTAGATAAACAAAAAGGAGGAAGATGAAGAAAATATATCTGTTGGGGGCTGATACAAGGAAAAGAAAGGCATGCAGGCTAGAAAATGTGTGGCTACTTATACTAAAATAGTAACTTTTGAACTATATTTCATTAGAACACAATAAACTAGACCATGGATTTAATCCATTAAATTTAATTTATGGCTATCTTTGTATCATTTCTTTCTTTCTTTTTTTTTTCTTTTTCTTTTTTTTATTATTATACTTTAGGTTTTAGGGTACATGTGCACAATGTGCAGGTTTGTTACGTATGTATCCATGTGCCACGTTGTTTTGCTGCACCCATTAACTCGTCCTTTAGCATTAGGTATATCTCCTAATGCTGTCCCTCCCCACTCCCCCCACCCCACAACAGTCCCCGGAGTGTGATGTTCCCCTTCCTGTGTCCATGAGTTCTCATTGTTCAATTCCCACCTATGAGTGAGAACATGCAGTGTTTGGTTTTTTGTCCTTGCGATAGTTTACTGAGAATGATGGTTTCCAGTTTCATCCATGTCCCTACAAAGGACATGAACTCATCCTTTTTTATGGCTGCATAGTATTCCATGGTGTATATGTGCCACATTTTCTTAATCCAGTCTATCGTAGTTGGACATTTGGGTTGGTTCCAAGTCTTTGCTATTGTGAATAGTGCCGCAATAAACATACATGTGCATATGTCTTTATAGCAGCATGATTTATAGTCCTTTGGGTATATACCCAGTAATGGGATGGCTGGGTCAAATGGTATTTCTAGCTCTAGATCCCCGAGGAACAGCCACACTGAATTCCACAATGGTTGAACTAGTTTACAGTCCCACCAACAGTGTAAAAGTGTTCCTATTTCTCCACATCCTCTCCAGCACCTGTTGTTTCCTGACTTTTGAATGATGGCCATTCTAACTGGTGTGAGATGGTATCTCACTGTGGTTTTGATTTGCATTTCTCTGATGGCCAGTGATGATGAGCATTTTTTCATGTGTTTTTTGGCTGCATAAATGTCTTCTTTTGAGAAGTGTCTGTTCATGTCCTTTGCCCACTTTTTGATGGGGTTGTTTGTTTTTTTCTTGTAAATTTGTTTGAGTTCATTGTAGATTCTGGATATTAGCCCTTTGTCAGATGAGTAGGTTGTGAAAATTTTCTCCCATTTTTTAGGTTGCCTGTTCACTCTGATGGTAGTTTCTTTTGCTGTGCAGAAGCTCTTTAGTTTAATCAGATCCCATTTGTCAATTTTGTCTTTTGTTGCCATTGCTTTTGGTGTTTTAGACATGAAGTCCTTGCCCACGCCTATGTCCTGAATGGTATTGCCTAGGTTTTCTTGTATGATTTTAATAGTTTTAGGTCTAACATTTAAGTCTTTAATCCATCTTGAATTAATTTTTGTATAAGGTGTAAGGAAGGGATCCAGTTTCAGCTTTCTACATATGGCTAGCCAGTTTTCCCAGCACCATTTATTAAATAGGGAATCCTTTCCCCATTTCTTGTTTTTGTCAGGTTTGTCAAAGATCAGATAGTTGTAGATAGGCAGCATCATTTCTGAGGGTTCTGTTCTGTTCCATTGATCTATGTCTCTGTTGTGGTACCAGTACCATGCTGTTTTGGTTACTGTAGCCTTGTAGTATAGTTTGAAGTCAGGTAGCGTGATGCCTCCAGCTTTGTTCTTTTGGCTTAGCATTGACTTGGCGATGCGGGCTCTTTTTTGGTCCCATATGAACTTTAAAGTCGTTTTTTCCAATTCTGTGAAGAAAGTCATTGGTAGCTTGATGGGGATGGCATTGAATCTATAAATGACCTTGGGCAGTATGGCCATTTTCACGATATTGATTCTTCCAACCCATGAGCATGGAATATTCTTCCATTTGTTTGTATCCTCTTTGATTTCATTGAGCAGTGGTTTGTAGTTCTCCTTGAAGAGGTCCTTCACATCCCTTGTAAGTTGGATTCCTAGGTATTTTATTCTCTTTGAAGCAATTGTGAATGGGAGTTCACTCATGATTTGGCTCTCTGTTTTTCTGTGATTGGTGTACAAGAATGCTTGTGATTTTTGTACATTGATTTTGTATCTTGAGACTTTGCTGAAGTTGCTAATCAGCTTAAGGAGATTTTGGGCTGAGACAATTGGGTTTTCTAGATATACAATCATGTCATCTGCAAACAGGGACAATTTGACTTCCTCTTTTCCTAATTGAATACCCTTTATTTCCTTCTCCTGCCTGATTGCTCTGGCCAGAACTTCCAGCACTATGTTGAATAGGAGTGGTGAGAGAGGGCATCCCTGTCTTGTGCCAGTTTTCAAAGGGAATGTTTCCAGTTTTTGCCCATTCAGTATGATATTGGCTGTGGGTTTGTCATAGATAGCTCTAATTATTTTGAGATACGTCCCATCAATACCTAATTTATTGAGAGTTTTTAGCATGAAGGGCTGTTGAATTTTGTCAAAGGCTTTTTCTGCATCTAATGAGATAATCATGTGGTTTTTGTCTTTGGTTCTGTTTATATGCTGGATTACATTTATTGATTTGCATATGTTGAACCAGCCTTGCATCCCAGGGATGAAGCCCACTTGATCATGGTGTATAAGCTTTTTGATGTGCTGCTGGATTCGGTTTGCCAGTATTTTATTCAGGATTTTTGCATCAATGTTCATCAAGGATATTGGTCTGAAATTCTCTTTTTTGGTTGTGTCTCTGCCAGGCTTTGGTATCAGGACGATGCTGGCTTCATAAAATGTGTTAGGGAGGATTCCCTCTTTTTCTATCGATTGGAATAGTTTCAGAAGGAATGGTACCAGTTCCTCCTTGTACCTCTGGTAGAATTCGGCTGTGAATCCATCAGGTCCTGGACTCTTTTTGGTTGGTAAGCTATTGATTATTGCCACAATTTCAAAGCCTGTTATTGGTCTATTCAGAGATTCAACTTCTTCCTGGTTTAGTCTTGGGAGGGTGTATTTGTCGAGGAATTTATCCATTTCTTCTAGATTTTCTAGTTTATTTGCATAGAGGTGTTTGTAGTATTCTCTGATGGTAGATTGTATTTCTGTGGGATTGGTGGTGATATCCCCTTTTTCATTTTTTATTGCATCTATTTGATTCTTCTCTCTTTTCTTCTTTATTAGTCTTGCTAGCGGTCTATCAATTTTGTTGATCTTTTCAAAAAACCAGCTCCTGGATTCATTAATTTTTTGAAGGGTTTTTTGTGTCTCTATTTCCTTCAGTTCTGCTCTGATTTTAGTTATTTCTAGCCTTCTGCTAGCTTTTGAATGTGTTTGCTCTTGCTTTTCTAGTTCTTTTAATTGTGATGTTAGGGTGTCAATTTTGGATCTTTCCTGCTTTCTCTTGTGGGCTTTTAGTGCTATAAATTTCCCTCTACACACTGCTTTGAATGTGTCCCAGAGATTCTGGTATGTTGTGTCTTTGTTCTCGTTGGTTTCAAAGAACGTCTTTATTTCTGCTTTCATTTCATTATGTACCCAATAGTCATTCAGGAGCAGGTTGTTCAGTTTCCATGTAGTTGAGCAGTTTTGAGTGAGTTTCTTAATCCTGAGTTCTAGTTTGATTGCACTGTGGTCTGAGAGACAGTTTGTTATAATTTCTGTTCTTTTACATTTGCTGAGGAGAGCTTTACTTCCAACTATGTGGTCAATTTTGGAATAGGTGTGGTGTGGTGCTGAAAAAAATGTATATTCTGTTGATTTGGGGTGGAGAGTTCTGTAGATGTCTATTAGGTCCGCTTGATGCAGAGCTATCTTAATTTATGGCTTAATTTATGGCTATCTTTGTATCATTTCTTTCTGCTCATCAAATTAATTCAGTGAATAAAATGTTCTCAACTTAGTTTTATCCCAGTTAAAAAATATTAGGGGGCTGGCTCCCACTGATCTGTTAAACAAATGCTAGCATATAATGCAACCAAATAATGCTTAGCAAATAAATATCCAAAAGAAAATTCTGTGAACGACTTTGGCGGATACCGTTGGTTGACCAGCACAACTGCGTTTCTTGATCTATTATGAAGAATGGAAAGTTAAATGTTCATATGATCAACTTCTCTTGACAAAGCTCTCTAAGTAGAATTGCACTGGGGATTTTCTGGAAAGTTTTTGCTTTCCTGATGGGGATCTACAGGGTTGTTAACACAGCTTCTTTCTTTTATACTCCAACGCAGGCATATTGCCTGAAGCTGGAGCTAACATCTTGAGATCAAGAAGGGACCACCAAGAGAACTGGAGAGACACTGGCCCTGACATCACAGATCTACTGAAACAATTCTGTCAGCCACAGGGTTAGAGCAAAACACCATCTCTCTAGTTATTTATGCCCACTAACCGTTAAGGTGTAAAGTTTTGAAGCAGATAACTTTTTTATGCCACTTAAGGGTTTTCATTTATATACTAAACAGGAAGTCAGGGACTTTGAGTCTTTTATCCAAATTATCGGTGTAACCTTGGCTAAGTTATTTAACCTCCATTTTCTCATTTATAAGAAGACCATTATACCAAACTGTCTTATAGGCATATCATGAGTTCTAGTAAATAACTCTAAAGTGCTTCACAAATGCTTAATGACGATAATGATCATGCCAGCAGAACCACCTTTGTAGGACACAGAAATGAGCTCTCCTGAAGAAGGTATCAACAAAACGTTGACAGGAAATAGTATTTCTTATAGGGAGAGAGCATGTATATTCCTAAGGAAAGGTGATCATTTAAACCCTGCATATCTAATTGAAAACTAAATGGAGAAGATAATGGTGTCATGATTGGGTTTATTCAGAACACATTTGAAGACTCATAGGTTGAAGATGAGATTCATTTTATTTTCTTCTCAAATTATATGGCATTATATGTCATGACCATGGAAGTGTTAGCTTATTCTTCTTTATAAAACAGCTCACCTTTTAGCCTCACTCTCTGAATTTTGCTCATCTTTTTTTTAATGATAACAAAAAAGAACTGAGATGTAAGTAGGACAAATGCATAAAAAATCCTATAATTTCAGAAAGTGTTAAAATTATGTTCTAAGTCAACTTAAAAAGCAACTATGCCTGCTGAGAGCCTGCTTTATTTTTGGTGTGAATTCTTAGGCATGGGATGTGGATTACCCAGCAGGGGCTTTGCCATGTAAATTCTTCAAAAAAATGCCAAACCCCATTCTCTTCCAATGGTGAGACATGGAATCATTCAGGTAAAATTTTTCAATTCTCTAATTTTCTTTTGTCATGTTTCCTTTTTAAAAATAAATTGCTAGCTGTTTTGTTATTCCCTTAAATATGCTCTTTAATATTCTTAAATCTATGCCTGAGTAGAGAAGCAAAGGTATATGTTTATGTGAATCCTCAGGATTTCTCTGTCCATGCTACATGCATTCTAATGTTTTCTTGGGCTGGATAGTTCAGTTGCATAGACATGTACCTAATGAAACTGAGTATATGGCTTCGATCCTACTTAATGAACTAGCCAGATTTTCACAGAGAAAAATGCCCTTCATTAGGCAAAAGCTATGACTTCAGTTTGCTAATATGTTCTGTTGATTCCAAGTGAGAGAGTATGCTTCCATTGCTGAGAAGACAACTCAGGGTATTCTATGGAAGCAAGGACAGAATTAGCATCTACAACATCATGGTTGGTTAAAAAAAGAGTAGACAGTGAATAACACTCTAGCGTATGTTTTGATAAATCTTACTGGTAGCTTGGATTTGGACCTTCTGTTCTCTTTTTGTCGTGCTAGGCAGTCCTGGATTGATCAGGACTAATAGTTTCTCTGAGACTCAATTTATCTTTATCTCTGAAGAGACAAATGCTTTGTCACAAGTTAAGTTTGAAAAGCAGATGGCTCTGGTGCGTGCCCTTCGCCCTCACTTTTTTTAGATGCAGGTACTGTTTTAAGGAACCTGCTAGCCTGCTAGTTAGGATTCCCTTCATTTCAGCTGGCTTAACCCTACTTTTTTCCCTTCTCTCTGAATACTAAAAAGTCTATATGCATTTTCTTTTAATTGACAGTTGATGACTCTCCTGTAGTTATTAGTGACCCTTAGTTTTATGGCTCATCAGGGTAGAACAACTAGGAAGAGAGACTGGGACCTTTTTCACAGTCTCAGACATTCCTTTAGCAGACTTAGTAGGTAGGCGTATTATAGGGAATTGTTTCCTAATGGCAAATGAAAAAAAAAGGTTAACTCAGTTCTGTGTTTTTACTGCCAGCATTAAGAATGATTACAATTTTACATAAAATATTGGTTTATTATTTATTTTTTTTCAATGCACAGCTAGTACTTTAGGTACTTGGAGTAGCTTTGATTATTTCCCTTTTCTTTCCTGAAACACAAGTGGATGGACAAACTTGCTCACTCCTTTCTCTTAACATTCATTTTTTTTTTCCTTTAGGGTGGTTTATTATATGTAATTGAGAGCCAGTGTTTCAAAATATTCATTATAGAATTTGTTATGTTTTCACTTAAAGAGTTTTCCTGTTTATAGGATTTCTTTAACAAAAGGTAATGAATGTTAGCATGTTTTGTATTAACAACTCAGTACTTCACAAAGTAATGGTGTACTTCTGTAAACTCTTTAAATTTACCCCTTAATGAGTTTCTTATTCTAATGGATCTAATTTTTGTAACACATTATGCATCTTGAATGACATATTTAATACTTATCCTTTAAAAAGTCATTGGCAAGAATTGTAAATATTAAAGGTCTTTCCTAACCTATTAGAAAAAAATAAAAGGGTGGGGGAAGCAGTGCATCAATTATCATGAAAAGAGGAGCTGATAATGTCCTTTTCCAAGAAACACTCTTAAAAGATAATGAACATGAAAAATTAATTAGATTTCAAGTTGGAAGTATCTTTCTCTACTTGATGAATTTGATAGTGCTGCTATTGCTACCTTAATGTATAAAAGGAAAAATGTCAAAATTAATAAGATAGTCAAGAATAAAGAGAATAGAATGGTTATCTTTGAGGGGGCTGACTACTCACTAGAAATAATAGCTAATTGGTATAAAGCTAACTTAGGAAAAGAATCAAGCAACATTGTTTTAGACATCTTTGACTGGCATGGTTTCTAAAAACACTCCAGTTTGCAGAGATTTAAATTCATTATAATGGAAATTGGATATCTCTGGACTGAAAAATTAGTGTTTGCGTCTGGCTTCTAACTTATAAACACATCGTTGAAAGATTTTTATTCCTTGAGAGGAAGTGAGCCAGACATTTAGGATTCTCATGCCTTTCATACTCCAATTTGTTCTTTCATAAAATTAAAAAAAAACTGGAGTTCAAAAAAGATTTTCCAGGGGCAGATGTGTGAAGGGAACTAAATGAGAGTTTTTATTTTAACCTCCCACGTTCCTCTCCTCAGTGATTATTTGAAAACCATTTATCTCAGTGGTGACAAATAAAATCTGGAAACCTGTCATCTTGCAGCATAATTAAAAAGTTTAGAAAAATATCTGATACTTTACTCAGAAGAGCCTGGACCAAATGGTCTCTTGAGGTCCCTTCCAGTTTTCAGATAATTTTTTCCTATAAATACTTAGCTTCCAGGATTAGTATCCAAATGATCCAAAGAATTTCACTGGCTTTCAATAGCCTTATGTACTGCTATAGGGTCATAATCTCTTGTTACTTGTCAAAAACACAGTAGATGGAATATTGGCAATATTTCCCTGACTGTGTTCTGGACAAAGGAATTAAATTAATTTATGAAAAAGGGTTCTGTGTCAAAATTAATTTTTTAAATGGTATGAAAGAGTGTTTAGAGATGATAGTTTGGTCTAGATCCAGCTGATAGCCTTAGAACCAAGTGAAATGTCTGATTGGATAGCAAGGTTAATGATATTCAAGACTAATATCCTCTGCACTCAGGGGGAGCATACGGTCTTGAATAATCTGAAGCATTATAAACTCAACTTTCTCTAAAAAGTAGACACACAAAACAAGTCAAAATTCAAAAGATTTGAGAGACTTCTTATGTCATTACCACTAGGCCCCCCAGCCTGTGAGAGCACCCTCAGTCATGATGGGGTGGCCACATGTGTTCTTACACTACTGCCAGACTAATCAGAATCTGTGGCTTATGGGCGGAGAGTTTCTCATCCATTTTGTTTATTTTTTTAGACTACTTTGATTCTATTTTTAGATTATTGGCTTACTATATATTCTAATAAAATAATGCATGCTTCTGTTAACTATACTAAAAGAATAGGATGGTCTATAAGAAGAATCACAATAACATGGCATAAGAACTCAACCTTTGTTGCTCTACCAGGCAACGCAACGAAGGTGAACATTTGTGGCTGTTGAGTGGCTCTTTCCACACACTTTTTCACACTTGTGGCCTGACACATCTGCCATTTACAACACATGCTTTCTAATTTGGGTCTAGTCACCAAGCAGAGAGCAGAAAGAAAAGGTCAAGGATCACGCCTGGTGAAATTTGAACACTCCTTTGGTCCTCACCATCTGTTGAAGAGAACTTAGTCACATAGACATGCATGGGTACGAGAGAGGGCGGGAAACAATATAGCCGTGACTGTAGGCAGGAAGGAAGAAAGGACTTTGGCAGACAGCTTGAAATTCCATATGTTGCTTGTCAAAAAACATGATGGAGTAAAGTATTAGGTGGGTGCAAAAGTAATTGCGGTTTTTAAAACCGCAATTACTTTTGCACCCACATAATACAAAGAAAAAAGAAATCACCCTAAACTCTGTCATCTAAAAATTATTTGAGGAACATCATTCTGTTCATTCCGCATGACTTTTCTAGACATATAGAGAGTGAATGGATAAATAATTGAATATAAAAGTGAAAAATAATGTTGAAATAGTGCAATCATTCTCTGCATAAAAATACTACGTTTAATTTTATTTAGATTAAAGCTTATTTAAACTTATTTAAATTTTAGAAGAAAAAGAAGCTGAAGTGACATTTAAAGGATGGCCAATGTTTCTTCATCAATAAGAAATAGTAATTTTCATGTCATCCCACTAAGGACATAAAGACTTTTTACAAGATTGAAGTCAAAAAAATTTCTAATTACATATTTCTTCTTTAAATAATATTTATAGGCAACCTGCTAGGATGATAAGGACTCTTCTACTTTTCACCTTTCCTCCCCTCCCTCTACATCCTGATTTTTGTTTCAAATTACTTTTTTTTGGTCAGCATTGTGGCATTACATTTTGTTCTGCAAACATAATTCCCTCTGTTGATCATTATGAGTTCTCTATTTAAATGGAAGCTCTGCTCAGTGCTAGTCCTTTTACCATAACTTTTCCATTACTGAGTTTACTTTTTAATTTATCACTTGGTTGGTTGGATTTTATTGTCATGTAGTTTTAAATTTTTTTATTAATTTATTTTTTTAGCAAGGGGATTATAAGTTCTTCCTTCTTAGTGTTCTTTCATATTTGAAAATGCCAGCCTATTGCCTTTATGCTTGCAACACTTGACT
Source organism: Hylobates moloch (assembly GCF_009828535.3). Classification (NCBI taxonomy): domain Eukaryota; kingdom Metazoa; phylum Chordata; class Mammalia; order Primates; family Hylobatidae; genus Hylobates; species Hylobates moloch. The sequence continues at coordinate 114,799,679 of NW_026652279.1, forward strand.
GGGTGTACTATTCTTGGTTACACAGGCTGCCTTTTAGTATGTTACAGACATTGTTCTGTTGACTTCTGGAATGAAATATTGCTGTGGAAAAGCATGAGGCCAATCTGAGTTTTCCTACTACGGGTAATTTTCTGTCTAGATTCCTGCATGATATTTTTCTTTATTTTTAAAGGTTGATGATTTAACTTGGATGTGTTTGGCTATTGATCATAATCACAGCCAAATTGCTATGTCTGGGTCCTATTCTAAGAATTTCATGTATATTAATATTTTTAATCCCTCAGACCATTTTATTGAGGTGGCAGGTAATGTTATTCATATTTATCTGACAAGTAAAGTAATGCACATTTAAGTGAAGAACCTTAATTGTGGTGGCAGGACCAGGATTTAGTCCCAAGTCTTACAGCTCCACAGTGTGGCCATAATCACTATACTTCCTTTCTCATTAGTGTCATACTGCATCACACCAATGATCTGTATAATGTTTCCTGGTGTCTAGCATCCTATTGTCACCTGGAGATTCAGTTCTTTATATAGTCTTATGAAATTTTCCTGAGTTTTATCTCTGAATATTTTTTCTATTTCATATATATTCAGTTCTCTATAGCAGGGGTTGGCAAACTAGAGCCCATGGGCCAAATCTAGCCTTCTGCATGTTTTTGTTAACTAAAGTTTTATTGGAACACAGCCATGCTAATTTGTTTACATGTTGCTTTCTGGATACATCAGCAGAGTTCCATAGCTGTGACAGACAGAAACTCATGGCCTGCACAGTTTGAAATATTTACTATTAGATCCTTTACACAAAAGTCTGAAGACCCCTGTTTTAAGTGATTGATTGTTAATCGTGTGCATCCTTTTGTTCCTGTTTCAAATGTATTTAGTGTGTTGCCTTTCATTTCATTATTGCTATTTATCACTTTAGTTTGGGCATTTGTTTTACAGATGCTGTGTTCTTATTAATTTTTAAATAATGCATATTTTAACTGCTTACATTTGTAGTACTATGATTTTTCTTCTATACTGGCTGTCTGAGTTTTTACTTTCCCTTTGCATACTATGGTCTCTTCTTTTTTTCTCCCTCTTTCTTTCTTTCCTTTTGATTATAGTCTGTTTGCAAAGTTTTCATGTCGTTCCTTTCTATCTTGCTCCTTTTTAACCTGAGTGGCTCTACCCAGATCTCTTATTTACCTGTTTTCTCTTTCTCAGAACCACCTAGCCTTCCTTCCCTCAGCTACAGTTTGTGCCTGAGAGTTGCCTTCTACACATTCCTTGGGGTCTGAGGATATGGAGGTGGGACAGATGGAGAGCAATTCTAGCAGCAAATGCAGCCCTAACTGGGCTCTTTCAGTGTTTTTTTTGTTATTATTTAAATGTTCTGTTTGAAATCCCTCTCTGTCCAGAGCAGGATGCATTCCCTTTTGTGGGCTTCACCGTGTTTCCTCCAGCTCAGCTCATCAGTTCTGTAATAATGCTCTCCCTAACTTTGCTCTCCCTAATAATGCTCTCCTTAACTTTAGTGGGAGGTAATGGGTTCCATGGGCCTACTCTACATCAGGAAGCTTTTCTTCAAACTAGAGGACATTAATGGGACTCTTCCAACTGTTGGTGACTTACCTTTATTCAGAACTACTTGGAGGTATGGGTGAGATTAAGAGCTCATTATCTAATTTCCCAAGTAAGGTACTACAAACAATGCTTTAATGATCAAGTAGTGCTCTGAAATCTAACCATGAATTTTCATTATAACTGCAAGCAAATGGCTCTGACCTGTAATTTTGAATTCTCTCTTTTGTTTGCAAGCAATTTCCTCTAGAGTTCATTGCTTTCTACTTCACAGAGATCTTGGTTATAAACACGGATCTAAGAAAAAAGAAACAAAACCAAAGACCCTCTTTGAAATGAATGCCTCATGTAGCATTTAAGACAGCTGCTTACCCTATTTCAACCCTGCAGATCCTAGAGGAAATGGGGGAATAGCCGCCTATCAAAAAATAACAAACACTGAAAAGTTTTGACAACTTGACTACAATTACCACAGCTGCTCACTTCATTTAAAAAAATTACTGTGAAATATTAATAGCAGTTATTAAATACCTGTTTGAGGAGTTGCAGTGTTTATGTGGCTGTTCTTTCTCTTTCTCTGCCCCACCCCAAGGAGAAGAGATATTGTATAATAAATTCCATTGATGTCTATCCCTCCTGGGAACTAATGATTATACTATCTGTTAGTGTCAACAATGAAACCGAAGTGAATGAAACATACGCATGAGTTATTTGCTCATTCCCAAACTCCTTACAGTCAGCTGTTTTTCAGGAGGAGCTGGGACAATTGGGAGTGTTGCTTTCAACAAAATCAATTTTCAGTACCCTTGCGGGTGAATATTCTGGTCTTCTGATTAAGTATTTGGAGATCATAGAGGTGGCTTGTGAGCCAATGTCAACTTCTCGTGTGCACCATTCAACAATCTGGGTGTTCACTTCTGCCAGTTCAGCTCAGAGCCAGCCTTGGAACGTTTTCTCTCATGGTACTCCGGGGAACTGCTGCCAGTCCCTAAGTGTCAGTGCATGAATTGAAACTGATCTGCCATCTTTGATACGTGTCAAACACTGATTCGAAAAATTAGAATGTATTAAATTAACATTAAAGCCCCCCTTTTTTCTCTTAATTCTTAAACCCTTATAGAATCATGGAATGTCAGGTGTTCATCGCTGTGAGGACAAATTTTGATTGCATCATAGAAATACAGGAGTAATGTGAATATTCAGTTACTCATTCATGCATTCATTTTATCCAGAAATATGCCTTGAGTGTCTACAAAGTTCTGAGAAGTGGGATTACAGCTGGAAAGGCACCATCTCTCTTTTAAGGTTCTGAGTCCAGTGAGGGCCTACGAGAAAGTTGTCAGGACTCCAGCTGAGGCATGTAGCATCCTCATGTAATGAGGAAGCCATTGATTGCGCCTAGGAGTGTTGAGGGTAGAAGAGTCACACAGACCCAGATTCCCTGGAACTAGGTCCTGAAGCAGGTGTAGTATTAACATTTGAATTGTGATTTAAAGATAACATTAATATCTATTATCTCCTCTTCTTAATACTACTAATTAAAATTCATCATCAAAAGTAGTAGCAAGAGAGTAGTTGAAGATAATTGTCTTTTGGGACTTTCTGCAGTTATAAAGCTTTACTTAGAATCCTCCAGAGAACTTGCCTCCTCTACCTACAGCTGCCTTACTCGCTCTCACTGCACAAGGAGCAGAAGCACAGACCTCTCTCTCATCTCTATTCTGTGGATTTTTCATGTCTGCTTTCCTGTGGTTGTCCAATCAACGCGAGCAGACGCTTCTTCAGACTAGCTCAAGGGCTTTCACAATTTTTTTAACAACCACTCATAATAAAAAATTTATTTTAAATCTCACAATCTTACTCCCTCCCACCTCTCTGCCTCAAAGATTCCGAAGTCCATAGATACTCAAGTCTCTTATATAAAATGGAATAGTATTTGCATATAACCTATGCACATCTTCTCATATACTTTAAATCATCTCTAGATTACTTATAATACCTAGTATAATATAAATGCAATGTAAATGGTTATTGTACAGTATTTCAAATTATTTTTATTGACACATAAGAGATGTACATATTTTGGGGGTACATGTGGTAATTTGATACATATAATGCGTGAAGATGAAATCAGGGCACTTTGGATATCCATCTCCTTAAATATTTATCTTTTCTTTATGCTAGGAACACTTGAATTATTTTCTTCTAGCTATTTTGGAATGTACAATAGATTAATGTCAACTATAGTGACTCTGCTGATTTATCAAACATTAGGTCTTATTTCTTCTATCTAACTATTTACTTGTCCACATTATATATATATTTTTTAAAAAGTTATAATATTTTTAATTGTACTGTGATTTTTGTATTGTGTTTTTTTCCATATATTTTCTATTTGTGGTTGGTTGAATCCATGGATGTGGAACTTGTGGGTATGAAGAGCTAACTGTATATATAAAATTAAAGCAAAATTTTCATGAAACTAATTATCCAATGTGCATTACATTTTAAACATTTCTCTTCTTAAAATGTTCTTGATCATAATAAAAAAGTTTGATTTTATAATATACTTCAAGTAATTCCAAATTTCAGTAATGTCAGTTTAGAAGATGTGTGTTCATAAATACAGCTACTTTCATTATAACTAAAAATCAATAATATTTAGGAAAGCAAATTCAGTGGAGAATGTAAATCACAAGGTGTCATTTAAAACCAAATAGAATTAGAATTTAAGAATTACCAGTCTGCTTACCAGGAATTGTTTTGCTTCTCTTGAAAAATGACATCTTGAATTTTGTTATGTTTCTCTCTTTGTGTTACTACAAAGCTCAGTGTCAAATCTGGACATCATAGCATGCATTTTTTATATTAATTTCACCTCTGACTTTATTGTCTTTTTTTTTCTTTTTTTCCTGGAGTTCTGAAGTTGCTAAAAAAGGAACCCTATTGTGTTGTTTGTATTTTATAAGGTACATTTACAGCTTTTGGATCAAGATGCAAGTAAATAAATAAAATCGATATTGCTATTGCTGCTATCAGTGCAGACAAGTGAGCACTGAAAATCTCTAAATTCTGTATTGTGCTTTGAATTGCTTTGTCTGCATTACACAGAACACTCCTTGCTTTTAATGTGTTTGTGCCATCATTCCATTGTGACTAGTTCAGGCTCATGCACTTGAAATTCTTTAGTTACAGTGTGAACAGAAACTCATGAAAATGGCATTGAGAGCTTGGAAATATTTGCACCTGTCTCCCTAGCTAATGCTGTAGAGAGATAGCTCCATATTTCAACATGTTCCTATGGAACATTGTGTTCCAATTACCTTCTATTGTAATTCACAGGTTGTTATGGTAGAGATTTTGACAAGAACAAAAAGTCTCTGGTGAAAATTTGATGCTTTTATACAGTTTTTAAAAACCCTAAGCGTGCTAATTACTTCAACAATGACATGTCAAGTGCATCCCTGAAAGGGGGCTTGGTGCTTTGGAACACGGGTGATGCTGTGACTACCCAATGGAAGGGCAGATATTTGCCCACACGCAATTACCTATGGTAATTGTGTCCCGAGTGAAAACAGGTTTTATGCAGCCTAGTGGAATAATTATCAAAGTCAGAGGAAGCAAATGAACAGCAAGATACTGGCTCAGAATAATTCACAGGCAGCAATAGACACCAGCCTATCTGGGAGTCTGTAGGTCTTCCGTGTTTCACCTATGTTGGTTTCCAAACATGTCACAGATGTTTCCCAAATGAACAGGTACCTAAAACCAAAATGTTGTATCGGGTATATTGAGTTTTACATTGTATGATTCTCATCATATGAGTGAACATCTGTACTGGTTTCAGATTTTTAAAGCAAATTTTATAGGTTTTAAAATGTGAGTACTGATCAATAATTCAAAAACAAATACTGAATTCTGATGCCCAACATTGTGTTGATTGATTAAGAATTTTTCGAAAATACATCGGTGGTTCACGGATTTCCCAGCAGATTATTGACTCCTGGGCCAAATCATGCAAATATGATGCTTTGTTAAAGATCAAAGAAAACCTGGCAAATTTATTAATAGCTGTGCATGCTCTTACCTTATGCCACTGTTACTATTATTACTGTCATGAGCTTTTCTTCGAAAGGTGGGGAGAAAAGTCCCAGCAACAAAGAGAGATGAAGATTTACTTCTCTGCATTCTCTTTCTGCTCCTTTGTTAAAAGGCTCCTAGTTCTCAATTGAGGTTTGCTGATCTTGTTCATTTTCTCTGCTTCTTCCATGTCTAGAAAGAAGTTACTGGAAAAAAAATCTTAACGAATGTTTACTGGCTACTTTCTGTGTCCTAGCCACTGTGCTCCCTAACCCTTGGGATGGAGCAATGAACAAGCCACCCCATCATGTCCTTCACGGGGCTTGATAGTCCAAGATGGGCTGGCCATTAAATAGAGACTTACAAAGGGGATTTGTGTGCCAGAAATTTATCATCTAAACTTTATTCTTCAACCCCAAGACACTGGAATGCTACAGTTTTCTGTTTTGTAAGTAGGTATTTTCTAGTGGTTTCAATTTCTGATGAGTGGCATTTCAATTTCAAGACTTAGAGAAATGTTTTAAACAGATGCTCAAGTAGTCTCCTGAAGAATCTGCAGGGAGCCCCCTCTAATGTATGCCACATATAAATTCATATTTTCCTTCCAAATTCCTTAGGAACTTTAGTCAGATTGTTTTTTTTTTTTCGATATCTGAAAAGAAAATGAGGGTTGGTTAATTAGAATTCCACATAAAACCCCCACAGAGACCATGATGACAGTATTGTCTGCTTTTTGTTTCAGCCCAGTGGCCGATGGTCAAATAAAGTTTCTTCAGCAAAGTTTCTCATATGTCCTGGATGCCTTGGTCTTTTTTTCTTTTTTTCTTGTAGAATACAACACCATAGGAGTAGGAATAGACATTAAAATACCTGATAACTGTCTTGCTGGATTATTGTATATAACAAGAAAAAAGGAGCACGCATGTTTTTACAAAAGAATCATTTTCCTTCAGCTAAGGATACACAATGAGCTGATTTACTTTTAATGAGTTTTAATCTGTCATTGTCCGTTCTTACACTTATATTTTCCAAATCAGCATTCCATTGTCTGCATAAGACTGCAATACTTTTCATGTATTTTTAGAGACTTATTTTTCAGAGGGCTTCTTTTGTTTTGGAATACCTCTTTGTCCTTTTTTTCACACATGTAGTTACTTTTTAGGAGTCTCAAAGCAGCTATGACTTTAACTACCTACAGTTTTTAATCAGGAAACTCAGGGTCTCAAAATAATATTTTCTTGGTGAGCTGAGTTTATGCTGCAGTTTTATGAGTTATAGTACATTTGGTATATTAAGAACAGTTTCTTATACACTCAGGTACTTTAAAGATATGTGGTACTGTATAGCAATTAAAAATTAAAATCTCAGTATTTTAATCAGATATTTTTTGTGGTATTCTGTGTGCTAAAAATTGCAAGAAAGCAATAATGCCATAACATCGTCTTTGCCTTTATTATGCATATTTTTACCCACAGATCTAATAAAATGTGTTTTTTAAATATATATGTATATGTGTATGTATGTATCTATAGTACCTATATATACCTTTCATATATATACAGATATTTATATAAAGTTCCTTCTCTTTTAGCATGTTTATTAAGAAGAATTAGTAATATTATTAAAACAACAAGGCATTTTAATCACATATGAAATCTCAGGCACTCCTAAAATTGGAGAGCTAAGGAAAATACTATTTTCTTGTGGCTAACATTGTTGATGGTATTAAATAAAGAGGGGCAAAACATCAATAGTTGGTCTGAAGAAGCTGGACAACATTTGGTTCACAGGTAGATGACAACAGAAGTTTATTATAGAAATCAGAAGAGTTCAAATCATGCCTTTTATTTATACATGTTTCAGGCAGGGTTCATAATTTTAAGAAATTATTGTAAGTAATAGAAAGAAACTTATGGGGGCAGAAGGTCAAACTTTTGCCTATTTATTGATGCCAGATTTCTTTTTGGATTTTGCCACATATATACGTAAAGTGGAAGATAAAATCTGAAAAGGTAGGAATAGTAGGGACTATGGGATGATGGACTAGGAATATGAGCTGTAAATTCTAATCTTAACTTGTCATCCAGTAATTTTGTGAACTGAAGCCCCTTGGCCTTTCTCCTCTGTAACTTAAGAACAATTGGGCCCAAAGACACTTTTCTTCAGGTTATTTTAGACACAATTGCCTTGCCCAGGGTCCCTCTGGCTATAGTTTCCTTCTTGATGGAGCACTAGAGTGCCATTGAAGACAGCACAGTAGAAGCAAGATGATTTATATTTCCAGGTTCTTTGTAAATCCACCAAGATTCGATATGTCTTTTCTTGGCCTTGAGAAGTCAGGTTTATTTTGTCCAAAAAAGCAAACAGACACAAAGCACTTTTCTAAGATGTGGAGTGACACTTGGGTCTCCTATAGGGCACTTTAGATTTCTCAGCTGAAGTTAAACATTGTCAGGTTAAGTGCTTACTATACCAGGTGTAATTGCCTAGTTCACTTTCCCTGGACCAAAAGAAGTGGTGAAGACTCTGAAATCCGGCAGTTTGAGGTCAAGGTTGGCACTGGTCTGAAGAAACATACTTGCCTCAGGAGACCTGTGCACAGAGACAGTACTGGCTTCCCAATCAAGGAAGGCCATGGAGGGTGTGTGTGGGTGGGAGCTGGGGATTTTGTTGATTCTAGCCCCATTTGAGAGAGAAATCCTGATTCATATTTGAAAGCTGTGGTTTTAGAATCGCCATCAGAGGCAACCTGAAACTAATAAAAACTGGGACAGAGAAGATGTATAATAAAGAAATGAATAAATAAGGGAATAAAAGAGTAAAGAAATGAAAAATCCAAAGGTCTTCCAACTTTACCTTATGGATAAAATTATCTTTGACCACATGGATATTTCTCAGAGGTTGATTATACAACTGAACTTCTTTTGAAACAGAAACATAGTTAAGTAAGTGCTAAATAATGACTTTAAAATGATATTACCACCAGAGCTTAGATAAATCAAAATATAGTGACTCCCTGAGATAAAATTTATTCTCTACCAGGTACTGGCCTTACTGAGAAAACTGGCTTTTTCTGTTTTGTAGAAAAATGGGAATTAAACAATACTAAATCTTTAAACTCCCCTTTCTATTAATGAGCAGACTCCTCATCAGGATGGACTGCAGTTCCCCAAAGAGATTGAGGAACAGAAAACGTTTGCTGAATTTATTTTATGTAGATAAGAAAATAGTCACTCAGGGGATATGCATAATAACAGCCAAGTTCAAATTTACTTTTGTTCTCTCTAGTTTTGTACCTGCTCCTCCCTGAACAGGGACCCAGGGCCACAAGAGGAAATCTTTTGGGATCAGAAGCAAAGTGAGAATTTGATGCTTGAAAAAGATCAAATTCTTAATGAGCTTTATCAAACTTATTTACAAGAAACATGAGCTGTGGTTCTTGGTGAGAAACTCTGAGTTGGGTAAACGATGCATTTGTTGAGGAAGTAACTCACAGAAACCAAAGCAGATTTTATTTCCAGAAAGTGTGGTTTGGGATGGAGGCATGATCATATAAACAGATTTTCCAGAATTACTAAGGTGTGGGGAAACACCCTGGCTCTGGCAGCTGGGCCTCTTTGGCCTAGAATAGTGGTCTCCAACCTTTTTGGCCCTAGGGACTGGTTTCGTGGAAGACAGTTTTTCCATGGATCAGGGTGAGAGATGGTTTTGGGATTTTTCAAGTGCATTGCATTTATTGTGCACTTTATTTCTATTATTACTACATTGTAATATATAATGAAATAATCATACAACTCACCATAATGTAGAATCCCCGGGAGCCCTGAGCTTATTTACCTGCAACTAGACGGTCCCATCTGGGAATGATGGGAGGCAGTGACAGATTATCAGGCATTAGATTCTCACAGGGATTGTGTAACCTAGATCCCTAGTATGCACAGTTCGCAATAGGGTTTGTGCTTTTATGAGAATCTAATGCTGCCGCTGATCGGAGAGGAGGCAGAACTCAGGCAGTAATGTGAGAGATGGGGAGTGCCTGTAAATACAGATGAAGCATTGCTTGTTTGCCAGTACTGGTTCATGGCCCAGGGGTTGGGGACCCCTGGCCTAGAAGTTATTTTGTCCTTTATTGGGATCCCTACCTTCTACCTGCAAATATTTCCCTAATCTTTAGTTATCTGTATCATTATTAATTATTTTATCAAATTAAAATGTGCACTCTAATTGGCCAAGCTCTGTATCAAGCCCTCAATGTATTAGGTTTGTCGAGCATCTTACAACCAGTATGGGGCAAACTGAAATGGTTCACTAAGCAATCCTCCAAAGAATACAATTCTTATAGCCCTCAATCTGTTTAATTCAATGTAAAACCCCTAGGTTTTCCTCTATGTGATTTAAAATTGTCCTGAATTCTTCAGGCAATTAATTCAACCCTTTGTTTTTCTTTTAACATTAAAAAAATCAGGAAACTACAACAAAGGGGAAAGAATAGTCCAATGACTATCTATTTTTCTTTTGCCTAGATTAATTTATTGTTAACTTTAAATAAATTTTAACATATATTTCAATCTCTATATAAATACACCTTTTCAATCTCTATATAAATACATGTATTTTTTGATTAATTACTTGAAAATAAATTATAGATATTATGACATTTCACTCATAAATCCTTAGCACTGATCTTCTAAGAATAAAGAAAGGTGTTTTCCTGTTTACCACCATATCATTATTACACCCAAGTAATTTAAAAAGACTCAAATGCTATTAACATACAGTTCATTTTCAAATTTTACTAGTTGTCTTAAAATGCCATTTATAGCTATTTTATTATAATTCCAGGATCCAATCAAGTTTTAATTTTGCATTTAGTATTTTTTTAATTTAAATAATTTCTCCTCATCTTTTTCATTTGTTTATTTTCTGTGTCAAAGACTTTTCTTTCAAAAATCTAGGCCAGTTGTAGAATGTCATTTATTTTGGATTTGTCTGATTCTTCACTCTTGATTAGAATCAAGTTAGACCTTTGTTTGGCAGGAATGTTGCAAAAATGACTGTGGTATAGAAGTTAGTGTCCAAAAAAGTTTCACTACTCTTCTCCCATTTTCTTCTCCAACATTCCTTAGTGGAGCATATTTCCTGACCAAGTCTTTGAGTTTGACTTGCTAAGGCCAATGGGAACTTAGTCGAACTTAGTAGAGCAATTAGGATTATCCTCTGTGCTCCTGCCATTACATAAGAGAAACATTTTCCGGCTCGCAGAAAATTGAGTGATATACAGACTCAACCTGAATTGAAAACTCAGCTTGCTGCCAAGCCTTGCCTAGATCAGCAGAACCCCAGCCAACCTACAGATGTACAAGCAAAAAGTAAATGTTTATTTGTTGTACGCCACTGAGATTTTATGGTTAAATGTTAATAGTAAAATAGCAATCCTGAGATGTGAGACAGCAGTCATGTCCATTTCTTTTTTTTTATTGTGCTAAAAAACACACATGAGCTCTACCCTCTTGACTTTTTAAGCATGTAGTACAAATATTTAGTTAGATGCACATTGTTGTACATCAGATCTTAAGAACTTTCTTATCTTGCTAAGTAAAGCTCTACATCCATTGAATAGTTCCCCTTCCCCCATTCCCTGGCAATCACCATTTTACTTTCTGCTTCTATGAATCTGACTACAGATACCTTATATAAGAAAATCATGCAATATTTTTCCTTTTGTAACTGACTTACTTCACTTAGGATAATGCTCTCAAGGTTCATCCACATTGTAGCATATAAAAGAATTTCATTCTTTTTTTAAGGCTGAGTGGTATTCCATTGCATGTATGTATTGCATTTGCTTTCTCCACTCTTCTGTTGATTGATATTTAGGTTGTTTCTATCTTTTGGCTATCATGAATAAAGCTTCAATGAACATGACCGTGCATATGCCTCTTCAAGATCCTGATTTTAATTCTTTTGGATTAATACCCAGAAGTGGGATTGTTGGAACACATGGTAGTTGTATTTTTAATTTTTTGAAGAACCTCCATACTATTTTCCATAGCAGTTGCACCATTTTACATTCCCATGAACAGTGCTCAAGGATTCCAATTTCTCCACTCTCTAACACTTGTTATTTGCTGTTGTTGGTATTGTTGTTGTTTTGGATAATAACTATCCTAACGGGCTTAAGGTGATATTTCATTGTGGTTTTGATTTGCATTTCCCGGATAATTAGTGATATTGAGCATCTTTTTGTATACTTTTTGGTCATTTGTGTGTCTTCTTTGGAGAAATGCCTGTTCAAATACTTTCGCTCATTTTTTAACGAAGTTACTTGTTGCTTTTTTGATATTGAGTTGGAGGGGTTCTGTATATATTTGGGACATTAATTTTTTTACCAAATGTATGGATTGCAAATATTTTCCATCAGTCCGTATGTTGACTTTCTACCCTTTGTTGCACCGAAGCTTTTTAGTTTCATGTAGGTCCCACTTACCTATTTTTGCTTTGGTTGCCTGTACTTTTGGTTTTATATAAAAGAAATCATTGCCAAGTCCAATATCATGAAGATTTTCCCCTACATTTTCTTTTAGGAGTTTAATAGTTTCAGGTCTTAAATTTAAGCCTCTAATGCATTTTGTGTTGATTTCTGTGTATGGTATAAGATAAAGGTCCAATTTCATTATTTTGCATGTGGATATCTAGTTTTCCCAACACTCTTTGTTGAAGAGACTATCTATTCCCCATTGTGTATCCTGGTATTTTCATTGACAATCAGTTGACTATGTATATGTGGCTTTATGTCTGTACTCTCTGTTGTTCCATTGGTTTACATGTCTGTCTTTATGCCAGTACTACACTGTACCATTGGTTACTGTAGCTTTGTAATATGTTTTGAAGTCAAAAAGTATGTGGCAGGTGGCTTTGTTCTTACTCAAGATTGTTTTGACTATTCAGGGTCCTTTATATTTTCATATGAGTTTTAGTATTTTTTTTCTATTTCTGCAAAAAAAGCCATTACGATTTTGATGGGGATTACATTGAATCTGTAGATTGCTTTGAGAAGTTTGAACATTTCAATAATATTGAGTCTTACAATTCGTGAATACAGGATGTCTTTCCATTTATTTCTATCTTATTTATTTCTTTAGGTCCTTGTTTTCTAGTTTTCAGTGTACAAGCATATCACCTCAGTGGTAAAGTTTATTTCTAAATATCATATTCTTTTTTATGTAAATGGGATTATTTTTAAAATTTCCTTTTCTGATTAATTGTTTTTAATGTATAAGAATATAACCGACTTTTCATGTTGATTTTTTATTCTGCAAGTTTGCTGGATTCATTTATTGATTCTAACAGATTTTTTAAAGTAAAATCTTTAGGGTTTTGTACATACAATACCATGTCAATTTTGAAAAAAGATAATTTCACTTCTTCCTTTCCAATTTGGATGTCTTTTTATTTCTTTTCTTTGCCTAACTATTCCAGCTAGAACTTCCAGTACTATGCTGAATATAAATTGTGAGAACAAGCATCCTTGTCTTGTTCTTGATTCTAGAGGAAAACCTTTCAGTTTTTCACCATTGAGCAGCATGTTAACTGTAGGCTTTACATGTATGTTGAGGTAATTTCCTTCTATTTCTTCAATTCTCTTGGGCAGTCTCTTGAAAAGCTGGAATATTGTATGCATGTTCCAACTGTTTCTCTTCCTAGCTGGAAACCAGGAGATGGGGATTTGTTTACTCCTATTTCATGCTGAGCTGGGAAGGGACTAGGGCCAGTAAGTGTGTGCTAGTCTAAATTATTGCTTTTGTTTTCAATAGCGCCACACCTGGCACCTCTTCCTACCAGCACTTAGATTCAGGCAAGAGAAAAACTGGTTCCTCCAATAGCCCCACAAAGAGTCTGAAACTTGTGTTTCAGACTTTTTTCCCCCTGCTGAGAGATAAGCTGAGAGCTGGGCATTTTTTCTCATTTTGCATCAAACTGAGCCAGAGGGAGGGACTATGGTAACTGGATGCCACAGATTCGTCTATTGGCTTGATATGGCTGATTTTACACTTGTCCACAGTGCAGAAGTCTTTTAGCTCATTTCTGGGTTTCTGACAAAAGGAATTGGTCCATGTATTGTTTTTGAATCAGTGTCTTCTCCGCTGGAAAAGCAGGACTTGGGCTTTCTATTCTGCTATCTTACTGATGTCACTCCTCCTTGTCTATGTCTTTTTACATGACATAACATCAGGTTTACCACTATTGGTGGTGTCACATTTAATCATATGAAACAAGCAGTGATCAATAGACCTTCTCTTCTTTGAAAATGTAAGAAAATGTTAAGTCATCTGTGGATGATATTATGAAGTTGTGTGGATATCATTTTTCTTAACAACCTTTCATTCAGTGTTAGCAGTTGTTGATGGTCCCTACCAGATCAATTATTACGTTAGGGCTCTCACCTTCCATCTAATGACGTCATTTGTTCTTCTGATTCCCCCAAGGAAGAAAGATTAGACTTATCTATGTATTTGCACACTCTAGAGAAGAGAAAGTACCTCTCTCAGGAACATGAAATAACCCCAAACATAATTAATTTGTTTGTTTTCCTGGATTTGGAGTCTCCATCTGAGTCTTTGTTATAAGATGGAGAAGGGGGCTATAGAGCTGTGCTAATTCCTTCTGAATGATTATGGGTATTTTCACTTTAATCGAGCTGAACTCACATTTTGGCATGTTAAGAGGGGTAATTGCTTAATGACAACTTAGGAACTTCAAAAGTAGAGTATTGATTAAAGTATGGTACATTCATAGATTGAAATAATATGCAGCCATTACCAGGAATGTTGTAGATAAATATTTAATAACATGGAAAAATGTCTGTATTAACTTAAATCAGTAGGTTATTTAATAATCTACATTGTGTAACAGTAATGTATGTGTGCATATAGTAAAGTTATATTACATAAAATTAAGTCATCTATTAATTAAGAGATCACTTATAGTGAAAATCATGCTTAGAGGTATTTTAATTCACCCATAAATAATAATACACAGTTTTATGTATAACAAACTACTGAGTAATTCTTATACATTTTGAAATTTGAAAACCATTGGGTTAGACTAAAGGAAAGAATTAAAGGAAAGGCCTATATGTAGATTTTTGGAAATTCAAACCATTCTGTCTTTAAACTAGCTATCAGATCCCTAGAAATCCATTAAATATGGCTGGGTCAAGAATTGTGAAATGTTCCTGCTTTTCTTCAAGAACGATTTCCCCTCTTTCTATTAATTAAGCCTCTAAATATTAATTCAATTAAATAGAACAGTTTGCTATTATAGGAATTTAATGAGGTAGGACGATTCATCTTGGGAAAAGCAATAAATAGGTCATGAAATCTGTACACAAGTTAAATGCTAAAATGCATGAATAATTCAATTCATACTATGCTGGTGTGTGATAATATGTATACTAAACCCTGTGAGAAAGTACCAAATTATTAACAATGATTAATTGTTATCATTTAGTAGTGTATTTTGAGTCATTTTTATGTGCATTGTGTATTTTTATATTTTCTAAATTTTCTACCTGAATGTTTGTTTCTATGATAATTCTTTGGTATATATACTTTTTTTTAAAAAAGGATTGTGATTCTCCCTCCTTCATCTTTCTCCTCCTCCTCCTTCTTCTTCCTTAATTTGAGCTTCAGTCCTGAGTAAATCTAGGCAGTAAATAGGCCTTGGGCTAAAAATAATATTTTTCCTATTGTGTAACAATAAGAGAATTCATAGATTAGATATTTATGGGTTGTATGCACCCTGCCTTGGGTGAAAGTCAGGACAACCCTAGCTATTGCCACCATCCAGGATCCTAGGTGATGGCTCTCTTCATTAGGGGCAGTATTTGAGGTTAGAATATAAAGAAAGGGCAAAAGGAATAAAATAAAGTTAGTTCCAAACAATTGTACAAATAGCCCCAAATATGGTGGTGTTTTGTCCTCTTCAAACTGAGTATAAATTAACACCTTCACTGTGGTAGAACTGGAAACTTCTGAGCTCAGATCAAAGTTTCCCAAGGAGTGTCAAAATGCAATGTAACTTACTGGGATTTCTAAAATTAGCTTTCAGCTGATAGTTGTTAAAATAAAGACCCTAGTTCTTGGTCCAACTAGTGGGTTATCTCTTTACATTGAAGATCCTATTTTTGTTCTACCTCAGCCTTTATAATTAAGATTCTTTCAACAGATTTGCAAAGTATACCCATAAATATAAAATAGTGTGTTGGAATAATTGAGTCATACTTTGAAAAGACAGAATTGAGAATCCTACATATAGATGGTAAATAAGCCAATAACTTAAACTCAACTAGAACATTAATTAGACTATAAACCACTGCTAAAAACAACAGATAACATTTATTGGGCACTACTTTGCATCTTACATCTTAATGTGTGTTACTACTACACATTAATCCTGTGTAATAGTAACTTTTTTATCCCCATTACATAGATAAATAAACAGAGACTTATAGAATGTCTTAGTCCATTCCTGGTGCTATAACAAAATACCCTAGACTGCGTAATTTATAATCAACAAAAATCTATTTCTCACAGTTCTGGAGGCTGGGAAGTCCAAGATCAAGGCACCACCAGATTCAATATCTGGTGAGGGTCTGCTCTGTGTCAAACATGGAGCTTTCTCACTGTGTCCTCACATGGCAGAAGGGAGGGCAGATCCCTTTAACATCTTTTGTAAGGGCACTAATCTCATACAAATCACCTCCTAAAGGCTCACCTCTTAATACTGTTACATTGGGGTTTCAGTGCCAACATGTGAATGTGAGGGAGACACCAACATTCAGACCATAGCAGAGAGTTTAAGTGACTTGGCAGGAAACTAAGCTGATAAACTATAGGGTCCAAATTCTGAAGTTTATACTCTTTCTGTTACTTCTTGAGACAAAATCTTTTATTTCTAGGGAACAAAGTCTTGAGGAGGCCCTAGATATTGGTATTTGGAGAAATATTTTAATAAAGAGATCAAGCAATGAGAAGCTTCTTGGAGGTACTGAATAAGAAATGAAGAAAAGGCCAAGAAGGCGGGAGTAAAAAGAGGGCTCAGAAAAGGAACTCAAGGAGGAGCAGGATAAGCCAGGAATGGGGGGAAAGCAGCATGTTGAGGGGAGAGGACAGGATGGGGTATGAAGGGGAATTCAAGAAATGGCTATGAAACAGAAGTGAAGGGCATCTAGAGTGGTATTTAAGTGCACCAATGTTGGAGAGCAGAGAGAAGCTACATAAAGCCCAAACTGGTGGTTACGAGCGAATTTATTGATAGAAGTAAAATCTCAAATTGCATGCTTAATGTCAATCTCCTTTACAGTTTTAGATAATGTAAACTAAGGGTGACAAATTCAGAACAGATGGCAAGAAGCAAGTTTTACAGACAGCAGATTACAAATGCCTGTGAAATGGAAATCCTGCAGGGACAGCACTCAAATCCACTTCCAGGGAACTTCACAATCCCTATCAGTGATTTACATGTGACAGTCATGGGTGGAGGCACCCACTAACAAAGCTTCCTCCAGTTTTCATCAAGGAGAGTCTGTTCACTCCTTGATGTCATTTGCTGACTGCATTTTAGGAGTAGCAAAATAACCTCCTGTTAGGAACATTGTGGGATTGACTTTTAAAAAACAGATGTACTGTGATAATCAAATGGCAAGTCCCTTTCCTCAATTTTCTCTCTGAATGTTTGCTTCTGCTTTGGAAAACTGTTTGGAAATGTTTGGGCAAGTGCTGTTATACATGTAGTGTTCAGTTTGACTGAACCGTTTGACTAAAATGGGAATTGGAGGAAAATCAGATTTGGAAAAGTTTTCTTCTCCAATCACCTCTCAAGTCAATATTATAAGGTAACTATGTGCTTTAAAGATTTAAAGATTCTTTTGATGGTATGATACAGCACAGTGACAAATTAGAGAGATGAAAGGCAGAACACTTTACTACTTACAGCTCCAAAGGAGAGAAGGTTGCCTTGAAGGGCCACAGAGAGGATTGCACCTGGAGTTGGGGTAACAGCAAGTTGAAAATGTAGCAGGTGACTTATGTGTGGCAAGTGAGAGGAAGTTAGGTTCAGGGGCTTCCTGGGGATCAGCTAATTTGCATAATTCCTGGGAGTTGGGGCATAGATGCTGTCCCTGCTTGTTTGCTACCTGGCCCTGGGGAGGTTGGGATATGTGCCTAGTGGCTCTGGAGAGTAGACGTCTGATAAGAAAAGTGGTTGGGTTTCGGGCACAGCAAACTGCCTGCATGAAGAATTGAAGAGTTTTCAACCATGACTTCTGCACCGAGTCCAGACGGCACTTGTGAAATATTATATTATCCTATTATGACTGCTGAAGTGTAGCAGCTTGAACCTGCAGAAACAGTTGTTTTTCTTGTTCTTTCTGCTTTTGAATTCTACATATGTAGAATTAAGGGCACTAAGACCCTTTGTGGTAAGGGAGGTATTTATATTCTCTTCTCTCTTAGGATTCCACACTTTTTCAAAGTGCTCCATTTTTTTCAGTACTATCTCATTTTTTTCAGTCTACGAGGGTAGAATCATATGTGAATTGTTCACTGATCCTTCTTTCTGTAGCTGCTTGCCTGCTCTTCTCTAATTTATTTATGCCTTTCTATTCCTACAGGTGCTATCTTAACTCAAGTCTATATTATCTCATAATTATTTTAATAGCCTCTTTCAGCCACTTTCCCTTCCTCTAGTCCAGGGGTCACTAAACTATGGCCTGCAGGCCAAATCTAGGCCATTGCCTGCTTTTGGAAATAAATTTTTATTGGAACATTCCGCTCATTTGTCTATGTATTGTCTATGGCTGCTTTCATGTTACAAGGGCAGCATACAGTAATTGCAATAGAGCCTACAGCATGCAAAACCTAAAATATTTATGATCTGCCTTTACAGAAAAAGTGTATCAACCCTTGTGTCTTGTATAAGATACTAAATATCCATTCAAAATCCTGATCATGTCCATCCAGGAGGTAAGAGGAGGAGAGGAAGGAACTACATTAATTGAGAACTCCATGTCAACTCTGGGCTGGACACTTTGTGTAAGTAAAGCCCAGGTCTATAAACTCAGGGGAATAAATTATGTAACTTCCCTTCTTTTTTTTTCTAAAACTTAATGTAATTTCTATTATGAAACACCATCCTCTTGGATGTCAGAAACTTAAATCCCTGTTAGTTCAGTTAATTCAGTCTTTCCCTCTCTTCTTTCCCTGGGATTTTATCTGTTCTCTGGGTGAGGGGAAGTGCACAGTACCGAGATGTTGGATGGGCAGGTCCCTGTCATCTGCCTCACTGTTGTCAGGTAATTGTCACTCACCTGTGAAGACCTACTATATTGTTTCTTGTTCCCATCCTGAAAGTCCCATTGGATATGCCTGTCTTTGCATCTTTTCTGCCCCCTTGGGATTTACAGAAAATATGATATATTTCCCACTTGGGGTTGTAGGACCTCTGGGAGGCTGTGGGAGGCCTCATCCGCTTGTGTGTCACAGTAGGTTCATTTGATGTTCCTATTACTTTTTGGCCACACTGAGCCACAGGGATGTGGTGAGAATTTTTAAGGCTCTTTCTTCTCTACGTACGTTTCAATAATTTCTTCTTAGGGGTTTGCTGCCTCATGAGAAATGAGGCAGAGGCCTCCTTTGCTCTCAAATCCCATAAACGTACACAATGATTCTCCATTCTCCCCAGAGCTCAGCGGGCGTTGGGTACCCTTAGAAGGTTCTGCTTTCCTTGCCCTGCAGCATCTAAATGGATGCCTCCATTGTCCAGCCTGGAACATTTTGTATCATTAAAAGGTGAAGCCTGGAGTGAGGGTAAGAAAAAGGAAAGTTAGCTCCTACTTATAACTTACTCTTCCAAATTGATGATAGATACACATGATTTTTTTTTCCATTCCCTCTCAAGTTAGGCTCCTGAAATTCCAAACCCAAGGACTGGCTCCCGTTTACTCTACTTCTGCTGTTTGATGCCTTCCTTGAGGCAATAGAATTCTACCTGACCAGAGTTTATAGTAATTCGGGAAAAACACATGGGTTAATCTCCTAATAGTAGCCTTTCTCTCATCTCCATTCCCCATTTCTACCACACACATTATCTCACTTGGTCCTTACAATAGCACTGACAGATAAAGCTTTCTTCTTCCATTATGTAGAAGAGGAAATAGATCCTGATGAGTTAAATAGTAGAGTCAGAATATGAATTCAGGTGTAATGGTCCCCAAATGAGTGTTCTCCTTATATGGCATTGAAGCATTAATTTTACACTGAAGTTTGGCTCTCGTATCTTAAGAGAGAAATTTATAGCAATAAACACCTCATGTTGCTATCCTACTCTTCTTCTCTGTTTAAAGTCTACTCTGTAGGTTACCTGTCTTCCTATTTCCTTTGGTTGTAATGGTTTTATAGCTTATTGGATGGTCTATGTATTATAATATCACAAGTTAAAAATGTACCATAAACAACTCTACACTTTGATTTGTTCATTCAGTCATCAAAAATATATATATAAATTGTCCCTTTGAATGCAAAGCAGCATGTTAGCACAGTGACTCTGGGAATAGATCCTAACCATAGGGGTATATAATATAGGAAGGGAAAAAGACATTCAAATAGTCTTCAATTACACAAGATGTCATTGTTAATGGGGCTCAATCAATGTGCAAGAAGTTTGCTATTGTTCCACAGAAGAATATTTAATTTGTCTGGAGGAATCAGGGCAAGCTTCATAGAAGAGGCAACAACTAAACTGGTTCTTAGAGGATGATTAGAAGTTTCAGTGGGGGAGAAGGTATGGAAGAACCCCCCAGACTGAAGGTACACCAAGAAGAAGAGACACCAAAGAAAGACACCAAGTAGAAGAATGTGTTTGTATTAGTCCATTCTCATGCTGCTGATAAAGACATACCAAGACTGGGTAATTTACAAATAAAAAGTGATTTAATAGACTCACAGTTCCACGTGGCTGGGAAGGCCTCACAATCATGGCAGAAGGCAAAAGGCACATCTTGCATGGTGACAGACAAGAGAGAATGAGAGACAAGCAAAAGGGGAAACTCCTTATCAAACCGTCAGATCTCATGAGACTTATTCACTACCATGAGAATAGTATGGGGGAAACTGCCTACATGATTCAATTATCTCCCACCAGGACCCTTCCACAACACATGGGAATTACAGGAGTTACAATTTAAGATGAGATTTGGGTGGGGACGCAGCCAAACAATATCAGTGTTCTATTCCTGGGTTGGTAAATAGATTGGCAAGTAAAAACTACAAGGTCAATGGAGGGATGTCATAGGATACAGGCCTCTAAATATAAATTAGCACCTGGACATGAAGGACATTTAATGTCTTGCTAAAGAGCATGAACATTATTCCTAGGTAAAAGAAATCCACTGATGGCTTCTAGAGGGGAGTGCCTCTGGCCAATCTAAAATCAACACATTCAGTAATTTCAGCTTGTGATTTGCAGGGAGAACAAAGGAAGGGCAAATCTTGGGTTAAAATTCACAATTATAATTATTTGCATATTTAAATCCATTGTCCACATTATCCATATTCTAAATTAACATGGGGAAAACTTGGTTTGTGGTTTTGATACCATGATGAAGTAGAGATTTTGACTTTGGCCTTGTTTAGACGTTTCCTACAGATGCTGTGTTCATTAGTCCTGAGGTGTTAGTTCTTCAATTCCTTTTATAAGCGTTTTGTTATTTTGTCATTGGCTAATAATGGATGTGTCAAAGTTAATATGTCTCAACTGCCTGAGAAATTCTTCCCTGCCATAGATTATGGTGACATAATTTTCGATATGGTATATACCCTTCTTGTGAAGCCTACCTCGTTACCAAGGTTTGGCCTTTCAATACATCTTTGTTTTTTCCAGGTAAAGGATGGGACACATGCTGTTAGCTTTTGATTTGCTCTTCCTGCCACATTAAGTATACAGCTCAGGAATGATTGTGCTGGAGCGTAGTTAGCAAATGGTTGATCTATTCTCCTTGTAGAAGAAATGGAGGAAAGACAAAAAGAAGATTAAATGCAAAATGATCAGTTTCCGCCTCCAAACTCATCATTTGAAATAGAAAAAAAAATGTGTCCTTACCCATAACTGTGTATGACATTTGAATTTATTTATTCATTTATTCGATTGACTGATTTATCAGGAAACATTGATCACATGCCAAAGGCTGAATGTTGGATTGGAAAGTAAGGTGAGGTGGGAGTATGAAGTTC
Organism: Hylobates moloch; assembly: GCF_009828535.3. Taxonomy (NCBI): domain Eukaryota; kingdom Metazoa; phylum Chordata; class Mammalia; order Primates; family Hylobatidae; genus Hylobates; species Hylobates moloch. Next base: position 114,821,614 of record NW_026652279.1, read on the forward strand.
AATCTAAGGGTCACACAATTCAATCTTTTTTTTTGTTGTTGAGACAGGGTCTTGCTTTGTTGCCCTGGCTGGAATTCAGTGGGAAGACCACAGCTCATTGCAGCCTCGACCTCCTGGGCTCAAGGGATCCTCTGCCTCAGCCTCCCAAGTAGCTAGGACTACAGATGCATACCACCACACCCAGCTAATCTTTTTTTAAGTTATTTGTAGAGATGCAGTCTTGTCATTTTCTCCAGGCTGGTCTCAAACTCCTGGACTCAAGAGATCATCCCACCTTGGCCACCCAAAGTGCTAGGACTACAGGCATGAACCAACAACCTGGCCACATAATCTTAAAATTAAACTTGGACTATTTATTGCAGATATTACTTAATCAACAAGTTCTGTTTTTTTTTTATTATACTTTAAGTTCTGGGATACATGAGCAGATCGTGCAGGTTTGTTACATAAGTATACATGTGCTATGGTGCTTTGCTGAACACTTCAACCTATCATCTACATTAGGTATTTCTCCTAATGTTATTCCTTCCCCTTACCCCCCACCTCCCGACAGGCCCCAGTGTGTGATGTTCCCCTCCCTGTGCTCATATGTTCTCATCATTTAAATTCCACTTATGAGTGAGAACGTGTCGTGTTTGGTTTCCTGTTCCTGTGTTAGTTTGCTGAGAATGATGGTTTCCAGCTTCATCCATGTCCCTGCAAAGGACATGAACTCATTCTTTTTTATGGCTGCATAATATTCCATGGTGTATATGTGCCACATTTTCTTTATCCAGTCTAACATTGATGGGCATTTGGGTTGGTTCCAAGTCTTTGCTATTGTGAATAGTGCTGCAATAAACATACGTGTGCATGCGTCTTTATAGTAGAATGATTTATAATCCTTTGGGTATATACCCAGTAATGGGATTGCTGGGTCAAATGGCATTTCTAGAAATGTTCTAGATCCTTCAGGAATTGCCACACTGTCTTCCACAATGTTTGAACTAATTTACACTCCCACCAACAGTGTAAAAGCATTCCTATTTCTCCACATCCTCTCTAGCATCTGTTGTTTCCTGACTTGTTAATGATCACCATTCTAACTGGCATGAGATGGTATCTCATTGTGGCTTTGATTTGCATTTCTCCAATGACCAGTGATGATGCGCTTTTTTTTTTTCATGTCTGTTGGCTACATAAATGCCATCTTTTGAGAAGTGTCTGTTCATATCCTTCGCCCACGTTTTGATGGGGTTGTTTTTTTTTCTTCTAAATTTGTTTAAGCTCCTTGTAGGTTCTGGGCAGTATGGCCATTTTCACGATATTAATTCTTCCTATCCATGAGCATGGAATGTTTTTCCATTGTTTGTATCCTCTCTTATTTCCTTGAGCATTGGTTTGTAGTTTTCCTTGAAGAGGTCCTTCACATCCCTTACAAGTTGTATTCCTAGGTATTTTATTCTCTTTGTAGCAATTGTGAATGGGAGTTCACTCATGATTTGGCTCTCTGTTTGTCTATTATGGGTGTATAGGAATGCTTGTGATTTTTGCACATTGATTTCTTATCCTGAGACTTTGCTGAAGTTGCTTATCAGCTTAAGGAGAATTTGGGTCGAGACAATGGGGTTTTCTAAATACACAATCATGTCATCTGCAAACAGAGATAATTTTACTTCTTCTCTTCGTATTTGAATACCCTTTATTTCTTTCTCTTGCCTGATTGCCCTGGCCAGAACTTCCAATAGTGTGTTGACTAGGAGTGGTGAGAGAGGGCATCCTTGTCTTGTGCCGGTTTTCAAAGGGAATGCTTCCAGCTTTTGCCCATTCAGTATGATATTGGCTATGGGTTTGTATTAAACAGCTCTTATTATTTTGAGATATGTTCCACTAATACCTAGTTTATTGAGAGTTTTTACCATTAAGGGGTGTTGAATTTTATTGAAGGCCTTTTCTGCATCTATTGAGATAATCATGTGGTTTTTGTCTTTGGTTCTGCTTATGTGATGGATTACGTTTATTGATATGTATATGTTGAACCAGCCCTGCATCCCAGGGATGAAGCTGACTTGATCATGGTGGATAAGCTTTTTAATGTGCTGCTGGATTCAGTTTGCCAGTATTTTACTGAGGATTTTTGCATCGGTGTCCATCAGGGATATTGGCCTGAAATTTTTTTATTGTTGTGTCTCTGCCATGTTTTGGTATCAGAATGATGCTGGACTCATAAAATGAGTTAGGGACAAGTCCCTGTTTTTCTATTGTTTGGAATAGTTTCAGAAGGAATGATACCAGCTCCTCTTTGTACCTGCGGTAGAATTCTGCTGTGAATCTGTCTGGTCCTGGGCTTTTTTTGGTTGGCAGGCTATTAATTACTGCCTCAATTTCAGAATTTGTTATTGGTCTACTCAGGGATTCAACTTCTTCCTGGTTTAGTCTTGGGAGAGTGTATGTGTCCAGGAATTTATCCATTTCTTCTAGATTTTCTAGTTTATTTGTGTAGAAGTATTTATAGTATCCTCTGGTGGTAGTTTGTATTTCTGTGGGGTTAGTGGTGATCTCTTCTTTATCATTTTTTATTGTGTCTATTTGATTGTTCTCTCTTTTTATTAGTCTGGCTAGTGGTCTATACAAAACAAGTCCTGTTTTTTTTTTACATTTAATCTGTGTAAGACTTGTACTGGGTGCTATGGCATGAAACAAGGCATATTCAACTGATTTAACAATGTCTGATAGATGTTGGCTAATGACATAAGTAGAAATTAAGGGTAGACTCAATATAGTATTTAAGAGGTTAGAAGAGGGGGAACTTTCTAGGGACTTGATGATTAGGGAATGTCCCATGGTAGAGGTGGTAGGGCTTGTCCCATGCTGACTTGACAGCTACCACTTCACTCCCATGTCTGAATAAACAATTTTAATCCATTTAAACTACTATTTGAACAGTGGTCTGAGGTGATTAAAAAATGTAAAAATATTTTTACTTCATGTTGAGTTATACTCTGATTAGTTAAATGAAGACAATTTTCCATAAGTTCTTTTAGAGATGAGAAAATTAGTTATGGGTGAGCATAGTCCATTAATTATTTCATGTACCTGAAGATCTTCAGGGAATGCCATGGCTTCACAACATGGCCCCAGAGGGTTAAATTTTGCATTTGATTCCCTGCATTTGCTGAAGATGAGTGAAATTGGATGACTCCCTGTTGACTATGCATCTGAAGCAGCTACTGTGTGTTGTTTATTTCCCTAGAGAGCATGAATTCTATAACATCCTGCTTTTAGTAAAATTATGCCTCTTTCTCCCCAAAGATTTTCACATGTAAGTAGGCTAGATAAACTCTAGAAGTTCACAGTGACAGACCTCTGGGAATACAGAAATATCCCTATATTGCTTGAAAGATTATTTTTAATTATGAAATATTTCAAACATGCCGACAAGCATATGAAATAATGTAATAAAGACCATGCACCCTGTACCTGGATTTAATAAATGTCAATATTTTGCCATTATATATATATATATATATATGCTTCAGACCTCTTTCTCTCTCTTCTTTTAAAGAAATAGAATAGTTGTCAATAGAGCTAATGTCTCTCCTTTGCATTACTTCCACTCCCTGCTCTCTAGAAATAGTTGCTATTCTGAAGTTGGTTGATCTATGTTATTTCCTTGAATACTTAAATTTTTACTTGCTATGTAGATATCAAGAAACAAAACATACTGTTATTTATGTGGTTTATGATTTTATATAAATGACATTAGAATGTATATATCACTGCACTGCACCTTGCATTTTGCAGTCAGCATTATGTTTTTGAGATTTAACCATATTGATGTATGTGAATCTAGCATACTCACTTTAACTGTTGTATAGTATTTTATTGTCTGAGTCAATCATGGTTTGTTTAAGCTGTGTTTGCTATCACTGAGGCTTCTTTTGCATGTGTGTATATTTCTTTGGGAGGAGCACATTAAAAGTGGAATTGCTACATCATGATTTAGTGTAGGCTCCTGAAAGTCAGAAAATCTGTGATACCACAAAAAAGTTAATTTCTTTTCTCATAATATCCCAGAACAGATGCTCACATCAGTGGGTGTGTGATATTTCATTGTATGTGTCAACTTGACTGGATCACATGATTCCAAGATTATCTGGTTAAACATTATTTCTGGGTGTTTTTGTAAAGTGTGACTTCATAGAAGAGGTTAGCATTTAAATTGGTGAACTGAGCAAAAGTGATGACCATCTCCCATGTGGGTGAGCTTCATCCAACCCACTGAGAAGCTGAATAGAACCAAAGGTGGAGGAAGGGATGATTGGTTGGTTCTCTGCCTGAGTGCTTGAGCTGGAACATCAGTCTTCTCCTGACCTCAGTACTCCTGATTCTCAGGCCTTGAGATTGGAACTGGAATCTATAGCATGGGCTTTTTAGCTCTCAGGTCTTAAAACGACAGTACTGGCTTTCCTGGGTCTCTGGCTTGCACACAGCAGATTATAGCCTCAGCCTCCTTTTCATAATTACATTAGCCAATATCTTACGATACATCTACATCTCTCTCTATATGTCTGTCTATCTATCTATCTATCTATCTAATCATCTATCATCTATCATCTATCTATCTATCTATCTATCTATCTATCTATCTATCTATCTATCTATCTATCTATCTATCTAAACTATCTGCCTATCTACCAGCCTACCTATATTTCTATCTATCTGTTCTGTTGGTTTTGTTTCTCTGGAGAACCATGAGTAATACAAGGTGGTTCTCCTCGGTGAAGTGTCTCAGGGACTCATTTGTCTTCCAACTGTGTCTCCATCTTTTCCTGGGCAATTCGTAATCTGCATGCACCTGCAGGAAGTGGAAAGAAAGCATGGAGGAGACACATTCGCTCTTATAAGCTCTAGGCTGAATTGGCACAAACCACTTCTACTGTTCCCAGAAATATAACTGATTAGTTATTTATGCATGCTCTGGGCAATTATCCTTACAATGGAGTCATTCACAGTAGAGGTTGTCCTTAGCCTGTTATTTTCAGGTCAGCTTTCACAAACTGCCTGGATTATTTTGGATAATAAAATTGCCCTACATTTTCTCCTTGTGGGCCATGATGGAGTACATGCAATCACAAATACATTGTGTTGTACCCTAGGTTAATTGATAACTTAGATGAAATGGAGAATCATATCAAAGCATAATAAAGTCAACCTTGTTTCTTAAGGTAGATCATAATGGTTAATGGAGTTTGTTCAGCCGGCTGTGATAGCAGCCTTCATGAAATATTGCACAAGGCAAATTAACAGATTTGGTCCTTTCCTCAATTGGTAAGATTGATCAGAGTGACTGAGTGATTGGTATACTCAGAAAAATTTACCAAAAGTGAACACAATGTAGAAAAGAGGGTGCATGTTGTTGGAAGTAAATTCTCTACATGCTCCAACATTTCTGCACAGCATGCAAGAAGAGGCACTGACTACCTTTGCTCTGGACTGTCTTGATTCTGGTTTCTTAATGATCATGAATGTCTTTTTGGAGCAAAGAGCAGTCATGATTAGTGTCCATTGTACAAGAATTAGATCTCCTAACCTTAGGGTTTTCATCCTATAACTCAATCCACTGTGTGTGCAGGTACCACCTTGTCCTCTTTAAATCTCCCCGTGGAAAGTGGGGCTTGGGGAACTGGCACAAGAAAGTGCTGATATTCTGGCTGCTATTGTTGCTGTGAGTAATAAAGACCTTTGCCTCTGACCCAGGAGACTTGCATTAAGACTTCTCTTAGCATTCACGTTAAAGTGGCAGGCTAACTTGTTAGATTTTAAGTAGAGTAAAATGGGAATCTTTCAAAGTTCTTGGCAATGAGAAAACAGAACATAGCTTGGGTGATCTTGGGAAATGAACCTAACCGCCACGAGTCTCTTATTTTATATATTTTGTAAGTAAAAGGACTTGGTCTAGATCAGATTACTGGTAAGGGCCCTCCGAATCTGAAGAGCTGTGGTTCTAGGATTCGTTGGGGGTAGTGCTTAGGCCTTTGCTCTGCAGGACCCCAGTGGAATATGTCTGGTTATAAAATGCTGGTTAAAACCTTGAGTGCTTCTCTTTAGCACTTCTTGCTTTACTCTCCTATATCTTGACACCATATGCCTTCATTTTAAGGTGTCTTTAAATGGTGAATTTTTTCATAGAACATGAGAGAAATCATCATTCTCGTATTTATTTTTTATTTTTGTTTTTGAGATGGAGTCTCGCTCTGTTGCCCAGGCTGGAGTGCAGTGGTGCAATCTTGGCTCACTGCAACCTCTGCCTCCTGTGTTCAAGCAATTCTTGTGTCTCAGCCTTTCGAGTAGCTGGGATTACAGGTGCCCACCACCCTGCTTGGCTAGTTTTTGTATTTTTAATAGAGATGGGGTTTCGCCATGTTGGCTAGGCTGGTCTTGAACTCTTGGCCTCAAGTGATCTGCCTGGCTTGGCTTCCCAAAGTGCTGGGATTACAGGCTTGAGCCACCATGCCCAGCTGTTATATCATCATTTTCAGAAGGACAGTTCCCTACTATAATCCATAGTTAAAGACACAGAGGGCGTTTTAAAGACAATCCCTAATTTAGCTGGTGACTGAAAGAAATCCACGTGTGTAGCCTCTGTTGGAGCGGACAGCATATCAAGGCAGTTCTGCCATCCAAGCTTGTTTGAGGAGACTCAGGGCAGTATGAACCTGCATTTCATTGCCTATGAAGGAAACAGAGAGATCAGAAGCTAAGCAAAGGACACTGACTCAGGACACTTAACTTTAGGAGCCCTTATTTGTTTTGAATATCAAATCAGTTGTCTTTTGTGTTGTGGTGAAGATTTCACACTGACAAACTTGGTAGCTAATGATATTTTTCCATGTGGGACTCTGTAAGTCTTGACTGGAGGGTAGAGGGCAGAGAGAGTCCTGAGTGGAAAAACGGTCAGGAGAGATCTGTTTAATTTTTTTGATTTTTTGCAGGGTCTCGAAGCGTGGTTGTGACCGAGTCATTTACTCTTTGCACCTCAAATGATTTTTTAACTCAAATGCTGTTCCTCATGTACATGACAGGAGGTGATGGGTCAAATGTTGGTGAGGGCTTGATTGACAGGACAGAAGCCCAAGCCTGGAGGGAAGGCAGAGGGGGGAGGAAAACCATGAAAGGCACTGCAGAGAGAAGCCACTGCCTGGGCAGAGGCAGCCCCAGTGCTGTGCGGAAGCTTGCTCTCCTGGCTTGCTTCCCTAATCTTTATATTCAAGCCGTATACCTCAGGGCCCGTGAATCAACACACTTGCTTATTTACTGCTCTTTCTCTGGAACACTGAGCAACTCTGGCTTGACGGGATATACAGATACCTATTCTATCTCTAGGACCAGTGGTAGGAAAAGACTCTTGTCCTTCCCGATCACCTAGAGAGAGGTTTTCACAAGGGCATGTCCTGCAGTCTTTCAGGCCAGAGCATTGCATGCAGATGTCCTCACATAGTCAGATGCTGCATAATCCTCATAAACTCTGTGATGCTCTTAAATCTTCTTGAAGAGTGGCTGCTACCTTTTCACACAGCATCTTCTCCTATGGGATGCATTTTCCTCTGCATTTTTCAAGCCTGTAATTCTCTAACTTAAAAAAAGTTCAGCTATCAAGAAAACTTGCTTTTTTCTCATTAAGACCCCAAACCACAAGAGCGTCTGATTAAATTAACCGCAAGTTCCAGAGCACAAGCAGTGCTCTGTTTAATCTTCAGTTTTCTTATTCATACTGGGTGATGGAAACACTTTTCTCCTTCCTATTACTTTGGACTCCCTAGGTACAGGGATACTTTCTTGTTATTGGCTCTGAAAAGACAGGTGTCTCATAAACAGTTGGAATAGATCAGCGTTGTATATCTTCGAGTACATTTGTTACCTATAAAGTAAGATATGAGAGGGAGGGGGAATATATCCTAGGTAGAAGAGAATATTTCATATTTCACAATCACATTTTCTCAGAAATAGTGTATCCAAATATTCAACACACAAAAAGGCAGCATCCTAACTGCTTTTTCCTTCTCTCCTCACCTGACTGTGTTTTTCCTTACCTATTTTATCTTTTCATTTTAGTTCTGCACTTCACCTTGTCCTCCCCTCTTATCTCCTTCCCTCTGAATTTATTAATCAAGTAATCCATCTTTACTGTGTAGGCAGTGCCATCACCACAAATCCTGCAGCTGCTCACACTGACTATAAAGTAAACCTCTTTGAGAAGCCTCAGAATGGTGACTGGTTGCATAAAGTAGATTATGCCTGTCTGGAGTCCCCTGGAAATTGTTGTATTCCACTTATTACCTGTCTTTGAAATGAAAATATCAAGATAGTTTATCTTTGAAATGCTCCTTTCCAGACTATGAAGTCGAAAACTTAATAGTATCATGAATTCAGTTTAAAACAACAATTTATTTATTCAAGATACTCTCTTCACAATACTATAGCTCAGAAATGTTCTCAATAAAGTATGCATTTTAGTATTGTTTTTACTACACTAATTAATTGAGACCCAAAGTATACTTGATGTTGTTGAGGGGCAGGGAAGGAGAGAGATGGATTGAGACGGAGAGAAAGAGAATTACCATTTTAATAGTGCTATAATCTAAAAGTCTGTCTGAAGATGAAAACATTTCAGAAATGTGATTTGTTCTTTTGTTTCTGTCTTTATCCTTCAAATACATACCACCTTAGTGAAGAGGCTGGTCATCTATTACTTTGACAATTCTACTTTATACCCTCTAATGCCAGGACTTAAAGATAGATACATTTAAGGCTACTCACTCACTTATTTCTTTCCTCTCAGATGAGTGGTCAAAACTGGCAAGCAGAAGTTGAGTCTGTTTCTTACAGCTGACCCTGTATTTACTCCAGAGGTTCTCATCTGGGACTGATTCTTCCCCACTCCCTCCATGAGATGTTTGGCAATGTTGGGAGACATTTTTGGTTGTCACAACTGTGTGTGGGAGGGTACTGCTGGCACCTAGTGGGTAGAGAGCATGGAGATGCTATTAAGTATCCTATAATACCTAGTACAGCCCCAACGACAAAAAATTTCTGGTTCTAATGTCCATAGTGCTGAGGAGGCTGAGAAGTCCTGATTTATGCTAACCAGATTTAGTAGCAAATGCTGAAAGCAGGAACAGGAGGAGAGAAGACAGGAAGAAAATAAAAATAAATCAAGAAGTTACTGCAGGCCTGATATACACACATTCGCATATGTCATTTCTTTCATTTAATCCTCATGGAAATTCCCGTAAGTATAATTGTTTCTTCTTTTATTTTTTTCTTCTGTCAAAGGAAGAATCTGAGACCCAGAGAAGGTAAGTGATGTGCTTTAAGTCACGTGACTTAGCAAGTGTAATTCTGAAGCCCATGCCTTTCCTGTTTCTCTTCTCCGGGAGCAGGAAGACAATTATGCATTCAGGTCTCAGAGTGGAGAGAATGGAGGCTGGATTCGTACACTTTACCAGTAGATTTATACATGTAGATGCTCATATTGTATCAAATAACCAATGTCCATCATTTTTTTGGATGGTTTTAACTTCAAACACTTGGAAAGCTGTTATTTGTATCGTGATGTTTCTTTTGGAAAAATATGGTCATTCTTTCTTTTCTGTTTTTTAAAAATTCTCCTTAAGAAACTTCACCAATCACTTAGATCTTGGGCTGTGGTGTGTGATATATTACAGAAAAATGTGTAGGAGAGGTCAATGTGTTGTGGGTCATGAATTAAGAACACATAAACTACAGATGCTCAACTAAAAGCTTAAGCCAGAGAAGAATAACTTCTAGGACTGAAAATTATTGGATATAGAATGTCTCAAAAGAACTGAATCATCTTTTTCTCTGGCTATTTTGAAAAAAACAGAATAGATTTTCATCCACTGAAACAGTTTAGTACTTTTTTCCTTGAAGATTTCCATAATAAGTTTGTTTTTTCTTTTTATGGTCACAATTTTTGATCAACTACAATACAGAGGGGATAAAAACATTTCCCATCAAAATTCATCTTCTTTGGGAGTTTTGAAGTATAAATGACAAGTGCCAGTGGAAAAGGCCATTTCTTTCCATTGACCTTAGCCTTCTGTAATCAGCGTCTTCAGAAGTGAAGGCTGGGCATTTGCATTTTCCATAAGTTCCACAGGAGATTTTATTTTAACAAGCACTGTGCTTTGAATTTAGTGCCACTCAATAATTCTTGTTGACGATAGTTCCCTTGGTGGTTGCCCATCCTACCTGCTCTGGGGCCAGCCTGGAACCCAAGCCAAATCTACATTTGTTAGACTTTTAAAAGGATTTTTGTCCCAAATGTTATAAGGAGATTTTTTAAACGTGGCTGTGAATTACCCTTAAAAGTATAAAGCTATTGCTATAGAAAAATAGTGTTAGTTTTTCATAATAGAGTCTTAAAACTCTGCAAATTTAATTTCTCTGATTTTCTCTGAGGTTCTCAATCTGGAAAGTAGAAATAACAGTAAAATCCTTACCTCGTTTATGGGTTTAAGGATACTTTTTTATCTAAAAAGTATTTAGTAAACTGGAAAAGATGCAAGATATTTATTATTATAGTTTTTACTTCTTGATGTTTTATTATTTTTTGACAACTGGGGTCTTTAAACTTGACCTTGGTTTTAGAAGGACACTGAATCTATGTTTTTAAAACAGAATTACCTTTCTGAGATGCAATCAGGCCCATGGATGTGTATTGTTTAGCTCACTCAGTGTTTAAAAAAAATCAGCTGTCAATGGTTAAAAACCAAGCAATTTCACATAAAAATTTGGGATTCTGACATAAGTTGAGAAACCAGAATACTTAACCTATGTATGCCCAGTGCAGCAATTAGTTTCAGTTTAGTAACCTTTTCTAGATTCTACAGGAATGTGAATTTGTCACCCATACTCTACAACTGAAGTTCTCAATGTGTGGTCCAAGACCCACAGAGTTAGCATTGCTGAAAATGTGTTGGAAATGGTAATTCTACGGCCTCTGCCCAGGCGCACTGAATCAGAAGCTCTGGAGATCTGGCCTAGTAAACTGTTTTGTCAGGCTTTCTCGGGGATTTGGATACACACTGGAGCCTGAGAACCACTGCTCCACAACATTGCAGTCCAATGGTCCGTGACTTAAGTCTAGTGCTGGGAAAGTCAATCTTGCTTCTGATTGCTATAAGGGTCTTCCACTGATTGAGCAACATTTTATTTCCTTGCCCCTCTCACCATTGCTGGGTTTTAAATTTTTTACTCATTTTGGACTTGAGATAAATTAAAAAAAAACAAAATCCTTGCGGTCCTTAACATTTTCAACCAACAGCAGCAATTTGTGAAGATAAGCCCTCTGACCCTAAGTTGATCAAGTGACGTCTTGCCACTCTTTGAGGCCATCCTTACAACTGTCTGTTGAACATTGTTTAAAAAGAAACATCTCAGTTTCTCCTCTTTCAAAACTAAGTAGTTTTAAGCATCTCTGAAAGGAATTTAAATCTGTGCTTTTATTTTGACATTTCTTCCAACATTGATTAGATAATTTCTGATCTGTTTATTGTTTTGTACTACCGTGTGAAATCTCTAGAGATTATACTCCATTGGTGTTCCCCCCTTGCAGGAAAATTCACAGTATAAGAACTAACTGTTATAATATAAAACCAATATTCTTGTGAGATTTGTAAATTAAATTTTCTTTCCAACTTTTGTTTAATATATTCAGTGTCACCTTGTAAGGCAACTGAGATAATTTTGTGTACCCTAACAATTTGTTTCTTGTTTGACATCTGTGTTTGTTTATGTAGCTTTCAGAAGTGGAGAATTCTGTTGCCAATTAATGTTGATGGTTTCGAGTTAGAAGAGAGTTTGCTTATAAATGAAAGTTTTTGTTTTTAAGTTGTGTTTTATTGTAGCTGAGTGTTTTCCAAATAAATATTCACTGACTTTATTGAATACTTCAATTGGGTAATGGAATCACAGGCTTTCAGAGAAGTAGGGCTCAAATATAATTTTTATTTATAAAAGATTCCTCTGCTATTGAACAATGGGACAACAGAAAATACATTAAAAGAATAACTTCAAGTAAGATATTGACCAAGTTTATGTTTTCTTGTGGAGGTGAAATCTTGGGCCAAGGTAACTTCTCAAACAACTGTAACGTAGCCATTTGTAAGACATTGTTTATTAAAATAGGAGTTCCTGACTTCTGATCTTGCAGGTTGGTTGGAGAATCACCCAGGGACCATATTACAAATATTACTTCAGTAACTTCGTGGTTGGCACTGAGAAGATGTATTTTATGCTCCTTCCCAAGCGATTTTTAATATGTAGCTGGATTTGGAAATCATTATGCTAAATCACACATTGTCTCTTTTAAAAAGAGCCAAAAGAGAACATTTTTCAGCCCATAGGACCAGGAAATTTTATGCCTTTCCAAATCATCTGGTAACTTTTAATCTTATAGGACAATTATAAATGTTATAATGAATTGTTTTTCTCTTTTAGATTTGACTGTAAACTGAGAGGCAATTTTGACCCCCATTAGCTTTTGTGTAGGATTGGACTTTCTAGAATAAATTTCTATATCCTATTTTTTTTTACTCTGGCTTTACTTTAGCATTATTTCCATATTTTTCCACTCTGATGTCTCTGTTTTCATTTAGTTTTTGTTTTATGGTATTTTAAATCATGTTTGAGGTCATAATAAGTTTTTTTTGGTATAAGGAATAGGTATAAGGAATAGCATAAATAAATATGATAGCTGTAGCAAAAAGACTGCCACACAGGTGGGGCTATTTTATGGAGTGTTACTTAGTAATCCCGAACTAATTGCTGTTGAACTTAGCACTGTTTTCCATATGCAATGATTCTGTGACAGCTAAGTTAAAAAAGAGAACCGTGGTCCTAGAGTACATGGGATTATATGTTCTGTATTCCTTTTTATGCACTTTACGAGGCACGTAACAGTGTAAAGACTCTGAAAAGACCTGCAATAAAGACATTTTAAAAATCTTTAATCCAATATTTCCCAAGCTTTTCAAAAACCAATGACTATCTCCCTCCCCCCAGAACACATGTTAACATTTCCAGACAATATTTTATTTGGGGAATGCCATATTATTGCTATGTTTGAAAGTGTTGAATGGCAATATGGATAAAATGAGGAAAGCTATTGTGTGGGACCAACAGAAATTATCAATCATAGTGGAGGGAATTAAACTGAGTTAAGTGAGTAAACTTCAGAGAAATTGTGCTAAATTGGCACTTGTGAAGAAGCGTATATGATAAGAAGAAATAGACGATACCATATTTGTATTCTTGCAGTTGCAGAAGGAACAGTACTTATAGTACACATTTCAAGTACAATGAAGTAAATCTAAGATCTTAGCTGATCTCTACCATGGATCCGTCTTCTGAGTGGTATCATGTTCGATGTTATGTAAATGAAGTAAATAGTTGTCTCCTGCTATCCCCAGTGGTACAGAGAATAGTGGGAGGTCTAGGGAGAAATCTGGGTGGGTTCATGTGACAGAGATTAAGTCAGGAGGGAAGAATTTGTGTATGTGTCAGTTAAACGCTCCCTGAGGACATGTGATCTCCCTAAATGTTGCAGGTATGTTGTACCTTCTGACAGCCTTGGTCAGAATGTGAATAAAAAAAATGTTTCATGAATCCATACTTACTCACTTTTCCTCTCTGTATCCCCAAAAGGCATGGGGAGAAATGGTTTTATTTTAGGGAAATTCTGCTCTGTTGAAGGAAATGTTTCACGTGACATCATATTAATTGGTCACTTAGTTGCCTAGTCTTTACAACTCACAGTTCATTTTAAATAATATTAAACATTACTCTTACTTTTTGAATGAACAGAAATTTAACAGAGGTGGGGAGAAAGCAATCTAATACAATTCAGTTAGAAATAACTAATGTGAAGATATAACCTAAATTATCCATGAAAATAAACTTGGAGTCCAGTGGCTAAATTGTTAAGAGTGGGCTTAACAAGAGACAGGCATGAAATTAGAACACCCAACGCAGTGTGTACACAGGAGACTTTTCATCAAAGGAACTCAATACTTATTGTAAGAAGGTGCTCTATTCCTATTCTGTGAAGGTGCCATACGTCATATTGACATGACAGTGTCCTATCAATAACAGCAAAATTAGTCAGTGCAAATTCTGTTGCCCAAAGAAGTGAGTGGGCTGAAACAGTGTTGGTAATCACATTCAAGGCAATTTAAACCCTTAATATCTCAGGAGGTTAAATCCATGATTTTTGTTTCATCATTAAATTGATCACTTGAATCCATTCCCCTTTTCTGGGTGGCAACACTCATTAACTGGACATCTTCTTTTTCTTTTTTAGCCAAGAAAATATACCTCATTTTGATAGTGACAGGAGGCAGACAAATGCCTAAGCAGATGAGGGGGAGTTCCTGGTAAACCCCACCTTCAAGCCAAAACACAGCCTGAAGGCTGAAAGACCAGACTGCTGATCCCTAATGAAACCGGTGACCCAGAGTGAGAACTTCTGCTCCTGTTTGCCTGCCCTTTCCCCATTGATTCTTTCTGAATGTTGCCTCTTCCAGTACTACAAATGGCCTGCCCTCCCCTATTCTGAGCCCATAAAAGCCCTGGACTCAGTCACTTGGCGGGGGGGCTTTCCTGCCTTCAGGTAGGGGGACCACCCCCGTGTCCCCTCTTCATGGAGAGCTGTTTCATCACTCAATAAAACTCCCTGCCTTGCTCACTCTTTGTCAGCATATCCTCATTCTTCTTGGATGCTGGACAAGAGCTTGGGACCCACAGAGTGTGGGTACCCAGAAAGGCTATGACACTGTCCTTTTGTTCTTGTCAGTAGAGGGCAGCTGCCTCATACAACAGGGCCAGGGGCTGACTGAGCTGCTAACACGCTGCTGTCCATCGGACTGTGGACAGTGGAACTAAAAGAGCTGATTAGCTCACTAACACCACCTCTAGGGCTTCAGGGTCACAGGAACCCTTGCCTGGGTGCTTCTGTGTTCCCCTCGAGGCAACATGCCTGCTCTGGCCACAGGCCTTGCACGGTGCTTGCTTCTGTGTCAGTGCTTGGAGTGGCTGGCCAGATCCCACACTCATTTGCTCACATGCTCCCTCCTGTAAAGGGCTGAGCGCAGTGGGCAGAGTAGACGGGGAACCCCTGCCGGGAGTCTGGCAAAGGGGCCGAGAGGAAAATCCTGCTTCACTTTCATATCTCTTTATGAGCTTATCTCTGTTTAAATTAAATTTCTGGTAAAAATCCTGTCCAAATTGTATTTTTCTATATAAAAGAAAATTTGCTCATCGAAGAAAGGTTTCCAAAGGAAATCTTGGTTACCCTACTAGCCTACCTCAAGCCATTAATAATAGCATTTAATCCTTGCTGACATAAAGAATTTTTATATGCAACTGGAATTACATATAGTTCTAGCTCTGAAATTTGAGTATCCCAGAAAAGAGGAAAATTCAAAAATTGAGTTTACTGATTGAAGAATGATTTGAGGAGGGCAGGAGTGGTGGTGTGGTGGTGTCAGGTGAACAGTCTTAGCAATATGATGCCATTTCTTTCTTGTCTGTTACGTATTCAGAACAGAAGCAGGAGTTGTAAGATAGGGAATGTGAGATAAGATGGTGTCATGCAGAGAGCAGTGGCTTGGGAACCTTAAGAACTGGTTTCTAATGGCAATAGTAAGAAACAGCAGTTAATTGAGTGACTGAAAAGCTTCAGGATAGTATGGCTTGCTTGCTATATCTTCATAAAGACCCTTTCAAATGGTGGTATCACTAATTTCTGGGAAACCAAGGCCCAGAGAGGTTAAGTAACTTTCTTAAGGCCACACAAGAAGTGATAGAACTGTAGTTTAGATCCAAAATGCAGCATTGACTCAAACTCTCTACTCTTATTGGTCCTACTTCCTTTCTTTGCAAATGCCAGATAAGAAATAAGAGTCAAAAACTATGGGTCGGGTGTGGTGGCTCATGCCTGTAATCCCAGCACTTTGGGAGGCTGAGGTAGGTGGATCACTTGAGGTCAGGAATTCGAGACCAGCCTGGCTAACTTGGCGACACCCCATCTCTACTAAAAATACAAAAATTACCTGGGTGTGGTGGTGTGTGCCTTTAGTCTCAGCTACTCGGGAGGCTGAGGCAGGAGAACCGCTTGAACTTGGGAGGCAGAGGTTGCAGTGAGCCAAGGTTGCACCACTGCACTCCAGCCTGGGTGACAAAATGAGACTCTGTCAAAACAAAACAAAACAAAACAAAACAAAACAAAACATTGTGTAGCAGCATGATAATTGTATGGTCATGCACCTCTTAAGGACAAGGATATGTCCTGAAAAATGCATCATTAGGTGATGTCATCATGGTTTGAATATTTAAGAGTGTATTTACACAAACCTAGATGCCATAGCCTACTATACACCTAGGCCGTATGGCATAGCCTATGGCTTCTAGGCTAGAAACCCGTGCAGCCTGTTACTGTATTGAGTACTGTGGCCAATTGTAACACAATGGTAATTATTTGGGTCTCTAAAGATACCTAAACATAGAAAAGGTGCAGTAAAAATATGGCATAAGATAAAAGATGGTACACCTGCATAGGGTACCTACCATGAATGGCGCTTGCAGGACTGGAAGTTCCTCTGGGTGAGTCAGTGAGTGAATAGTGAGCGAACCTGAAGGCCTAGGACATTACTGCACACTACTGTAGACTTCATAAACACTGGACATAGGCTACACTAAACTTATACAAATATTTTTCATTCTTTAATAAGTTAGCCTTAACTTACTGTACATTTTTTTAAAGTTTTGACTCTTGTAATAACACTTAGCTTATAACACAAACCAATTGTACAGCTGTAAAAAATTTTCTTTGTATCTTTATTCCATAAACTTTTTTTTCTATTTTTAAAATTATTTATTTTCTACTTTCAAAGCTTTTTTTGTTAAAAACAAAGACACAGACACACATATTAGCCTAGGCCTACTTAGGGTCAGAATCATCAAGAACGCTGTCTTCCACCTCCACATGTTGTCCCACTGAAAGGTCTTCAGGGGGCACTAACACACATGGAGCTGTCGTCTTCCATGATAACAAGGCCTTCTTCTGGATACCTTCTGCAAGACCTGCCTGAGGCTGTTTTATAGTGAACTTTGTAATAATTAGAATTATTATAAAAATTATTCATTCTAAAATAATGATAAAATTATAGTATAGTAAATATATACACCATTAGTATAGCTATTTATTGTCATTATCAAGTGCACAATTGTACACAATAGCATGTGCTAGACTTTTATTTGACTGGCAGTACAGTAGGTTTGTTTACACCAGCATCACCACAAATGCATGAGTAATGTATTGTGCTACAATGTTAATGAGGGCTAAAATGACACTAGATAATAAGAATTTTTAGGTCCATTATATTCTTATGGGACTACCTTGAGATACATATATGTATATATGTATATATACACATATATACATATATACATATATATACAAATATATATACATATATACAAATATATATACATATATACAAATATATATACATATATACAAATATATACATATATACAAATATATATACATATATACAAATATATATACATATATACAAATATATACATATATATACAAATATATATACATATATATACACAAATGTATATATATTTGTTGTTTTGTTTTGAAAATTTCTTTTTTGGGAGGGCAGCAATTTTAGTTTTTTTTTTTTTTTTTTCAAACTTAAATAGTTACAAAATAGACTTTAGAAAATAAGTTACAAATTGTAGCAAAAGGCTCCCTTCCACAGGCAACTTTCCCACCCATAGCACTCTGCATCCCTGCTCCCTTGTGTTGCAATCTGGCTGGTGAGGGTGGCCTGGCATCTCGGCAGAGGCGGGCACTGGGAAGAGTACGGTGATAAAGGCTGGGGGAAGGAGGTCCTTCAAGGACAGGGATGCGAAGAGCACACCACCCTCTTCTTGGGAAAGAAGCCAGATCTGAGTCCTTTTCACAAGGGGAGAGGAGAAGAGATGGGGAGCCCAAACTACTCCTGAGAAAACGTGGAGATCAAGCCCCTCCCTGCACGCACCCCCTCCCCCAGATTCTGATCTTTGTAAACTTGAAGTTCAGAGGGAGAAGCTGAGGTCTGCAGGCCACTGGGGTTAAGGGCCCAGAAGTGGGGTCGTGAGAGTGGGTGGAGGGGGCAACGACAAGTCCCCTCTGCCTGCCGCTGGTGCCACTGGGGCTCCAGAGCCTGCCACTGTCCACTCCTCCTGGAGCCGGTGCTGGTGCTACATGAAGCCGATTCTGTGGCAGAAGTGTCAGGGACCATGGGGGCAGGTGAAAGTCCCCTCCCGGGGTGGGGTGCGCCCATGGCCCTCCCGTGGGGCAGCTGTCCGGAAGGCCTTGCCACAGATGCTGCAGTGGTGGTGATTGGGGTCCGCGTGGATCCTGCTGTGGTTCTGAAAAGACAGCAGGTTGGGGCAGAGGGAGCAGGGGTACAGCCCCGTGGTGTGGGTCTTCTGGTGTGTCAGCAGACTGCCGGCTTGGTGGTAGAAGCGCCTGCACTGGGCGCAGCGGAAGGGCCGCTCCTTGTCCTCAGCTACTGTGGACGTCACCCCTTATCCTCTTCTAGCTCTCTGCACACTCTGTCCTGGGCCTCCTGGTGTTTCTAGTGGGGTCTCCTGGGCTTTCCCTTGACCACGGAGGCCCACCTCGTCCTCCCCAGTCCAAGCTTTGGGACATCTGGCCTCCTCTATCTGGGCTGGCCCCTGGCTGTGGCCCCTGGCATGAGCCTGCAGAGGTGGCTGCCCAGTTTGTAGCGGGACTCAAAGGCCTTGCCACAGTCAGGGCAGGCAAAGGTCTGGGCATCTGTGTGGTTGTGGTTGTGGCTCTTAGTGGCCACAGAATTCAAGAACTCCTGGGAGTAGAGCAGGCAATAGTGTTGGTCTGTCTTGTGAGTGTGGTGGTTCAAGAGGTCACCGGGCTGGCAGTAAGTCTTGCCACATTGGCTGCAGGAGGAGTGGCTCCCTGGCTGCAGCTGAGAGCTGTTGTCTCCATTGTGCCAGCTATCCATGTGACTCAGACTAGGTCCACTGAGCTGGCGTCACCGGCGTGCCAAGGACTCCTGGGGACACTGTCATCTGGCTCCTCTGGCCTGGTCAGGAACTGAGGAACCCAATCTCCATTATGATTCCCCAGTCCCCCACCTCCTGGCCACCCACCTGTCCTTGGCCAAAATGTTGTTATGTGGCACATGCCTATATTGGACAGAGTTAAGTTGTAATGCAATTAACAAACATTCCCCAAATATCAGTATTTAAAATAACAAAGGCATTTCTTTTTACCCTAGAGATCCAACATAAGTCAGCTGAGGACTTTCACTCCATATCCTCATCATCCTTCTCGGGGACTCAGGTTGAGGGGTTGCATGTCACTTGCAACTCAATGGGAAGTCAATAGGAAGAACAAGTATTATAGTCTATCGTGCTCAATCATTGGCCCAGGTGATGGGCTACATATCACTTCCACTCCCAGCTCAATGCAGAGAAACAGTCCTATGGCCTCACCCAGCCACTGGGAAAGCAAGAGGCACAATCCTTACAAGAGCATAGAAGAGCGGTGCCCAACCTTTTTGGCATTGAAACTGTTCACCTCAGATCATCAGGCATTGGTTATATTCTCATAAGGAGTGCACAATCTAGACCCCTCTTACGAGCAGTTCACAGTAGGGTTCACACTCCCATGAAAATCTAATGCTGCCACTGACCTGACAGGAGGTGGAGCTCAGTCAGTAATGCTCACCTCCTACTGTGCAGCCCGGTTCCTAACAGGCCACAAACCAGTACCGGTGTGTGGCCCAGACATTGGGAACCGCTGGCCTAGAAGGAGAGGAGAGACTGATAAGGTGGAACAGGTGAATGACAACCACAGTGGTGCTGGGGTTAATTTCCTTTAACCAGTATGATGTCACTGTCCTTTTTACTGTTTTCATTTCCTCCTCCTATCAGTTATTTAGCACTTTTAGCTTGAGCTATGTGTAACTTTGTTTCCTAAAATTGACGGTCCTAGTTCCTGCCTGGCCTCTAGCTAGCTAAATGCTGACAGAAGAATTCCCTGACCTCTTCAGGCCTAATTTTATCAACGATAAATAGATGGATTAGGATAACTTTAAGAGACCTCCAAATGAAAATTTTATGACTTCACGAGAAGGAAAAAATAAATCCTTCTCTTTTGATTATCTTGCACTGACCAAGTAGGTAACACAGGCCGTGTATGGCCAGGGAGACATAATCCAGCAGTGGAGAGATAAGCAATGGAGGGGCTCTGGTGCTGAGCCAGGAGAGATATCAAGGATAAACTACTGAGGTGGACCTTGGGCTCCAATACGAGTTCAAAGGCAGGTAAGAAATAGTGAGGAAATTATCAAATCTAGACTCTTCTACCTTTAATTTTTTATTTAGTGGTGATTTATTGATTACTTAAAGTAAGCGCACACACACACACACGTATATCTATAAATTCCCCCCAACAAGGGAAGACACACACACACACACACACACACACACGTATATGTATAAATTCCCCCCAACAAGGGAAGACAAACACACACACACACGTATATGTATAAATTCCCCCCAACAAGGGAAGACACTGAATGGCTCACTTCAAAGTTCAGGCAGTGAGTCTCTTTTTAAGTTGTCAGTGAAATACACCTAGGGCTTATGTTTTATGGTTCGCACAGTATGGTCATGATCCTTATAAATGTCTTTCATCTAGTGGCAAGGTAACCAAATGACAGCATGAAATTTTTGAAAGCTGAATGATTTTTCATCAGTTGAGTTAGAAAAACTACAGAAATAAGTGACAGCTATTGTCTTGGTAAGGCTTGTTTTAAATAATTCAGACCATTTGCTTTGTTCTAACTTGCATTTTAAACTATGTACAACCTTCTCAAATCATGACTTTCTAAAGTAAACATATTGGTTCATACACTAGGGTATGTGGATTTAACACAGCAAGGAAAGGCCAGAGCAAATGCCTAGGCCTGCTGTGCCACAGTCAGGGCGAGCTCTTTACACAAAGGCTGATAATTGGTAATAGAAGCTGAGTGGAAAACAGCCTCTAGGCTCTGCAAAGTGGCTACAGACACAAGCAAAGGCAAGGCTCCACTTACCCATATTCATCTGCTTAGATGTCTACTCTGATCTCCCTCCTCTGTCTTCTTAAATAATCATTTTACGAATTGGTCACCACATACAGGGAAACTGCCTGAAAGTAAAGCTCACATAAAGAAATGAAATAGATTGAGAACGTAAATCCAGATCTCTGCTTGGGCCTGAAGCAGTTTTGTACTTCTGGAGTTTTCTAGCCCATAAGCCAACAATTTTGCTTTTATGTGTAGGATAGTTTTGGCTCAATTTCTTCCACTTGCGTTGAAAAAAATGACTGACTTATATATGGAATACAGATTACTGGGCTAAGGTTAAATAGCCATTCTGGTAGGAAACAGCTTGAGCAAAGCCATCTAGGCAGAAAATCTCAGAATGTATTCAAACTGGAGTATACCTTAAATGGAAAAAATGGGAGGTAGGTCTAGATAAGAAGTGCTTTGAATTCCCTGATAAAGAAAATAAAATGTATTCTATAAAAAAAATGAGGAACTGTAGAAAGTTTTTGAGTAGGGCAGTGAAATGTACAAACTTTGTTTTCTGAAGAGTTTCCTGGTACTCAAAGGAGAAATATTTGGAAGGGGAGATTTAGGAGTTTATAATAAAAGAGAAAAACATGATAATCAATAATCAATCACTTTGGCAGTGAATAGGAAGTCTTATTATATGTGGAGTAGAATAGACAGGAGGCGAACGTCAAGATTGATTCTAAAATTTTAAGTTTTTCACTGTTTAGTGAAATAGTAGGCCCTTGATAAATCGTTTTGAAAGGCTGGTTAGCTAGATAAATAGGGGAGTTCTGCTGGCAGATTGTTGGATATAGAAGAACGGAATGTGTTTTGCTGAGCAGTCAAGGATATGCTAAATCACTTAATTTTGAAACTGTAAAAAAGAGCATATTCCTAATCAATTCCTAGGATTCAAAACTCAAATGACATTTATCTGTGTACCTGAAACCTAAATGGTGATTATGGACTATCATTTTCTTTCTTATTAAACTGGTAAGTTTATTTTAAAAGAAACTCTGATTTTTCCTGTTAATGGAGGCAACATGTACTTCATTAGCCTAGGGCAGGCATTGGCAACCCACAGTAGACCAGCCAAGGCAGCAGGAGATGATCGCCAGGGCTTAATGTTACCATTATAACCATCAAACAAAATGCCAGGAGGCTGTTAGTCCTCATTTTCCCTCCTCCAGATTCCATCTTCTCACATGACATCTCCAGTCTCTTGGTACATGCACATTGCCTTCCTGGTGATTCAAATTATTCAGAGTCCAACCCTGTCCCTCCTGCCCCCAAAACTCTCAGTTCCATATGTCCCATTGCACATTTTTGAATAAATAGACCTCTCTCAAGACCTACCCATTTAAAAAAAGTGCTTCTCTTTCTACTCCTCTTCAATCCATTTTCTTTTTTACTTGCAAGTCCAAGCAAAATTTGTGTTGTTTTAGAGGGACTGATTGCAGCCTGGTGTCAGGAGAAAAATACTCATGTGTCAACTTGGCTTGGCTACAGCACCTAATTATTTAATCAAAGTCTAATCTAGGTGTTACCGGGAAGCTATTTTACAGATGTGGTCAACATTTATGATTAGTTGACGTTAGGTAGAGGAGATTACTGTAGATAATATGGGCAGGCCCCATCTAATCAGTTGAAAGTCCTTAGCACTAAAAATTGAGATTACCTAGAAAAGGAGGAAATTCTGCTTCCAGACCACAACATCAACTTCTGCTGTCAAGTTTCCAGCATGCTGGCCTGCTCAACAGATTTTGGACTTGCCAGCCCCACAATCACATAAGCCAATTCCTCTCTCTCTCCCTCTCTCTCTCTTTCTCTTTCTCTCTCCCCCTCTCAATTCTACTGGTTCTGTGTTCCTGGATAACCCTCACTGAAACAAGTTCTTTGAAGTTATTTGCATGGTGGTGTGATTGACCAACACTGAAGCTTAAATGGGAGTGTCAGCACCATTTGTGAAATGCTACCAAATACTTTGAAAAACAAAATTTGCCTTCATAGTATAGCTCAAAGGGTGATGCTGTCTATCCCCCCCTGCCTGTTTAAACTGGCTTTCACTTGGAATAAAATTTGTTTAATTAGAATTAGTGGCACCTACTGATGGAGTAATATTAGATTTGGCCTAGAGCTGAATGTGCCAGAAGCCATTAGCTAGCTCTTAAACGTAGAGGGAAACTTTTCCAGTCAAAACCAAAAAATTTTGAACCTTAGCACTGGGGATTTGAAACAGATCTCAGCCATCATTCAGACCAGCCTTTTTATTTCAAAGATAATGAAATAGAGGCCCAGGGAAAATTAAGTGTGGTGTGCAAAGCCACGATCACTAGAATTATAACATCCTTTTATATTTGTTTTTTTCACTTGAAAATATTTTAATATTTTTCTTTATTGCTAAATATTTTGCTAAAGCATGTTGTTTTGGCCTGGACAATATTCCATCATTTGGTTGTGCCAGAATAATTTTATTAAATATCTGTTTAGTGCATTTAAGTTATATTCATGTTTTCACTTCTGTAAATACTGGGATAAATATCTTTATACATAAGTCTTTGTACACATTTATCATTCCTGAAGATAAGTTTAATGAAAAGAAATTTCTAGGTCAAACAGTATGCACATTATGAAGGCTTTAATCCCAGTTGCCAAATTGTCCTCCAGAGAGGTTTTATCAATTTCTAATACTCAGTGATGGATGGGAGCCTGTTTCCCTCTCCTTTGAGTATTTTCATTAAAAAACAAACAAATGGCCAGGCATGGTGGCTCACACCTGTAATCCCAGCACTTTGGGAGGCTGAGGCAGGTGGATCACCTGAGGTCGGGAGTTTGAGACCAGCCTGGCCAATGTGACGAAACCTCATCTCTACTAAAAATACAAAAATTAGCTGAGCGTGGTGGTGGGTGCCTGTAATCCCAGCTACTCCAGGAGGCTGAGGCAGGAGAATCACTTGAACTCAGGAGGCGGAGGTTGCAGTGAGCTGAGATTGTGCCATTGCACTCCAGCCTGGGCAACAAGAGTGAAACTCCATCTCAAAAAAACAAAACAAAACAAAAAACAAAACAAAACAAAAAAACACGATGGAAATGGAGTCCTGTTTTAATTCACCTTATTTATTAGCAAGGTTGCACTTTTTTCCCTTAAATTTGATGTAAATTGTATTTTTATGCTGTTTTAATTTCCATTTATCACTTTTTAATTGAAGTTTATATGCTATTGATTTGTAGAATTTCTTAAAAAATAAAATAGAATCCACAAAACCATTCCTCAATAAACGGTGGGTATTGTTATTATTAATATTGTTGTTTGTTTTGTTGTAGTTGTTGATATTATTGTGCTGCTGCTAGGTACTTACTCCTATTTAGCAAGAAACTACAAAGAGATCACAGCCTGGGGTCCAATAGCCTATGCTAGGGTCTAATAGCCTATGCTAGGTTGATCAGAGGGTAAAATATATCTATATTTCTTTGGGAAAAATGCACCAAAGCATATCCCAATTATGCTGTTGATTTTAAAATTTTTCATCTGCATCTTTTAGCCAGGTTCTATTCTCCCTGGAATAAAGTAAAATGTGGTTTACGCTTCAGGCAAATGTATAATGGCATGCAAACCACTCCACCTCTTTCATTTCCTCTCTGATTAGGCACTCGGATTCTTTCTTTTTTTGGAAGTTTATGGGAATTGACCTCAGAGAATACATAAATTGCAAAGTGCTTCCTTTTTTTATACAGCATTTTACATTATTTCTATTTTTTCCCCTCTAGAAAGTGTGAAATTGCATATCTTAAAATGGAATCTGTGTAGCAGTTTTTTATATTTTTAAATATTTAGCAGTACACAGTGTTTACTTTCTATGTTTCATTCTTGAATATTGTGTTTTATAGAAGACTATCAAGGAGTTTTCTTTTTCATTTTTATAGTAGGCTTCAAACTCCTGTAGGCCTGTATTCATTCATTTGCCTTCTGCTGTGTTTGAACTCCTCTCCCAGGGTAGAAGTAATATTTACGATTGGTCACCACATTATGCAGTCTTTGGTGAGGAAGGATGAGAGATGGCTCAGGGATATTTGGAAGAGTCTTTTATGACAACTGAAGAATATACATTAGACACTTTTGCATGGTGGTTATAAAAATCTTTACCTCCACACGTGAGTTAATATGTGTAACTTGCTTAGCATGATTCCTGACACATAGCAGATATATATCAAATAGGTTATTTCCCTTCTGTTTATCAATCAGGGAACAAGACCAACAGGACTTCAAATGTGCACACAAATACATAAGAGATTTATTTTAAGTGATTTGGAATTGGCTCCAGTGAATGTGGAGGGAGGTGTTTGAAATTTGTAGGCCAACCAGCTACAAATTCAGATAAGAGTTGATGTTGCAGTCTTGAGTCTGAAATCCATACAGCGGGCTTAGATTGGAAAGTCAGGTAGGATTTCTATGTTTCAGTCTTGAGGCAGATTCCTTTTACTCTAGGGAACCTTGGTTTTTGCCTTCAAGGCCTTCAATGGATTATATGAAGCACCTCTATCTTATAAAATGTAATCTCCTTTACCTAAAGTCAAATGACTGTGGATGTTAATCACATCAACAAAATACCTTCACAGCAACATCCAGACTAATGTTGGGCCAAACAAGTGAGCACCATAGCTCGAACAAGTTGATACATAAAATTAACCATCACACCTTTATTTTAACTCCTCCTTTCCCACATGTAAAGGGAAGTAGGGATCTATCAAGAAACCAGAGGTGTTTTATTACTTCAATTTCAAGATCTCAGTTTTATGAACTCACTGAATTCTTTTAATGAACATAAACAGCAAGACGTCTTGAGGGCAAGATACAGTGCCATTCTGAATAAGAGAAAGAAAAAGAGGGTTTGTGCTGATTTTGGAAGTAAGGTTAGAAGAAGGAGAGGTGAGGGCACCCCAAAGATGATGCAACTGTCTTCCTGGTTTGGCCAGCTTCTGCTAATTCTCCATGACTTTTACAGTAGTACTGAGAGTTGTGGGTTAGAGGGAAAACATAGAAAGGATAGGCTCCCTCAGTGCACAATATTAGGGAACTTCCCTGCTACAAAACAGGGGTGTCATGGGCTGAGTGAGGCAAGGCCTGTTGTGATTCTCTGCAAGCATCCTAGATAAGTCCAAAGAAATTCCCAGATCCTTCTTCAGTATAGCGGTATAGACACAGACGAGAGTCCTCTTTGAGTCCAGGTTGAGAATGAGCATTGAATAAACAATCTCCAGGAGCAGAAAGAAAATGAGCTTGAATGAAACAAGAGTTCATCATATGCTGGTGGTAAAGTTGCTTAACCTTTCAGCTGAGCTAAGTATTTAGACATGTAGGTGGATAATAATATCAACCCCCGACCTATTTAATAGGGCAAATGAGTTAAAACTAAGACTTTAAATTCACATCAATCAGCAAATTCAAAGCACAGCACTATAATTAGAAACTCACAATTACCCGTAGAATATCCTTGTGGGCAAAATTAAAGCATATTGAAAATTGTTAGAAGTTGTTTTAATCTCAGTTATAGCCTGGTTCAAACGAGTTGATTCCTTTATTCTCAGCATGATGGGATACCTACATATAAGGTAGACTTCCTTTAGAGATGGAATTTTCTGCTATTTTAGAAACTTGGCGCCGATCTTTCTTAGGCCATGGTCAACAACTTAAATCAGAAAACTTAAATCAGTGACTTGAGGAGGTCTCCAAGGTGAAATTTGTTAATAGTGAACACAAAAGACTGCTCTTCTAGAGAACTGGCTTGGCTACTGACTTTAGTAGATCACATCATTTTACTGCATATTTTTGTAAGGCCTGTTAAGATATTATGAACATATATTTTATGTGTCAGGTTAATTATTTTAAGTCAGATAGGCAGAAACATATTCAATGGCTGATTTTCAAGGATTCTCTTAGGATTTGCATTTGGGGAGGCAATATATGTGCAAATACACTTGATTCACTGCCTTTTGAAATATTTCTTCTCAATACTTATTCATTTTGAGCAAGAGAGAACAAATGCACAGTAATCCCCTTTTTAACAGAGACTTTTTTTCAGGCCAAGAATCTTGAGCCTCCCATAAAATTGGTATAAATGACTTAAACAATGGTATAAATGACTTAAATGTTTCCTGGATTATTTACATAAAAGGCAATGTTACACTATGGTAATAATGGGGGCAATACATTTTGGAGGCTGGAAAGTCAGCTACATAAGTCATCTTTGGAAGACTGAGCACCAGGTCTTTGCATTGTTAGGCTGGTATTTGTTTAATGTGATTTTTCAGAAAAAGTTATCAGAAAAGCTTTCCCTATAAGCAGCCATATGACCTCCAGGAAGTAGTTAAGAGAAATGTAATGGCACTATTTGATATAGTATAGGTTATATCTTTGGAAGGGATCCAATTTTTTCCAGTCTTTATTCACTAGGGAGTAAAATTATTGCCTCATAAAACAAGAGAAATGTCCAGTTATTTCTTAAGTAGAAACCTATTAACTTTACCACTGTCACCAGTTTCTTCCACAACATTAAAATCTTTTCAGCCTTGTGGCAGGGAGGATGTTACATACCCGGCTTTAGTGATCCAAGGACAATTATTTTGAAAAACATTTATTTCCTTGAAAGACCCAATTTTGAAAGAACTAATTCTTAGAATGATGTTCCAATGAATCACTGGATTCATAATAGCGTTTTTCTCAAAAACCTTTTGTCTATGTCAAAACTATCAGCCAGGGCATAAAAAAGTTGTTTTAATGGTAAAGAAAATTTATGATTGAAAAAGACAGCTTGATTATTGAAATGCATTACAATGTTTCACCATATTGAATTAAATTTATTTGGAAAACCTGGATAGACATCTCCAATTTCTATCAGAATACTGCCATTGCATAGAATATTCCTTTAGGTTATACTGAGAATTATAGTCCCCTTTCTGCTTGAGAGGCAAATAAAAATGCTTTACTTACCTACAATGTCTGGATGAGAATGAATTAAATTCTTCTGAGAAGATGTGATGGTTCCTACAGAAGAGGAGAGAGAAGGTCATTTAGACTTTGCTCCATTCTGCTTTGGTTATATATTGTAAAGAACTGGCCAAGAACTAAGACCAGACTTAACCAAGGATGATGTTTGTCTCTCACACACATGATCTAGTTG
Source organism: Hylobates moloch (assembly GCF_009828535.3). Taxonomy (NCBI): domain Eukaryota; kingdom Metazoa; phylum Chordata; class Mammalia; order Primates; family Hylobatidae; genus Hylobates; species Hylobates moloch. Next base: position 114,850,001 of record NW_026652279.1, read on the forward strand.
CCTGGGCTCTTAGGTTGAGCCTCTTAATAGCCAAGCCCTTTGCATCCATTTCTGATTGTTCCTTAGCTGAGAATCTTACATCCAGCCAAGTTAGGTGTGGAATTTGTGCAAACGTATCTGAACTATTCTTGGCCAAGATGTGTAGTTAGAATTTGGTTAGACTGCAAGCCATCATATCTTGGCTGACTTTTCCCAAGAGTACACCTTGAGACCAGGACTTTAGTGATTCTCAGAGGACAAGTGAGGTGATGAAGAAAGTGAGACAGGAAAGGGAGAAAAGCCACTAAGTGTATTTTGAAGAGTAAATTACCTTTTTTGGAAACTAGGGACTCAAGTACACCGAGCACCCTTTAAAAAATCAAGAGGATTAGTGAGAATTGTCTACCAGAAGGACAGGGATTATTTGTCAGTAGTGGAAGGTTGCCCTCAAAGATGTCAACTGCCCCATAGTACATAGAACCAAGTTGCAGCTGTGCCCTGCTAACCAAGTTTCTATAGGGCTAGAGAAAAGCCTCAAGCAGGGAATGGAGAGACACAGGATCTTGGGCTAGAAAACTATGTCCTGAAACTGCAGGTGAACTCAGAGGTGAGCTAAGAAACTATGAAGATGGACATCAAAAATATCTGCTACAAACAATAAACTCAGAAATAATGGTGACTTTGAAGAGTAGAGGGCTACTTCTTTCACATAAGATAAATCCAGAGGTAGATAGTCCAGACTAATTTTGTCATCTTTACAATCTTCAGATCCTGAAACTCTTCCCAGCCCACTATTTTGCTATCTTTATGGTGGGTTCACCTTCAAAATTTAAAATGGTTGCCATCATATGGTAATGATATCTATATCCAAGGTGGTAGAACTTAGGAAGGGGTACAGAAGGCCTGTCCTTCTCATTTAAGGAGATATTCTGGAAATACAATAAAATATTTCTGCCTATATCACATCAGTTAGAATTCAATGACAGGGTCACATCTTGCTATAAAACACATTGAGAAATACAACCTTGACTGCAGGTAGCCATGTGTCTAACTGAAAAGGTGGTTTTATTACTATGAATGATAGGGAGAATGGGATATTGGCACCTAACCATCTTTGCATTGTAGGGTCTTCATCAACCAGAATTATTGTGGCTGTATAAATGGAAGAAAGAAAGGGTAAGAATAAATAAGTGTAGTAATATTAATACATTGACTACTTGAGGATCCTGAAATTACTGGGTCACGTTCCTCTTTGAAGGCTGACCATCTTCACAAAATTTAAGATAATGACCTTGTTTACAAAAGTGATCATGGATTATTTGCTTTAAATAAATGAATTAGTTTACCTGAATTCTGCCCAGTTATTTGGATAATAAATGCAGAGTTATAATAATGTCAATGGCAGTAATGATTATATTAGTCTGCTAGGGCTGCCATATCAAAATACCACAGACTAGGTGGATTACAGAAAAGAAAGTTATTTCTCACAGTTCTGGAGGCTGGAAGTCTAAGATCAAATGTTAGCAGGTTTGGTTTCTCCTTTGTGTGCAGACAGCCACATTCTTGCTGTGTCTTCACATGACCTTTCTTTGCATGAGCATACCCCTGGGGTCTCTTTCTTTTCTCACGAAGACCCCAGTCTTATTGGATTAGGGGCCCATCCTTATAACCACATTTAACCTTAATCACGTCTCTGAAGGCCCTTTCTCTAAATACAGTCACATTGGGGGTCAAGATTTTAACATGTAAATTTGGTGTGGGGACACAATTCAGTGTATAACAGTGATAATAAATACCAATTTAGTGCTTCCTATGTGTTGGGCCTGATGCTAAGTTTTTTAAATAGATTAATCTATTTAACCTATATAGTAGCACTAAATAAGAAATTAGATTCCTCATTTTACAAGGAAGGAAATAAATCGAGGGAAACTGACACATACTCAAATTTGTAAAGAACAAGTGAGGGCAGCAGACCTTTGCCAGAGCCTGGGTTCTTCTTCTGTTTTTTTTTTTTTTTTTTTTTTTTTTTTTTTTTAATACTTTGAGTTTTAGGGTACATGTGCACAACGTGCAGGTTCTTAAACCACTGTATGATGGTGCTTGTGAGATGATGCAGAGGACACGGAGTTCCCTGCATGAGAGATGGAGAAGTGCTATAGGTGGTCCCAGATGGAGAAAGAACTATTGGTTGTAGGTGATGTTGGAGGAGGATGCTTCAAAACAGCTCTTTAAAAAGAGAATCTTCATCTTCCCCTAAACAAACAGATGTATTACCAAGAATGGCAAGTAGAGGCTAAAATAGCAGTTTATAACTGGTAGTGGCTGAAGGATATGGCCTTAGGTCAGTTAGTCAGATGAATTAGCTAGTGGAATTAGGCAGACTCAGATACTCAATGGCCCCATGCACAGGCCCAGTTGAGCCTTCCTTCTTCTACAGGATGGAGTCTCTGGAACAGCTGTGGAAAGTCAACTCCCTCCCAGTTTTAAGCTCCCAAGAAGAGTATTGGTGGAACCAAGCTGAACAAACTTATTACTTTTTCCCAGAGGTAACTATCAGGTCTGTTCATCTCATTAGTTGGCAGAGAGAGTAAAAGGAGCATACAGCTTATGAAAAGTCTCTTTCCCCAGAAACCAGAAAAAGGTAATTCTGGATAACAGGATTTAATGGAAGTTTCTTTGAGCTTGTCTGGGCAGCTTGGGAGTCTTTTCACCATTATAAATTGGCATCCACTCTGAGGCTGAGACAAGGGGAAAGAAGATCTTTTTTTTTCTCATTATTTGTGAAATTTAAAAAATGGAATTAATTTTGTATTGGTTGGGGGCAATACAAATCATTCAAATAATGTTAAGAAGCAACCAGGCTTGGGATTGTGTGTAGTAGCTACGGTTTGGGAATAAATGTATGCTCTGGTAATATTAATACATTTGAGCCATTACACCGTGAATAATAGAAAAGAACAATATGTAAATTTCCCACAAAAATTCAGGAAATTTCTCTCCACATAATGGCTCTGCTTTCAGGAAGAAAACAGTAGATCTAAACAAAGGAATCAGAGCCAATAGAAGAGAATAGAATTTTAATCATTTTACTTGGTATGTTCAGCCTATGATGAACATTCATTAACAACTGATCAATAAGCTATTTTTTCTATCTCTTAAGTCAGAGTTGACACATAAAAATGAAGAAAAGTGAACATTTTCTAACTCTCCAGAAAAATAAAGTCTACTGCCAACAAATTTAGCCACATTAAAAAATAATACGTTTTGGCAGATGGTTTCATGCACCTTTATTTAAGAATTCCTCCCTATCCCCTAACATTTGAGGTCTACAAAGGTAAACCAGAATGGAGACTTGAGAACTTACGGAGAAAAATGGAATAGAAAAATCTTCCCTAAAAATTGTTAATGTAAGGTAAAATTACGTTGTTGGCATGGCCCTAGACATCGGACTGATTGAGGATTCACTTCATGGATATAAAGTGGGCTCTGGTTTCTCCTGAAGAATATAATACCTACATTTTCATGCTTGTGGATGCATAAAAGTAGAGTTTTTAATTTGTCGTGCATCAAACTGTGTTTTTCAGTTTTCTTTTTTGTTCAATTAATCCCTCTCCTCTCGCAAATCTCACAAATAGAATGTGATGATGTTGTTTAGTCATTTTATTTGATACTTCTAGATAGTTAATCTAATTTTGAAGAAATTATTTAATAATTTTAATTTAATATTTAATTTAATAATTCTATTAATTTAATAATTTAAAAAATATTTTAATATTTTAAACAAAATTTAATAATATACAATAAATTTTGGGAGCTTTTTAATTTTGTAACTGAAATCCTTGGTTGTGTTTTAAATATAGTTTAATTAAATTGGGTAGCTAACAAACTTTACTTTTTTCTCTGTATAGCGTTGGTGTTGTGTTAGAGATATAGGATGACTCAAGGCTTCAAACAGATCCTTCCCCTTCTCTTTTCCTCCCCCTTTCCTCTTACTTCATCATCTTCATCTCCTTTTTTGCTATGCTCTTCTTCTATGCAGACTATTTAAGGTAAATTTTATATATATATATATATATATAAAATTTAATTAAAGGTTTATCTAGAGTTAACTGTTATGTAGGGTTGAAAATGTGTATTGAGCTCAACTTAAAATTTTTTCCAGAATATCATTTGACATCAAGATACTAGTATACGCTCACATTAAAAAGTGTTTATTGTTTAAGACTCTTTAATATTTATTAATTTTTTCATTTAAAATATGTTTCTCAGAAAAGCTCTTTAATGAAATTATGACTTTTGGGCTATTTTGTTACTCATTCACTTATAGAAGCCTGAGATATTCTATACATGTTTTTGCTAAATAAAAAACGATCTTTTAATTCAACATGTGAAAATGAAAACAGTGACTTCTTCAGCAACAATATTACCAAAAGAGTTTTATATAACTGCTTTTCTATTGCGCTCAGTATTATCAGGACTGGTATCCGAGGGTTTAGTAAATTTGGAGCTTTATAATTTAAATCCAATCATTTTTTACTCAAGACCAATTCTCTGTTCTTTGGATTACTGATTTTGGAAGCTTGGAAAAACATGTCCTTAAAAGTAGGGTTCTTTCAACTGGAAATGTTGATTTTACATATGCTATCGCTTAGCCTTCTCTAATGATTTTTAGCAGATGGGTGTCAGAGCAAGCAAAAAGCTTGAAGTGGCTTTTACTTGTATAGTTAGGATTGGAGAGTCTTCCAAACACAAATAACTATTTTTTCCTCTGAATGTGAACCTGCTGATGAAAGGGTCAGGCAGATAACTGTTGGCCTTGTAAATAGTTTTCTAGAAAATACATGACGTATGGGTAAAAATTCTTCCTCTTATCTTGTAATTTACCCCTGATTTAAAAGATTTTAAAGATTCTCACTTTGACGACCAAAGAAGCAGTTTTCTGTGAGTGACCTGAGATTCTTGGAAATTTCAGCTAAAGCTTTGTGCAATACTTTAAAGTGGTGGTTGAAAGCAACAGCCTGCTAAACTTCAGAAAGTAGACATACTCAGAATTTCTTATAATATATGTGAATAAATGTACTTCCTTTAAAATGGATACTAAACATATGCCAAATACGCAACCTCTAATTGTATATACATGCATATAGATATTCTTGCTATTTTAAAAATTAATTTTGGCTGGGCACAGTGGCTCACGTCTGTAATCCCAGCACTTTGGGAGGCTGAGGCGGGTGGATCACCTGAGGTAAGGAGTTCGAGATCAGCCTGGCCAACATAGCGAAACCCTGTCTCTACTAAAAATACAAAAATTAGCCAGGCATGGTGGCAAGCACCTATGGCCCCAGCAACTCAGGAGGCTGAGGCAGGAGAATTGCTTGAACCCAGGAGGCAGAGGTTCCAGTGAGCCAAGATCACACTATTGCACTCCAGCCTGGGTGACAGAGAGAGACTCCATCTCAAAAAAATAAAAAATAACAATAAAAAATTCATTTTGAATGAGCATATCATAATAAAATATCTCTGATGTGGAACATTGATTTAAAGCATTTTTATGTTTGGAACACAGTCTGAAAATCAGGATGACTTTAGTTTAGTAAGACATAAAATAAATAGTCAAGAGTCCTTATCTTTCCACTTTGAAAGTGCTTGAGGGCAAGTTGATCTGAGTACCTAGAATTGATGTTCCTAACATTTCCAAGGGTGTTTCCAATCCTACGCCTATTTTTATTTCTTTCTGTGTATTCGTTTGTTCTCCATACTGACCATGGAACTTATGGTCTAAAATGGTTCATTATGTTCTTCTGTTAGGATTTGTATAACAACTAATTATTTGTATAAAACTAATTATGTATTTCTGAAAACAAAGGGACGCTTACATCTGATGAGTGGGGGCCTCATACAATCCCTAGGACAGATATTTTACATATTTTTAAAACGGTATCTGATCGAGTCTGTAGGTATTATTCTTTGTAAGATACTTACAGCTCCACAGGTGGATTGAACTCCCTGAAAGAAAGTAGGGGAGGCCAAAGTTTTGGCCTGGAATACAACTTATAAAGTTTAAATGTTAAATTCCTATTTAAAATGGTTTCTGGCTAGTAGTTTCTCCTAATTCTTACACAAACATTTGAAACATTGAAATCCACAGTAACATTAAGAATTAAGACTCCCATTTGCTAAAACTTAGGGAAAGTTCCATAATGGCCAAATTGATACAACTCTGTTGAAAACCATATTCAATGACAGAATGGCTGAGTGGTTAAGAAGACAGACTTGGTTCAAGACCTGATTCTGTCACTGTCTTGCTGTGTAACTTGGGCAGTTTACTTAACCTTTTGGTGCCCCAGTTTCCTCACCTGTCAAATGCAGGTCATAGTAGACTCTCCACAAGGTTGTTTTTTTCCAAGCTTCCAAACTCAGTAATCCAAAGAACAGAGAATTGCTCTTGAGGTTTAAATTAATTAATACTGTGTTTATACATGTTGAACAATGCCAGGAACATGGTAAACTGCAGAAAACGTTAGCTATTATTATTCAACGGCCCAACTATACTGTGTTTGCTTGACATCAGATCAAACTGTCCTTCATCCCCACTCACTCTCTGAATCGTGATTCAGTAGAAAAGAGCTGAATCAATAAGAAAACGGAGAAGCTAATTTATGTGCCTCATTGTCTCTCTGAAGCAGTTTTACCGTGGGCTTATGCCCACTGGCACTCTTATGAATGTCTGTTCCTATTACCTTTTTATTACAGAGGTATGTTTTATAATAATTCTATAACTAAGCTGTTGTAAGTTCTTATATTACCTGTGGGGAACTGAAGTTCAGAGATACAAAGTGAATTAGTGCCAGAATGGAGAAAAGAACTTTGACTTTTCATCAGCTGGCCTATTGTAGAGATTTACAAATCAATAACTCTAAATATCTAAGTAGAATTTACCAGTGCTTAACTGTTGTAAACATGCACTGGAAATATTTGAATGAAAATGTAATTTTTCCAGCTTTCCTTAAATACTTATGGAAACTGTTGCTTAGGCAATGTTTGTGGGTACTTCATCTTTGGGAAACACTGCTATGAACATTTTCTTTCATGGCATGCTACAGAAATAATTTTACAAACGAGATGAAAAGAAAATAAATATTTATTGCATTTCTTCTAGGTATCAGGCATCATCTCCTTTAATCTTAGTGCAGCTTTGCCAACCATATTGCTGTTTTACAGTTGAAAAGATTGGGGCTCAGAGGGGTAAACTTCCCACTGGTCACAAACTGATCTTTGATGTAAGGTTCAGTAACTTATTTTTGTATTTTTATTTTATTATTATTTTTTAGACGGAGTTTCGCTCTCTTGCCCAGGCTGGAGTGCAGTGCTGGAATCTCAGCTCATTGCAACCTCTGTCTCCTGGGTTCAAGCGATTTTCCTGCCTCAGCCTGCAGAGTAGCTGGGACTACAGGTGTGCACTGCCACACCCAGCTAATTTTTTGTATTTTTAGTAGAGACGAGGTTTCACTATGTTAGCTAGTATGGTCTCGATCTCCTGACCTTATGATTCGCTTGCCTCGGCCTCCCAAAGTGCTGGGATTACAGAAGTGAGCCACTGCGCCCAGCCTTTATTTTTTATTTTTAATTTCAATTTTAATTTTAGATTCAGAAGGTACGTGGTCAGATTTATTACATGGCTATGTTGCATGATGCTGAGGTTTGGAGTATGTATGAGCCCATCACCCAGGTAGTGAGCATAGTACCCAATAGGTAGGTTTTTAGCTTTTGCCCCCTCGTCTCTCTTTCCCCTCTAGTAGTCTCCAGTGTCTGTTGTTCCCATCATTATGTTCATAAGTACTCAGTTCTTAGCTCTCACTTATAAGTGAGAACATGTGGCATTTGTTTTTCTGTTTGGGCATTAATTTGCTTGGGATAATGGCATCCAGTTGCATCCGTGTTGCTACAAAGGACAGGATTTCGTTCTTTTTTTATGGCTATGTAGTATTCTATGGTGTATATGTAGTACATTCTCTTTATCCAATCCACTATTGATGGGCACGTAGGTTGATTCCATGTCTTTGAATAATGCTGTGATGAACATATGAGTGCCTATGTTTTTTTGGTAGACTTATTTATTTTCCTTTGGCTATATACCCCGGAATGGGATTGCTGGGTCAAATAGTAGTTTTGTATTAAGTTCTTTAAGAAATCTGCCAACTTATTTTCACAGTGGCTGAGCTAATTTACATTCCCATCAACAGCATACAACAGTATATAAACATTATCTTTTCTCTGTACCCTCTTCAGCATCTGGTAGTTTTTGTCTTTTTTTTTTTTTTTTTTTTTTTTTTGAGAGGGAGTTTCGCTCTTTCGCCCAGGCTGGAGTGAAGTGGTGCGATCTTGGCTCACTGCAACCTCCGCCTCTGGTTTCAAGCAGTTCCCTGCCTCAGCCTCCCAAGTAGCTGGGATTATAGGCACCCACCACCACACTTGGCTAATTTTTGTATTTTTAGTAGAGACAGAGTTTCACCATGATGACCAGGCTGGTCTTGAATTCCTGAGCTCAGGCAGTCTGCCCCTCTCTGCCTCCCAAAGTGCTAGGATTACAGCCGTGAGCCACTGTGCCTGGCCTAGTTTTTTACTTTATAATAACAGCCATTATGACTGATGTGAAATGATATCTCATCGTGGTTTTGACTTGCATTTCTCTGATTACAAATGTTGAGCATTTTTTCATATGTTTATTGGCCACTTGCATGTCTTCTTTTGAGAAGTGTCTGTTCATGTCTTTTGCCCATTTTTAATGGGCTTATCTGTTTTTTGCTTGTTGAATTGTTTAAGTTCCTTTTAGCTTCTGGATATTAAACCTTTGTTGGATACAGAGTTTGTGAATATTTCCTCTCATTCTATAGGTTGTCTGTTTATTGATAGTTTCTTTTGCTCTGCAGAAGTTCTTTGGTTTAATTAGGTCCAACTTGTCAGATTTTGTTCTTGTTGAAATTGCTTTTGAGGACTTAGTCATAAATACTTTCCCAAGGCTGATGTCTAGAATGGTATTTCATAGGTTTTCTTCTAGAACTCTGATAGTTTGAAGTCTCACATTTAAAATCTGTAATCTAGTTACTTCTTTTAGAGTTTCTCTCTTTATTTTTTGGCAGAGAAAAAAAGAAATGCTCTTCTGGAACCTCTCTATGATAGAACTAAAAAGTATCCCTCTTTGTGTTTTCTGAGTTCATAATTTGTATGATGTAAAATTTGTATACAGTGATTCTCACTGTCAAATACTGAGCAATTTGTACCTTTGGAAGGTATTTACCATACTAATACATTAAAAGTTGCTTTCAAAAAGTAAAAAAAGACAAAGAAAAATACAACTTATTAATACATTCAAATTCTGCTTCTGTGTTTTGACTGTTTTGAGTTTGATTTGTATCTGCTCTGGATCTAAACACTTGTACTCTTGTATCTCATTGGCATTATTATACGTCTTTTTTATTTTATATTTTATTTTATTTTATTTTATTTTATTTTATTTTAAATACATGCTGCCAATAAGGTGCAGCTTAGTAACATGATTAAAGTTAGGGTGGAAATAGTTATGCGTGCTCAGATTTTTCATATAGATTAACTTGTTTTTGCCACCTATTTCTTATTGGGCCAGCATATCTTTTTTACTCTAGAGTGAACTTCCAATAGATAAAGTTTTCCATTTCTTCCTAAGCTCTTCTCCCAGTAGAATAAAGTTGATTCTTGACAATAGATTTGTTAGTCCTCTCATGAAGGTAAGCATAAAGCTATCTCATGAAGGCCTATGTGACAATGAGTTTGTAACAAATTGGACCAAAGTAGGCATCGGCATAGATTAAATATTAGATTAGTTAGCTGATTGCCTGGTTCTCAGTTAAGTCAGCATGTCCCCGCTCCTCTTGTGTGCTCTGCTTTGTATTGCAGGGGTTGAAAGTCTGTGAACTACATTTGTTTTCAAAATCTCTTGCTGATAGAATTCAAGGTTAGATTTTGACAAAAAGAAGCATGAGTGCAAAATTTCAAAAAGTGGGACCCCCCTGTTGCTCCTCAAGTAGCAGAGGGCTGGCAGATAGGCTTCATTTCCTATGAGTTGCTTACCCTATTGCTGCAGGCAGCTGTTCTCTTGCTAGGAGTTTCTCACAGTTCTGCCGTTTCCTGACTGGGAAGGTAAGCAACAACCCTGACAAGCAGAAGCAGCTTTCCCAGATACTCACTCTTTCAACCTTCTTATCACTCATGTCCCTGCATTCAATCTCTTCTTACTAGAAAAGTTTAACTTGCTTTTGCCTTTGCTGACAAAACTCTCACTGTGACACTGATATTCACCAAGATTATTTCACTATGACCTTTGCCAAGACATCTCAACTTTCTGTCCTGTCATTCTTAAAATGAGAAGATGAGGTTGCATAACCTTTTTATAGAATTTTGATTCTGGCCAGAATGTGCTCTAGGAAGATGTTTCCTTGGAAGTAAGAGACAAGAGATAGTTCTGTACCAGTGGATGTTAACTGTTAGATATGCTTATGTGTAAGTGTTGTTTGGCCTACTCAGTCTTAGTATCAAAAAACATCGATGCAATATTTCAAGATTTAATTTCACATACCAATGTGGAGTTGTGAACTGTCTTTAAAATTCAGAAGATCTGGTCAGGCGCAGTGGCTCACGCCTGTAATCCCAGCACTTTGGGAGGCTGAGGCAGGCGGATCACGAGGTCAAGAGATCGAGAACATCCTGGCTAACACGATGAAACCCCGTCTCTACTAAAAATACAAAAAATTAGCAGGGTGTGGTGGTAGGCGCCTGTAGTCCAAGCTACTTGAGAGGCTGAGGCAGGAGAGTGGCCTGAACCCAGGAGGCGGAGCTTGCAGTGAGTGGAGATCAAGCCACTGTACTCTAGCCTGGACAATAGAGTGAGACTCCGTCTAAAAAAGAAAAAAAAAAAAGGCAGAAGATCTGACAACAATGGCCCCATATTCCTCCCTACCAGCAATTGGCTGGAGCTGAGACACAACTACTGCATTCTCATCTTGTCCTGTTTGGCCTACCAAGGCTGTGTCAATCGTCATGTAGCACTGTTCAGGTGATTTTTTTTCCCTACAGGAAAGAGTTACTGTATTGAACCCATTCTCCTATTAAAAGAGATAAAATTAAAGATACATAAAGGAAAAAGTTTCAAAAAGTGATAAAGAGCACTGTTTTGTGCCAAGTGTGTCTACAGATGTCTACATACTTATTTGGCAATTCCTGATGTACTCCACACATTTATTTCATTTGGCTGTCTCCAAAAAGGATTTAAGTTTATGAGAACTGGTCTAGACTCTACTGCTGGCTTTTCCCTTATTTGGGTCACAAAGTCTTTAAAGAATATTATGAAAACTATTGGACACTACTCTAGAAATGTAAGAACACAAACATAGAATATTTCAACAACAGATTTCTTTGAAGTCTTGCTTGCAACTAAGTTTAATAAGATCCTTTACTCCTGAGCAGTTTTTCCTGCTAAATGAAGATTCAGATTCAGTAGGGCTGGGAGGTTTCTGAGATTGTGTATTTCTAACGAGCTTTCAAGTGATGTTAACATTGTTGGTTTGGGGGGGTCACACTTTGAGTAGCAAGGTTATGGTGGTTCTTAAATTTTCTTTGGATATTAGATCTCTAGAGACAGTTTTTCTTTGAGATGGAATTTTGCTCTTGTCGCCCAGTCTGGAGTGCAATGGTGCACTCTTGGCTCGCTGCAACCTCTGCCTCCCAGGTTCAAGCGATTCTCCTGCCTCAGCCTCCCGAGTAGCTGGGATTATAGGCGCCTGCCACCACGCCTAGCTAATTTTTGTATTTTCAGTAGAGACAGGGCTTCACCATGTTGGCCAGGCTGGTCTCAAACTCCTGACCTCAGGTGGTCCATCCACTTTGGCATCCCAAAGTGGTGGGATTACAGGCGTGAGCCACCATGCCTGGCACAGTTTTTTATAAAGGTTAATGCCTAGCCAATGGTACTTTTAAATAGCTCCCATCTGAGTGGTTGAAAACATCTGCTCTACATCAAAGGTTCTTTTATCAATTAAGCAGAGACAGGAAGAAAAGCCAGTAAGAGGGGTCTAGGCATCAGGTGGATGTTGTAATGGAGAGAAGTGGTGCCAACTAAGAAGGCAAGGGCTTGCCAATGACTAACAATTTTGTTTTTCCAAGACTGACCAGTTTCTTTTTCCTACGGCGGAAAGAACAGCAGGGTATTAATGCTGCAAAGAAATTTTCTAATGATCTGCTGTCATTGAAATCATAGAGATGGCTTAGCAGAGGTTACCAAATCTTGAACTCACCTCTTGGTCAGTTCCACAAGTAGACCATGAGTTGAAGTAAGAAAGAATGAGTTTGGTAGAAATGAATTTTCTAGTCATTGTTTATTAGTTCCAAGGCAGTATTTTCCCCTTATGATGTGGTCCTGTCCCAAGCCACTAAAAAGGCACAAAAGTTTCTGCAGTAGATTTTACATCAAATGAAAAATTAGTTAAAAAAGAGGGTTCATTGACAGATGTAGGGCGGATGCCTTTTTCACAGGTAGTCCATAACAATTTAGGAGAAAACATGACTATGTAACACAAAAGACATGGGTCCGTGGCACTGCTTGATCCAGGCTTCAAAGACAGAATTGAAAGCTAAACTTAAATTGGTGTCAGATCAGTGGAAAGAAGTTCTCACAAGTGATATCACAGTCTGGGTCATTAATGTTCCTTTCCTCTCTCCTTACATGGCAACCTCCATGTGCATACCTCTCATTTATGCAGCTGGAACCAAGGAGGCTTCTGATGATGATTATGTGGAAAATTTCTAAAGAAGCATTTCCATTTTAAAGAGAACCTAAAGCATAACCTGAATCAGCTCCCCCTTCAAAAATTCTATTCCTGCAGGGAAAAAGGTAATTATATGCATTTAGATATAGATAGCTTTTGTAAAATATAATTTTTAGTTGACACTGCCTAATCACAAGGAATTATTTCATAATCATGAAATAATAATAGTCCTAAAATTCTAAGGTTCAAAGAAACCCTACAGTAAAATTTGGCTCCTGGTGCCTATATATATACTTACTAAGTGATGTCCTAGAGTATATTTGGCAGTAATTTTTTCTGCTAATTTTACAATTAAACTTCTCTATCATGCACCATCAAGTCATTAGTCAGCCATCATCTTTTGTTCTTTGACTTCTGAACATGTGGTAGAGTTATGTAAAAATGGACATGACATTTAAAACATCTCAAAATACTTGTGGAATATTGCTCTTCTCTGTCTGACTCACACTTCAGAGAGAAGAAAGCAGACGATGGAATCTCTCCAAGTGATGACAGATTGGGCTACTGGGTGACAAGTGGTGAAGCATCCAGGAGCCAGCAGCTGCCAGTGGTCCCCTTTACCCATGAGGTCAGCATCTCGAACACATACCCTTCTCTTCACATAATAGACTTGCACCTGTCTTTCAGTTGGGAATGACAAAGAAAATATTTTTCTGCTCTCATCTACTCTGTTTTCTGGTGATTTCCTCTTTGATCCTGCCCCAGAGAACAGATGTTCTGCATCCACTAAGGTCAGTTTTACATTGTTTTGGCTTTCAAGGAGTGTTTTTAACATTCCTGCTGATGATTTAGCATAAATTGTTCTTGTAATTAGCGTGGTTAATGAACTCCCCACCTATCTTTTAGTAGGTAATTACAAAGCTGGTGTGTATTAGCAGGTACTATATAAAGATGAGAGGAAGGCTGGTGATTATGGATTCCATCCTCATGTCTCTAAGACCAAATCCCAAACGGTTTAATCATCATCAATGTCAACCTTTGCCATATCTTCATTCTACATGCCATATATTATAATGTTGCATTTACATTTCATCTTGACTTTGATATTTGCTCCTTCAGAATAGAGGTGCCCTGATTAGACAAGGCTACTGGCAGTTGAAAGAAATGTTTTAAAAATATGCATGTGCCATTACCAATTTCCCACAAGTGATTCTTTTACTGTGTGTGTTTACCAAAGGCTTTTTGTTTTGTTTTGTTAGATGTAGTTATGGCTAGAAAAGATTGAGTCTGTGGCAAAAAATTGACAATTACCAAGAGCTCCATAGTCCGATTTTTTTAGTCAGGGGCAAGGGGACAGGAAGAAGGAGATCTCTTCATGCAGAATGTAAACTTATTGAGTGTTTCAAATATATAAGCATAATTTATATATGTATGTGTGTGTATTTATATTCACTGAAGTCCTATTATAAGAATTGTATATACAACCTATAATTATTGTCATCCTCTTCCTACACTCCTTTCTCTGATCATTTCCTGTCAACTTTTGATTAAATATTGGGCAATCATAGATGTCAAGAATCTTCTGGACCAATCGACCATTGAATTTCAAATATTTATTAAAGAACTGGGTGGTTAGATGTCTGCACTCAGAGCTATTCCTGCCAAACATTCACTGTGCTAGGTGCCACATCTCTCTACCACTTCTCTCAGGATTTGCTGCTCCTTGTGCCTTTCATTCCTCCCTCAAGTTTTAGGGACCAGAGGATGAACTTCTGAATAGATAATTCCATTTTGTGGCTCTGTACCCTAATTATGAGAGACTTGGGACAGGAAGATCAAACTTTTCCTGCTTCCTTGATATTTATAACTATAGACGTTTACTTAAAGAAGAGTGGGCATGCTTTGACCAGAAAGATAGTGCAGAAGAAAAGTGTCAGTAATGAGAAGCAAGGGCTGATTGGAATTCTAAGTTCTGAAAAGGACATTGTTATTTATGGAGCATATACCTGTAGAATGTCGACTGGCTCCACTACACTACACAAAGTTGGGGAATTGGAGTCTATTGCCAAGAAACACACAATAGTGCGTTCTCTCCACTTAGGGGTGCCTTTGAATGCTGCTGAGCAAAACATGACAAGAGTCCATTGCACATGGGTTCAAATATATACATTTCCCAGCTGTGTGACTTGTAGGAAACCACTTAAATGTTCTTTGCCTCATTCTCTTCTTCTTTAAAATTGATAGTTCATGATGTTGTGAAGATTAAATGAAGTGGTAAGTCTAAGAATTATTTGAAAACTGGAGAGTGTTACAAAAATGTAGAAATAATGATTAATCAAGAGAAATATTTCTGTCATCTCTTGGGTAGGACACCATAAACTTAAATTCACAAGGTCTGAAAATGGCAGCTCAAACCAACCATTTCAGAACGTTATTACATGTTCTCAAATGTCTCCAAACATGAGATATGAGGGCTAGTCTCACTAGTTGGTGGGTTCTACTAATTGACTTTGTAAGCTGAATGAGAGATTGAACAGATTTTTCTATTTTTCACCGTTGTTCAATGGAAGGCAGTTGGAGAAGTATCACTGTCTTCTTCAACAAAGTCACAAGAGTAAATATTTGGAAGAGGATTCAGAATGGAAATGAAATGAGGCATTGTGTGTTATGCCGACCTAATTCAAACACTACTCCTGGAAAATGGGAGCACAGGAGCTTCTTCAGAATACTTCTCTTGGTGTGATTCTTGTGAGACTGTACTAAAATTATCTCGATGAACAACTTCATGTTTTTTACTTGGCATAGGTTGTGGGAAGAAAGCAAGAATGCACTCTATCACCATTTGTATTAATTCTTTGGACTGACATGGTTATTTTTATTTGCAGCAGGTTTATATTATCCTCAGAGGGATCTTTTTACGAAGGGATTCCTCGTATGAGGTTCTGCCAGAGCAGATGCGCCTTAAATGACAGGTTTAGAATGGCCTTTTCTGTGTCAAGCAAGTTGGCACAAGCTGGTTGTCAAGCTACACAGTGGCTGGCATCCGTTAGCTTACTGAGGATGAAATGAGCGGCATTCCATCCAATACTGACTGTTTTTTATTTTATTTTATTTTATTTTATTTTATTTTTTTATGGTGTCTCCTTAAAATGGTCAGATGATTGAACTCTTTGTAGGGGCCTCACTCATGGTGAAATGCAACCCATTACTGACTATCCAAGGGTGGCAATGCTTATTTGGTGAGTTTTGTTCCTAGTAACAAGATAAAGGGACAGTGAGTTCCTCCTTTGTAAAGACCTGAGAAGCTCTGGGAACTGGCAGATTTTTATTTTAATTCTGATTACATAGTAAAAACAACTCACAGAATTTAGTGTCTAATTTGAGACACTTTAATCTTCGTTTCATCCATTAATTTGTCAAGACAATGTTGAGAGAGAAACTTGAAAGCAAGTTCTCCCTGTCAGAAAAACCCTTTCAGGGCCTTGAGGAAAAAAAATCTCTCTTAATCACATTTTATTAGACTTTTTTTCTAAGCACCTGAACAAGGAGCCCATAACACAGGCATGAGTCTGAACATGAATTCTTATTCCGGATAGCTACAAGTCATACTGGATGCAATCTCAACATCTTTATACAATTAGTAATTCCTATATCCCACGATTATTTGTGCAGTGTTAAGAAATTCAACCCTGTGGATTTCAGTTTGCTATTCTATAAAATCATAATATTGGACTAATTGATCTTTAAGGTCCTGTCAGATTTTTAAAATTATCTTTTTTAAAAAAATTATTTTATTAAAGACAATGTTAGAAGTAAAAACAATGGCATCATTATTGTTTATTCAATCTAATTTGTCTAACCATCATATCTGAATTTAGTACTTAAAGCTTGGAGTTCTTTATTCTCAGACTTTACTGTTAATACTTATGAACTCCAACTCATGAATTTAGTGAAATACAAATACCCTTATTTGGGAGTAAACTGTAATAATATGAATCTATGTTGGGGGGAAAAATACCCCAAACAGCTCTTTTGTCTTTTGGATTTTGAATGGCTTGTGTAACTATTCCCTTCCTGTCTCAAACAATGCATGGACATTCTTTGTGTCAGTAATAGAAGCAAATGCATGTACTGTGTGTATGTAGCAGCAAATATTCAGGCAACATATTTCCATGTTAGCTGATGGCCTTTGATAAAGTCAAATAAGAACCAACTGAGCAAGGCAGTTCTTACGATAATAACACATTGTCAGCTCTATCATATATACCCTTTTTAATCATGGATAAAATACATGTCAATGTGACAGCACAATTCTCTGCCATTACCATTGGTTTTCACTAGCACCACCAAAGGGCACTAAGTATATTTTAAAATTGGAAAGATGTGAATTGCATAAACTCGATATCTGCATTTCTATAACTGCTGGTACCTCTTCCACCACTGTCAAACTCGATACAAGTCTCTGTGCTTAAACTTCTCAAAACAGCAGCTTGTGATGTGATGTGGGGTCTGAAGTGTGAGAGATGGTCTGTATTAGTGGATAAGCTTTCATTTTTATATAAAAACAGGTCATGTATTGGTAGGAAATCTTTCTTGCTGTGGAATCCAAGCAGACTTGAAGTGCAGACGACAAAATCAAAACAGAACCCTCTGTTGTTTTTTTTCCCCTCTGTCATTTTAGGAAATTTCTTTTATCACTTTGATCATGCTACTTTGTGGAGTTGTTTGGGCAAATCCCCACAGTTAGACAGGCCCACTGACTTCCAGCTAATAGGGTCATATTTATGTTGCTAGAAGGGCTGCCGACTGGCTTCATTTCCCCAGGAAGTAACTCTTGGCTAGCTCTGGCAGGGACATTATAAGCTTGCGGGCTTTATCAAATCTGTGAAACCAAGTGTGATTTACAGAGAGAGTTGGGGCAAAGAAACATACAGCAGTTGGATTCTAAAATCAGAAGTTTCCTCCCTGAAGAGGTAGAGGGAATTTGAGTCAGAAAGCCAACAAATAAGACCGATTTCAGCTTATCTTGAAAATTTCTAGACTTATTCATAAATTTGACAGGAGTGCTATCAGAGAGAAACACTTTGAAATGATAAAAAGTAAACACTCAACATGAGACCCAGAGATGTGGATATCTTTCAGATGGCTGAGCTTGGTGCAGAGAGCAACAATGACAACAGAATATGATGCCGCATTCTTTTTCTTTTATGTTCTTTTAAACTGCCTCTGGAAATGTGAATAGGGTGGGAAATATTCAGTCAAAATTGCACTTCGAAATTAAAAATTAAAACAAAAAACAAGGGAGAGTAGAGTGGGCAGTGATGAGGATATTTTTCCCCATAGGAAAATGTCAGGAGAACAAAATTGGCATAAGTTCTATTTTGCTTATTTTTCTGAATAGTAAAAGATTGGGAAATAGGAGAGATTTCTTTTCCTTTTGGTTGTTGATAGGGCATTGCCACCTGCACTAATAACAAAATTAAGTAGGGACGTGTGGAACACAAGCAGAACTTTCCATGATTATTCTATTTGATAGTTTGACAGTATTATGAAGAAATTGTTTAAATCACTTAGGGATAGAATTTTAAAATCTTCAGAGAAGATGCTAGATTTATCCTAAATTTTAAGTGCCACAAAAATGTATTATTTTTCACTCTCCAGTAGGCCCATTATGTAAAAAAAAAATTTACCAGAAAGAAATTATATATATATGAAATTATGAAAGAGAATGATTAATATAATTTTTAATGGATATATATGTGTATGTATCTATTCAGTTCTCCGTGTCCATGGGGGATAGGTTTCAGGACCCCTGTGGATACCAAAATCCACAAGTGCTCAAGTCCCTCATATAAAATGACATAGTACGGTTGGCCCTCAGTATCTGGGGGTTTCAATCAGCGGTTGGTTGAATCTGTAGATGCAGAAACCCTCAGATCGATGGGTAATTGTACACACACACACATACACACACACATATGGATATATACCTTTTGATCGAGTTTCTGACCAGCTTGCAACAAGATAACTGGTATAGCTATATTGAATTAAAATAATTTCAGCCTAAAGCAAAACAATTTATGTCTGCTAACCTGGGCAGCATTATCAAGAGTAAGTGTGTGTGTGTGTGTGTGTGTGTGTGTGTGTGTGTGTGTGTGCATGTTTGTATCTTTTTGAAATGCCAAATATAATTGGAGGAGTTCCTTCGTAATCTTCAAGGATGTCTAAGTGACTTAAATTTATGATGGAAACCATTGAACAATTTCAGTAAATACAGGAATAAGTCATGTATTTCAAAGCAGCCTCACACAAAGCATTTAAAAATACTCAGAGAATAACTATGGTTTAAAACAATTTCATAGGCTACTGTGGAAGAAAACTTTGCCTTTTTTAGTAGGAGATAGTCCCAGTCATTAAGAAGCCAGGGCAAAGGGAAAAATAGTCCTCCAGCAGTAATGCATGAACAAATTTGGAAAAAAATAAGAATGAAGAGGCCTGTTCTATGTAAAACAACAAAAAGGAATTATCTTGATCAAAGAATCTTGGATCAGTGTTTGGTTCTGAAATGTTAAATGGAACATTTGGAAAAGGAGAGGTGAACTCATTGATTGTGAGAGGTGACAACGTGCTAGCAGCCCTCGCTCATTCTCTGTGCCTCCTCGGCCTCTGCGTCCACTCTGGCTGCGCTTGAGGAGCCCTTCAGCCCACAGCTGCACTGTGGGAGCCCCTCTCTGGGCTGGCCTAGGCAGGAGCCGGCTCCCTCTGCTTGCGGCCCTGGGCAGTGAGGGGCTTAGCACCGGGGCCAGCAGTTGTGGAGGGTATGCCAGGTCCCCTAGCACTGCCAGCGCCGGGCAGCGCTCGAATTCTCGCTGGGCCTCAGCTGCCTCCTGGCGGGGCAGGTCTCAGGACCTGCAGCCCGCCATGCCCGAGTTCGTCCCCCCCCCCCTCCCCCTGCCCCTTCCCCCACCTGCGACTCCTGTGCTGACCTGAGCCTCCCTGACAGGTGCTGCCCCCTGCTCGGCTGTGACCGGTCCCATTGACCACCCAAGGGCTGAGGAGTACAGGCCCTCAGTGCGGGACTGGTGGGCAGCTTCGCCCATGGCCCCTGTGCAGGATCCACTAGGCAAAGCCAGCTGGGCTCCTGAGTCAGGTGGGGACTTGCAGAACTTTTATGTCTAGCTGGAGGATTGTAAATGCTCCAATCAGCACTCTGTGTCTAGCTCGGGGTTTGTGGATGCACCAATCAGCACTCTGTATCTAGTTGATCTGGTGGGGACTTGGAGAACTTTTGTGTCTAGCTAGAGGATTGTAAACGCACCAATCAGCACTCTGTGTCTAGCTCAGGGATTGTAAACTCACGAATCAGCACCCTGTCAAAACGGACAAATCAGCTCTCTGTAAAATGGACCAATCAGCAGGATGTGGGTGGGGTCAGATAAGGGAATAAAAACAGGCTGCCTGAGGCTGCAGTGGCAACCCACTTGGGTCACCTTCCACCCTCTGGAAGCTTAGTTCTTTCATCCTTCGCAATAAATCTTGCTGCTGCTCACTCTTTGGGTCTGCGCCGCCTTTATGAGCTGTAACACTCACTGCAAAGATCTGCAGCTTCATTCCTGAAGCCAGCGAGACCATGAACCCACCAGAAGGAAAAAACTCTGGACACATCTGAACATCTGAAGGAACAAACTCTGGACACGCCATGTTTAAGAACTGTAACACTCACCGCCAGGGTCTGTGGCTTCATTCTTGAAGTCAGGGAGACCAAGAACCCACCAATCCTGGACACATTTGTATTCCCGAAGCTCATGTGTTCTCGGTGCCTAACAAACATAGACTTTTCTTGTAGGGCGTCTGGAGAAGACAGAGAGAGAGAGAGAGAGAGAGTTGGGGTGGGATGGATCTAACAGAAGCATTAGATTTTGTTGCCACATTTGGCCTGGTAGCCAACACATTTCCAAAATTGACTTTTATCCCATGGCACCCTTTGAGGGTAAGATGGCAAAGCTTTTTTCTTTCTGACATTTTAATTTTCACTTTTTCCAAGGAATCTTACCATATTTTTAAGTAGGTACAACACATAGTACTTAATTTGTGTATTTAAATAAGCAGATCTGACAAAACAATGAAAGCTGCATAAAGTTTATGTGGGTAAATTGCCGCTTCTTGAACTTTGAAATTTGCATGCACGTTAAGTTTGAAGTTTGCTAATTAACTCTATGCACATGACCAGAAATAGGCTCACAAATATTGGGAAGTATAATATTTAGTAATGCTCTACTGAAACAAAAACCCCGCATATACAGAGACTCAATCAAGGCAGAAGATTATTTTGTTCACATGTAGACCAAGGGCGAGCAGTTCAGGATTGTAGGTAAGATTCTGCTCAAGATAGTCATTCAGAGTTCCAAATTCCTTCAATCATGTGGCTCCATCCTCCTTCAGAGTGTTGTCTATGTCTATTTAGTTGAAGCTAGGTCATTGATAAGTCCAGATGCCATCCAGTAGAAACAAAAAAAGAGAAGGCGGCAAGACAGGCAGCTTTATTTTTAAGATGATGATGCAGAAATTGTCTACAATACTTGTGCTCATATCCCACTGATCAGAAGAACTCTGTCACGTGGATAGAGAGGTGCCACGGATAATGAAAGCTGACAGAAATCCTAAGATAGAATATGTAATTCTACTTCTCACTCTGCCTGGCTGGCAAATCCACAGAAATGGGTAAATCACGTTGGATATTATGGAGAAACTCCTTGGGCTTTTACATGCCTTCGTTTCTATTGATTTAATGAAAGACTGATAAAAATTTAAAATGTTAAGCCTTTTAAGAAACTTAAAATAGCTTTCTCTTGATCTATGAGTTGTGTGAATTAATGTGAGATTCGTATAGCTTAAATATAGTTCATAGGTTCTTTTTAGTGTCCATTTATTTGAAAAAAATTAGAAGAGGTCTACTACAAAATTTGTCCTTGTAACTAATGAATCTAAATTACCTTAATGACTGTGAAAGTGAATACATTGATTAGTGCAATGAATGCTATTCATTGTATACCTCCTATGAGCCTGTGATTGTTGTAAGCACGAGGGAAGATACAAAGCTGAATAATTTGCGTAGGTCTCAAAAGTCAATGCAGGCAAGTTTCCTGGGTCCAGATATTCTGACACCTTACAAAATGTGGGTATGAAAGACTTTCCACTCTGATCCTCTTTGTATTGCCTCTGCCTTTGTTTTGTTTTGTTTTGTTTTTTTGTTTTGTTGAGACAGAGTCTCGCTCTTCCCCCAGGCTGGAGTGCAGTGGAGCAATCTGGGCTCACTGCAACCTCTGCCTCCTTGGTTCACGCCATTCTCCTGCCTCAGCCTCCCACGTAGCTAGGATTACAGGCACCAGCCACCACGCCTGGCTAATTTTTGTATTTTTAGTAGAGATGGGGCTTCACCATGTTGGCCAGGCTGGTCTCGAACTCCTGACGTCAGGTAATCCACCGGCCTCGGCCTCCCAAAGTGCTGGGATTACAGGCCTGAGCCACTGTGCCTGGACTGTATTGCCTCTGGATGTGACATTCATAAATCTTCAATTTTACATGAAAGAGAGAAAAAAACAGCAATAGATAGTTGCAGGTCCCCCAGTCCCCTAATTAGTTCAATGAATGTTTTGTGATCACCCATTATTTGGCAGGTACCTTGTAAGCATCTGAAAACAATGGTGGAGAAGATAGTTTCTGTCTTCATGACGCTTATGTTCTACATCAGTCATTCCCAATCACTGATCGTCAGCACAGTCCAGATATGCTTGCAAAGTTTTTCATTCAGTAGCTGTAGCAGGCACTACAACTATAAACATGGTGCCCCTTCCTTTTTTTTTTTTTTTGGCATCAACAAATATGCTGATTCGGCTGAAAAAGAAGCAGAGGCTTTGAACTACAGGAAATATTCCGGGGTCCAAACTATGGTTCTGATTCAGTCAGTGTAGAGTGGATAATTTTTTTTTTTTTTTTTTTGAGATGGAGTCTCTCTCTGTCGCCCAGGCTAGAGTGCAGTGGCGTGATCTCGGCTCACTGCAAGCTCCACCTCCCGGGTTCATGCCATTCTCCTGCCTCAGCCTCCCAAGTAGCTGGGACTACAGGTGCCTGCCACCATGCCTGGCTAATTTTTTTGTATTTTTTTTTTAGTAGAGACAGGGTTTCGCCATGTTAGCCAGGATGTTCTTGATCTCCAGACCTCATGATCTGTCCGCCTCAGCCTCCCAAAGTGCTGGGATTACAGGCATGAGCCACCGCGCCCAGCCTGTAGAGTGGATCTTAACATCTCTTCTCTCAGAAACTTCCCATGTAACTTTCATGAGCAGTTGATTTGGAGAATTACATTTTTGCATGCAATTTGGGTCTGTTTCAACATTTTATAAAAACCTATATCTTGCTATGTCTAATTGGTGATGGGTCTGCTAGGTTTCAGTGATGAGAATTTGAGGACTCACCCAGTGGTTTGTCACTGTGATGACTGTTACTGGCTCTCTGCACAATGTGCCTCAGTCTGACACCATCTTTTAGGTTTAACTCTCAAGTTAACTCCAATATTTAGAGCATTTTTCCTCGTACTAAATATGTACAGTTCATAGTTCTCTATTATCAACCTATCCCTCAGTTTTGAATTAATCTTAAAAGCACTTTTAACTTCTTACTGTATGCAAAGCACCGTATATTAGAAATTCATTTATATATTCTTTGAAAGATGACTTAGATTAATCTCACTATAGTTCAACATATATCTTTAAAAAAAAAAGCATCACACATCCATCAATCATTTGAAGCCCTTCTTCCAGCTGGAGAACTGATCAGTTTAAGGACATTCACTTATTTCTCAGTGCACGGAGAGTATGAACTTTTCATTGCATTTTAATTCATGTTTTTCCCTCTTTTATTGTCACATTACCTGTCAAATATGAACTTTGTATCCAAAGGTTCCTTTTCCTTATATAGCAATGTGAATATTTTGTTAACTATTTTTCTTTCTTCTCACATTCTTTCCCCCCATAAAATTGTCTTAAAATGGCATTTGACCTATTTGTTTTTTAAATAACAAATGTAGTGTTAAACTGAGAGAAAATAAGAGTCTTCTTTCTGATGCCTCTTCTAGAGACCATTGAAAATATATAGAATCTATTTGCTTGGCTTTAAACTGTCCAAATTTGAACATCATTCTGAAGTTAAAGCTGTCCCTGAGGACTGATGACATTTGATCTGAGTAACAGCTATGGTACTCAGTTGAGGTCGTTCTTTCTATATGGTTTCAAAGCTGGAAGCTCAGAAAATCCATTAAAGCCAGAGTTAGAGCCGAAATAAAGGTGATGACATAGCCATTTGAGGTGAGAGAGGTGAGCTTCTTCAGAGGGTTTCAAGAAAGTGCATAATGAAGACAATTTTGGAGCCATGTCTCTTCGGTACTCCCAGCTGCCTAACTCAGATCTCCCATGGCAGCCCCAGGATGAAATGCAATGTGACCTGATTAAACGCTTACAATGCTCCCGCCGTCCCGCCTCTATCCCTCATCGAAACACCTCTTTTAATGCTGCCCTCATTTCATGGGTCTGATTGAACCTTGCTAATATAAGGACTGAGTTTTATGATGCTGCTCTGAGAGGATGCTGAGCAGCAACACGAACTGCTTTTTTTTCCTCTCCAGAGCACACATGGAATGAGAAGAAAGTATTCCTTATTATTGCTACATAATGGAGAGGGATTACATCTACTCGTAGCATCACTGTGAAAGTTACCTGTTAACTTCTATTAGAACTCATTAAGCAGTGCCTTTTATTCCCTTGGCTCCCAGCCTCCTTGACAGCTTTAGCTGAACAAGATCTCCAACCATCCTCAACAACCTACGTGCTCCATCAGGCCCTGTGGAAGTCTTGTATTTTGTTTCTTATTCCAGACAACCAGTATCATCCGTCTTTGGGGGTTACTGTTGGTACTCCTGTCACTCAGACTCAGCCACAGGCATGAAGGCTCCTTTGATTATATTTCAGTTCCTTAACAGAAACTGTTCTGTTACCTCATTTGCCTGCTAAAAATCCATAGAGGTTCCTGTCTTGTTAAATGTAACTCTGTTGCAATTACTGTCAAATATTAAATTAAAAATAGTTAGCTCATTAACAGCTCCCCCCAACAATCGATTAAAAAGTTTTATTTTTTAATATAAGGATGGCTAGCATTTGTGTATGAACTCCTTTCTCATCTTTGGAATCTAATTAAAGTCACTTGGAATGCTCATTCTTTTATGTGGTCCCTGAATTTCTGGGGTGTGGAAGAGGCATGCAGTGGGAACAGAAGGATGTGGCATGAAACCACATCAGAGGCAGAGACTAGGTCTGGAAGAATCAGCTGAAGGTGTGACCGGCACAGTCAAAGGCAGGCACTGTCTCTGGCCTCAGAGGCATTCATCAGGATGTACAAGGGTGGAGGTTTCTAACGTGGTGGGCAGAGCTTGGATATGGTGAATACAAGAGCACAGGACCCTCAAAAGTACAAGGGAGGTAGGCAGGGGCACTGAGCAATGCATAAGCAGAAACACAGGGCTGGAGCCAACTGGGCTAGATTTCAGGTGGAAGATGGCCAGATTGCAGCAGGATCCAGTCTTGGAAGGAGCAGTAAACTAGGCAGAAGACTTCAAAAGGAGTAATAAAATAGCAATAAAACACTGCCTTCTAATCCATGTTTGCCATAACATCTGAAACGATTCTTTAAAAAATATAAAGCAGATCGCACCACTGTGCTGTGTAAAGTTTTCAGTGACTTCCTAAGCCAGTCTTATTAATCTCAAAATTGCAAAGAGATCACCCAGGGGTTTTTGTTAAAATGCAAATTCTGACTTGGTGGTCTGGGGTGGCATTCAAGTTTTTGCACTTCCAACAAGCTCCTAGGTGATGTGTGGACCACACTTTGAGTAGCAGGTACTTGGAGTACGATCAAAATGGCCTCATCTCACCCCATTCTCACCCATCTCTCTCCAAATTCCAGCCACTCTCATCTGTTCCCCACCTCATAGGCTTTGTAATTTCTGTTTGCTGTGCATGGAATCCACTCACCCAGCTCTTCTGGCTCTTCCTTCTCTGGTCTCAGCTTAAATAGCCCTGACCGCCCTATCCAAAACAGCCCCCTCATTCCCAGTTATTCTCTATTAAAGTAACTTTGATTTTCAACTTTGATCATAGCTAGCTCTTAGTCTACAAACGTCTATTTACCAATTCAATTGTTTTGTAGATATGTCCCCAATTAGATACAAACTTCGAAAAACACAGGAACAATTATTGACATATTTTCCACTCTATCATTTATTAGATTCTGTCTATGCACTCTACATTGTACTAAGTGCTTTACATTTATCTCATTTATTCCTAGCATCCAGTCTGTAAGTTAGGTCTTTTTAATTACTAGGTTACAGACAAGATAATAGACACCCTTTAAAAACACTAAACAGAAACTGCAAACATTTGAGCAAAATAGAGATCCAGAAAAATAGCTATTGCACGTGCTGCCCCTGACTCTGCCTGTGTTTTGCCTCCCGAGTGGAGATATCCAAACTGCAGTGACCACTACCATTTCCACATGGTCCCCATGGGTACACTGCCTAAAGAAGGACAACAATTCCATTCATGGCTGAGCTAGTCTAACACTAGAGATGACTGCTAAATAAAGTAGAACGAAAGAAATTTAATAAGGAAAGCAACTAGAGTCATCAAGGCTACCAAACATACTATCAGCTGCTGCGTATTGTGCTGCAATCACAGGCCCCTCACTTTAAGAATATCGGTCAAAATGGTGAAGGGGAGATTTCAAATCCCAGGACAAAGGTATTATATACCTTGAATAGACATATGCTCCTCTGAACCTCCCCTCCCACCAGTAACCAGGGGCAGGAATACTCTGGCCAGGTTTGTTTTCCCCTTTCTGTAGGTACAAATTCTAGTAATAATGTATTTTGACAGATTTAGCACCTGGGGTCCATACATAGCTTTTCCATGCAAGATGGGGGCATGTGTAGCCTTCGCTTTATCAAGGAGGATAATCCAGGGTTGAGAATTAAGTACTAAGTCTCCATTGCCCTGGATGATCTTGAAGAGAGGCATATGAGGTCAAGTACATAATTCTATGCATAAGTAAGTATTTCATTTCTTATTGTGGCGGAAAGGAGGAGTAGGAGAGTATGGGTTCTGACTCTAGAGCTTCTTGAAATGCCAGCTTAGCTGCTGACCCTCCTTGAAGGTAGATGTGCACAGGGGCCTGCTGTGTGTGCTTATTATTTTTGATGGATTACAGTCCGGCTGCAGGGCAGGAAGCTCAAACCCCCAGGGTCACATTGTTGTAGCTTGCAAAGATGTTGAGGCTTGAAACATTTCATTGTAGCCAGGCTCAATAAGAATTTCAGGTACTATCTTCAGAGTCCCTTACTCTTCCTTCTTCTTCGAGTTTGCCCTAGATATAAAAAATTATGCCAAATTGCATTCCTCTCCCACACCCATCTACACATACACTCAAGCTGAATATGAAAATTGGTCTCTAATTGTTGGATATAAGCTTGACTAGCTCTGAATTAACAGCTAAAGCTGTATTCATTAATCTGAACAGGGAAGAGCAGGCAGACTGTCACAACACGGCTCAGTTCAGTAGTCATGCAGAACAGGTGAGAGAACAGGCGGCACTTCAAAAGTGCAGCAGCCGATCTCCATCAGCCCCATCACCCAGTGACGAAGACGGGGAGGCAGCCAGCCAGCCACAATAGCTCCATGAGATGGATGGCACACCTCAAAGTCCACCATCCCAGGGCATCCCAGTGATGATTGATGGCTATCCACAGCAATTAAGCTTCAGAGCTTTTAAATGTCATTTTAGAATGGAATGCCATTCTCATAAATGTGTTGGTTAACATTTATCAAACATGTGGATGGGGTGGGGTTGGTGGGCTATGGAGTCATTCTTTGGGGAAATAAGAACAAAAGTTACAGCTTTTAAAGTGGGAAATCACGTGAGTAAAATTTGACAGTATTTCCATGTGTTCTCTTCGACATTGAAATAAACTCCAGAAGAACCTTTTTGTGTTGAGATTTGGTGGGGTATGGTGAAACGAATGAACTCTATAACAAAGGGTCAGGGGAAGTGGTTTTAAGCTGTCTCTTTTACATATGATGATGTATTTTAGAGAAATCACAACCTACCTGTACAAATGGGAGATGTAGGTAGGAATGAGTGTGCTAGAATCACCTGAGGAGCTTTAAAACATACCAATGATATAGATGCTTACCTTAGAGATTCTGATCCAGTTTGTCTGGGGAGGGGTATATATAGCTGTGAAATCTCCCCAGGTGACAGATATGTATATTCTTTATTCTTACATTTCCATGTATTTCTTTTTATGTAGATATTCTGAAAGAGGACACTTATTAATTAAAAAAAGCTTTTCATAAGAACAACAGATGATGTTGAAGGACAAAAATGTAGGGTGATCAATATTTTTCTTGCCACCAGTTTGTATTTATTCAGTAAGTCAATCATAGGTTAAATAACTCTTGACAATTCTTATCAATTCAAAGTTTTAAGTAGGGGGCCTGGATTTACTTGAACATGGTGTGGCAGGGACCATG
Source organism: Hylobates moloch (assembly GCF_009828535.3). NCBI lineage: Eukaryota > Metazoa > Chordata > Mammalia > Primates > Hylobatidae > Hylobates > Hylobates moloch. The sequence goes on from NW_026652279.1 coordinate 114,878,412, forward strand.
AATCTGGAAGTGTGTTACAGTGATAGCAACCTCTATAAAAGGTAGTTCGAGCAAAGTTCACTGAACAGCAGAAAATTGCTGATTAAACTTGTCAACTCTTCTTCCTCCATTTTGGCCTTTTCTTCTGTTTATTTCTCTGTTCTGATTACAGTTAAGTGGTGGCATAATATTTTTTAGATATGAACATGATTTAAAATTTCTCCTTCCTGTATTTTCTTTCCCAACTCCATTCCTGCATTCAAGCAAATAGTTGGCTTTGCAATTTTCACCTCAGGGGAAGGATGAGGAAAAAAAAAGCCATATAAGTGTATAGATTCTCAAACCTTGTCTTTTTAAGGAGATTGTTCTCATATAGGCAGTGCCCTCTGGATTAGTGAATTCTCCAAGGTGGAATGAAAGGTAATAAAGGGGAATGAAAAGGGATGAAGGGGAAGTGAGAAAAAGGACCTCAGTGGGCCAGGAGATACGTTGTGGGCTTTGTTTGCAGGAGGGGTGATGAGGAGGCAGTACAACCAAGAAGGGCATATAAAAGCTAAGGAAAAGGGTGATTAAGCCCATTTTCTATAATGGAGACTCCCTATATTAGTCTGTTCTCAGACTTCTATAAAGAACTACCTGAAACTGGGTAATTTATAAAGAAAAATGGTTTAATGGACTAACAGTTCCACAGGCTGTACAGAAGGTATGGCTGGGGAGGCCTCAGGAAACTTACAATCATGGTGGAAGGGTGAAGGAGAAGCAAGCATGTCTTCACATGGTATCAGGAGAGAAAGACAGAGAGAGAGTGAAGGGGGAAGTGCTACACACGTTCTGTTTTTTTATTTTGTTTTTTTGGAGATGGAGTCTCACTCTGTCACCCAGGCTGGAGTACAATGGCATGATCTCAGCTCACTGCAACCTACACCCCCCAGGATCAAGCAATTCTCCTGCCTCAGTCTCCCGAATAGCTGGGATTGTAGGTGTCTGCCACCACACCTGGCTAATTTTTGTATTTTTAGTAGAAACAGGGTTTCACCATGTTGGCCAGGCTGGTCTCGAACTCCTGACCTCAGGTGATCCACCCACCTCTGCCTCCCAAAGTGCTGGGATTACAGGTGTGAGCCACCATGCCCAGCAACAACCAGATCTCATGAGAACTCACTCACTGTCATGAGAACAGCAAGGGGGAAATCTGCCCGCATGATTCAATCACCTCCCACAAGGTCCCTCCCCCAACATTGGGGATTACAATTCAACATAAGATTTGGGTGGGGACCCAGAGCCAAAACATATCACTCCTACAATGGAGAAGCCCAGCGAGGTGAAACCAACCTAATTGTCCCATACAACTGATATTTAGTGGTTTCTTTTCAATAAACATAGAAGATAATACTCCCAGGCTTAAGAAAGTTGTATTTGTCTTATCTGAGTTCCTTTCTTATGAAATCAACCATCAGATCATCCAGATAGTATAAAGAAACTGAAACTTATCATATTGCCACATCTGGACAATGAGACACCAGACCCCTCACCTGTCATGATTGCCTAAGTGACCACCTGCTCTTCCTGTTTACCAACTCTTCTTCTTTACCTCTCCCTAATTCCTGTTTTCCTCCATGTCATTGCATTTCTTCCCTGCTATTTAAACCCTAATTTTAGTCAGTCAGGGAGATGCTTTTCAGACTGATCTCCCATTTCCTTCGCTGCAGCACACACAATGAATGCCTTCTTCCCTGGCAATATTTGTCTTAGTGACTGGCTTTCTGTTTGGTGAGCAGCAGGACCTAGACAGAACCCCTGGTGTTTTGGAAACAATAAGATGGCTGTGAGGTCTATTTAAGAATATAGGCCATAAATAGCTTATCAGGTATTCCCCTGTCTGTAAGCAACAGCAAGAACCACCAGACCCAAAGGCGCCTTTGGGACAGAGTTATCTCAGTAGCAATTGTGCACACTGAGGGCAGAGCACTAGGCCAGAGGATGGACAGGTCGGAGGATGCTGGTAAAGGTGAGTGACATAGGAGTGGATGAGCCACCTACTTGCTGTGGCAGTATGCAAACTCCAAGAAGAAAATGAAATGGAGTTGTGTGGTGGAACAAGGGCCTTGTCCTTTAAAAACCTCTGGGGATATAAACCCTCATGTTATATCCTTTTGATAGAAGTAAAAGTTAAAATTAATCATGAAATGTAGTTTGGCAAGTACATATAGTCATGTATGATTATGTCAGAATAATCATACATATGGCAGTCAGAATTCTATGGAGTATTAAAATGAATCCCCACTTAGAACATGTTCTCATTCTGCTCAGAGTATTTTCTTGCTTTAAATGAAAACAGGTAGAGAAACAGACTGGTAAGAGATAATTCCATTTGCAAGAGGCAAAGTCTAATCTATTTGCATGCAAAAGTGTAGAAGACTTTTTTACTTTATTCATCACTCCATGAATCTAATTTCAAAAGGGAAGGCCCAGACTGAAAACAGGGGTTATTCACATTTTGAACAAACTTCCCAGGCATGAGTGAGAAGAGCATTCAACTGTTAGACTTGTTGCTTCTTTACCAGCTGGAGATAAGCACAATGAAGGTCATGCTATCTAATCTTAAATATGGATAGATGTATGTATATAGTTGGGGTTGGAGAAGAAATTATTTTGAAAAATGGTAAATAATAGGTCTTTTATGTACAGGTGTACAAGTGCGGATAACATGTTCCACGGTATCTATTTCCGTCTTGTGTTAGTCTACAGAATGATTGACTGAATGAAAATTTCCATAGTAAACAATGAGAAATAGCTAGAATTGTATATATCAAACACCATTCTGCAACATGACAGAGGGATTTGGAAGGGCTGGAGATACTTCCACCCCAGGAATTTCCAGGACATCTGGTAAGTCAACAACATTATCACAAACATTATGGCCAACAATGTGAGTTTTTGCAACAATGTATTCATTTTCCAAATGTTCCAGCTGAGAAAGCCACACAGAACATTCCCACCATCTAGCAGATGGCTAATGGGGAAGCCAATATTTTCTGTGGAAACCAAAGTTTCTTCTTCTAATGTTAGATATTTTCAGCAGAGAGAACAAATAAGCATTTTTTTTAAAATTTCGTTCTCCCACTCTCAGAAAGAAAATGTATTGTGTACTATTAATTTTAAAGAGTATGTAAGAAAAATGTTTTTTTCCCCTTAAGATTGTAGAATGAAGAGATTGCTAGACCCAGAAATGTTTGGTGGTGGTGAGAATGGCTGCTGCTTTCCTATGTGGTGTGAGATGGAGTGGTTGGGGAAAATTTTGAATCCGTATTTTTTATTATTATTATTTTCATTGCTTTGTGGGGGAAAATTTAAGTATATTATTGGAAATGAGTTTGCTCTTATCTATGTCTAGATTTACAACCAACTTGTAGGATGTAGAGATATGAATGGGACTTGATTTTCATAGAAAATGAAACAAAATGAACAAGGCTCAATTACTACACATTTATTTTAGAAAGAGTAGGAGGAGATGGCAAGCAAAAGATAAAACGTTGTTTGAGTAGCATTGAGTTAACACCTCTAGTTTCACAGGCTACACTTTCCTGTTCCAGGAAAATGGTCAATTCACCTTAAAATATTTTACCTTCACTTGTCACTATCAAGCATTCAAGTAAATATTTAGAAAAATATGCCTATATAAAATACTTCTAAAGGTGTGCATTTTTCATAAATGCACATTTCTATTTGTTTTTTGTTTCAATTTGTTATTTAAGAAGTTTAGAGGACCATGTTGAAGTGGGAGTTTCTCCCACTTTTTCAGTAATAACTGCAAAAGAGTGTTTTTATGTCCCTGCAATATGACTAAAATCCTTTTAAAAAATTAATTGCGATACTGCCATGCAAAGATATTGGCATGTAAAATTGCACTTATTTTTGTAACAAGCTATTTCACTTTTAAAATTAATATTAATTAAAGTTACTCTACACCTACTATGTACAAGACAATATGCTAAGCTCTGCTGGAGACACAAGAAATTTACACTGAAGTTTAATGGTGCAAAGACATACTTAATTTCAGTAAGTTATTAATCATATCTGCCTTCCTCCTTTAAGAAACTGGGTATCTTAGCTGAAACATCCATTTGGTGATTGCTAGGAGTCTGGCTTTCTGAAGCCTGTGCAAAGTGGAGTCATATGTGTTATTCAGGGATGGCTAATAGGTTCTCTCCATGAGACGAAGATATGCTCTTCTTGGAGTAGAGTAAGGTTGAAAATCAGGAGAACCAAAAACTTGTAAACAGCTCCTTAGTATATGAATAATTTCCCCTCATTCTCCAAAGATTCCCATGTCCTAATCCCCAGAATTTGTGATTATATTATTTTTTATGGCAAAAGGACTTTGCTGATGTTACTAAATTAAGGATCTTGAGATAGGAAGATTATTCTGGATTATTGAGTGAGCTCAATATAATCACAAGGGTTCTTATAAGAAGAAAACAGGAGGAACTGAATCAGAAAAGGTATGACTATAAAAGCAGAGATTTGAGTGATTTTTTTGAAGATGGAGGAAGGGGCTGTAATCCAAGGAATGCTGGTAGCCTGGTAGATAAAGCAAGGAAATTAATCCTCCCCTAGAGGCTCCAGAAGGGAACACAGCCCTGGCATCACCTTGACAAATACACTTTTATCCAGTGTGGCTGGCCAGATTTCGAACCTACAGAACTATAAGATAATAAGCTTGTGTTGTGATAAGCCCCTGTTTGGGTAATTTATTTACTGCAGCGATAGAAAGCTAGTACAATAATAAATCCATAAATAAGTACTATAAGATCTTCTGGAAGGAAAATGTAAACCTAAGTATATAAAAGCTGTGGAATAGCAATAATTATTCTTTCCCAACTCCAGCAGGTCTATGTGGTCTATCTGCATAGATGAGCAACAGCTTTACTCAGGAGGAACAAGGAACAAGAGGAAAAATGTGGAAAGATGCTTCTCCTGCTCTCTGCAGCCACCTGTTTTGCTCAGATCTATATCCCTTTTCTAAATAAACTGGGAAACTACAAGAGATAAACACATAGAGTCTCCTCTTGCCAACTTGTAGACAGACTTCCAAAGATAAAAAAAAAATCTTAGAAAAGGCTCCATTGAATATTACTGGAGTACTAACTTCCGATTTTAATATGACTTGTTTCCGTAGCAAACACACCATTCTGGAGGAGCAGGGATGACAGTGACTTGGCAGATAATTCCTGAAGTTCCATGAATTTCTTTGCCATCTATTATATTTGTTTCTTTACGAAAACTCAGTAAGTTTCTACTTGATATTGAATATCTTAGCGGAAAGCTATCAGAGAGAACAGAAACTGGGAAAAACAAACAAAAACAAAAGCATTTAACCTGTAAAAGGGAAGATCATCACAGGGATGACAGCCACCTGGCGCGCTGAATATTTTCCATTACTTCTGCACATTCCTGTACAATAAGCAGAAACAAGAGCAGCAGTCCTCCATCTGGTTCCTGTTTGTACCAAGACTGAATGTGGGTCCCACTTTTGATTCACCTTTATTCTGTAGGACAAGATGTCGATAGATTAGATTTCTCTTCAGTCTAAGCCTCCTGAATGCCTGAGACTGAAGTCACCTCCGGGTGACTCTAAAGAAACCCACCACTTTCCCTGGATTCCTCCATAGGAGCTTGGTCATCTGGATTATAGTCCTTATCAAATTGCATTTTATTTTATTTTATTTTTGAGACGGAGTCTTGCTCCGTCACTCAGGCTGGAGTGCAGTAGCATGATCTCGGTTCACTGCAACCTCAACCTCCCAGGTTCAAGCAATTCTCTGCCTCAGCCTCTTGAGTAGCTGAAATTACAGGTGCCCACCACCATACTCAGCTAATTTTTGTATTTTTAGTAGAGATGGGGTTTCACCATCTTGGCCAGGCTGGTCTTGAACTCCTGACCTTGTGATCCACCCGCCTTGGCCTCCCAAGGTGCTGGGATTACAGGCGTGAGCCACTGCACCTGGCCTGTATTTTAATTTTTTATCTGCCCCCTTCCCCAATAGGTTGTGAACTCCTTGGGGTAAGGCATGGCATCTCATTCGTCTTTGGATTTCTGGTACCTAGGGCGATGACTTCATTCGCTGAGCACTTCATACATACTGATTTCAGTTGTTGAAGGAGGAACTCATTTTCTCTTCTGGAATTATTCAACATTTTTGTAATCCTTTCCTCCCACTAAGACTTGAATCCTCAAACATTACTGGACCCTATTCTTTACTTTTCCACCCAGTCAAATATTCATTAAGTCTGCTTCATGCATTCTTCACAGTCATACCCCCCTTTGCATTGCTAAGAAACTCTGCATATTATTCCCTTGGCTATATTGATTGTTTCCAAGTATAACTGTATGGACTTGCCATAAGATGGCTGCACCATAATTACCCAAGGAGTTTATTACAAAACAGGCCCCACCCCCAGAGTTTCTGATTGAATAGGTATCACATTGGATTCTTTATTTTTAACAGCTTACCAGGTGTTATAGGATGAATTGTATCTCCCCAGATTCATATGATGATGTCCTAACCCCTAGTACCTTATAATGTGAACTCATCTGGAAATAGGGTCATTATAGATGTAATTAGGTAGATTTAGATGAGTTCATGCTACAGTAGGATAGGTCCTTAGTCCAATATGTTTGGTGTTCTTATAAAAAGTGGATATTTGGACACATACATGCACATAGGGAGAATACTATGTGAAGGCAGAGATCAAGATGATGCTTCTATAAGGCAAGGAATGCCAAAAATTGCCAGAGATCAACAGAAGCTATGGGAGGGGCATGTAAGAAATTCTTCTTCACAGCCCTCAGAAAGAACTAGCCCTGCCAACAACTTGGCCTTGCATATCTAATCTCTAGAACTGTGAGACAATAAGTTGTGTTAAGACATCTAGTTTGTCTCACTGTGATACAATAGTCCTAAAAAACTAGTATACCAGGTGATCCTGATACATTGACATGATTTTTGACCTGATTCTTACCACTCCTGTACGTTAAAATCTTCAATATCTCAAAGGGCCATTATGAGGACTAAATGAATTAATACTTATAAAATGCCTAAAACAGGCTTGGCCCATAGTAAGTGCTATCTGCACATTAAATTTTTCAAAATCCTTACTGTGGGAAGCAGCAACATTGGGGTGTGTTTATATCATGATATGATTTTAGATGGTATAGACATAAAAATAAATTATTAACAATAGTATAATTGACACATCAATCACACAGTTTTTCAAATTCAGTTTGAAGTTATGTTACCGAAACACCAAGGATTCAGTCTAGATCTGTCTGCTCACTGCACAGAAAGCCAATCACCAAAACTACAAGTATTACCAGGGAAGAAGGCTTTAGTTGGGTGCTGCAGTTGAGAGGATGGGAGTTCAGTCTCAGATTCATCTCCCTGACTGACTAAAGCTAGGGGTTTATATAGCAGGGAAGAAATGTAACAAAGTGTAAGAAAACAAGAACTAGGGAGGGAAAAGGAGACATCTGGTGCCCTGAACTAGTGAGCTTCAGTTCTTTGATACTTTTTTTGAGAGGCTTGAAGGTCCTTTCCTGAAGAAGGAACTCAGATAAAACAAATACAGGTTTCAAGCTTTAACTGCAGAAGGGCCAATTTCTATGTTGATCCAAAAGAACAGTTTACAGGAGTAGTGGACCAGTTTCAGTTCCATCATGGTTTAGTAATAATCCATTTTAGAATACATTGCGTCTTAGAGGCCTCTCTGCATGCTCATGAATCTTCGAACTTTAAGTCACTGGAGCATCTGTGATATATTGCTGGGACATAGGCAGATTGCTGGGATGGAGTGTTGTCAACCAACTCTCCTTAGATATATCAGTGCCTTTTCAGCAGTAACATGGCACTTTCTTTGGTTTATGGATAGACAACATAGTGAAGATATGATTCCAATAAATGCAATTTGGGATACAAAATCCCACAAAATTAATATGAACAAATAACCTGCCAGGGACTCTACTAGATGATTTACCTATATTATTTAATTTAATTCTCATGAAAACCCATGGAGGTAGTAGTATATTATCCCCATTTTCAGGGATAACTGTTTTTCAGGGGAAAACTGAGGCTCAGAGGAATTAAGTAATATGCTATAGAACACAGAACTTATAAGTGGCAAAACTGACATTTAGGCCCAGGCAGTCTGACATCAATGACTATCCTTCTTATTTTGTTTTAGTGCCTTTAAAAAAATTATATGACGTCTTCTGAAAGATAGCATACACATAAGAAAGCATACACACACACACACACACACACATAATTTAAAGAATACTTGTAAGACAGACACGTGTATAAGCACTAATCCAATCAACAAAACAGGGTTGCCAGTGCTCTAGAAACTTCCTGTGCAGCCTGCTATGATTAAGTTCCCTTGTGACATCAGAAGAAGGCAACACTTACCCGTACCCACAGGCAACACTTTTTGATAATTATGGGGACCATTTTCTTCATCATCTGTCATTTTATTATCTATGTTCATAACCCTCAACAATGCTATCATTTTTTGTGACCTAACATTCAGTACCTTCTGCACTATAGGCTCTGATCTTCTTTCCCATTATTTTCCTACTTGAACCCTCTTCTACAACTTCTGGTTGATTTATGTGACCCCCAACATGCTGTATGTATTGCTTCTTCCTTCCTATTTGTTCCAGGAAATCCCTTTCTCCAAGCCTTCTGTCCCCACATTTACCCTTTCTTTACAGGTTGCTTTTCTAGTGGGTTTGTGCCATATGGTTTCCTTCTCCCCTGAACTGCTCTAGTCCTTGTATCTATTCCATCTATTTTATACTTTTCTCACATCGTGATTTAATGTTATTCTTTAATACATAAAAGTGTTAAGGTATTTGCTACTATTATTAATATTTTATTTGTTAATTTGTGCATTCAACAAACATCTATTAAACACACAGTGTGGCTGGGTACAGTGGCTTATGCCTGTAATCCTAGCACTTGGGGAGTTTGAGGTGGGAAGACTGCTTGAGCTCAGGAGTTTGAGACTAGCCTGGCCAACACAGGAAGACCCCATCTCTAAAAATTTTTTTTTAAATTAGCTAGGTATGGTGGTGTGTGCGTGTAGTTCCAGCTACTTGGAAGGCTAAGGCAGGAGGATTGCTTGAGCCAGAAATTCGCGGCTGCATTGAGCTATAATTATGCCACTGCACTCCAGCCTGGGTGACAGTGAGACCCTGTCTCAAAAACAAACAAAAACCACACAAACACAGTGTGGCAGATATAGGTTCTACATATATAGCAGACAATAGTACATGCAAAGTCTCTGCCCTCATGGAGCTTGCATTCTGGAGCAAAGAGACAAATAATAAACTAATAACAAATAAGTATATAAGATCATTTCAGACTATGATAAACACTATGAAGGAAATGAAACAGAGGTGGGGGGTGGTGAGAAAAGAGGATACTGTGTGAGCTTAGGTCTTTTCTTCCATCTGAAGTAATAAACTTTCAGTCAGGGAGAACAGCAAGTGCAAAGGCCCTGGGGCAGAAACAAGCTTGGCATGGAGTGGATGAGGAGAGAGCAGGAGAACAAGAGGTTGGAGAAGTGGTGTTGAATAATCACGTGTGGGTTGTATAGGCCCTGATAATGAGCTTAGTTGCTTTTTTAGGTGTAATAGGATGCCACTGTAAAGTTTAAGGAATGGAAGGTACATACTTTCACTTGCTTATGAGCTCTTACCTTATATTGTCTTCTAACTTTTAATGTACACATCTTTTGCCTAAACTAGAGCGTTCAATTTTTGTAGTTGCTTCAAATATTTACTGTTCGTGCTGCTAATATTGTTGTAAAACCTGTGTGGCTGCCCTTTCAAGACTGTAATTACACTAACACTTTATTTCAGTTTTTAGCAATGTCAAACTTTCCAAGAGTACTGACTCTACTCAGAGAGGCATCAATTCAGTAAAGTTTCAATTGCACAACTAAAGTACATTTATGTGGTTATTACACTGTCAACAAACATGACCTGCCTTGCGAGCAACTCAAGAAGTGCCGAAACACTTGTTAGTTGTTCAAAATCTGGAGTGTGCCTTCTTTACGATTAGGGGTAACTTGATGAGACTTGAATTCCAGCTGACCTTTGGTGCATTTCTCAAAGCAAGACATGCAGCACTAGGAATGGGAACTGAGGTTTCTGATAAAAACTGACAGACATAGCCATTGCCTTTTCAGTTAAATTTTCTAGGGACTTTGTGCATTTCATCTCCATATAGTATGAACTTCTGAGGATTTTAAACAAGGAAAGCAACTGTTGAGAAGTGAAAATGAACCCTAACCAAATGTATCAACGTACAGAACTGAGATATGAATTTATAAGGTGGGAGGAGATCCGTTAATAATAAAGAGATCTTTTTTTTTTGACAGCTTGAGAGCATGCATCTGGCACTGAACATTCCATGTGGTTGATATTTAGATTGTTCTTTATTATCTAAATAAGCAGCAATGTGCTTTGGAGGCTGAAAGAAAGGTCTGTAATTCTGTGAAACAAAGCAGGCCCGGAGCAAGGCATACGGGCTGTTGCCCTCAGGCAGGGGTTTTCAGTTCCTAAAGTGGGGGCGGGTCCTGCTGCTAGCAAGTTGGGATTAGTTATTAGAGAGCATTCCCAAGGTGCCACTGACTCCAAGGAAAGCACTGAAGCTGTGATCACACTCCATTACTCCTCAACTTACTAATGAGCCAAAGTTCCAAAAGGGAGTGCTCCCTTTAAGTATGCAATTTTATACTCACCACATGACCTGCAATTGTACTTACAGATGGATTATACTTAAATGGCTCAACTGGTCCAAGTAGCCAGCCACTTGACCCTCATGCTAGAGAAGTTAATAACTCATTGCTCCAAGAATAGTGTGAAAAACCTAGGTCAGAAGATGTTCTAAAATGTTTTTATTAGACATGTTCCCCCAGAGTTTAGAAGGAAACAGTAGAGTTCCAGTGGCCTGGCACCTACTCTTCAATTTTAAAATCAACAGACATTTTACAGGCCCTGTGCTAGTTGCTAAAGATAGAGTGGTGAGCAAAACAGAAAGGGGTGCTGTCTTCATGGAGCAGACATTCTATGAGAGACAGAAACACACACGCACTTGTGCACAGTAAGGCTATACAGAAATAGATGGATTGAAAAGATGCACTTAAGGCCCATGGAGGAACCCAGTAAGAGGCTGAGATTATAAAACAAGAAAATCATCAAACAACAAACACAGTGTTTTACTTAATTTAGGTAATAAGAAAAGGTCTCTGAGAACGTGACCTTTTTGTTGACACCTAAAATAAAAGGAGTTGGTTATGAAAATATTGGCCTCAGGGAAGGTGAGAGCCTTCCAAGCAATGGGCACAAAAACCTGACAGTGGGGAAAACCTGGATGTATTGGAAGAACTGAAAATGTTCTCGAGTGTGTGGACTGCGTATGGGCAGAAGGGAAGAGTGATGCGTAATGGACAGAAGATCTGAGCAGGCAGGGCATTCCTAGTCGTGGGAAGACATTTGGATTTATTCTAAGTGCGATGTTAAGCTACTGAAAGTTTCTAAGTTGGGGGAGATAGGATGAGACTAGTGTTTTGGACAGCATGACCGTTTTCTTTGCCTTTCTAAATATACTTGGCATATTGATATAACTTGGAGTTCTTCACAAAACCGATACTATTCTAAGTTCACAGATTTCAATTTTTCTTCCTCTTATACAATTCATTCTAATATTTATTGTGTCTAATGTTTGCTACGTAGTATCTTTGGACACATGGAGAAGATAAAAACTTTACTGTTTAAGGGGAAAGACACAACACAAAAATAAAAAATCTTCATACATATGACCCATGTGTCCCCAACCTGAAGTTCAGAGACTAGGAGTTCAAAGAGAAGCAAGTCTTTGAATCTAGAGGTTATGAAAATTTCTTTGAGCAACTGTCAGGAAGTGAAAAGGAACCCTAACCAAATGTATCGACTTATAGACAACTGAGATATGAATTTATAAGGTGGGAGGAGATCCATTAATAATAGAGATCTTTTTTTTTGGACAACAAAAAAACCCCTTGAGGAGGTTGCTCTGTTCCTGCCTCCCCCAACCACCAGGATTCTACATCAGTCAACATATTTTAATATGTAAGTCAATAGATGCACGGCTACAAAGGCCCTATATAAATAATGCAGAAGTTATTATGTATTTTACGTGCATGTGTGTGTGTGTGTGTGTGTTTGTGTGTGTGTGTGTGTATGTGGGTGGGTGGGTGGGTGTGTGGTTAAAGACGCCTGTAATCCCAGGAGTTTGGGAGGCCGAGATGGGAAGATTGCTTGAGCTCAGGAGTTGGAGACCAGCTTGGGCAACGTGGGGAGACCCCATCTCTACAAAATTTTTTTTTAAAAATAGCCCATCATGGTGGCATGCCCCTGTGGTCCCAGCTACACAGGAGGCTGAGGTGGGAGGATTATGTGAATCCAGGAGGTCAAGGACGCAGTGAGCCATAATTGCACCACTGCACTCCAGCTGGGAGAAAGAGCAAGACCCTGTCTATAAATAAATAAATAAATAAATAAGAAAGAAAATGAAATAATACCACAGAAATGATGTCATTATGTGTAGTAGGAAGATACATAGGAATCCAAAATCCCCACATTAAAAATGTTGAGTCATATAGCATTACAGAGTTAAACTATTAGCAGATTTCAAAAAGGAATCTAGGAGAACACAGGTCTTACCGAAGGAGATTTTTGGTGTTATTTCTGATGACTTAAAAATCTGCTTCCATTACGTCAACTAGAAACCCACTTTCCAAAAAGCTAATAGATGGGATTCTTGCCATCATCGAATAAAACATAGGTGCTTAGAGCATAAAGACTTATTTTCACTTTTATTCTTATCTTGGTAAAACAGTCTGCTGATGGTGTCACCCTTTGTCTGGTGGAGGTTTAGTGCTGCTGTTGTCGGTATTAAAGCCAGAAAAAGAGAGAGGGGCGCTGGGAGATACTTTAACTGCCACAGGCGTAAGCCATTATCTTCACTGTGTGAAAAATTGCCTGCTTTTTTCTCTTGATAAAACTAGACATGGGTTTAAAAACATCAGTTAGAAACATAAATCTCAAATACCTAAGTCCTTACTTCTCTTCCTTTATCATTCGCCAGTGCCTTTGAGAATTGGAGGGGAGTAAGGTAACTACTTGTAATGAAATGCACTTAAAGGGGGTAAAATGTTAGATTTCACTTTTGAGGCACAGTTGATAGAAGCATTATCCCTGGAGGGCTTGTTCAATCAAGAGTCTGAGATGCTGAAGCAAGCAGAGATTAAGAGATGCGAAAAGGGTTTCATCAAGTCACACGCTGCGGCGAGAACTTCTGTTGGCTTTCCTTTGCTCTGGCTCCCTTAGAGCACGTGCTTCTGTGGGGATCACGCTCATTTTCTCTGGTGAAGTTATGCTTCCCCACATGCCCTTAAGGTTCAGTCTGGACACCTCAGCAAAGCCTGCAGTTTCCCTGCCCTCAGCCACAGCCCACTTTATCTTTCCCACCTCACTTCCATCACATATACCCTATGTTGTACCCATCCCAAACTTTCCATCATTCTGCAAATTTTCTTGAACTTCTTGTCCCTTTCTATGTCTTTGTTCCTGATTTTTATTTTTATTTTTTAAATTTTATTTATTTATTTATTTATTTTAGACAGAGTCTCGCTCTGTTGCCAGGCTGGAGTGCAGTGGCGCGATCTTGGCTCACTGCAACCTCTGCCTCCCGGGTTCAAGTGATTCTCCTGTCTCAGCCTCCTGAGTAGCTGGGATTACAGGTGCCCAACACCACGCCCAGCTAATTTTTGTATTTTTCGTAGAGATGGGGTTTCACCATGTTGGTCAGGCTGGTCTCGAACTCCTGACCTCAAGTGATCTGCCCACCTTGGCCTCCTAAAGTGCTGAGATTATAGGCATAAGCCACTGTGCCTGGCCGTTCTGATATTCTTATCACATTAAATGACTCCTTTCAAATTTCATCTTTTTTTTTTCCCATTTAACATTCCTCTCTGTATTCTGGTTGTGTTTCTATATCCCCTTGCCTTCAGACTGTAAGTTCCTCGAGAATAATGAATCTTTTTTTTTTTTTTTTTTTTTTGAGACAGTCTTGCTCTGTCGCCCAGGCTGGAGTCCAATGGCATGATCTCAGCTTACTACAACCTCTGCCTCCTGGGTCCCAGTGATTCTCCTCCCTCAGCCTCCTGAGTAGCTGGGACCATGGGCGCCTGCCACCACGCCTGGCTAATTTTGTATTTTTAGTAGAGGCGGGGTTTCACCATGTTGGCCAGGATGGTCTTGATCTCCTGACCTCGTGATCTACCTGCCTCGGCCTCCCAAAGTGCTAGGGTTACAGGTGTGAGCCACTGCATCCGGCCAGAGAATAATAAATCATTTTCATCATTTTTCTTTCAAAAAGTAGTACTCCCAAAGAACATTTATTGAGCACATGCTAATCGCTAATGAGTGCCAGGGAAACAAAGAGAAGAAGGCATGTGTAGTCTCTGTTCTCATGGAGTTGATATTCCACTGGCAGGAGAATAACAATAGATGGGAAACATAGACGAAGTAGTTACAAACTGTGATACATGCTATAAAGCAAGCACACAGGGCAATGGGATAAGAGAGTCTTGGGGAGGGGAATATTTCATTAGATAGGGTATAGGAGCTGGCTTCTTTGTAGTGGTGATCTGGGAGATGAGAAATGGCACTGGGAAGGCCGTGTGGAACACTCTGGAGAGTAGCAACAATGTCCTAATGCAGGCAAAAGCTTGGCATATATAAGGAATTGTCAGACGTCATTTTGTGGTAAGGGGTCAACAGGTAGAAGGAAGAGTTGGATATTTAGGCCGGTGCCAGATCATTCAGGACAAGGAGTTTGGACTGTGTTTTTTTTTTTTTTTTTGAGACAGAGTCTTGCTGTGTCGCCCAGGCTGGAGTGCAGTGGTGCAATCTCAGCTCACTGCAACCTTCACTTCCCGGGTTCAAACAATTCTCCTCCCTCAGCCTCCGGAGTAGCTGGAATTACAGGTGCAGACTACCATGCCTGGCTAATTTTTGTATTTTTAGTAGAGACAGGGTTTCACCATATTGTCCAGGCTAGTTTTCAACTCCTGGCCTCAAGTGATCCGTTTGCCTCAGCCTCCCAAAGTGCTGGGATTACAGGTGTGAACCACCATGCCCAGCCCGGACTGTGTTTTAAGTGTAGTTGGAAGCCATTGCATGGTTTTAAGCGGGAATGTGATATTGTATAATTTATATATATACATATATATATATTTTTTTTTTTTTGGAGGGGGGATGGAGTCTCTCTCTGTCACCCACGCTGGAGTGCAAAGGCACAATCTTGGCTCACTGCAACCTCCGCCTCCCAGGGTTCAAGCAATTCTCCTGCCTCAGCCTCCTGAGTAGCTGGGATTACAGGTGCATACCACCACTCCCAGCTAATTTTTGTATTTTTAGTAGAGACGGCGTTTCATCATGTTGGTCAGGCTGGTCTCGAACTCCTGACCTCGTGATTGGCCCACCTCGGCCTCCCAAAGTGCTGGGATTACCAGCATGAGCCGCCATGCTCAGCCAAATGATACGTATTTTTAAAGATAATGTAGATAATTGTTGAATTAAACTATCTTTTCATAAGAAGAGGGCTTATTTACTCTAATTGAATATTAATAGTTTTTGTTTCTTCATATGAAACATTTGCAGAGCCTCCAAAGACTCCATGAATGAAACCATCAAAAATAAAAGAACACTTAATTCAAATTTTTCACGTTCATTGTCTTGGCCAGTTAGTTTTAATTGTTTCATTTCTACTAATTTATGAACAAGGTTTGGCTAAATAAAAATAAACAATCTTCTAGTATAAACAGAGCCCTGGAGAGTGGGGAGTGGTAACTGTTTGTGTGAGTATGATGCCCCTTTAATTGAATTCACAAAACACATTAAAAAAAAGTACAATAATTTGTCTTTGTAATAAAATCTCCTCCCTTCACTTTATTTCTCTCTTCATTCGGGGTTACTCCTCATAAATTTAAGAAATTCTTTTATTGTTCTAAGCAGGAGTTTACACATACCTGGGAGTAATTAATTTAACTTTTTACAGATTTCTTTGTAGTGTGGGGGTAACTTTCTGATCTTTCTTCTACTTAGAATGAATGAATGAAATGGTATTGGGTTTCCATAGAATAGTCTAAAGAAGGGGACAAGAGATGTGATGGGAATAACAACTTTTAGACCCAAATGGGGAAAAATCTAAAGAACAGACTTTCTGCTTGAAGAGATTCAAGTCCATTGCTCTTAGAAAAGTTTTCTGGTAATAACTCAACTTGGAATAATGCAGCAAGTTTATATTGGTAGCCACCTATTTGTAGCTGAAAAGACTGGAAATAGTTCACACAATGAAATCCAGCTATAAGGCAAACTGACATAAACCAAATGTTCCTGATAGATCCACCTACTCTTCACAAACAGAATGGGATCTGCAACAGTGGGAGTCTGGTCCATCTCTAATTTTATTCTGTCTTATTGGTACTCATCCTGATTAGATTGGAGATGGAGTAAATGTCTTAATTAACTTAAACATGTAACTACTCCAGGATATATTTCTAAGTTCAAGGTACTCTGGGAGAAAATGAGCTGTTTAATTTAACAAATGTAATTTATGGTGAAATTTATCATGAAATTTGCTGAAATTTCTAAAATTTTTAAAAATAGTTTTTGGGATGGTAATTGCTATAAGGGGTAAAATTATTATGTGCATATTAATAGCCTTTAAGCATTTTATGAAGTAATCCAGTAAAATTGACTTCTAGTCAGTCCCCGCTATACTTGCTTTATTGGCAACATTTCATCTGTGGGTTGCTGTTGAGACATTTTTACTGTTTACCAGATGGGGTAAGATTTTACATAACTTAAAACATCTGCTCTCATTGCAGTCCAATATGATCATCTATTTATATTTTTGAATTATATTATTCATTTCCTTTTAAATGATCATGAAAATGCTTTCAGAAGGACAAGTTTACGTGATATTTGTGAAAGACATTTAACTTTTCCCTCTGTTTTTTCTCGTGTATCTGCTATTAGGATGAGCCATACTTTGAGTCATGAATATAGTGAAATATTTAGATGCATCTCCTACTTATGAAGTATTTGATTTCCTAAATTAACTGTTGTTAATGTCACCTCTGCTTTCCCATACACACCTGTATATAATAATTTCCCTGTAAATATAAAATACAGAAAGCCATTTTAGATCATGCCAAGGGTCTGATACACAAAATGTCTTCAAAAATGCTGTAAGGATAATGCTGCTCCTTAAAAAACAGAAGAAGTAAAAGCTATACAAAATAAAATAGGAAATAGAGCTATTTACTTGGGCTTTGAACTAGCTAATAGTCTAACTATTGTGTAATTTACAAAGCACTTTTATATATAATAATCAAAAATTGGTTATAGATATTACTATTGTTGTCCTATTTTATAGACAAGGAAACTAAAGCTTAAGGGCATTTAACAACTTACCTAAGGTCAGGGTGGGGAAGCTATTGGGGTTCAGACCACAGTCCCTTTCTCTAAGAACCTCATTTCATTCCAACATAGCCAAGTCTGAACTGTTGAATCCTTGAAAATCTCAGCTGGCAGCGTGCATGTTCATGATGCTGAGAGGTTAGAATGAGAAGTCTCCTTCTGTTTATGGTTGGACTATGGTGCGTACAGCCTATTGCTTCTGTGGGCTTAATCACCTCCTGGGTCACAACGCCTTTGAGGTGTACTAGGTTGAATTGTGTCTACCCAAACATATCCGTAGTCCTAATGCAGTACATTTGAATATAACCTTATCTGGAAATCATCTTTAAATGTAATTAAATTAAGGATCTTGAAATAAGATTATCCTGGACTTAGGTTGGGCCCTGACTCCAATGCAGAGTATCGTTATAAGAAATAAGAAAGGAGAAGACACAGAGACACAGAGCCCAGATAAAGATGGAGACAAAGATTGGAGTTATGCAGCTACAAGCCAAGAAACACCAAGACTTGCTGACAGCCACCAGAAGGCAGGAGGAAAACATGGAACGGACTCTCTCGCTGAGCCTCTAGAAGGAGCCAACCATGTCAATACCTTGATTTTGACTTTGTACTTCTGGTCTCCAGAACTGCGAGATAATAAATTTTTAAGTGATGAACTGTGTGGTAGTTTTTTAAATGGTAGACGTAGGAAACTAATACAGTTTGACTCTCTTCTAGAAATTGTGAAAATAATAATATATGAAAATCTGAATTTTTGCCATGTTTGATATGGAAAATGAGAAAAAAGGCAAGATGACCAGAAGATACTGACAGAAAAAAAAGTTCAGAAGCAGCACCATTAGTGAAAGCCAACAAGCCTTTCCATTGCTCCTGGGGAGCTGGTCCCAGGTAATATTTGCCTGTTTTATCTGATCTGCCATTTGAAGAATAGGTATGAATGTGATTCAGAAGATTAGGAGTTTAGGACATCACTAATTAATTATGCCACCCTGTAATGTCACTTAAATTCTCAGAGCCTCCTTCATAAAATCAACTCACCTTGAGGCCTGTGGGCCTGACACTGCCAGTCACCCAGCTTAGTAGAAACAGGGCTTTGGAACCAAAACACCTTGGTGCAAATCTTACCTCTATCACTTACTATATATAGGCAGGTTTGTAAATCTCCACCTTGTTTCTATACCATAATGACCATTATACCTTCTTTAAGAGGTATTGAGTGGGTTAAATGGAATAATCTGTGTATAACTTTTTTCCCAAATCTTTTAGGGCAAGTTTATCATCATTCTAACTCAATCCTGGAGTCCTAGTGACTGATTAGCAGGTTTCTCAATCTCTTTAAAAAATTTTCATGTTTTAGATTTGTATCCTTTAAGGGTTTTCTTGTTCGTATTTTCCATATCACCAATGGATGAGGGGTGTGTGTTATATTCTCTTTAGTTTGTTTTCAGAAAACAATAGATTGAGTTTGTGTATTTTCTTTCAAACTATACACTCGTCACACCTCACACATTCCCCAATTTGAAAAATCTCTGGACTAATGTTCTGGCTGCAACACACAGGAAATGGTGCCCTAACGTTGTCCGGAAAATATCAATGTCAGGCATTTCTCACTGGCTTTAGAGAAAAGCTTTTTAAATGAGACAGTTTTTAATATATACCTGAAATTACACATTTGTATAAATTTAGGCCTGCTTAAAAGTAATGTATAAAATCAAACCAGGGACCCATAAATGATAAAAACGCATAATACACCCTTAAAAGTCCAGATGAACTATTCAGTTCAGTTTCCACTGGTATTTTCCAGTTTAAATAAAACAAATTCCAGCAACCAACACGTTTCAAAGTAACAAATTTTAATTGGCATCTCTCAGCCTGTGATGGGTAGTGAGTTGTATCACCCGAGTAGCACTTACAAAAATTCTCCTTTCTTTTCTCCTCTCGTTTCCATCACACACTCGAGGTTGCTCTGGAGGACTTTTCTCTGCAGCTCCCAGACTTACTTCATATTCCCAAACCCAGTGTCCTTCTTCCTATGCTCTGTATCTCCACACACTCCATTGCTTAACAAGGCTTGTTGACCTATACCATCTCTAGCTGCACATACTTCCTTCTGACTGGGAGCAAGGAGGAAGGAGAGGGTTGACCTGGGCAACGTGAGAAATCTCTTTTGTGGGTCATAGGAGAGGCTGTGAACTTTGAGGTAAAAAGTAATTTTTAGTCCTGTCATAATTTTAATAGCTTAGATTAACTTATAACTTCAAAGTACTTTCAGCTATATTATCATATTTTCTCTTAAAATATCTTATAAAATTCTTACATTATTATTATTTTCAGAGAAGCCTAATAACTAGATGTGAGGCAAGCAGTTGTGAGCTGTCTCTTTTAGCACCTGACTTTCCTGGCTTGGCTAAGGTAAGTGCAGAGACAAAACTTGAATCTAGGTCTTTGAACTCCTAGTCTCGTGTTTTCTGTCTGCCTGTCTCTGTTTCTGTCCCTTTGTCTATTGATCTGTCTATATTTGTATGTATGTATTATCTATCTATCTATCTATCTGTCTATCTATCATCTGTCTAATCTATCTACCTATCTACATCATCTATCTACATGTACCTGCCTGTATTCATCCATTTAATTTCATCGACTCACTGTACCTGTTTGAATGATTGGATGTAACAAAGTCTGCGAGTTGAATCCAGCAGGAATAGTCATGTGGTGACATCCTCTCAACTGCAGAGCAATGTGTGATAGGAGCCAGCCCTTACGGTACTGAAGCTGCCAGTACTTCCTAAAGGGTCACACCAACCAGAGGGGAACTATCAAAAGGGGGCACCAAATGGGGGGAAATAAGGCACTGAGACAACTTTATGGGGTGAATATGCTATAAAACTTTAGCGTCACTTATTCCTAATTCCACCTTTCCTGAGCAATGCATCTGACCCAAATGAAATGCAATAAAAATAAAATGAAATAATTAATTCCCCAGTCCATAAGTGGAAATCAAAAGTCAGTGGAGAGGAAGCTTTCCAAGTCAAAAATATCATTCAAATATGAATAAATTATATCACATTGTTGTTATTAATTTATCATTCCATTCAAAGACCTCTTGGGTAGGAAAAGCAGAGGTTTAACATTCATAAAAACTCTTTGACAGTCAGTAGGGTCAGATTCTCATTCCATGCTCATTGTAATTCTCCTCTCAGCTATCCTACTGAAAATTATTTTCAAAACACACGCTTTGTTACATGTGAATTAAATAGAACTGTAAGATCTATTTTCCCAGATTAGAGGTTACCAAACTTTTCTTGTAAAAGTTCAGATAGCAAATACTTTAGGTTTGAGGGATATATGGTTTCTGTCTACTAAACTGTCTGGGCAGCTGGAAAGCAGCAATGAACATAAATTAATATATGTGCCTGTGTTCCAAACAACGTTATTTACAAAAGCAGACAGCGGGATGGGTTTGGCCCACAGGCTGTGGTTTGTTGACCCCTTTTCTAGATCAAATGGAGAAGTCAGGAGGTAGGATGTGACCCTGGGAAAATCTGTATTTTTGCTGGACTGAAATGCAAGATAAAAATCTATGTATATTGCTGAACATAGCCACACGAACCTATCCCTATTCATAAATATATGTATTAGTTCACTTTTCCTTCTATGTGGTTAAATAAATCTACTTACATTTTCATAGCAAAGAAACAAAGGTACAGTTCTCTTGAAGGCTCAGCCTGCTCTGTAGGGGAATGGAAACAATTGCAATTGGAAAAGCAAATATTCTTACCAAAGTTTTAAAATCGAAAGTGAAAAAAAAAAAAACAACTTCATTAGCAGTGAGAACTGCGCCTTGGATGCTCATTGGTTTTGAAAGCACCAAATAAGCGAAAAAAATGAATGCATCAATCTTTCAGAATCAATGCATTTCTCTAGAAATAAAGTGAACTTTCCATTTCAACCCCATTCTCCCTTCATTCACCACAGACACACCAGAAATCAGTCCTCCCTGAGTTAAACTACATTACGGTACCAAGCAAAGATTCTTGGTATATAGATTCTTAGCAAAATGACAACCACACTACAAACCTTAGAAAATGTAACATCAGATCCATAAAGAAGCCTACTAACTAGATGGGAGGCAAGCAGCTGTGAGCTGTCTCTTTCAGCACCTGACCTCCTGAGATGCTTAATAAAATTGCCTACAAAGTATTACTCTCTCATCAGTGCCAAGAGGCATTTGTGGAGAGATAAATAAAGCTATTTTCCAAAATGGGGAATATTCTGGCATGTCTGTATTGAAATGACAGTTTCTTTATGGGATAGGAGATAGGCAGGAAAATGCCAACCAGGTAGTTGCCCCTGTGCCCACCACTAGTAGAAGTTCTATAATGAGATTCCAAATTAGATTGCTGAACCTCGAAGACAAGGTGCTTCACATATGTGAGATGTTCAGCTTGACTTTATAATGAGTTCACCGAGCAGAATGAACCACACTTGAAATCAAATACTTTGCATGCAGGATGAAATAAGTGGGGATCAATCATAGTCAGGGAAGTGGCAATTGCTCTGAATGTAATGACACACTAAAGGGGGAAAAAATGAGAGTGTAAAATGGAGCAGATGAAAGAACCAGTTCATGGCTAACACAAATGGGCAACGTTTGTGCCAAGGCAGAGCTGCATGCATTAGCCTGTAGAGATTATATCTGAAGAGGGTGGGATGGTGAGACGTATAAATGTTCACACTCTCTATCCAAAGACATCAACCTACTCAGGAAGCAGCCATAATCATCGCCCTCTTAGGAAGCGTTTTCTGAGTGTATTATTCTCAGAGGCTTTTAACTGGTGACAGACTTTGGAAAAGCAAACAAATTAGTCTTGGTAACAGGTTGTTTTTTGTTTGCATGCAGATTACATTCTAGATGAACCCCACATAACCCACCTACTGAGTATCAACAAATGCGTGGCATAAGCCTTAGAGGTATCTTCTTCCCTGTAAGTGGCTGAAGGGCTGCAAAAGTTCTCAGGAACCAGTATCTCTCCCCACACAGGCAGCTCACTTGCAGACTCCCTGAGAGAAGTATCGGCACAAAGGTCTGCAGGCAGGCATGGCCGTCACCCCAGTAATCCAGGGTCTTTTATCCCAGCCACTCTGCTGTGATTAGTATACCTGCCATAGCTAGGGTTCCCCCAAGGTAAGGGTCAGCAGATGGAAATAATCATGGAAGCCCCAGGTATGATCCACCTCTCCTGTTTCAGAACCAATATCGTTACCTGTTTCAATGTCTAGCAGGCAAATGTCACTGGAGGCCTCATTAACAGCAGACAGTACAGAGAGTCATAGTCTAACTTCTGGCCTTTCTGCAGGATTTGAAGCTTATATTAAGGAAGGAAGAAAAAGAACAGGTGTCGTGACTTGTCTTTTTCTTTTTTCATACTACAACTGTCACTCATAGGGTTCCAAACAGAATGAAAAGAGCCAAAACGAAGCCCAGTGAGTTGCCCGGCCTGCGAGGTCATGATGGTTTATTGCAGCCTTTGTTTTTACGAGAAAGGACAGCAGGCCAGTGTCTCTCTCGCCTACCTTCCCTTTTAAGATACTCTTTTGACTTGACAGTCTTTTAGCTGTCAAAGCCCCATCCAAATCCCAGCAGGCTCCTGCCTGGGTCAGTGCTGGACATGGTCCTGCTGCTGGCCTCAGGCTGCCCTCTGGAATCCTCTGGAATGCTTTCTGGAAAGTCACGAGGGAGCAAGTGTGTGTGTTTCATCCTTTCTGTTCCTAGCTGAGTCTGCTAATGAAAGCTTTCTGCTTTGAGGGGAGAGAGAGGCTGCCCCATCTGGTGCTCTCCTGCCCCCTGGTAAGATTATAGTAATAGAGGGGAGATGCATTTAGGACAGCAGTCTCTAGCTGCTGCTATAGGTCTTTCTCTAACCTCACCCTGCAATGCAAAGTGTTCCCATCTTGGCAATGGAATAGAACTAGGAATGACATGATGGAAGGGCTTCAGGGTCACACAAAGCTGGGACACACAGTATAATGCAAAGTTAAACAATGAGGATGTGTGGGATGTGCCTATGGGAAAAGGTGTTTCCAAAACGATCTGATCTAATAACTTGTGCTCCAGCGTCTCCCAAGAATGTTATTGTAGGGAGAACATTAAGGGTTACATAGAGGGAAGGATAATTGCTATTTATTATATGTACATATAGAGGTACTAGACTTAAAACACACATGTGCTTGCACGTGCACGCATGCGTGCACACACACACACACACACACACACACTGGACATTGCTCTCAAGGAGACAAGGAGACTGTGGTCTCTCATTAAGACAAGTACAAATTGATCAGGGGTCTTCAAGGGCAAACCATCAAGAGAGGTGCTATTGTTCTGCTATTTGTCTCCCTCTCTCTTTCTTTTAAATTTACTCCTCTCCAATTCATTGGATTTTTTCCCTTATTCTTAGAATCTCTTAGGAAAAATTCTGTGCACTTTTCTAAGTTGAATCTCATTTTGCTATTCTTGCCCATATTCTTATTCCTAAGGGAAATACATGGCTAGAATTATTGTGTGTATGACTGATAAAGCCTTTAGAAAAAGAGATAATGAGGCAGAGACCAACAGAGATCAAAGAATCTCCAGCATAGATATAACACAACAGCTATGTCATCTCAAAAGAAGTCCTGTCATTCATATGCTGGGGATGGGAGTCCTTGTCTGAGTGGTCAGGCAGGCGGGCAGCATTTACTAAGAACCTGCAGTGATGCAGATGACTATCCCAGTCACAGCAGGGAATTATGTGGGAACAAGACACTCTAATAAAAATAAGAGGGACAGAACAAAATGTACTGAAAATACACAGAAAAAAACCTTATATTCAGAGACATGTGTAATCCTGTACATCACTATCTGAGTGTTAAGGATGTTGCTATGATGAAAGAAGGAACCAGAACCTACAGAGGATTGTCTGGCAAGCCATTGAATACCAAGACACATTCGCAAGTAGTAGAAAAAAGACTAAACAGAAATGTTCAGTGGGCTGGAACAGTGAGGGTGCAAAGCAACAGGAAGACATTACCACTCTTAGCTTTTTTTGCTCAAGCCCCTCTTGGGAGTTCCTATATATGTTCCATCTTAGCTTGGATGGCTGATTTGGCAAACTAAGCCCCATTTCCTGTCCATGAATCACAGAAAACTTGAAGCCTTAGGAAACATAATTTGTCTTCATGTAACCACAGGTGCATTACCATGTCTTCCATCTCAGGAAGTGATTTCTGAATGAAGAATTTGACTTCTCTTAGCTAACATATGTCCCAGTAAGATCAGACCAGTATGTCACTATCTTCTCTGGCCCTTTCAACATTGCTAGGCAGTTAAAATGCCATATGGTAGGTGACAAATAAAAGCCATAGCCAACGAAGTCTCTCAAAGCAACTGTCTTAGATGTTTCCTCATTTCTGTGTGATGTCTTGTGCTTGCCATCAGCTTCCTAGCTCTGCAGTCCTGCTTTAATCCTTGCTTCTGGCCTGTTTCTCTTTGGCAAACCTTGGGACTACTTCAAGATATTAGAGAACAGATTCTCAGTTTCTGGTCCTGGTTCCTTGGTTTCCATGTGTCCCAGTGTATGTGGGGGCTGAGAGTGGCATTGTTGGCTGAATCACCTTCCCTTTCTCCGCTTTCACCCTCTGCCTCCTTCACCTCCCCACTTCGCCCAATACCTCTTTTACGTCCTACACTCCTTGCCATTCTTCCTGCCTGCCTATACATATCACTAGGGGAACATTCTGGTACAGATGTCTCAGTGATTAAAGTTCTCATACTGACTGAGGAAAGAATATAACTAAAATAATTTCCCTGAAGTGATGAAGTAATTTTTATAAAGTTAAAATAGTGATAGAATGGAAGTGGACAAATCTAGGGGAGTTCATTGCTATTTAATTATCCAGTAGTCCTCAACTGAGAGTGAGTTTTGCTCCACTCCCCAGGGTACATTTGGCAATATCTGGCGACACTGATTTTCATAACTTGGCTGGGTGAAGTTAAGGGTTTGCTACCTGCAGCATTATAGGCTAGGGATGTCCCTAAATATACTTCAATACACAGGCCTTCTGAAGCCTAAAATATTAATTGTAGCTTTGTGGAGAAATACTGAGTTACCTTAATTATAACAAAGTCATATTGTTTACAATTGGTAATTTAGTTTATCTAGGAAGAAAAGGATATGTTTTCCGTAGCTAGGCAAATGGATGCAATTTTCTATGGAACAAATTTTTATTTTTGGCTCCTTCTCTTACTCTGTTTCCACTAAGTGATCTATACCAGAGATCACCAAACTTTTTCTGTTCCAGATAGTAAATGTTTTAGTCTTTGTAGGGCTGGGAGGCAAATTTGAGGATACTTATGTCTTAAGAGAGAAAACTGCTGTTTCCTGCTATGTTTGCCTGGAATGGTCAGTCCCTTGGTGTTGGGCAAACTTTACACGCAGTTGTGTTTCAGTGGAGATATTCTCTGGAGGAACAGGAACTGATTCCAGGGGCTGGGGCCTGGTGGTGAGGTGACTCCTGGACTGAGATTCTACCACTCGATGCTGATAGTGAAGTCCCCAATGTTCAGGTGTCAAAGAGTGCTGGTTCTGTGCAGCAACAAGACTCAGCTGCCAGCTGGAAGGCAGGTGCTGCTGTGGATCAGGACACGGGGCAGATGCCCTGTGCACCTCATAATGCTAGCTGGTTCATGCGGTGTCCATGGGCTCTAGAGAAACAGGAGAATTTGGCTCCTGGGCTGCAGTTTGTTGTATCCCCCAACCCCTGATTCTGTATCGTCTGTTTCTCCATCTTTCTTTTTCTCCAAGAGGATTATTTAATCTCAGTCTGAAGGAACTTTCTCAAACTTCAAATGTTTTTGAAGTTTGTAGCAACAGTAGAATTTAGTTTATTGTAGCAACAATATAATTTACTTTGAACTTGGAGAAAAATCATATTTAAGGGTTACTTTCTCTGAATGGAATTAGCCTTGTTCAGGTCTACCATGTAATACAGCTTTGACTAAGCTTTGGGGGGCACTTTGAATCCGTTTAAAAACATCTGCATCCAGATGGCCTACTATTTAAAAAAAAACAAACAAAACTAAAACAGAAAACTTAAGGTTATTAGACATGAGCTCTTCTTCATCCACTAAACCTACAAACTTACAGGCCAAAATATTGTTCTGATTTTATTGGCAGAATGGTTATGAGAGTTAGTCTAACTAAGTTAAGCACTTCATATATTTTACATAAAAGAAAGGGTGGTAATTACTAGAAAACAGCCAAAACCCATTCTCATTTCCTTTCTCTATTCTTGGAGAAAGAGTTATATTCTCTTTTGTATGCTTCTTTGTTCAAGCCTACTCCTTTACTTGTGTGCTTGTTCTAACTATTTTTAATCTCCTTAGAAATAAGCTCTTTAACAATCTTCCCACTGGTATCTACCAAAATTTTCCAGAAACATAATTCCAAATGATGAATACTTTAGAAACATTCTTATTATATTTGAGAAAAACACACAAATGCTTGCTATCACTGCTATATAGCACTCTAGTGGAGGTCCCAGAGAATGCAATAACACAAGGAAAAAAATCTACTTGCTGGTTGTATTAGGCAGGGTTCTCCAGAGAGAATCAGTAGGACAGATAGATATAGAAAGGGGGATTTATTAAGGGAACTGGCTCACATGATTATGGTGTCTGAGGGGTCCCACAAAAGGCCATCTGCAAGCTGGTGTCCCTGGAATGCTGGTAGCATGGATCAGTCCAACTTTGAAAGCCTCAGAACCAGGAAAGCTTACGGCATAACTCTCAGTCAGAGGCCAAAGGCCTGAGAACCAGGGGAGGCCACTGGTGTAAGTCCTGGAATCCAAAGGCCAAAGATCCTGGAGTTGTGATATCCAAGGTCTAGAGAAGAAGAGTGTGCCAGACCCAAGAAAGACAGAAAATCATCCTTCCTCTGCCTTTTCGATTCTATCCAGCCCCCAGCTGATTGGGTGGATCATTTCCACTCAGTCTACTGACTCACCTGGCAATCTCCTCTAGAAACACCCTCACAGTCAATCCCAGAAGTAATGCTTTACCAATTATCTAGGCATTCCTTAATCAAGTCAAGTTGATGCCTAAAATTAACTTTCACACTGGTGTATCTTCTGCTTATCCTGAATTGGTGTGCTCTCCAAACTTATATCCTGAATGCATTTACATTCTTACTCCAAATGCCCCACCTAGGTGAACCCATTGCCTCCTGTGGCTTATAGTATATGCATCAAGAGTCCAAATCTATACCGGAAATTCTGACTTTTCTCCTGAATTGCATACTCTTATCATCCAAATCTTTATTAGCATTAGCTGTATGCCCTACAGACATCTCAAAGCCAACATATTGAACATATCCAATACTGAACTCATGATCTTTCCCTTTAAATAAACTCTTTCTTTATTTACAGGGCTTATTCACAGCAACGTGTCAATGGCGCCAAGACTGAGAAATCTCCACTCTTTCTATATTTCCAATCATGGGAACAGTGTCAACACTCACCCCATGATCCTGAATCCTGGGAGTCATTCCATGCTCCTTATTTCATGCATAACTGTGCAACAAAATTCCATTTCCTTACTATGTCACAATTTCTGTCCCCTTCTCTTCCTCCTCCACTATTATGGCCTTAGTTAAGACTTTCATAATCTCTCATCATAACTATCGTAATAATATATTGATTGGCCTCCCTGCTGGAAGTATTATACCCCTTCATAATATTGCAATTAGAGAGACCTGTTGAAAAATAGAAATCTAATGATGTTATTTCTCGACTTAAACTGTTTCTGGAATCTCAAAGCCTTTGCAGGTAAAGCAGAAACCATTTAGCATAATACATAAGGTCTTCCATTTTCTAGCCCTATATCGTTAACAGCCAATATTTAATTATTCTTCGGATTTATCACCACATTTACTGAGCACTTATGTGCCAGGCACATGCATTTACATATATTTAATGTAATCTCAAACCAACCGTAAAATGAAGGTACTGTTTTAACTTCTATTTATGGTTGAAGAAACTGAGGCATAAAGCCTTTAAGGAATTTGTTCAAGATCACATAGCTAGGAAGCTGTATGTTTGGAATTTGAACCCAGAGGGCCTGATACCAGAGCACAGAATATCCTTTGTCCCTACCCCCACTACCAGGAGAAAGCAAGTGTCCAGGAAAACATTTTTTTCTCATTTTTTTAATTCTATGAGCTGCAATTACACAAAATTGGTTTAGTGTTTTGTTTCATGACACATTCTTATTATTGCCATGCATGGATAATTTATTATTTTTAATAATGTGATAAATGCCCCCAAGTGCTACCCCAAACACAAGGTAAGACCTTGACAATAATCTAATTTCCCAAATGTGGTCCTTTCATTTATTTCCTTTCCCCTATTTCCCTGAAGTAACCATTATTAAGAATTTACTTTTCTTTTTATATAGTCTTATTACTATTATATGTATTCCTAAAACATGTATTTTTATGTTAGATGCTTTTCACTTCAAAAAACCTATCATGATGTATGTAATCTTTTGGGAAATATTATTGCTAAAATTGATCTACATTATTATACTCTGATTACTAGATAATAAGCCATTTTGTTAATGTGCTATATTTTATTGATTGACTTTTTAGTTGATTGGCATTGGGTTGTGGCCAGAATTTTTTTATTTGTGAACAGTGCTGCTATGCACATTCTTACAGATGTTTTCTATTTTTTGTGTATACAGGTTTTCTTTGGACAGAGCTCATGTTCTTCATCCCTATACTATACCGTCTCCCACCCTGGCTACCTTTAGAGTCATTCAATCATTCAACCAATATTTTTAATCTAATATGTGACCAACACTGTTTTAGGTGCAGAAGAAAAAAATGGACGCAACTCCCACTCTCAAAGAGCTAATAAGGAAGACAGATGGAACACAAATATGTATATACATACATAAGGAAAGCACAGCTTACTTTCTTCCATTTGTCACTTTGCAGTTAATGTTACAGCAATTCTAAATTCCTTGCACATGAAGTTTAATCCTCTAAATCTTTGCTCATATTGTTTCCTTTGAATAAGATATCCTCTGAGCCCTCATTTTCCAGCTCACTTTATTTTATCTTTGAAAATTTAACTCAGATATTGTATCCCTCATGAAACCATAGGTGATACTTCTCTGACTGGAATAAGGACCCTTCTTTGCACTCACATAGCTCCTTATCATAACTTTATCATATCTCTTTTCTACTTTTTCCCTCCTCTAGAGTGTACAATTAAGTCCTACTTATCTTTAAATAGCTCTAGTGACCAGTGTGATGACTAGCAGATAAAAAGTATCCAATAGATCATAATCTATCAAAAAACAAAACTGAACTGATTCTGAAAATTCTGGGACTGAATCTTCTATAGGAATTCATTTTCAGGACTTTTTTTTCTAAGAAAGAATTTTCATTCTGTATATGAGGATTACATAGTTACGATAAGAGAGTCTCTTCACTTATGAAAAGTAAATGCAGTCTGGTCATGCCCTTACTCAAAGGAATGAGACAGCCTTCTCATTAATTCACTCAAGAGACATATTATTCAAAGGTGGTCATTAACGACTGTTCCTTTTATACAGGAGATCAAAATGGATTTAGAAACTCCAATAAAATGGTTTGAAAGGCAATGGGATTTAATGGAAAGAGCTCTGCCCTAGAAATCACCAAGAAGACCCTGGTGCTGTTGTACGTAGAAGGGGACGGGGTTACATAATGATGAAGAAAAAAGTCACAATCCTGCAGAATGTGATCTGAAGGACAGGAATAGATGTTCTACAGCTACCCCTTTCATTAACAGAGACTTTTCTCATTTAGGATAAAGCCCTCCCTAAATATTTAAACTTTAACCTGGCCCAAAATTAAGAAGAACTAATACTTCTAATCTTTTGATCTCTATTCATAACAGAAGATATAGGCTATATCTCTTATGACTATGTTTGTTTTCCTTTACCTCAGTGATCCTTTGGATTGGGAACGGAAAGATCCTATGAGTACCCCTCTCCCCATTTTCTGTTCTGGACTGCAATAAAAGATTACATCAAAGATGACTACATTGATTTGCAAACAAGGTAATAGGAATTAGGGGACATTCTCTTGAGAGTTGGAGAGAATGGTTTCTTAGAGCCAAGAAACTGAGGAAAAGAGAAGGAAGATGGGGAAGAAATCTGTACAAATTTGGAGCTACAGTGCAAAAGTGGACAGTGAGAAATTTCTGTGGTGTCTGTGACCAGAAATTTGACCTGAACCACACATATCAGCCTTGTGTGTGGTTTTTTTAAAGTAAGAATAGGTTTTGTGTCCAGTGTGGAGTAAAGCAGAGAAGAAAGGAAAGAGTAGATTCAGAAAGCAAGAAGAGAATGGGTGTCAGCAAGTCAGTGGGGGCAAGAAACTGGAGGGTTTCAGATTAAGAGGAAGTTAAGCACTCCAAGGACTCCTTGGACACACTGCTGTTTCTGGGTTGCATAGAACTGGGCTGTTTTATTTACACATTAAAGGAAAAGGTGACACAGGATGACCAGAGTTCTTGAAGACGTTCAAGTGGTAGATATTTGGATTACACTTGGAATTATAATACGTTTTTGTGACTGAATAGGCTTAATGAATTGGATATTATTAACAGTGTGAAATAACACCAGGACGTTTCAGTGTGGCCCTGAAGAGGATGAAGATATAGGTTTAATGTTCGCACAGATTTTGTTTTCACCAGCATTGCACAGATTTCATTTTCTTAAAAATAATTTTAAATACATACATGTATACACACACACACACACACACACACACATATATATGTTTGCTTTCAATTATTTTAGAAACATATTTTAAAGTGTTAGAGTTCAGTATTAGAGGTGACCAGAAAAGATAAATTTAATCAAATGACAAGTGCAATGGAAGATGTGTTCTTTTCTTAAGAGCACCCATTATTCGGGTTTCCGAAAGTCCATATTCAGACAAAAGAAAGATAGCCACTGCACTTTTACATTTGTAGGTAGGAACAATCAGCCAGGGCTGGTATAGTGTCCCCGTGGAAGATAGAAAGACTCAGTTTCTTTCTATCTTCTTGCTTTATTATCAGCAATGTGTGTCTTCTTCACTGAGATCCAAGATGGCTGCTTAAGATCCAGCTACCATGTGCTCCCATTTCAGAGTGTATGAAGAAGAAATGGTTTGAAAAATGGCATGTCCCCTTAGGAACATCCTGTAGTTTTTACCTTTGACTTATGCTTACATTCCACCTAAAAAAACTTAGGCTGGGAAGTCGGGCACGGTGGCTCTCACCTGTAATCCCAGCACTTTGGGAGGCCAAGGCGGGTGGATCATGAGGTCAGGAGATTGAGACCATTCTGGCTAACACGGTGAAACCCCGTCTCTATTAAAAATACAAAAAAATTAGCCGGGTGTGGTGGCGGGCGCCTATAGTCCCAGCTACTCCGGAGGCTGAGGCAAGAGAATGGCGTGAACCCGGGAGGCGGAGCTTGCAGTGAGCTGAGATCACGCCACTGCACTCCAGTCTGGGCGACAGAGCGAGACTCCGTCCTAAAAAAAAAAAAAAGAACGTAGGCTGGGAAATGATGCTTTATTCTGGGCAGCCTTGTACCCAGCTTAAAATCAGAGATTGGGAGAATATTTATTGTCTCTGTGACCATGTTCTGTATAACCTTTTCTGGGCTATACTACCTGGTAGAGATAACATTGATAAGGAACAATCAAATGGTGAGAATAATTGACAGATCTTTAAAAACTTGATAGCATTCAGTGAATGATTTAAAAATAGTAGCCAAACAGATGTTCATTATCACTATGTTGTGAATAGGATGGTGGTTGGGCAGGGTGCAGGCAAGAAGCTGGGGGGAGGGAGAAGGAGTGGCAGAGAGAGTGAGGGAGGATTATTTGTGACTTATCTATTCAGGGAATATTTAAAGAACAAGGCGCACTTCTCTCTCTAAAATATTGATTTTTCATTTTCAGTTGGAGCCAAATATCAATATAGGTAAACTTGGTAGTTCCCTGAACTGATGAGAATTCACAGAGCTTAACAAAATGAATGCATGGCTTGATCTTATTGCAACGTATTTACAAGGAAAAGGGAATATTGATCAGCTCGCTTTAGGACATCATCTGTAAATTACTATTGTTTGAAATAGCCTTATTGCCATGAAGTTTACGTAGGCTATATTTTGTTTATTGTAATGGAATTCAGGCTTTGTACTATGTTTATGTATGCTATATTTTGTTTATTGTAAGGGAATTTAGACTTTGTATTATTTTGTTCATTGTAAAGGAATTCTCAAAACTTTGCTGGTTTTGAGAAATGGCCTAATATTAGAAGTGTCAAGAGGATATGTTTTAATAAGTAATATGTAAATTCTGGGTTCTTGTCTTACCTCAGTTAGTGAAACATAGTTTAATCTATGAAACAGTACAATATCTTTGCCTCAGTTACATTCTTAGGAACATTAAAAGTATTATGCATTGTACATTTTTTGAGCATAAGGGGAGAGGATGTCATTATAAAAAGCCATCTCACTGTTACACTCTTATTACCAAAGAGTAAAATACAACCTTCCTGAAAGTAGAATGATTCCTATGTTATTTTCAGCTTTGTTCTCCTTTGACTCACTTTAAAGCCAGCTCTTATTATTTTGAATCACAGTTCATAAAAACAGCCTGTAGCGACAACAATGTCTAAAAGCATTCGTGCTTTAATGGCTTCACATATAACATTTAGTAATTACTAAGTTGACACACTTCATTTATCTAAATTTACCCAGCTATAATGAAAGCTGCCCACATAATTTTCTATTGTAAGTGACAAATACACAATTATATCATAACTCCACTTATTTTGGAATGGCCCCCAAAGAAAGCTACATATAGGCTCTATATACCTTGAAACCACAGATTTTAAGATCGCTCTTGTATCTGTTGGAGATATTGAAGATTAGGAAAAAAGAGTTTGCTTTATTAAATTCTGGAGAAAATAATTAGCAGAAAATCTATAATAATGGTTATAAGTAAGTAGGTTATGTCTAAGATGATTTTGTGTTTTGTTATTTGATTTTGGAGAATAGTAAACAGATTCAGACAATAAATTCTAGGTATCTAAATGCTTAAAATAAGAGTTTGGCTGGGTGTAGTGGCTCACACCTGTAATCCTAGCACTTGGAGAGGCCGAAGAGGAAGGATTGTTTGAGGCCAGGAGCTCAAGATCAGCCTGGTCAACATAGTAAGTCCCCATCTCTACAAAAAATTAAAAAAATAAAACTAGCTATGTGTGGTGGCATGCACCTGTAGTCTTAGCTACTCAGGAGGCTGAGATGGAGGATTGCTTGAGGCCAGGAATTGGAGGCTACAGTAAGCCACGATTATGCCACTGCACTCCAGCCTAGATGACACAGTGAGACCCCATCTCAAAAAAAAAAAAAAGCGATCGAGAAAACAGAAAATAAGAGCCCAATATTCCATAATATTCCAGAGTTCTTTTCCAAATATAGAGAATGCGATTTGAAAGTATCAGTTAACATTTGATTTAGATTCAAAATATATCAGTAATAATCTTTTATAGTACATTCACCAAAATTATATTATCAGTAGGCAAGTACCAAATGAGTGTTTAAGATACAAACAATGCAGGAATTAAGGTTTTCATAGATAGAAAGTTTGGGGAAGCCAGCAAACAGGGACCTTCGGCTGCATAACAACAGATAGATCAATCAGATAAAGATTAATGGAGATGGCAGATCATAGCATTCCTGGAGGGTGCAATGAAGGAGGAAGTGCTTGAAAGTAGGAACAACTAAGATGAGTTCTGATGTCTATGAAAAATAGAGCATTCATCCTAGGGGGTGATAAAAATGAGAATGATTAAGTTGGTGATTCTGCAGGTGATAGATCCTGGACTTGATCCACTAGTCTGTAGATACAATTTCAAGTATTTGATCTAGAAAAGATATAACAAATGTGGTGTTCAGAATGATTAAATGGCAAGTACTGCATGAGCTGGTGATATGATTTGGATCCACGTCCTCACCCAAATTTCGTGTTGAAATGTAATCCTCAATGCTGGGGATGGGGCCTGGTGGGAGGTGATTGGATCATAAGGATGGTTTCTCATGGTTTAACACTGTCCCCACCCTTGGTGCTACTGTAACAATAGCAAGATCTCATGAAAACTGGTTGCTTAAATTTATGCAGCACCTCCTCTGCCTCTTGCTCCTGCTCCAGCCATGTAAGATATGCCTGCTTCCCCTTCACCTTCCGCCATGATTGTAAGTTTCATGAGGTCTTCACAGAAGCTGAACAGTTAGCATCATGCTTCCTAGCATTTGGAACTGTGGGCCAATTAAACTTCTTTTCTTTATAAATTATCCAGTCTTGGATATTTCTTTATAGTGATGCGAGAATGGAGTAATACAGATAGATAGTTAATAGGAGACATCAGCAGATTGTAAGATTACAGCGGATTTCAAACTTGCTCAAGTTAAAATCACCTGGGCCAATTGTTAAACACATAGCACCCAAAATGGTGCCTAGAACTTAGTAGGTACTTGTTGTAAAATACTTGTTGAATTAAACTGAACTTTTTCCAATCTTGAGTCTATCCAAATCCAGGTGTTATTTGTTCAGGGCTTATGAATGATAATCATTATAGATACTGTGGTTTAATGGGACAGGAATACTAAATATGACAAGATTCAAATGAAAAAGTTGCAATATAGAATTGATTCACCCATACATTTATTCATTTATTCAGTTAATAAATATTGAGCATCCACAGTGTGCTTCAACTTATCTGTGTGCCAGGGTACAGGGCAAATGAAACAGATAAAAATAGATAAAAATCTCTGACATCATGGAATTCATGTTTTTAACTGGAGGATAAATAATAAACAAGTGTAACATATTGTTGTACAATGGAGAATATATCTGGTCTATGTCCCCAGTTCCTCATGCAGGGCTTCAAAAACACTTGAAATTTTTTTCAGTGATAGACTGTCTTTGTTATGTTAATGAAGAGACTAATGGTAGACTTCTAGATAGTTTTAGGATGGGGCCTTGTGACCAGAGAGATCCACCACATTATGAGAGTTGGAAATTTGGACCAGCCCAACCTTCAGGGAAAGACAGAAGGAGTGGAGATTGAGTTCAGTAATGTGGCCAAGGATTTAATAAAACTTGCTAACATAATGAAACCCCCCAAAAACTCTGTGTTAGAGGTTGGTGAGCACATTGACATGCAGGGAGGATGACATGATTTCACATGGAGAGGGCATGGAAGCTCTGTGTTCCCTTTCAGATCTTTTTTTTTTCTTTTTTTCTTTCTTTCTTTCTTTCTTTTTTTGTTTGAGATGGAGTTTTGCTCTTGTTGGCCAGGCTGCAGTGACTAAAGTGTTGTGATCTTGGCTCACTGCAAACTCTGCCTCTGGGGTTCAAGTGATTCTCCTGCCTCAGCCTCCCAAGTAGCTGGGATTACAAGCACGTGCCACCATGCCTGGCTAATTTTTGGTGTTTTTAGTAGAGACAGGGTTTCACCATGTTGGCCAGGCTGGTCTCGAACTCCTGAACTCAGGTGATCCACCTGCCTCAGCCTCCCAAAGTGCTGAGATTACAGGAGTGAGCTACCATGCCCAGCCTCCCTTTCAGATCTTACATAGGTGTATCCTTTATAATAAAACTGGAATCATAAGCATAGCGCATTCCCAAGTTGTTCTAGTGAATTACTGAACTGGATAGGATTGTGGAAACCTGTGAATAATAGCTAGGTAGTCAGAAGAGATGGTGCGCTAGGGATCCTCAAAGTGTGGCTGTCAACTGCAACGAAAGTACTCTTGTGGAGGACTGAGTCCTTAAAATGTGAGTTCTGCACTACTCTAGTTAGAGCCAGAATTGAACTGAATTGCAGTACACCCAGTTGGGAATGGAAACAGGAAAACCAGAGTATTTATAAATATGCGTATTGGATGCACTTAAGTATTAGGTGTGTTGCATTTTAAGATAGATATCAAATGATGAGGATAATGTTTAATAATTTGTAGTAAAAACTGACCTGATTGCCTCTTAAAATACATTCATAAAAAGGGCTACCTAATACAAATTACTATTGGCTCTTTGGTGGTTGCTTTAAAGAGAGAGTGGAACATGAGTGAGAACTCAAGGGACTGGTGATATTTGGATAGACAGAGAATGAAGTGTAAAGAATAGGCAACGTTGTCTGAACCCCTTGGTCTCTACCTGATACCAAAGCTTCCCTTTAAAATTCAGGGCCATTATTGTTTTATTTGTCTTCTTTGTGTGATGGTTAATTTCAGGTGTTAACTTGACTGGATTATGGGATACTCAGTGGCTGGTAAAGCATTGTTCCTGTGTATGTCTTTGAGGGTGTTTTTAGAAGAGACTGGCATTTGAAAGAGTGGACTGAATCAGAAAGATTCACCCTCACCCAGTATGGGCAGGCACCACCCAATCTGTTGAAGTCCTGGATCGAATAAAAAGGCAGAGAAAAGGTGAATTCTTCTCTTCTGTCTTGAAGCTGGGACACTCATCTTCTCCTGCCATTTAACATCAGAACTCCAGGTTCTCTGGCCTTCAAAGTCTAGGACTTGCACCAGCAGACCCTCAGTTTCTCGGGCCTTTGGTTTCAGACTGAGAGTTACACTATTGGCTCCTTTGTTCTTAGGCCTTTGAACTTGAACTAAGCTACGATACTGGCTTTCCTGGCTCTCCAGATTGAAGATGGCATATCATGGGACTTCTCAGCCTCCTAATCACGTAAGCCAACTCCTTCAAAAATTTCTTCCATCTATCATGTATGTATAAGATATCTACCACCTATCTTTATCTATCTTTCATCTATCTATCTATCTATCTATCTATCTATCTATCTATCTATCTATCTATCTATCTATCTATTATTTATCTATTTATCTATCTTTCATCTCTCTCTGTCTCTCTCATCTATCTCCTATTGATTCTGTTCTGCTAGAGAACCCTGACTAATAAAGTTCAGTTTGTTTTACTCCTCCTCATTTACTGGAATTATAACAAAATTCAAAATCATTATTGAATACAATAATTAATTGGTCTTGAAGAAGGATGGTGATGGAATGTCTATTTCCACCTCAAGAGCAGTGTCCTGTTTATCATTGACCATTGAAGTTCATTCCATAAGGGTCCAAGATAAAAGGATGCTTGTAGAACAAAGAATAACACATTTTTTAAAAACAAAGAAAGCATTTTATCAGATATGTACACTCAAAAAACAAAATCTGTAAACTGTAAACTGAGGTTGAAAACTGGGCAGAATTGGGGCCCTTTTAAATGAATGATTCCTCTAGAAAACTTATCTATGTTTCTACCTTGTGAAATGTCCTTCAGTGAACATTTAAGTAAATATCAGTGCACTAAACCTATACATTTTTAGCCGTTTTGAAACTGAGTGGGATTTTGCTGAGTTTCAGGGGTTCAGTAGACCCCTATTGGCCAATATCATGAATGACTCCTCCGTGTAACAAGATAGAAGATACCAGTAGTGTCCTCAGTTATTTCTATTGAAAGTCATAACAATTTTCCTTTGAATAAGATCACTTTTAAACATATCTTTTTGGTGAATTATTTATATCTTTCAAGTCTTTGCTGCTGAGGTGGAGAACTTGAAAATGGTTTTCTTATAGTAGAAATTTACTTCATGTTAAACACACACAGGAAACAAATTTACTACTTTTTTAAAGAAATAAACACAGAAGCAAATGAAATGTGCTAATGTGCTCCCCAATTAGCACATTCATTAAGGACTATTTTGAATGCAGTAATGAACTTTTTGCTTCTGATTGGGGAGAGAATTCACAATAATAAATTAGTGAGTGTATCTGCTGGAAGTTGCCAAATTATAGGGCTGAGTGAATACTACTAATAAAATCATTCACCACCCACATGAAAATGATAAATATGAATCTAAAAACGTGAAAAACATCCTTCACATAAGTGTAGGTCTTTCTTTGAGGAAATGCCAGGTAAAAATTAATCTTGAACATAAATGTGGCTTCAACTTGTTGATTTATTTGCCCAAGAGTTTGGGTTTGAGGCATTAGCTTTCCTGTGTTCAGACAAGGGTGACTCCCATTAAACCTAGAGTGAAATGAAAGAATCTTTTATTTTCAGTTTATCAGGTCCTGCTTAACACTGCAGGAATCACAAAGCCTTAGGCATGTTAACCAGCATGAATGTGAGCTGGTTAGAAGAAATAGCTTTAATGCAGATTGCAGTAGAAGTGGAACACTGGAAACTGCTACCTGATACGTGCAACCCTATTACTGGTGATAGAATAGTAGTACGGTAGTAGAAGCAGTGTGAAGATGTTCATGATAATGGTGGTGATGATGATAGGAACAGTTTCAATTTGTTGAGTTCTTGCTTGATTAATGTGTTATGTAGATTATTTTTGTACTTTTACAATCATGTGAAGAAATTTTTACTGTTCTCTTTCTCCAGAGGAAGAAACAGAATACACCAATATTATTTTTATAGAATTCAGTACTTCTATGGTTGATAAGACCTTCTCTACACTCCTACAAGATCTCTTTTGCCTGGAAAACCTTTCTTTGTCATCATTCTCTGTGTTTTTAAATATTAGCTAATTGAGAAGTGTTGACTATCCAGTTAAAGAGAGTTCACCAACTTAATTTTGGTTCAACATTTTAAAATATTTTCTAGTTGTGTTTTCCATCTTCCTACTCAAAGTTCTTCAAAGTTAGAGAATGCCCTCTATTTATTTTGATCCTCCCAAGACTCTACAGTAAGTGCTCTAATTAGAACAGAAATTCAATAAGCTTTATTGTTCAGTGAGATGAGACTCTACCATGTTTTTAAATATTTCTGAAAATTAGATTCCTCAGCGTCTTATGGAAACACATCCTATGGTTTATCAGCATTAACTATCAAGAAATTTGCCCTCGGTTCTTGTCTGAATACCTCCTGCCATTTCCTCTCTTCACTGTCTTTCAAACATTCTCTGTGTGATAGCCCTTTATATACTTGGAAGTTTCATGTCTTCCTTCAGCTGCTTCTTAAGACAAAATCATGGGCCTTCAAATGATCATTGTATATATTTTTTAACAAGGATGTCTTGCTTGTAGTTGTGTTCAAAAGAACACAAGAGGAAACATGCAAACACTAAATAAAACCAAAATTGAATTTTTTTTTAGTTCTCTTGTATTTTTGCTCATAGAAAAGCCATGACATACTTATATTCTCCAAAATGGTTGTAATGATTAATTTTGAAAGGCTAATTATTAGACTTGTTTGCAGTTCTCCATGAACTTGAGTTTTCTGTAAGTTACATTCATAGATATTTCTTTTTTTTTCTGTAGAAACTTAGGTTTTTATTTTCCTCTAAAAACTTTTGATTAAAGGTGGTGCTCAGTGGGGTGGAGGGGTAAGTCAGAAAGGTACCTGACTACTTCTAGCCAGAAATGTTGAACTTTTTATTCTATTCCACGTTCTTTTTTTCTTAAGAAGATAGAAGTTATGTTTATAAAGCTGGGTTTTCTCATGGCAGTAGGTTGAGGCATTGGTGCTTATAATGGATACGTTTCAGTATTTTCCCCAAACAGACCCAGCCCCTAATCCCTGTTTTAAAGTGTTCCTTTTAGTGTCACATTGCAAAATTAATCTTTCCATTTGCTTCACTCCACACCGTTTAATACTTCTTGACTCCACATAAAGCACTGTGACATGAGCTTTAAATAAAAGCTGGATAGGGCTAAGTTGTGTGCATATTGTGTTTGGGATTAAGAAACTAAATTCGACAGGTAATGGAGTCGGATTTAACTGCTCTATGATGCTAAACTGTGAGGTGTCATGTCAATCATCTGTCCAGGAAATATAAGCTATAAAAGAAAAGTGAGATGTATTTCAGATGCCTAATCACACAAGCAAAAGGTTAGCTCTTCAAGGAGGGGTAGTGTGTAGACTGCTACTCTTCATCTCTCTCTGGGGAACTCTGGAAGTTAAGGCTGTCATACAAATAGGCTTATTTGCTTGAGGATTAGCTAGGTTTCCTAGGAGACATGATAAAGAAACTTCTGCAACAATTGGACAGTTCCTCATATTAAATAAAGGGAAAACAAAACTTTAAGGCAGTAAGGAAATGAATGTGGGGCATTTAGAGAGTGTCTCCTACATACTTAATAGAAAAAAGCATGTCAGGTATAAAAGAGAAATATATTTCAAAAAATTTCTTGCTAAGAGAGTTACCAATAAAATTAAACACTTGCTCTTATTTTTGATGACCAGGAAGTTTTCAACTCAATTTTGTGTTCAATCACAATAACTATATTCGTTTCTTTGATAAATTTTATTCTATTTCTGTGCTCCAACTTAGTATTTTTCCATCTACTTTAACTGCCCTTTTTGATTGTAATTCTTTCTTTGAACTAGGTAAGATATAATTAATAAATGACAAAATAAAACATCCTTTACAAATAATGATTATCTATCTATCCATCTATCTATTCTGAAGGATGACACAAAGGGTGTTTGGAACTGAATTGCTGAAGTGTGTGATTACGCATTTAGTCCAGAGTCTCAACTTGATGTGTAGTGCTTTTACTGTGCAATTCCCATTAACACTGATTGTCCAATTTAGTGCTTCATTAATGAGCCATAGACCACTTGTAAATTTCTGACTTACAGAATCAACCACATTTAAAGTTTTATTCTTCTGGAAATGTCTTCACCTGACAAGCTGATAATAAATACTTTGCATTCTTTTATCCACTTAACCCTTCTACCATGTCAATTTGGTCTGTCGTCAGTTGTCATTCTTTTTTAAAAAATGTATCTAACATTTAGGGCAACAATAATTACAAGAACAAACATTTGTATGATGCTTACTGTGTGCTGAGTTTGAGTTTTAGTGTCATTTACTGATGGCTTGTGATGTTCCAGGTGTGCTGTTGAGAGCATTCTTCATCTATAAACTCATGTAATCCCCCTGACACCGTGGTGATGTGACTACTCTTATTATGCCTATTTTACTCATGAAGTAACTGAGAGAGGTTAAGTAACTTGCCTAGGGTTACAGATCTGCTAAGTATTGGATCTGGTATTTGAATTGGGAAAGTCTAGCTCTAGAGTATGTCTTCTTTTTTTTTGAGACGGAGTCTCGCTCTGTCGACCAGGCTGGAGTGCAGTGGCGCAATCTCGGCTCACTGCAAGCTCCGCCTCCCGGGTTCACGCCATTCTCCTGCCTCAGCCTCTGCGAGTAGCTGGGACTACAGGCACCCGCCACTACGCCGGGCTAATTTTTTGTATTTTTTTAGTAGAGACGGGGTTTCACCGTGGTCTCGATCTCCTGACCTCGTGATCTGCCCGCCTCGTCTTCTAAGTACATATTCATCCTCAGGAAGTACAAAAGGGCTTTACAAAGAAATTGATGGATTCACCTATAATATCCAAAGCAGTTGCACCACAATCAAGCTTTACATAAAAGGTTTTGCTTTTTGCTTTCTTGATAGAACCCTTGGTGTCTGTACCCACATTAATTCAGTTAGCTCTAAGGCAGCATTCTGGGTACTATGTTTTATATTCAGAAAGCTAACAATTTGCAGATAAACTCTGACCATATTTAGAAAAAACTAATTTGAAATTTTTGTCATCAAAAACAGTATTATCAATTGGGTCCACATACTTTGAAAGCAATAAATGATGATATGCAAATATCACAAATAGTTATGATCAATTGAATCCATAGAATGAATAAAAGTATATAAAATGTATGTAAGGCATTTGAGGACTTGACTTTGATAAGCAAAAAAGACACAGAATTATTTTCTGCCTGAAGCTAGAAGAAAAAGTTGTCATATCTGGAATGTGCTTTTACCCAATTCTGCCAGTCAAAATCATGCCCATTCTTCAAAGTCCATGTCTTCAGAGAGCTTTCTTGATTCTCTGACTCCTCTAGGATACTGTGTGCTTCTTTGAGATTTCCACTAAAACAGTGCCTTGTATATTAACTTTTTG
The DNA here is from genome assembly GCF_009828535.3 of Hylobates moloch. Taxonomy (NCBI): domain Eukaryota; kingdom Metazoa; phylum Chordata; class Mammalia; order Primates; family Hylobatidae; genus Hylobates; species Hylobates moloch. The sequence continues at coordinate 114,921,084 of NW_026652279.1, forward strand.
TGTAATTCTCTCACATATTACTTTGTAAATTCTCAGAGGGCAATGCATGTTGATAGGCAATCAACAAATATGCACTGATTGACTGGCTGGCAGCCTCAGGTGGTCTCCAGTGGTTTTCTACATTTGAATTGGGTTATTAATACACTGGGAAACAAATTTGTAAATCAAATTTATTCCAACACTTGTAATGAGTGGATAGAACCTAAAGTGATCAGAGAAAATAAAAATAAAAAAGCAATTACATATGGACGGTCTAATAAGGAGAGCTGCCTCACCTTGCAAAGTAAGTTGAATGAACAAGTTCTCAGAAGAGGATCAGAAATCATCCATTGAAAAATGTAGACTAGAAATATTTTCCTGATGGGCTAAAGATTATTTTATCTATGTAAGCAGAAAGCAGTTAACCTAAAATATTACCAGTTCCACGTTATCTACAAACTTTGAATTATAATATGACAAATGAAGGAAAGTGACTTAATGACAAATTCAAACAAATGTCAGTTGTCTTAATGGGATATATTATAATGAGAACTGGAGGGTGAGACCATATCAGAAATAGCCCCTAAATTAGTCAAAAGTTGGGGAGACAATATTTAATAGAAACATTTAAATAACTAGAAGGGCAAACTCTAAAACTTCAAATATAATAGAAATTGTATATGCTGGATTACTATCCAAATAATTTTGTTTTGATTCTTGACTTAACAAAATACTTTCAGATTACCAAGTTGGCATTCCACATTCTTTGATACTATTTGTAGGTGTCTGGATTTTAGACTTAATTTTTTTAGTTTCACTTTAGATTTATATGCTATTGATCAATACTCTTTAGGTTAATATCCTGATTTTTCAATAATACTCTTTAAAGAATGGGTAATGTGAATCAATTGACAAAATATGTTCATTCCCAAGTGATAATCCCATGCTAGGCCAACCTTCTTGCTACAGTGCTTGCACGGTGCAGGGCACCATTTTCTTGTATATAATTTAGGACAAAAAACATATGCACAGACACCCTCACCAGTTTTCTCTGTGCTTTTATGCATATTCAGCCAGACCATAACAGTTATTCTCCTTTAGGCCGAGTAATTGCCAGATATCACCATTATGTCTGGGCAGATTGTTTGGGTCCTCTGAAGACAATCTCAGAATATCACTTGGCTTTTACTAAATTATAAATAATTTGCTTCATCCTTCATTTCTGCTTTTCCAAAAGTCTTTGTCATCAGATCTTCTCACAAGAAAATAGAACTTTTCTCCCAAGGACAGAGTACATCTTGAATGCACAATTATGTATCTTAGCCAAAGTTTATCTTTTAAATAAAACACGGAGCCTGTGTGTACCCTTGGCTCATATATTTGCCTTTCTTGTATAATCCCTTTTAATTACTACTTTTTAACAACATTTCTTTATTTTAATATTAAAATAGTACCCCATTAAAATTCTTGGTTGCATTTGGTAACAGCTAAGTAGCCAGGGCTTGATAAATGACTTTTGCAAAGATAGAAGCAATGTGAAAGACTTCAGAAGCTATCATGAAAGATAGGAGTCCTCAAAAATCATTTGGATGTACTTAAAAAAGCGTAACTGTTTTTCACAATGACTGAGTTCTGAGTTCCAGAAGTAGTGGGGATCTCTAAAGGTCACCCTTGCACTTTTATTTTGCAGTCGACATTGTAAAAGGCACAATATTGAAGCTATTAAAATTTAGATTGGTTATGTGATTTGCACAGAAAACACACTGTGTTTTGAGTTGAAAATCTTTTGGGAATAAGTCTGATGCCAGAGAGGAAGTGTAATTTAGAAACAGAAACGTACATTTCTTCTCTCGGGTGGAGGGAAGGGAATAGAGAATGTTTTTTAAAGTGTCATCTGCATTTACATCCATAGGAGGTGGGAGAAAAAAAAAGCACTCCAATTTTCTAGTCTGGTTCATTAATCATATTAGCAATGTTTAGGGAAAACACAAGACAGAATGAAACACAGTTCCAACTGGCACAGTGCAGCATTTTGGGTTTCTAGAATACAGCATAAGACTAAAAAAAATACTGTAAATAATTTCCAAGAAATAAACAATAATTATAAAAAATTCAGTGTTTCGAGGTTCTGAGATCATTTTAAAGAACATAAGCTTACAAAAATATGTGAGAATACAATAAGAGCTGAACATTTTATAAATATGTATGTAATAGAATCCTATCAAATTATTTAAAAATTAGAGACAGTTACCTAAAAGGAAATAGGCATTGCAGGCCAGGTGCGGTGGCTCACACCTGTAATCCCAGCACTTTGGGGGGCTGAGGTGGGTGGATCACGAGGTCAGGAGATTGAAACCATCCTAGCTAACACAATGAAACCCCATCTCTACTAAAAAAAAAATACAGAAAATTAGCTTGGCGTGGTGGCATGTGCCTGTAGTCCCAGCTACCTGGAAGGCTGAGGCAGGAGAATTGCTTGAACCTGGGAGGCAGAGGTTGCAGTGAGCTGAGATCGCACTACTGCACTCCAGCCTGGGTGACAGAGTGAGACTACATCTCAAAAAAAAAAAAAAAAAAAAAGGAAAAAGAAAGAAAGTAAATAGGCATTGCATTTGTTCTGAGTATGATAATTTACCATCTGATTTACGGCTGTGATTATCAGCTTTACGGAGTTCACTACAAAATCCATATCTCTAATCTAGTTTTTCTTCAAGATTCAGGTTAATGTTTCAACTATTCCTACCTAGTTTTACTGCTATTTCTCTCATCTCAAGCACAACTCGTTGTATTTTTGACACCCCAGTTTGATATCCTTCCCTAATTTCCTATTGCTAGAAATGACCAAACCATAGTTTGTATTCCCCAGGCTTGGAATCTTGAAGTTATCTTCGACTCATGAGGTGTTTTCATCCCCATCTCACAAATAATTTACTAAGTTTTCGCTAGTTCTACCTGCAAGTATCTCTTCCCTTCATTCTTTCTACTCCCACTGTTACTTTTTTTTCTTTTCTTTTTTTAAGTTCTTTTCAGAGCTTCCAAACTGATTTACCTGGATCAAGTTTTTCCTGTCCTTGTCTACTCTCCCACTATCTTTAATAAATGTCACTCAAACATACATATGATGAAAAATTTCCTCCCCTCGAAAACATTCAGATGTTTTACCTTGCTACTGGGATTAAGCTGAATTGGTTCTTTACTGTCTTCGAAAGCCTTAACAACACGACTCTATTGCTCCTATCTAGACAGTAAATGAATACTAATTAAATGTCAAGTTTTCCATGTCTTCTCAAGATACCTGGGATATGAAAAACCCTATAGACCATGAGATACGTCTTCAAGAAAATAAAATCTAGTTCAGAAAGTACAGAAAACATGGAGAAGATAATTATGTAAAGAAGTATAAGGGCCAAATGAAGGATTCAGATAGTAACTACATACACATTATGATTTGAAAGAATTCGAACAAAAAACTCTTCATGTCCTTTGCAGGGACATGGATGAAGCTGGAAACCATCATTCTCAGCAAACTATCGCAAGGACAAAAAACCAAACACCGCATGTTCTCACTCATAGGTGGGAACTGAACAATGAGAACTCATGGACACAGGAAGGGGAACATCACACACTGGGGACTGTTGTGAGGTGGAGGGAGCGGGGAGGGACAGCATTAGGAGATATACATAATGCTAAATGACGAGTTAATGGGTACAGCACACCAACATGGCACATGGATACATATGTAACAAACCTGCACGTCATGCACATGTATCCTAAAACTTAAAGTATAATAATAAAAAAAGGCAATGAAAAAAAACTCTTACCCTACTAATATTTTTTCTATCCACAATAGACTGTCTATGTATTACTTATTTCTATATTTAATTATTTATTGTTTTATATTGTTATCTGTTTTATACATGTGTGGTTTGAATCCCAGTGATACGTAAGATCTTTGACATCCTGACTATATACTAACTAGAGATGCTCCTTGGTATAGGATGGGGTTATGCTCAGCTAAATCCATCATAAGCTGAAAATATTGAAAGTTGAAAATGCGTTTAATACACCAAACCTATCAAACATTATAGCTTAGCCTAGCCTTCCTTAAACATTCTCAGTACTCTGTCAGTACAGTATTTGGTGAATTATATGAGATATTCGTCATTTTATTATAAAATAGGTTTTGTGTGGCATGTTCTGATCCAGCATAATGAGAGAGTATTAAACCACATATTACTAGCCCAGAAAAAGATCAAAATTCAAAATTTGAAGTCTGTTTCCTACTGAATGAATATTGCTGTTGTACCATTGTAAAATCAAAAAATAATAAGTTGGGGATTATCTGTACTTACTAAGCAGATTGTCAGTTTAGTTAAAGAGCAAAACATTTGTTCATTAAGTATAACAATCAATAATTATAATAATGTATAACACAATACTTATTCATGAAAATTGCCACGAGTCTTCAGCACCCAACTGAAAAAATAGAGTAGCCAATCATGCTGTAATTACAAATTATACATAACACTATAAACAAGCCCAATAGCATACTTATTAAGCTTTTTAAGAGTATATTTACACTTTTCCCAGATTGTATATGAGGGAAGTGAATATTTGGGAAACACTTTGGGAAGATGATCCAAAGTGGGGATTAAAAGCATAGGCTTTGGTGTCAAAACCATTCAGATACCATGTTTCTATTTCTTTGGGGAAGTCTAAACTTTCATTTGCTCTTATGTAAAACTGGGATAATAATAGTATGTATTATTAGTGTTATGTTTGCATGGGCAATGAATACACAGTATAAATAATAATTTATTATTATATTCTCTTAGATTATCTTTAAAGATGTTTACAAATGAAAAAGATAAAGTAGTTAAGAGAAAAGTGATTGAAAACAGGTAATTATATTTGCTGTTATAATCTTGTCTATGACTATTGCATACAAAAAATGGGAGCAAAATTAATAAATTCAAATGGAAAATGACAGTCATTAAGTTTTAATGACTTTTTATGTTATTAAAACATTATGGGAAGATTATTGCTTTGCTAGGCAGATACTGTTCTTTCATACATTTCATTCTTTCATACATTTCATTCTTTCATACATTTATACATATTCAGACATACTGATTGATTACCAACTATATGTAAAATATTCTGAACAGTGCCTGCCTTCAGGAAGCTTGTAATTAAGCAAATAATTTTTAGATAACAATTCTGGTTAATGTATGAGAAGAAATGCTAGTTTCTATGAGAATGTATATGAGCGGGACCTCTGCAGTCTGAGGGAATCAGAGAAGGCTTTTCAGAGGAACTAAAATTTAAGCCCAAAATAAAGGATAAGAAGCATTTATTAAGAGATAGGTAAGTTATCCAGGAAGAGAGACCCATGTATTATGGATCCATAATATACGCAGAGTGGCCTAGATGAGAGAGGACTTAGAACTCCAAAGCACTGCTAGCTGTGCAATGTGGCTGGAGGGGAAGCAGCAATAGGGAGGATAGAGTGAAAGAGGGGAGAGACTGAGACAGAGGCCAGTTGGTAGAGAACTCCTCATCTAACTCAAAGTTATTGGACTTTGTTCTAAGAGCAACTAGAAGACTATGAAGGGTTTTAGGCAGAAGAAAGAGTAGACTCTTATCTCATTTCAATGTTTCTAAATGAATGACTGAATCACCATGTTACTTTGGATAAGCCTGTACATTTCAGTTTTCTCATCTTTAAAGTGGAAGTTGGCCAGGTGTGGTGGCTCATGTCTGTAATCCTAGTACTTTGGGAGGCTGAGGTGGGAGGAACTGAGGCCAAGAGTTAGAGGCCAGCCTGGGCAATATAGAGAGACCCTATCTCTACAATTTTTATTTTAATTAGCTGGGTGTGGTGACACGTGCCTGTAGTCCTACCTACTTGAGAGGCTGAAGCAGGAGGATCACTTGAGCCCAGGAGTCTGAGGCTGCAGCAAGCAATGACTATGGCACTGCACTCCAGCCTGGGTAATAGAATGAGATCCCATCAATAAAAAAAAATAAATAAATAAAATTGAGGTAATAACAATGAATCATGGAGTTCTTCTAGGGAGAAAATGGTATAATTAGTGGAAGCATTTGTAAACAAACAAGTTGAGAGAGAGAAAAAAAGTGAAAGCAAGAGAGAAAGAGATAGAGAGAATGAGAATAAGAATGTGTAAAATGCACTGTTCAAAAAACCTGGCCCATGGCCTCAAAGTATTTAAAACTCTTACCTTCCACATTGTTCTACACTGACACCATTCTGTAGGGCTTGTGAGGTAAGGAGTGGGAAGACGAGTACAAAAAGTTGTGAATGATAGACAGGGATTAAATTATTCTATTTATGGAAATAAGAAAAAGAACCCTTTTGTGTTATTGCTGCAAAAGATTTTAGATTTCTGAGTTCATTTCAGTTACAAAGAGAGAACAAAATATAACGTTAAAAAGATCATTTTATTATTTTCTTTTTTTGGAGTGACATTAAGATACTTCTTAATATATAAACCAGAGTCTCTGTACAGAGTGACTATGTCAGACCTATTGAAGGGTCCACTTAGAAAAAGCTTTTTCTAGAGCGTTATGTCTAGATTTTGAAATCAGAGACTTAAAAGATTATAAGGAAAAGCAATAAAAATATGTTTACTTTGGGTATCTGACCTGCAATAAAGACAGCACCTAACTATTTTGGTCAGATGGGTTTTTCTGTCCAGTTATAAAAGATCTCCAGGGCAAAACCTGTTTTACTGAATAATTTTTGGAATGAACTGCCAAGTCAAAAAAAAAAAAAAAATCACTAAGCCAAAGTTCAGAGTGATTAAGGAAACAATTCCCACTCTAAAAGCAAGAAAGACCCCAAGAGAACAACATCGAGGATCATGCTGATACATTGACTTGTCCTAAAAAGACTGTAAAGGATTTGACTGGAATAATCCTAGATGTATTTATCGAGCACCCATTAGGTGACTGGCACTGTTCCAAACAAACCTTCTGGGTGATGGAAGACTGGTCATTTTCTGCAGAGAGGAAAATTGATTTCCTACCTAGCATCACCTTTATGAGGAGCAAGCTATTTGTTTTATTTACGGCTTGAACTCAGCTCCCTGATGTAATAATTCAAATTCTGTAGGTACAAACCTTCTTATTTAAATATTGACTGCCAAGGGAGTCACCTTAGATCTAGCCCCACAGTTACTTGCAGGGGTTTGATTTATGCTAATGAATGGGGCTGAGGCTTTCAAGGATTTGCTTTTATTATTAAATCCTCAGGACACTACTTTCCAAGACTCTTGTTTGGGCTTTACAATAAGAGCAGAAGTCTATATGCTCCATGCTGAAGGCTGTTTATTGGGCTCAAAATGAAATTAAATAAAGGCAAACTTAATGGAAGTTTGGTTTCTTAATATAAAGTTTTGTATCTGAGTAAACAGAAAGTAACAAAGATCAGGAAGCATATTCATGGAGAGGCAAGACCATTATAGTGTCTTTCCAACTTAACCTCAACTAACTTGGAAAATCAACAAGGTTTAAAAGTTAGTGATAATTGAATTTTACAGTCCATATAGCTAGATTTAAGAAAGCACAATCTTGAAGTGTTTTGATATTTTTCTAAAGTGAAAAACTTACTTCAGCCTTTACCTTAATCATTCCTGGAGCTTATATGTTCTCTTTACTGACAGCAGGAAGCCAAAGACCTTTGTACAAATCAATTCTCAATGGAGACAGACACACTGCTGAACTACAGTAAGGCTATGGACAAATCTACTTGGACATAAATCATAAAATTTGAGAGAAACTAGACAACTAGATGTGATATGATTGGCATGCCCCATGAACCATTAAGTCCTTCAAAAATGTAAATAATAAGTACCATTGTGATGAAAACAAGTATTTCTTTTTTTTAAGATATAAGTTGATACTGGAATTTTTGAATGACTTTCCAATTATTTAAACAAAGCCAAAACTTTATTAGTCTGGTGATTAATTGCTATAAACATTCTACTCTTTTTTTCCTTCTTAAAGAATTTATTCACCTCAATTTTCTTTTCATTTTGAAATAGAGTCTCCCTCTGTCACCCAGGCTGGAGTGCAGTGGTGAAATCTCAGCTCACTGCAGCCTCCACCTCCTAGGTTCAAGCCATTCTCGTACCTCAGCCATCCAAGTAGCTAGGACTACAGGTGCGTGCCACTACATCTGGCTAATTTTTGTATTGTTAATAGAGATGGGGTTTTGCCATGTTTGTCAGGCTGGTCTCAAATTCCTGGCCTCAAGTGATCCACCTGCCTTGGCCTCCTAAAGTGATGGGATTACAGGCGTGAGCCACCACGCCTGGCCTCACCTCAGTTTTAAAATCCTTTCTTGGTGTGTGTGTGTGTTTTGTTGTTTTTTTTTTTTGAGACGGAGTCTTTCTCTGTCCCCCAGGCTGGAGTGCGGTGGCGCGATCTCGGCTCACTGCAAGCTCCGCCTCCCAGGTTCACGCCATTCTCCAGCCTCAGCCTCCCGAGTAGCTGGGACTACAGGCGCCCGCCAACAGGTCCGGCTAATTTTTTGTATTTTTTAGTAGAGACGGGGTTTCACCGTGTTAGCCGGGATGGTCTCTATCTCCTGACCTCGTGATCCGCCCGCCTCGGCCTCCCAAAGTGCTGGGATTACAGGCTTGAGCCACTGCGCCTGGCCTGGTGTGTTTTATAAAATGGTAATTTATACCTTTAAATTTGTTTGTACATCTGTAAAATATATGCAAATTTTCCAACTTCCTAAATTTTGAGTTCACTATTAATACCTTTAACTTACTCTTATTTTTCTCATGGGTTTTTTTGAAGATATGTTTTCTTCTAACTCTGTCCTTCATATAATCAGACCCAATTAGAAGCTGGAAATGTACCAAAACTATCTTATTCTTTTTTGTATCTCTATATATTATTCTTGAATATTAAATTAGCAATCTCTTCCATTTGTGGGGTTTTGTGTATTTAATTTTCTCACTGCCTTTGGATTGACCAATAATCTTCAACAATCTGTTGAAGATTTACTGCTAACAGAAAGGCTGAGGAATGAGTCATCACAAACATTTATTTTTGAGACCTGGTTTCACATTTCAGTGTTAAAAGTAGTGAGTGAAAATAATGTAAATAGGCATTACCACTACCCCTAGAGTTTTACCACATGAGATAGAAAATGACACCAATATCCAGCTTCTAAGAGGGCATAGACAGAGTAGAATTCTTTTAAAGCTATAAGTAAATTCTAAGCAGATATTTTCAAATTTTATAATTTACACCTAATGTGATATAACAGTGATCAGGGAACATTTCCTCTTTTTTCTTCTTTGTTTTCTTTTTTTTATTTGTATAAATTTAAGGGGTACAAGTGCAGTTTTGTCACATGGATATATTGCATAGTGAAGTCTGGGGTTTTAGTGTAACTATCACCTGAATAAAGTACATTGTACTCCTTAAGTAATTTCTCCTTTCTCACCCCATGCCCACCCTCTCACCCTGTTGAATCTCCACTGTCTGTGCCATACTCTATATCCATGAGTACACATTATTTAGATCCCCCTTTTAAGTGACAACATGTGGCATTTGATTTTTTGTTTCTGAGTTATTTCACTTAAGATAATGGATTCCACTTCCATCCATGTTGCTGTAGAATATATGACTTCATTCTTTTTTATGGCTGAGTGGTATTCCATTGCATATATGGAATATATGTGATATATATATATATATATATATATATATACCACATTTTCTTTCGTCATCAGTTGACAGACACTTAGATCAATTCCAAACCTTTGCTATTGTGAATAATGCTGTGATTAGCTTACAAGCACAGGTTATCTTTTTGATATTGTGGATTTCTTGTCCTTTGTGTAGATACCCAGTAGTGGGATTGCTGGATCAAATGATAATTGCATTTTCAGTTCTTTGAGGAACCTCCATACTGTTTTGCATTGAGGTTGTACTAATTTACCTTTCTGCCAACAGTATATAATGTTCCCTTTTCTCTGCACTCTTGCCAACATTTATTATTTTTTCACCTTTTCATAAAAGCCATTTTGAGTGATGTAAGATGTTGTCTCATTGTGGTTTTAATTTACATATCTCTGATGATTAGTGACGTTGAGCATTTTTTCATATGCTTCTTGGCCATTTGTATGTCTTTGAAAAATTTCTGTTCATGTCCTTTGCCCATTTTTCAATGGGGTAACCTGTTTTTTTGTTTTATTGTTGATTGGGCTGAGTTCTTTGTAGATTCTGGATATTAGTCCCTTGTAAGATGCGTAGTTTGCAAATCTTTTCTGTTATTTTGTATTTTTAGTATACATGGGGTTTCACCGTGTTAGCCAGGATGGTCTCCATCTCCTGACCTCATGATCCTCCCGTCTCCGCCTCCCAAAGTGCTGGGATTACAGGTGTGAGCCACCGCACCGGCCTACTTTTTTGTTGTTGTTGTTGAGACGGAGTCTTGCTCTGTCACCCAGGCTGGAGTACAGTGGTGCGATCTCAGCTCACTGCAAGCTCCACCTCCCGGGTTCATGCCATCTTCCTGCCTCAGCCTCCGGATTTGCTGGGACTACAGGCGCCTGCCACCACGCCCGGCTAATTTTTGGATTTTTTTTTTTTTTTTTTTTTTTAGTAGAGACGGGGTTTCACCGTGTTAGCCAGGATGGTCTCCATCTACTGACCTCATGATCTGCCCGCCTCGGCCTCCCAAAGTGCTGGGATTACAGGTGTGAGCCACTGTGCCTGGCCCAAGTACATTATTATTAACTGTAGTCACTGTGCTATACAATAGATCTCTAGAATCTATTTATCCTGTATAACTAAAAGTTTGTATCCTTTAACCAACATCTCCCCAATCTCCTCCCTTTCTCCTTCCACCGGCCGTGGGTAACTACTATTCTATTCTTTCCTTCTGAGTTTCAATTTTTTTATATTTTACAGATAAGTGAGATCATGCATTATTTATTTCTCTGTGACTGAATTATTTCATTTAAAATGATTTCCTCTAGGTTTATTTATGTTGTCTCAAGTGACAGAATTTTCTTCTTTTTTATGGCAGAATAGTATTCTATTATGTATGTATACCACATTTTCTTTATCCATTTATCCACCAAGGGACATTTAGATTGATTCTATATTTTGGATATTGTTAGTAATGCTGCAGTGAACATAAGAGTGCAGGTATCTCTTTGACATACTGATTTTATTTACTTTGGATATGCACCCAGATGTGGGATTACTGAATCATATGGCAGGTCTATTTTTACATACTGTTTTTCCTAGTGACTATACTAAATTACATTCAGATCAGACACATTTTTCTCCTGTCTTCCTTCTCTGATCCCTAAAATAGTGACTGAAATTATTGGCTGTAATTCATCCAGTTTGAGTAAGTATCTTTAACAATAATTTAAAAGACTATCTAACTTGGAACATTATAAAAGGTTGACTGAGAATGAGGACTGTCCTACCAGGAATGATAACCAAAGGGAGTGTACTAAATGTTTAACAAACAAGAAAGTGTACATAAATGTGTAACAAATATATAGCATATTTGTATATTAATTTGCAATTCTTTGTCACTTGGTGTAGTGAACAGTTACTGCTCCACTGTGATCCTCTCAGGTCCCTTCCGTAGTTTGTAGGCTTCTGTCTTGATCTGTATACTTTAGCTTGTAATAGCTCACATGCCAATTCTCTTTGGAGGACTGTCCTCAAAATACAAGAGCTGCTTCGTCTGAAGTTGCAGAGAGTTGCAAATGCCTGGGAGCTTACGACCCCGTTCATGTTGCCCGTAGCAAATGACCAACTAGTAGAGGAGTATGGAAATCCAGCTCTGTTGCCCTGAGTAGAGATGAACCCTAAGGAATAATTTATACTACAGGGCTCTTTTGTGGGATCAGGCTGAGGCTGGGACTGTGCCTCAGATTGCAGCCTTGCTTGGATTGCTGCCTTTCACTGTCCTATTACCCAACTCTCTTACTCTCTTATAAATCACTTGTACACAAATCCTGCCTCAGTCCTATTACCCAAGTCCCTTACTCTCTTATAAATCACTTGTACACAAATCCTGCCTCAGAGACTGTTCTGGGAAACGCTAAGACGTGAGTGAATATTCAGCTAAAGAAATAATATTTCTACTTGGTCTTGATCTTATTTCTCCTTTTTCCCCTTTTTCTCCCTCCTCTTCTTTCTTTCTTTCTTACACTGCTCTGCATTCTTCATTGATATTTTCTGGGCCACACACCATTCATGACCTATGCCATTTTGGGTTGAAATGGTCTTTCAGCACCTTAGCAGCAGGAAGGGTTTCACTGCAGCTGTTTCTCTGGCAGGAAGAGTGCAGCTTCTGTGTTGAGTTCAACCTGAAAAGTGCTTCCCTACTGGGTAGAAGCCATGAATTGTATAGCACTCCCTGTTTTATACTATTAAATAGCTGCTTGGGCTGAGTAGTATCTCTGGGTTTAAAATTTTTTTCCCTAAGTATATATTTTTATTGAAGTATCAACACACTACAGAAAAGCACACACATCATAAAAGCACAGCTCAATAAATGTAGTAAAATAAACGGAGTTGTGCCACTACTATCAGGCCAAGAAATAGAACATTACCAGCACCCTGGAAATGAGATCCTGCTCCTCTATGGTTATTACACGCCTTTAAAGGTAATTGCTATTCTGACCATCATATTGCACAGTGGAGAATTAATATTATCCAAAGAGAGGTCTGGATGTTACCCTTGGTTACTTGAAGCTGCTCTCTAGGCCTCTGAAGTGTCCCACCTGAGAGCAGGATCTTTGCTTGCTTGGGGATTTTGGCCACCAAAAATTCTAACAATATGAATATGATTTAACATGGGACTTAACAGATCAATTCTGATCTCTGGAAAAGCTGGAAACTAAAGGTATTAAGCCAAACCTACTGAAACTATTGTAAACAGTAACTAATCAAGCCCCAGTAAATATTTTGGACCCCAAAGGCTCTAGTGAGCCTCTTTGGTTAGCAATTCTCTATGTATATTGTGACACGTCTTTTAATATGGAATCCACCTCATAACAATTAAGTCTAAATTTCTGGAAGATGAGGCCATGATTGTTTTTCTAAAAGCTCTTTGAGTGATTCTAATTTGTAGTCAGAGTTGAAGACCACTGCTCTAAATTAGCTCAGGAAAATCCCTTTATTTCTCCCATGTTAACTTTTAAAACTAGGGATGTACCCAGTTAAGTTTTGATGGTTTAAATTCCACTAAAGAACCTATTCTTCTAATAACTAGCATTTATTACATGAAATTTAAGAGCTTAAGTTCCATCAAACTAGCCCTTGTGTAAGATTATTATTTCTTCTCTATAACTTCAAAGTAGATATTTTATTCAAACTGTTCAGGTGAGAAAAGATAATGGATTTTTTTTTTTTTTTTTCCTCTGGAGCTGCCTGTTCAGTGAGATGGAGGAGGTGCACACATTTAAGGTCAATTCACTAGCCTATGGTTCAGAGTTCTGATCATATTTAAGTTTGGAAAAGAAAGCTTATCACAGGTTTGTATGCTGGTGAATGGATAGAGTTTTAATTCTCACTTTGGGGAGTAGCATGTAAACCAAATAGTTGACGGAAAAGCCAGTGTAATTTTTCACTGAAACTAATTATTGAGTCATAACAAGACATCTTAAATACACTTACCTTTGGCTTTGTAACCTATACATAAAGTAGTATTCATTATTTTCAACTTCTGGTTGGTCTCTACTTGAAATATTGATTGTAATTAAGCCTTTGCATTAATATTCTGCTTTACAGACATAAGTTTTGCTTTACTTGTTGTTTTTAGCATTATTATTTTGTTCAAGACTAGTAATGCAATTGTAAGGTCAATAATTCAAAAGATAGAAAACAATTAAAGTGAAAGTAACTCTTTCTCTCACCCTTGTTCCACAGACCCATGTCTCACCAGGTAACAATCACTCTTACTTGTGTCTGGTGCATTCTTCAAGAGAATACAGATATTTGTGGCAATTAAAAACAGTTAATACAAACTTTAGTATGCAATCACATTGTTCATCACCTTGCTTTTTCCTTTTTCTTTTTCTTTAGACTTAACAATATATCTTGGAAAAAGTTCCATATTGGTATAAATATGTGTGTATTGCCTTATTTTTAACTGCTGCATAACAGTTCATTTTATATATATATATATATATGATTTATTTAACCAGCTTTTTATTGAATGTTTACATTGTTCCTAATATTTTACTGTAAAAATGGTAAGAAGTATTGTTGAATTACATTTTTGTGAACATATGAAAGGACATCTGTAAGATAAATTTCTATAGGTAACATTGCTGGGTCAAATGTTATACATATTTATTGTTTTATTTTTATGAAGTCTTTAACTTGTTTCTCAGAGTTGAATTGCTTCATAAATATGCTGAAGTTCAGAATATGATAAAGCTGTTATTGAATTTTATTTCAAAAAGCTTATAATCAGGAAGTCTGTCTTATTGAGGCTTATTTTAGCAAAATCACATGTAACCTAATACTTTTTTTGCTCAAGCTTAAAATACTATAAGAAAAATGGTTGCAGAAAAAAGTAACTGTATTACATTTATTTTGTTTTTCCTTTTTAACCAAATTATTTTGAATTTTAGTGAATTTTAAGTTGAAATTGTGTAGGCTAGTTGTATCCAACAAGGCAACCCTGATATCTTCAAATATCTCCTCTAACTACTCGATGTTTTTCAGATCTAGTTCCACATAACCAAGACTATTCAATTTTGATCCAAATAAAGTTTTATTAGATAGGAATTGGAGAAAATAATTAGTTAGTGATTGGAAACGTGGCTGCAAAGAAAATGGTTCAGCAGATCTGTATACCTCACCAAAAATTGAGGGCAATTTATTTCCAAGCTCTGTGGTAGACAGAAATCCAATCAAGAAATACACCCTTGTTTAGAACCCTCTGATAGACTTTTAGCTTTCAATTGCACAAGAGCCTGCAGACAAATAACGGACTGCAATTTTTATGGTGTTAAAATGCTATGGTTCTCTCGCTAGTAGAGAGTTACCCATGGGAAAAGAGCAAGAATGGAGTTGGCTGTGTGCTAACCAGCATTTTACTGCTGGGATTTCTCTATCATAGGGAATTCCTATCTCTTCACTGGAATAATCATGACAGCCGCCATGCTTCTGTGTCCTCGCAGTCACACAGTGGCTTTCATTATTATTTTCATTCATATTTTTCTGAATTTTCATTCACTCAGCAAATAATACAGTATTTTCTTGTGTGGTGATGCTTTGTCAGACTCTGCCATTTGATATGCATAGGATATAATGATGAAGGGAAAAGGCAGTTTCTGCCATCAGACAGCTACCTTCTAAAGGAAGTCAGGGAGTTAAACAAAGAAATACGATACAATATGATGAGCGCCAAGGCTGAAGAATTCAAGAGTGCTATATTTATGTATAAGAGCCTCAGAGGATGGAGTGGGGATTTCCCAGAGAAAGAGAGGAAAAATCTAGTTAGTAAAATTAAAAGGTGCAAACCCTATCCCTGCCCTGACTGCATGCAAATGCCTGCAAACCTTGAGACTTCCAAGATCTGCTGTTTTGTTTCTTTTTACAGTATCAGTGAGACAATCAAAACAATTAGCAGATGTTGTGGACTGACTGAAAAATTACCACAATTCTTTACTCTTTTCAGTATCCATTCTCTTTGCAATGTGACTTTGCAGTTCTTCTCATCAAAAGATGGACTATTTTCCCCCTACTTCCTGAGTCAGTGCTACGGCAGCACATCGTGGTAGAAGAAAAGATGTGCCAGTCCCAAGCCCATGCTTCTGTTCTCTTGAATCTGTGCCTATAGCTTGAGATCAAGCCTGGCCTCCTGGAGAATGAGAGATCCTGTGGAGTAGAGCCAGGTCAACTCAGTTGTCCCAGACAAGGCTCTTAATTATTTTGATCCAGAGCAGTGTGGCCCTATACTCATGGGAAATAATAAATGATTTGTTGTGTTAAGGCACTAAGTATTAAAATGGTTTGTTATGCAGCCACATGTAACATCAGAAGATGGTTATGAGGATGAATAAAATGATACACACAAAATATTTCATCTACTGTCTATCACATACTAAATAGTGAAAATTATTATCATTATCATCATATGTCTCCTTAAGTATTCTTTGATTTATAGTTCCCCTCCTTTATACACATGCACGTTCCACCTCTCCTCAATTTTCATAAGAAACTTGGTTGGTTGTGTGGTAGAGTTTCCCACAGTCTGTATTTTGCTGATTGCATACCTGTGGCATTGATAACATGTTACTCTGCCCTCTCTATTTTCTGTTATATGGTGATAAAAATTATAATTTTTTAAGATCAATTTAAAGTCTGAAAGTTAGTTTTCTTCTCTTGGCTTGAATGTGCACAAAAATACCTGGGAAACATATTTTACTGGATAAATTAGTGTTTTCCCTCTGAAAGTCTGGTGACCATAGTTTTCCTAAGAAATTTTTATTAAGGCAGTAATAAATAATGAAAGTAGTATAATTATTATCCTTAGCTTGAGCTCCATGATGAGGGCCCACATGGCTCAGGGCTTGAATGTTCACTTATTTCGTATACTCTTCTTGTTGGCTAGAGTTTGCTACCATTACTACCCTTTGTGCCTATCCCCAAAGCAGAGGCTTGACACTGTCAAGGTAGCTGGTTGTGAACGTAAGCTTCTTACAAGCTTGAAAAATCCTTGTAACTCCACAGCTTCCCCCTCATTGATTAGCAAAGCCTTTCCTAGACCTAGCACTGCCATGAGTGCGCTTAAATTCTATAATGTAAACTTACATAATATACTGCATTTTTATATGGTTGGCTATCCTGAAATATTGGAAGACAGAAGGAGGGGCCAGTTGCTACCAAGTCTGGAGTACTAACAGGAGTCTGGGCTGTCTCCCAGAGGAAGCATCATCATTTTGCTTTTTGCAGCTTCTTTAAGCTCCTTCAAATAATTTATGGATACCATCTGCTGCTATCTTCAGGTCTTTGCTTGGCTTTCTTAACAGTCCAGATGACTTGTGCTTTGAATCTAGTTACCTTTTACTTTGCCCATATAGCTACCCTTCTATTTGTACCAGGAAAAAATAATGAATCTTTTTTAGTTATTTTGTGCTAGAACAATTTTTAGAGTTCTCCCAGAAACTGGAACGATCTTTAGAGTTTTAGAAAACTTATTTTCTTTAGTAGGTATAATGGATCTGTCTTTTAAACATAAGTTATTAATTTATCAAATATTTACTGTTTATTATATGAAAGATATTGTACAGAGTCTCAGTCTGGGTTCTTCCAGGAGTGTACCCTGGGATGAAGATTCAAATGCAAGTGGTTTATTCCATTTGGGTGGGTGGAGCTTAGTTCTATGGGAAAATCTGAGAAAAGAAGTAAAACCCAAACCTCAGAAGTAATCCATTTAAAGGGCTAAGAAACTGAAGCATTTATGTGCAGTTTCTGAACCATTGCCTAATGGCTGCTGTGGAAGGGAGGCAGGTGTTAATTTTGCATCAGCAAAGTGACTTTTCAAGATTTTGAAGAAAATGTCCTGAGGCACAAAATGAAGTTACTGGCAATTGGAAGTCTGTCAGGGAACACTGGCAGCTACAAGGCGTATGGGTGGAGGACCAACAGCATCTGCTACAACTAAGCACTTTACACATATTATCTCAATTGATCCTTACAGTTCAAGGAGGAAGGGATTTTTTAATCTGTTTGTTCAAAGAGATTAACTGAAATTCAGATTAGTCTTGTAATTTGCCCAAGGTTATATACTAATAAGGGGCAGAGTCACAGTTTAGACTGAGAAAGGTATTTATAATCTGTGGACCCAGACAGAGTAATGTCTTCCCAGATGTCAAACAGCTGCTATTTAACAGAGGCAGGGCTATGACCCAGGTCCCCTGACGTGCAGCCTGGTGACCTTTCTGTAGACCTATCTGGTCATTCTCATTCCCTGTACAGCCCCACTTCCATCTCAGTGCCCTGGGAGTTTGATCCCCGAGTTTAGTTCTTACATGTCTTCCTTCAAGACATTCAGTGCTACTACTTGGTTTAGATGCTGTGGATGTCACCAAGGGGAACTCTGTAAGTTCCCCCTTCCAACTTGTGAGATGCTTATTACCAAGCCCAGTATTATTTCTGAGAATAACCTTTCTGACTGAAGGCACTTTACTATGTTTATTGATAGCTCTATTGCCTTGAAATTGCTTTGTTTGTTCCCATAACAGCATCTTTTTACATGTTTCTCCCTCTTTTTGAATGCACGTCTTTCCCTTGGTTATGGAGCTGATTCCTACACCTTCTTATCATAGGTATCATTTCCCCAGGAATATCTCCCTTGACCTTCCTTACTACATAAAATTGAAGCACCAAGAAGATCTTTTCTATAGCACTTGTTGCAGTTGTAATATAATTTTTATTTTTGTAAGGGTTTCATTAAAGCCTGAAAACTTTGATAAAAGGGACCATGTCTGCTTTTATCACTGCATCCTCCTCACCTAAAACATAGAAAATCCTCTGTAAAAACTGTTGAATAAGTGGATGAATAAACAAATGCATTTTAGTCAAAGCACTGTCAATTTTTTTGTTGTTTTTTAACTTTTATTTTGGTTTCAGGGGTATATATGTGGGTTTGTTATATAGATAAATTACGTGCTGCAGGGGTTGGGTGTACATGTTATTTAGTCACCCAGGTAACATAAGCATAGTACAGTACCTGATAGGTACTTTCTCAATTCTCACCCTCCTCTCACCCTCCACCTTCAAGTAATGTCTACTGCTCTTTTCTTTGTGCTCGTATGTACTCAGTGTTTAATTCTCACTTATGAGAATATGCAGTATTTGGTTTTGTGTTACTGTGTTAGTTTGCTTAGGATAATGGCCTCCAGCTTGTTCCATGCTGCTGCAAAGGACATGATCTCATTCTTTTTTGTAATTGCGTAGTATTCCATGGTGTATACGTACCACATTTTCTTTATCCAGTCCACCATTCATGGGCATTTAGGTTAATTCCATGTCTTTGCTGTTGTGAGTAATGTTGCGATGAATATTTGTCTACATGTGCTTTTATGGTATAATGATTTGTATTCCTTTGGGTATATACCTAGTAATGGGATTGCTAGTTCAAATGGTAGTTCCAAGTTCTTTCAGGAATTGCCAAACTTCTCTCCACAATGGCTGAACTAATTTGCCTTCCCGCCAGCAGTGTATTCTTTTTTCTCTGCAACCTCACCAGCATCTGTTATATTTGACTTTTTAATAACAGCCATTCTGATTGATGTGGGATATCTCATATAACCTTGGATCCTGCTTTAGTCCAGACTTAACTCTTGGTCACAGTCTCTGTCTGGCACTTAAAAATACATCCTTTCCCAGAGGCCACACCCTAATATGCCAGTTAATTAAGCTAAAAGCAACAAACCCAGGTGAGTCTGTAAACATTTAAAGGATACTCTGCCTATTTCAGTTGCTTTATTTATAATAATGTAGGCATACACACAAGGAAAGAACACGATCATGCCATACACATCAATTAGCAGTAAAACTGCTAACCTCCATTTTCTGAAATGCTCATTCGGAAGCTAGAGGTTAGAAAGTTACTCTCTAGTATGTCTCCGCACTCTGGCAGCCACTAGTTGAAATTTTATCTCATGAAAAGTCAGCTGGGCTCTTCCCAAGCCTGTTTTTGCCACTTGCACTTGCTACAGCACTTTCAAGTTTTAATTTATCATTATGTAAGCCATTGAAATATGAGCTCAAAAGGAGACTGTGGTTTCCATAAACTAAGTTAAATGCTATGAAAAGACTCAATAAAGTCCAAGTGGTTAAATGTTTAAAAAATGTTGCTGAGTTAATTATGAATAAGATGATTGTAAAAGATGGAGATAGAATCATAAATATCTAGTTGGCTTCTGATCGTCATAAGTCTTTTTAGGAAACAGATACTGAGATGATGGAATGATGCATTTTGTTGTAGTTTATGCAATAATCATGAAGCCAGATTTCATTGAAGCGATGCATATTTTGTTTTCTTCATGTGTAAAATGGGAATAGAAAACCCCAACAGAGTTTTATGGATTAGGTATAGTAATGTTTTTCAAGTGTCTTGCCCAGTGCTTGGCTCACAGTAAGTGATTAGTCTATTTTGCCTCCCATTCTGTGTGTGGAAGCCCTTTGTAAATGCTGGTGCATAAATGTCAGTTGTTGTTCCAAGGGGCCAGGGAGGAAGCAGCCAGGAAAGGAGCCAGGTTTGGAGAGTCTGGAGATGAAACTACACAAGGGAAGAAGTTGGGTTAGGCCCAGGACTGCAGAAGGTTGATTTTTCCTTTAATTGAGGGGCTGCACTCAGAATCGAGACACTGATAGAAGATGGGCATGATCAGGTTCATCAGAAGAAGCAAATGCTTCAGTCCCTGCTGGGTAAGGTTCTCAGCAAAGGCTGCAGCCACAATGGTTTTTATTTGGAGGGCAAAGTACAACACACAGCCCTTGATTAAAAAACAAAAAAACAAAAAACAAAAAAACAGGGGAAAAAGCTAGTGATGCATCAAATGAAACAACTCTCTACAACAACAAGGAAAAAACCTTTTTAAAAATGAAGAGTTTGAAAGTAAACTTAACAAATTCCCATGGGTCAAAGGCTCATTCCCAAGCACAGATCGCTGACTGAGAGGTTTCACTTTTTGCAAACTACTTATTATTTCCGGAGTCTCAATGGGGAACAAATGCTATCCTCTCTTCCTGCTAAGAGCATTTAAGCACTCAGTGAAAGCATAACATTCTGGCATGAACTTCACAAAGTGTAACCTCTGGAGTATGGCAAGCAGGCTGCATTGGGGACTGAGCATTTTTTGCATAGTGCCTATTATGCAACATCAACCATTTAAAAAACTGCCAACGGTGTTGTCTCTGCAGAGAGTACGGATTGTGGGCAGAACAGTGACAATTCAATGGTCATGCCTGGTTTGTTGGTGCAGTGAAGAGGTTAAACCCTGCAAATACACAAATATGAACAAGTCAGCTGACTCCAGCTGTCTGCTCCATGGGGTGGGAGGAGTAAGATGGGGGAGATATATTAGGCAGATTTTGTTGAAAAATTCCTTTTGTGTCTGTTGTCTTAGAAATTTCTTGAGTACTTTCTTAATGAAATCAGACTTATAGTAGAAAGCAATGAGAAAAACTGGATGAATGATTTGAAAAAAACACACCCAACTGAATTCTTCTTCTTTACCAACTTTTACATTTTCCTCTGTCTTTCATCTGGTAATCTTTGCCTCAGCAGTGAATTCCTCTGCTACCCCGTCAGGGCTTTCTGAAGGCAGGAGCTTGTTTTACTTACCCATGTATAGCCCTCATCCACTGAGGTACCCAGCACACATTAGGTTTTCGGAGAAAAAAAGAAAAGTGAATAGGGAAAAATATCAAAGTAATTCTAAAGAGGAAAAACTCAACCGACACAGGAGTTTTGTGCAAAACCTATGTGTGTAAATTAGTTGTTTAGAATACACACCACTCTGGACATTAATCTTTTGTCAAATATATGCTTTGAGAATATCTGCTTCATGTCTGTGCCTTCTCTTGGAACACAATAGCTCGTAGAAATATTGGTATAGGTTAATTTAGTTCTATGTTTGGCAGCCAAAGCATCTCTAATCCTGGCATGACAGAAGGACTGATAGCAGAGCCATAAATTCCATCACCTGCTATCAAGAGCCATGCAGTTCAGGAGGAGTCAGGAGAAGAGAGAATGAGATAACTTTTTTTTTCTTGCATCTTTTAAACATGTGAGCTGAGCTTAAAGCAAGATTTTTAAGTAGATGAAGTATCTTTGGCACCTTCTCCTTTCCTTTTGTTTTTGCATCTAGTTGCCTAATTTCCCATTGCTTTCATTTATCTGTGCATTCACTCCTTTCTTTTCACATTCCAAAATTATTACTCCCCTCACCCTTTCCCCTCCGAGCCCTCCACGTATAGCAGAGAACTTCCATCAACCCTGATGTGTTTGTATATTCAGATGCTTAACCCATACGCATCTCTGACTGGTGGAATTTCAAACCGTGAGATCACGTGAAAATAGCATTTGTGTGTTTGTGTCTGTATTATTCTGGGCAGAAGGATTCAGGATATTGTCAAGTCAGCCCTGCCTAGAATATTGTCCCCAAATTCATTTTCTTAAGGTGCGTCTAGTTTTTTAATATTTCATTTTTCATTGGTAAATTAATTTAAACATTTACTTGCTTCAATAATATTTGTTCAAAATATTTACTTTCCTTCTTCAAATTCTGAAATTATAGATTCTCCAAATTCTCCAAGGCTTTTTTCACGAGGTTCCGAAAAGTGAGAGAATTGACTGTCTGAGGATGTGAGAAGTGGCATTGGTATACATTTTTATTTATGTGTGAATATATATATATATATATATATTTTTTTTTTTTTTTTTTTTTTGAGATGGAGTCTTGCTTTGTCCCCAGGCTGGAGTGCAGTGGCGCCATCTTGGCTTACTGCAACCTCCACCTCTCAGGTTCAAGCTATTCCCCTGCCTTAGCCTCCCGAGTAGCTGGGACCACAGGCGTGTACCACCACACCCAGCTAATTTTTGGTATTTTTTAGTAGAGTCAGGGTTTCACCATGTTGTCTAGGATGATCTTGATCTTCTGACCTCGTGATCTGCCTGCCTCAGCCTCCCAAAATTATGGGATTACAGGCGTGAGCCACCACGCCTGGCCATGTATGAATATTTCTATGCCCAATGTTCAGACATTCTTTATCTTCAACTATTTATGTCTTCAGCCTTGTAAAACTGATTTTAATCTCCTTATATTTTAAACATTATGATGTATTGTAGCCATTTTATATTGGTTCTCTTTCACTTAGCTTTTTTTTTCATCCCTTTGATTGACAAAATTTTCTTGATGCTTTTTTCCTGTTAGCTTGAAAGATTTATTTTTATTTTCTTAGAGATTACTGTTACATTTCTATCATACATATTTAATATAGTTTTTAAACCATGACTAAAGGATCTTAGAAACTCTTCCTACAAAAATAAGACAAAGAAATTAGCATTTCCAAAATTTTGCTATGATAGAATTCTATTTAGAGTATTTTTAAACTAACAAAGCATAATAATAATAGCTTCTTTTAAAAAAGATGTTACTTAATAGATTTGCCAACACTTTCAAACCAATTTATTTAATTTATTGACTACATTGCTTTCTTTCTATATTCATTTTGTTTCACTGTATATTCTGAGAAGCCTTATTCCCTTCCCTAACCCTTTCATCTTGTTCCTACTCACCACTTCTAGGTGACCTTTTTGTTGTTATTTTTGTTTCTGTTTCAATCTGTCTTGTATTTCTTTTTGCCAAAATAAACATATGTGCATACATATTTTCAGACTTTCTAACAGAAAACACTGTATATTCTTTATATTCTTCTGTGCTTTTTTCATATAACGACATATCCTCTAAATCACTGTGTATGAATTCATAGTGATCTTTCTTGATCTGTTTTAGCAGCTGTATAATATTCCATTATTATGATAAATCAAGTTTATTCAATTGGCTTTCTATGGATGGGCATTGAGTTTATTCTAATATTTTGGTATAATAAAAGTTCCATCAATAATAAACTTGTGCATATATTGTTTTAGTTTATTGACATGTATCCTTAGGACAAATTTCTAGTAGTAAGATTGCTGAGTCAAATAATAAATGTATACCTTACTGTTTGCTTTTGTTTTTTATTTTTACTTTGTAATTAACCTAAGGTTGCATTGTGTCTTTTAAATCTGAGGATTCCTGTTTTTAATATTTTCCTAAAAAGTTGTAGTGATTATTTCTTCAAATATTGCTCTGCTTATTCTTGAATTTATAGTTTGTTGGAGTTTCTTAATACTACAACAGCTTTTATTTCATATTTTTGTGTTCATTATAATTTTGTACTGCATTTTGGGCAAGTTCATTAGGACTATCTTTCAGTTTAATGATTCTCAATCAATTATGGCAATCGTATACCATACTATTAATGTTACTATTATATATCATCTATTGCAAAAGTTTTTCAGTGGCTATCCTTTTTATTTTCTGAATTTCTAATTGACTGCTTTTTAAATATTTATTAATATTAGATTTTATCTATCTCTTTTGTTTCATAATCTCTTGTTATTTTAAGAATGGCATTTTTGTCATTAACTCTTTCGGATTCATAAAATATCTATTTTAAGGCTGAGCATGGAGGCTCCTACCTGTAATACCAATGCTTTGGGACCCCAACGTGGGATGATCATTTGAGGGCAGGAATTCAAGGCCAACCTGGGCAATATGATGAGGCCCCATCTACCTGCACACACACACACACACACACACACACACACACACACACACAGACACAATTCGCTGGATGTGGTGGTGTGCACCTGTAATCCTTGCTATCTTGGAGGCTGAGGTGGGAAGGTCACTTGAGCCCACGAGTTTCAGGCTGCAGGGAACTATAATTGTGCCACCAGCTCTCCAGCTTCTGCTCTCCAGCTTGGGTGACATAGTGAGACCCTATCTCAATAAATAAATAAATAATAAAATTAATATATACTTTGAAATTATTTATAAATTCTCCAATATTTTTACATCCCAAGACATAGTCTTTCATTTCATGAGTAATTTGGCTGTTTTCTATAAAGTTAATTTATTTCTGTGTTTTGGAATATCTGTGGTAGCTATTCCTGAGTAGAGGTTTTACTGTTATTTGCTTTCTTTCCTCATCCCCACCCATCTTTGTCTGAAAGTTCAGAGAAGTGTCACTTAAGTCCTGTGGGTTTTCAGTACCAAACCACGTCTTATGTTGCAAATTGGGGGCTTCATTATGAGAGGATATTCTAGAACCCATCTTTGAGCCAACATGCAGCAAATTACTCAACATAAGAGTCCCTTTTGTGTCTCTAGAGTGTGAGTATTAATAACATATACCTCATAGGATTGTTGTGAATATACCTCATACCTCATACATGAATATACATATACCTCATAGGATTGTTACTATATATAAAGAACTTAGAACAATGCCTGCACATAAGAATCACTATATAAGGATTTTTTATTGTTATAATCATCATCATCATCACAATCACTGGTATATTGCTGGCATATATCAGATGCTTCACAAATAGGTTCTGTGGTTATTGTTACAATTTTTTGTACTTCTGGTGTCTTTCTAACTTTCAGGCCACATCACAGTGCCTTTATAATTCCTATTACAATATACTTTCTCTTAACCTTTGTGAATCTTTCCTAATGAGGCAGATTAGGTATTTTTAGAGGGCTCATCTCAGAACACTATTCCCTTCCCTTCCATAAGAGAACCCCTGGCTCCAAGAATGGGACAATATTCTTGATTCTACTGAATCAAAACTTCCTTACCTTCTGAGCCAGCATAAGTCAGGATCCATGGATCAGCTGGTGGAAGAAGCCAATGATGGTAGTTAGAGATGGGTCTTTGGTTGGCTTCATATACCTTAAAGTAATGACTTAGTGCCTATTACATAATTAGAACTCAAAAGAAGTTTTCATCAAGGCAATTAGGAATCAGAAGCTCAAAAGTCAAGAATCAAACATGTGGCCTTACTAATTATGCTAGGCTGAGAAAACAAGGTACTGTTTCTGGAGAACAGTAAGGGTAAGAAGATGCTAAGCCTAACTTCATGGGACTCAGTCTTCTGGAGTTCACATTAAATGCTTCCACCTCTCTATGCCTTCGTTTCCTCATGAGTAAAATGGAAATGGTAATAATATCATTATTTTATGTTAAAACATATAAAGAATTTGGTAAACTGGTCAATATAAGGTAAATAATAGGTATTGACTATTATATTAACATGGATCTTGGACCAAAGAAGGGCCTTGAGAAAAATATATGGTTGGAAAAGGAATTCCAAGGATAATGATTTTGTTGACAAGAAAGATAACCTGTCATATTAATTTATTGTGAATAAGACTGTGAAGTCTTAAGATGAGTGCATAAGATGAGAAGCTGGCTGAGCACAGTACTGCTTTCTGATGATCGTGTATGATACAGCTCTATCCCAGTCACAGAGAAGTTAGGGGGAACATTAACAGGTGCTGCTCACATCTGGTCAGTTTCTGGAATTTTTGTCTTCATTCCCACTTTCTTTTCCTGGCATTGGCTCTCAAAGACTAAAGTTGGAAACCTCTTGTGTGTTGAGGCAGTGTTTCTTCTTCTTAAGTCATAAAAATAATCGTGGCCAGATTATACTAGATGGCGTGAGAAAAAGAGGAACCATTGAAATTAGTGGCAAATGGGGAGACTGAAGAAGATACATCCAGGGGAGTCCCAGCACAGCTCTGGAGGCTGAGTCACACAGCTTTTCCCTTGGTTACAATGTCATTGGGGGCAAAGAGCATTTTGCCTGTTCTTTAAATTTATGGCACAGGGATATTTGTCAAATATTTATAAATACCAATTTTCCATGCAGCTGAAATGCTTTTATAGAAAATATCTGAGAGGCTGTAAATTTTAATATATAATTTACATATCTCCAATGGCAAGTTGAATTATCTTTGGGTTTTAAGTTTTGGCACTTATAAAGTTTTCAATATCAGAATTTAATTTGGCTTGTTCAACAGTTTGCTTTCCAGTTGGAAGGCATTAAGGGAGGAGATTATGTATAAATCAGTATGACAACATTATATGTGAAGAAGTATCATGAAGAATGCTTGCAAAAGTTAGGTTTAAATAATTCCCTAATTTGTAGCTGATTTTAAGGTTTCCAAGGCCAAGATGCTAAAAATATCAAGTACTTTATATGATACAAGTCCGACATCCATATTTAAATGTGAGTACGCTTGTAGCTTAGGACCAAATGTAAATACTTTCGGATTGATCACTCAAACAGAGTTGACCAACCTTTGCAAACTTTCATGCGATTGATAATCTACTGAAATTAAGTATCCCTCCTCTAAATACTCAGAATCCCAGATTGTGTTTTCGAAATTCATTAAAGATAATGACAGCCAAATGGATCTGAAAATAGCAATAATAGCCACCAAAGTTTAATGCTGAAAAATTGGAGTTAATATTCTTATTCAAGAGAGAGAACCAAAACAATTTCCTCTGGCAGATTTTGCTTTAGCTTGTCAACTGGAGACCCTGATGTCTTTGCCAAATAAATATGCAAATATGTGTTTGATTAAATAAGATGAAAACTTTATTGCTGAGATATGACTTTTCTTTCCATTTCTAACTTCATTCATTTCATGCTCACTGAACCAAGCCTAACTAAGACTCCATGACTTTCAATAGGACAGTAATCCTCTGCTTCTAAAAGAGACTTCTAGTGCTGTGAGCTCCCTATAAGTTCAAGGTAGTGTGGATGAGTGAACCTTCTATCATTCCCTGATATGTGTGTGGGGGTTTTGGAGGTGGGATTTGGGCATGGGTGTATGCAGAAGGAGATTCTTCGTGACAAACAACAACAAAAAAACTCATCCTGTCAAAAGTGCATGTGCCTCTGCTTTATCACCATGATTACACTGAGGTTTTATTTTAGAGTATCCTGGATTTTAAATTGAAAGTCAAATATAATTTGCCACGAGAAGCATGAAGTGAGAGTGACTAGAAAGCTGCTAGCAAGGCCCAGCATGACAAATCAGTGTCTCTATGATAACGAGCCTCTGCAGGAGGTGGGTCACTGTGCTGCAGTTGAGTGGTAGAAGTAGGCTGGATGGCTCTGGGTTAATGCAAAGGCCACATATTCTAGATTGGTTCAACTGGTGTGATGGCCAAAACCAGGCAGACACCATTCACTTCTTTCATTGCTCAGGAATAGCAGCACTATTTTAACTCCTATGATTCTGTGCAAACTTTGGGCAAATATAATGCAGTATCTACTAATGCAGCTGAAGAGAAAGTCCGCCTGGAGAAATAGCACTGGAGGGATATGAAGTAATATTTGCTGAGTGCTAGACATGTGCCTGGAATTGTGATTCATACTTTACATGCATTTTCTTATTTAATGCTCACAAATTTTATTATTCACATTTTGCAAATGAAGAAACAAACTTTGAGGAACTGAGTGACTCACAGAATGTCAAACATTCAGAGCAATGTAAGGAAAATCACCTTCACTAAGCCTCTACTACGTGACTCCATGTTTTCTTCTGTGCCTGGTGTGCACATACCATTTCTCGGGTTAGTTTTTACTACAACCCTTGGAAGTTGGTATGAGGATCATGTTTTATAGAGGAAGAAACTGAGTCTCACAGATGATAAACTAACCCAAGCTGAAAGAAGCCAGTCAGTGTGAGAATTAACTTTTTAATCCAACTCTGCCTGAAAGCAAAGCCCATGGTCCTAATCTCATCTCACGTTCAGGAAGGCGACTTCATAAGCTGAAAGATGAACTGATTTTCAGAGAGAGACCTCTGCCTTCGAGGGTGTCCTGGGAATATCTGTTTTCCCTCAGAAAATAACTCACTGTGTTAGACTTTTTCTAGTCTTTTCTTTAGGACTGCCTCACTTGTATCAGGCTTTGGTAGTATGCTTAACATGATCCTAATACAGTAATAAGGCATGTTACAAAAACCAACTCTATTAAATTTCCCTTCAGGTCACCAGGGAAGGCAGGCTGAGGCACTGTTTTGCTAATTTTTTCACACTGCCTGACCACCTTCAATTCTTTCTGGCTACTCACAAATTTAGATAGCTTATATGCACACCGTTCATCTACTCGAGGGTCAAAAAGGATTTGCAACTACATGACCCAATGCTGAAGAGATGGAGTGTGCAGTTACCCTGGTTCCATGTAAGTCATTTGAAAGGCCTGGATAGGAGTCAGTAAGGATGAGCGCATTCTGTTCGCTGTGTGCCTTGCAAGAGGCTATCTGGGAACATTGCAAATAAACACAATTCTCTCTAATTTTGGTAGCATCTTAGTGAGATTTGTTCTGGTATGGAGAGCTACAGGTTTATGCCTCATTTGTTGTGCTGATTATTTAGCATGGCTTTATCCCCCAGGCATCTTAAACAAATGTATCTATGACAGGTACAAAGCTCCAATTATAAAAGTAATGGAAAACCTGAACTTCATCATCAGCTGTCTCTTCACTCTGTTTGTACCAAACTGGGCTTCAGCAATTAAAGACTGAGAACATCCCCTTTCAGCACCTTGAAGTGTAGCATGGGAAGCTGAGAACCCTATACATCAGGTTCAGAGAGCCCTGGGTTCAACTTGGACTTCTGCACTTCCTGGATTGGTTGAATTTGAATAACATAATAACTCCTCTGAAATGTTATTTCCTCATCTGTGAAGAGATGTCCTTACCCTCTTCTCAAAGGTTAAGTATTAACATGGCATATCAAATGTGGAAACAGCTAGCAAAAGACTTAACATATATTACAGGCTTGATAAAACCCTCTCTTGTTGGATGAAAGCTGTGTGACCTTAGGCAAGTTACTTAACCTTTCTGAGTTTCAGATTCCTCTTCTGTAAAACTGTGAAAGTAACACCTACTTGATAGGGTAGCTTTGAGGATTAAACTGCACAACATAGGTAAAGCACCTGACATTGTAGGCACTTCCTTGTGACAGCTTTTATTGTTACAAAGCCTGTGGTTGTGAAAGTGAAAGGGCACAGGTATTGCTAGGGTAACCATGCATTCTTGGTTGCTCCAGGCAGAATCTGTTTATTCCTGGTTCTGGAAGAATCATTAGTAATATACTCTTTACTCTCAAAAGTTTCCAAATAAATTCTGTGGTCACTCTAAATATAACTAATATGTAGGGAGGAGGCTGACCTGTTGAGAAGGAGAGAGAGAGAGCATAATAGCGATTCCTTTCCCAGAAGTAATGTTTATCTAGTTCTTCCAACAGGGTACTTTAGTTCCTACTAGTTAGCTATTATTAAGTTGTTGCTTATTATTGTTAAGCGGATAAGCTTCAGCAATTCGGAAACATCTAAATACACAGAAAATACACGGGCAGAGGTTTTGATGAAGTGGTTTGTTCCCTTTTTCTGGTCATTTTCCACTTACTAGTGTCCAATTTTCAAGAGGACACAGCTTTCATGCTACCCTCTGGCTGCCCCCAATCACTTTTCACTGTTAGCTCTAAGGGGTGGCCCATTAAGTGTCCTGGCTGCCTGGATACCCTCTTGCACATACTGGTGATTTTAAAAAGGCTCAGTTTCTCTTCACTCAGTCCTTTGCCCCCACAAGCATACCTCCTCTTGTTTTTGCTGTAGGAGTCTTCCTGATATGCCAGACAACCTTTGGATAGGGATAGCAATGGAGGCTAACTTATTCCTCATGATCTCATTGAACTCTGCTGGCTCACTCTGGGCCCACACCATAGGTACAGAAATGCATGGATCTGTGCCTTGAGCTGGGAGTAAGGGCAGGCAGGAATATATTCCTGAGTCCTGCGTCTTCATTTGGCACTGTCTGCAGTCTCCTCTTCCCACTGCTCTGTTTTCTCCCACTGCATCCCATCCAGTGCCTTTCTCGTCTATGGAGGAGTAAATGAGAAACAAAATGGTGGTCTTTTTTGCCCGAGGGAACCACCAGACTTTGAGAAAGACCTGAAAGGCACATCCTAGGAGAGCTGGAATCATCAAGAGAAGCAAATATTTTGTATTTTTCTCCACAAATCCTGACCCTCTCCCTTTCCTTTTTAGTTCACTTCAACTTCCTCTTCAGGAGAGAGGAGAGAAATCAGCTGTCCTGGGGCCAGGTTTTATTTCTGATGATTATTGTCTCTTACCTGGTATGTAGCCTTTGATCCAGTCCTTTGGAATGTAGGTCATCTTTCTTAGTAGTCGCTATGTGGAGCTGGTAAAGGAAGAAAAAGGTACCCTGTTATTTCAGTGTTTACCCCAAGTAAAGATTCTCAGATCACTGTTACACGGGTAACTGACTTTTCCTTTCATTTCCTCCCGCAGAGTAGAGACTAGGCAGTCATTTTTAAAAAGTATTATAAAATATATTTTAAAAATATAAAATAATGTATATGTACATTATAAATTGAAGGTTATCAAATGTTTTTCAGAAAAGGTCCAGACAATGAATATTTCAGACTTTGTAGGCCATATACACCTCTGTTGCATAGATTATTCGTCCACTCCTTCCCTCACCTCTTAACAAAGCTTTAAAAATGTAAAAGAAGCAAACAAACGAACAAAACAACAAAAAACATTCTTAGCTCACGTGCCAAACATAAGCATTCTACTGTCACAGCTATATTTGTTTTATTATTAGGCAGGACATAGGCCTTCTCATTACCCTTCTTTTTCAAGGTTTATTTTAAGCTTGGTATCATACATGTTTTTAAGATAAACTTTTATCTGGTATTTTAATTCCAAAACCCATCATCATTTGTATTTCATGGAATCTATACATTTATTATAATCCTGTAATTTATACTTTCTGTCCTCCTTTTTCCCACATGATGGATCTGCCTTCTCTCTCTTGACAATTAAGTTTCTGTATCAGGAGTTGTTTCATATACCTAAAATTATAGGTCTCTTAGCCTGAGAGTTAAGATCACTCTGTTCAGAAGGTCTTATGGGAAATGATCAATGCTGTTGTTCAACATCAATAAACTCTGATTCCTCTGTTTTACTGGACTCAGGGTTTGGACTAATGCAATCAGTTTCTCTCCAATGGCTATTTTTTTTTTTTTTTTTCTAGATGACTGGGTAGGGACTATTTCCGGCCTGGGTGACTTTGGCATCTAGATCCTTGCATACATCTGGTAAGAGCATATTGAGTCTTTTTTTGTTGTTATAATTCCAATATTAAACTCTGCTTAAGATAGGTTTGACTTTTTTTTCCTGGAAGCCGAGACAATTATCATTTAATTTTTATTAGATCCAAATCATTATCACTCCACCTCCTCTCACATCACTTCGTTTCTTTGACATTTGCTGCCTAGGAAGTCAGGGAAGAATGTGAAGATTTGAGATCCAAACCTTGCAATATAATGACTACATACTCAGGAAAACACTTTTCTCTAAGCACTGGAAAGTAGAGATCCTACTGCTTATGCTTGCCTTTCATGCATTTTCTATTACTAAGATAACTAATGTCATGATGGACTGAAATTCAATTCTATCTCAAAATAATACAATTAAGAAATGGATGTGAAGGAAGAAAATACCTATAGTTTATACTTACTTTTCAAATGTAAGATTTTTTTTGTATTAACATTTAAACATCTCTTTTGAATTCCTTCTCACCTAATATTGGCAATAATTCAAACACCCAAGCTACCTCAGCCACCACAGAATAGGCCAGTGCCTGATATTATAGCAACTACATATGAAATCCCTTCCAGTGTAAAAGCTTATTAACATTTAAAAAGAACTAGATCCATTCATACTTTGACTATAGAGTCAACGCCTGCTGAGCAGAACTCACTGTCTGTCATTCCCAACCTTTTCCCCTCTTTTGCATTTACTGAAGTCCTTAAATATCAGCAGCACACTAAAAGTTCTCACATAAATACACCAAATGAAATCCCATCTTTAACTCTAGCCCTCCCAACCCATTTCCTCTGGGTTCAAATAACATTGAGGGACTAATTTTCAGTGAATTGTCAAAAGGAAAGGTGGCAGTCCATTTAGCAGTCAGCTAGTTGCTAATTAGTACCCAACTAAAATGCATCAAAATTTGAGTACTCCCAACTGAACACTTTGAAAGATAAGCATTCTACTAATTTAACTCTGCTGTAGGTTGAGCCCTGATTGAGTGTTTTCACAGCAAGATGAGCCATGTTCCAGCACTTTCCAGTATTGATTTAGCCCAGAGCTAAAAATCCTCATCTAAACATGTCATTTTTAAATCGTTGATTGCCTGCTCTATGGGGTACAACTTATGAGACTCTATGTAGTGGGTCATCACACTCTGACAGAGGAATTAAAAAGAACTTCTTCATATCTTTTTGAGACTCCCCAGATTTAAAAAAGAAATGCTGGGGAGGTAGAAGAAAAATAAACAGGGAAAGGACATAGTTGTTTTAAGAAGCAGATTGTCAAAGTGGAGATTTGCCATCAAGAGAAGCTGAATTTAGTTTGGTCTTCCCGGAGATAGTTATGGTCCTTTTCATACATTGGTGCATTCAGTCTGGGGACTGTGGCTGCCATTGGAACTAGACACAACACTGTTTCTGCAGAATCATACAGAGCTTGACAAGACCTTGCAGTCTTTTTATTCTGAGGAGTTAAATTAGCACTTTTTTCAGAACTCAATTTAAGCCAAAATAAAGAAAGAAAAAGAAAAAACAGAAAGGCGGTAACATTTTTAAGCACTTACTATTAAACAATTTTTCAAATGGATTATACATAATAAACAACCTTGAGACAGAGGTGATGGTTTGTCTGGAAGCCTGGATATAAATCATGTATTCTGTCCCCCAATTCCCATGCCTTTTCTACCGTTGAACAGAATATTGAACTCTCCAATTTTTAGTGAGAAGAAACCCAAGAGTACTAATGATGTCTTGGAAAAAAATAGCATTGTCCTATTTTTTTCTTAAAGAAAAATAGGTCAAAATGAAGCTTCTATGATCACTGAATTGTAACTGTTCAAAACTTTTTGAGAAATGTATGGAAAGGTACAAATAGAACTAGGTTTAATGAGGCTAAAGTGACCATGTAAATCTCATTTGCCAGAAATATTGTATCTGATTTGGGAAAGGTGCATTACTTTCTTGTAGCTGTGGTTCTTTCATGCCACAGCTGCTGTGGCAACATGGTGGGTGAGGCTGAGAAGGCAAGGCTCTTTGGAGTATTAACAAAATCAATAGATGTTATAGAAGAGTTGGATTGAGTTTCTTAAGCACCTCAGGGTTGCTAGAATAGGTACCCGGGGAAGGAAGATGTAGACCACGTCA
This sequence comes from Hylobates moloch, assembly GCF_009828535.3. NCBI lineage: Eukaryota > Metazoa > Chordata > Mammalia > Primates > Hylobatidae > Hylobates > Hylobates moloch. Next base: position 114,955,005 of record NW_026652279.1, read on the forward strand.
GAGGCAAAGTCTTTGGAGACTGAGAGAAGAAACAAACTTTCCACTTTGGTCAGTCGTATACTTCTTATTTTAGCCTTTGAAAGGGAGAAGAAAGGGAAAATAGAATCTCAGAAGCAGTTGAATTTAATTAATATGAGCACACAACTTTCCTTTCCTTGACCCCACTCTTCCTTCTCAGAAAAGATTTCTCTAGATCTGAGAACCAAGAGACCTGGATCCTACAGCTCTCTATAGACATTGAATCAATTCCTTTACTTCTCTGTGGCTCTGAATTTCATTATTTAATAAATGGCCTCAACTATGTTATCTCTTTTCAGTTATACACTACTGCGATTCTGTGATTCTTATTTTCTATTAGAAAGTTCAACTCTACAGAGAACAACGCAGGCTCCTAGCATAGTATGTAGTACATAGCTAGTATTCAATGAAAAAAGTCAAATAAATGGATGAATGACTTTTTTTGGTTCTGATTTAGTCACCATTTGTGAGTTTCCCATTTGCAGGCCTACTATAGTACATTGCATTAGATTCAAGATAATTATTGATTGGATGATTCCTGATTTCAAACTACTTGTGTAAGTTTCTATAAATGTCTATAGGTGTGAATAACATAATGGACTTACCTGTCTACACTAACTTGACTGTATAGGCCCTTAGTCTATCATGACCCTCAATTCTACCACTAGGTATATATCTAACAATGCATGCCCATCTGCCTCAAAAGACAGGTATAAGAATGTTCATAGCAGATTATTTATAGTAGTTCTAACCTAAAGCCCATCAACAGTTGAATAAACAAATTGTGATATAGTCATGTAATATAATATGACAGCAATGAAATGAACAAATTGCGTTTGTAAACAAAAACATGAACATCATAAACATAACTTTGTTCCAAATGAAAGAAGCCAGATACAAAGGAGTTCATGCTGCATAATTCTATTTATATATAATTCAGAAACAAGCACAACTAAACCAAGCCTTTATAAATGCATGTTTACAAGGAATATATATGGCAAAGAGATTGACATAAATGAGGCTAACCTTTATGGGAGAGGTAGGTGGTTCTAAAGCATGGATCTGCAGAGGCCCTCTGAGCACCTAGCAACATTCTATTTTATGATTTGTGCAGAGTGACAGAGGAGCTTGCTGTTTCTGTATCTTTCTGTAATGTATGTGAGATTTCACGATTTTTTTTTCTTTTTGTTTTTAAGGAGTATATGTAAAATTCCAGGTTCCTAGTAGGTGCTGAATACATGGTGGTTACTTAATAAGCATTCTACCTTTCTTCTTCCCCTGATTCGCTCTGCACAGCTAATCTTAAAAAGTAATGAATAATCTTGGTGTGAGTGCACAACCCAGAAATCCATTCCCAGAAGAAAAGTTGCCCAGAGCATGAGCAGATTGCAAAGGCAAAAGGTGTTCATTCCTGCCTCATCCGATTGCCTCTTACACCAGCACCTGAGTTGTCATTACTGGTGACTGTGTTTCAGAGCCAGTGAGCACTCCGACGCTTCATAATTACTGAAACACATGTGCTAAGTCACTTTTTGCTAAGCCACGATGAGAATTCTCAGTGTTCAATTGCCCTCAAAATTTCTCATCTCTTCCCTGGGGTGAGGTGCTTTGGTTTAGCAGCTGCACATGGGGATTGCATTTAAATCATTTAAAGTTTGGAGTTCAATATCTCCTAAAAGCAGCCTCTCTTCTTTTAGCATTCCTCTTCAGGTACACCTAGATTTTTTCTACTTCAAAGCGAGAAATATCTTTCTAAGGAGGGGGAAACCTTCAGAAATATATTAACTCTTTGAATGCACAGGTATATTTCATGATGCTGTCTGCTTGTGTCTTTCCAGACCGTTAGTCACTCCTTGGTAGTAGCTTTTTAAAGTCATTAGCCATCCATTTCGCCTTTTAGCATCAAAAGCATTAACACGGTGAACCAGGTGTATGGGTAGCTAAAGGTCAAAAGAAGTAGTGGAGGAGAGTACACAAAAAAAGTTAAGGCCTATTTTACTTGTAGGTAACATAGTGTCTATGATATAACAAACAGGATCGGCCATGGAGCTCACGCCTGTAATCCCAGCACTTTGGGAGGCCGAGGCAGGGGGATCATGAGGTCAGGAGATCGAGACCATCCTGGCCAACACGGTGAAACCCTGTCTCTACTAAAAATACAAAAATTAGCAGGGTGTGGTGGCACATGCCTGTAATCCCAGCTACTTGGAAGGCTGAGGCAGGGGAATCACTTGAACCTGGGAAGCAGAGGTTGCAGTGAGCCAAGATTGTGCCAGTGCACTCCAGCCTGGGCAACAGAGTGGGACTCTGTCTCAAAAACAAAACAAAACAAAAACAAACAAAAAACAGAACCTCTCCCTGAATTCTCCCAACTAAGTTGCTTATTTGGTTGGCTAAAGTTTTCATGAAACAATTAGAATTATGCCTAGGATGTAAATTTCCTCAGAATTCCATCACATTGACAAACTTATGCTATGGTATAGATGATGGATGTCAGAGCCATTTCTGAAAGCAAGTTTTTGCAGAGAAGTAAAAAAGAGCAGCCAGTGGTATTTTGGCTGATGCAAAAAGGAAACATTTTGGATGCCCCAAACAAATTTCACCATTTAATGACTGGGCCAAGCCCTAACTCTATTATTGTTAATTTTAGAACTTCTCATTACCCCAGCTGTGTTGGATGTACAAGAGGTTAATTTCAGTTAGCTCAAAATTAAAGCAGGAATTTGGGACAATGGAAGAAGGCTTGGAACAACAGCGACAATCAGATTGAATCAGGCTTAGCCTCTTATGCTTAAATAGCTTTATTTTCAGAAGATATTTGATAGAGGTGAAAGAACAAGCTCCATCTGTAGTTTTCAATGATAGACGTGAAGGACTTTTCAATGCAATATATTTGGATAAATATCCTGTCAAGTACCTACTGTGGGCCAGGTACAAACTGCTATTTTATGGGGACTTCTAGAATGGGTGGATGAGTCTGAGGCACCGCATTGCATCATTAATCATTGTGAATTGAGTACATGGGGGTTGTGAGATTGTGCAGTACTAGACACCACAGGCCTGTGGGGAGTTTGGATGGAGATTGTCAGAAAACATAGAGGAGGCTGGACTCTCCCCAAAGTGAATCTCCAGGCCTAGCTACCAGTTAAACAGAGAGCTCATTCATCTCTGGTGACACTGTTAGGTGTGATTTGCCAGTCACTGAGGTGCCCTCTTTTTTTTTTTTTTCTTGCAGAGCCATCTGCAGCTGGTGAAAAATAACCCACCACATAAAATACCACAGCTAGTGAACATTTCCCACCTTTTATCCTCTGGCTTCATAGGGCTGTGACAGACTGTGCCCCAGCAGGGACTACGCAGCTCAACTGCCAAAGGGGAGCGTCAGCCATCATGATGGTCCTGACTTCAGATCTGGGGTTCGGACTCTGTTTGTTCTAACACTCCTCACTCAACCTGAGGAACTACGCACAGTTAGAACTTGGCAATAAAAGTTGTTGACTAAAGGACTGGAGAATCTTTTCTAATATTATGAATCTGAAAGGAGCATGAGGGTTTGTTCTTCTAAGTTAACCTTTGTATTTTAGGTAGATGGAATCTAATATGCAGAAATTTAAGGTCATATACTCCTTGTCACTAAGGAGTTAAGACTAATGGTCCAGATCCCTGGTCAGTCAGTGCTATTTCCATTCTGGGTGCATTTCTTACTTTTTTATGTCATCTGTTTTATTGGGTATATGTCATCTGTTTTATTGGGTATCTATGTAATATGAGGAGGCAAAAGGTATCTACTTTCTGGAAACGTTCTGTGTAGTGTAAGAAAGCTTAGTTTTATGTAATACATATGTTAGTTACTATCATTGACCTTTGACTCATTGTATCAAATATTTCCTAGGCTTCTTTAGATATATATATTGATATATGCTATTTATTTCTGACCAGACTACCTTACCCCAGAGTGAGTGCCAAAAACCACATGAAGTGGTGGAAAAAGGCTAGGGTTTTAGGGCCTAGGATACCTAAAATGGAATTCCAATTTCCCATCTGCCAGTTATATGATCTGTACCTGTCTTTCAAAGAGAAAAAGGTTTTAATTTTTATGAAGTTTAACTTACCACTATTTTAGTAGTCTTTCGTGTCTTGTCTAAGATATCTTTGCGTAACCCAGGTTCAGGTTTATTATTTCTTTTTTGTTCTTACAGATAGCCAATTGTTCCAGTGCAATTTATTGAATAGACTTTTTCTTCATTGAATTACCTCAGTGCCTTTGTTGAAAATAAATTGGCCATAAATGTGTGAGTTTATTTGTGGATTCTCAACTTATACCAATGCCACACTGCCACAAGTACTATAGCTTTGTTTTAAGTAATGAAGGCAAATCAAGCTAATACTTCAAGTTTACTCTTGAGTTCATGATTGTTTTTGGCTGTCCTAGGTTATTTTCTCTTTTCATGTAAAGTATAAAATAACTTGTCAATTTATTCAACAAAGCCTCTTAGTATCTTATTAGAATTACATTGAACCTATATATCCAGTTTGTGGAGAATTGCCATCTTACTAATATTAGTCTTCTGAACCATGAGCATAGTATGGCTCTCCATTTTTCTTAGGTCGTTAATTTGTATTTGCAATGTTTTGTAGTTTTCATTGCTCAGTTCTTAGAAATCTTTTGTTAAATTCACTTTTTTTTTTTCCTGCTATTGCAATAGTTACCTTTTTTTTTTTTTTTTAGATGGAGTCTCACTCTGTTGCCCAGGTTGGAATACAGTGGTGCAATCTCGGCTCACTGCAACCTCTGCCTCCTGGGTTCAAGCGATTCTACCTTCTCAGCCTCCCAAGTAGCTGGGACTACAGGCATTAGCGACCACACCCTGCTAATTTTTGTATTTTTAGTCGAAATGGGGGTTTCATCATGTTGGCCAGGCTGGTCTCGAACTCCTGACCTCAAGTGATCCACTCACCTTGGCCTCCCAAAGTGCTGGGATTACAGGCATGAGCTACTGCACCCAGCCTAATAGTTAAATTTTTAAAGATTATTTTTAAATTTCTTATTTCTAATATGTAAAACTTAAGTTGATTTTGCTGTTTGATCTTGTATGCTGATATACTACTTAAATCACTTATTTGTTCTAGTAGATATTTCTGTAGATTTTTAAAGGGTTTTCTATAAACGCAATTATGTCCTCTATAAACAGCGTGATTCCATTTTTCCAATCTTTATTCTTTTTATTACTTTTTCTGGCCTTACTGAGTTGGCTAGTGCTTCCAGTACAATATTAAAGTGAAGTGGGGGAGAACAGACATCCATGCTTTTTTCCTGATCTTGGCTAAAAGTTTTTGAACACGCCACAGCTGTGTATGATATTAGCTGCAGATTTTCATAGCTGTCTTTAAACTATGCCTCCTATTCTTCATTTTCAGACACTTATTATAACTAATGAAATACTATTTCTGCATCTATAGAAACGATCATGAAAAATTTCAATCACAAATTCTTGGGTATTCTCAAAATAACAGGCGAATGCTCCCTTCTCAAAAGTGTCATGGTGGTGAAAGACCAGGAACTGTACTGGACTGGAAGGAACTAAGAAGGCATGGCAACCAAATGCATGTGGGACCCTGGGTGGGGTCTCTAACCAGAGAAAGGACATTAGGGGGTAAATGGGTGGAACTCCACTGGGGTCTGCAGAGTAGCGAGTTAAACTGTGTCGGTGTCAGTGTACTGTGATTAGGTGCAATGTTAACATTAGGAGAAGCTGGGTGATGTCATATCAGAACTCTCTGTACTAGTTTTGCAGTTAAAATTATTTCAAAATAAATTCAAAAGAAGAAAAAGATGACCAGGGTCAAATATCTCATAACCTCTAGTTGAATACCTCCACTGATGAGGAATTCACCACTGATCACAGTAAGCATCAGCTTGTACCTCCTGGGCCCGTCAAACCTCACCAAACCCAGATATTCTAAGATGGAGCTTGAGTTAATTGCTCAGCAGCATCTTCTTCACAGCCCGTCAGCCCAGCCCCATTCTCAAGCCTTTTCTTCTTTGGAGCCCTTTGAGAGAAGTATGGTGGTATACATAATAATGACCTCCTAAAATGCCCATGCCTGATCCCTAGAGCCTGTGATAGGCACCTCCCACAGCAACAGGAATGTGCAATATGAATGATTAAGGCTCCCGAGATGCAGGGACGAGCATTTAATTGCAAAGGTCCTTGTAAGAAGGAGGCAGGGTTCAGAGTCAGAAAGAGACACTTGGAGGTGCTGTGCTGCCAGATTTGAAGATGGGGGGAAGGGGGCAGGAGCCAAGGAGTGCAAGTGGCCTCTAGAAGCTGGAAAAGGCAAGGAAATGATTTTGCCCCTGGAGTCTCCAGAAGCAATTAGACCTGGTGACATCTTCATTTGAGCCTAGTGAGACTCTGACCTCCAGAACCATAAAATAATAAATGCGTGTTGATTTAAGCCACTAAAAAAAGAGAAAGGTTGCAAAAATTTTCTCCCATTCTGTAGGTTGCCTGTTCACTCTGATGGTAGTTTCTTTTGCTGTGCAGAAGCTCTTTAGTTTAATGAGATCCCATTTGTCAATTTTGGCTTTTGTTGCCATTGCTTTTGGTGTTTTAGACATGAAGTCCTTGCCCACGCCTATGGCCTGAATGGTATTGCCTAGGTTTTCTTGTAGGATTTTAATGGTTTTAGGTCTAACATTTAAGTCTTTAATCCATCTTGAATTAATTTTTGTATAAGGTGTAAGGAAGGGATCCAGTTTCAGCTTTCTACATATGGCTAGCCAGTTTTCCCAGCACCATTTATTAAATAGGGAATCCTTTCCCCATTTCTTGTTTTTGCCAGGTTTGTCAAAGATCAAATAGTTGTAGATATGCGGCATCATTTCTGAGGGCTCTGTTCTGTTCCATTGATCTATGTCTCTGTTGTGGTACCAGTACCATGCTGTTTTGGTTACTGTAGCCTTGTAGTATAGTTTGAAGTCAGGTAGCGTGATGCCTCCAGCTTTGTTCTTTTGGCTTAGGATTGACTTGGCAATGCGGGCTCTTTTTTGGTTCCATATGAACTTTAAAGTAGTTTTTTCCAATTCTGTGAAGAAAGTCATTGGTAGCTTGATGGGGATGGCATTGAATCTATAAATTACTTTGGGCAGTATGGCCATTTTCACGATATTGATTCTTCCAACCCATGAGCATGGAATGTTCTTCCATTTGTTTGTATCCTCTTTGATTTCATTGAGCAGTGGTTTGTAGTTCTCCTTGAAGAGGTCCTTCACATCCCTTGTAAGTTGGATTCCTAGGTATTTTATTCTCTTTGAAGCAATTGTGAATGGGAGTTCACTCATGATTTGGCTCTCTGTTTGTCTGTGATTGGTGTACAAGAATGCTTGTGATTTTTGTACATTGATTTTGTATCCTGAGACTTTGCTGAAGTTGCTAATCAGCTTAAGGAGATTTTGGGCTGAGACAATGGGATTTTCTAGATATACAATCATGTCATCTGCAAACAGGGACAGTTTGACTTCCTCTTTTCCTAATTGAATACCCTTTATTTCCTTCTCCTGCCTGATTGCTCTGGAGAAAATGTGGCACATATACACCATGGAATACTATGCAGCCATAAAAAATGATGAGTTCGTGTCCTTTGTAGGGACATGGATGAAACTGGAAAACATCATTCTCAGTAAACTATCGCAAGGACAAAAAACCAAACACCGCATGTTCTCACTCATAGGTGGGAATTGAACAATGAGAACTCATGGACACAGGTAGGGGAACATCACATTCCGGGTACTGTTGTGGGGTGGGGGGTGGGGGGGGCGGGGACAGCATTAGGAGATATACCTAATGCTAAATGACGAGCTAATGGGTGCAGGAAATCAACATGGCACATGGATACATATGTAACAAACCTGCACATTGTGCACATGTACCCTAAAACCTAAAGTATAAAAAAAAAAAAAAAAAAGGATTATATAATTTTTCTCCTTTATGCTTTTTATATGGTGAATTACGTTGATTTTCAGATGTTAAACCAACTTAGCCATTCCTGTGATAAGTCTCACTTCATCATGATAAATTTTATCTATTTTTATACTGTTGGATTTGATTTGTAAACTTTTGTACAAAATTTTTGCAGTCATGTTCATAATGGATGTTGGTTTATAGTTTTATAATTCTTATAATATTTTCTGATTTAGGGATCTGGGTAATACTGTCCAGATAAATGAATTTTGGAAATGTTCTTTACTATTTTCTGACAGAGTTTGCATAGAATTGGTTTAAAAATATGTGATAGAATTCAACAGCAGAGCTACTGGATCCTGGAGTTTTCTTTGTGGAAGGCTTTAAAATTATAAATTCATTCTTTAATTGATATAAGATATTCAAGGATTTTGTGTTTTCTTTGGTTGAATTAGGTACTTTATGACCTTAAGGAATTTATTTCATCTAGGATGTTAATGTATTGCATAAAGTTGTTTATAGTATTCCGTTATTGTGCTTTTATTGTATGTAGGATCTGTACTGATGTACCCTCTTTCTATGTCGATATTTTGACATGTGTTTCTCTTTTCTTTTTTCTTTTTTTTTTTTTTTTTTTTTTTTGAGAGAAAATCTTGCTCTGTCACCCAGGCTGGAGTGCAATGGAGCAATCTCGGCTCACTGCAACCTCCATCACCCAGTTTTAAGCAATTCTCCTGCCTCAGCCTCCCAAGTAGCGGAGATTACATGTGTGTGCCACCACACCCAGGTGATTGTTGTATTTTCAGTAGAGACTGGGTTTTATCATGTTAGCTGGGCTGGTCTCAAACTCCTGACCTCAAGTGATCTGCCCACCTCAGCCTCCCAAAGTGCTGGGATTACAGGCATGAGCTACTGTGCCTGGACCCTCTTTTCTTTAGTAGCGTAGACAAGTGATTTTTAATTTTACTTATAGTTGAGATAACTAGCTTTGGTTTTAATGATAATAGTCTTGTTTTTCTTCTTTTCCATTTCATTGATTTCTTTCTTTATTATTTTCTTCTTCCCATTTCATTTAGGTTCATTTTTCTCTTTGTCTAGTTTTTAAGATGGGAATTCAAATAATTATCTTTTAATATTTATTTCTAGCATAGACAATTACATGTATAAATATCTCTCTAAATACTGCTTTACCTATATTTTGTAAATTTTGATATGTTATATTTTTATTGCCGTTTAGTTTAAATGATGTTATAATTTCTCTTGGGTGTCTTCTTTAACCCACATATCATTTGAAAGTATGTTCACGAATTACCAAATATTTGTATTTCTCCTAGTTATATTATTGCTATTGATTTCCAGTTTAGTCTCACTGAGGTTCAGAAACAAATTTTGTGTGATTTCAATATTGTTAAATGTATTGAGACTTCTTTTATGGCACATTATATGATATATCCTGGGAAAAGCGCCTTAGGTGCTTGAAAAAATGAGTATTTTGCTGTTGGGTATAGTTCCTTTTTTCCATCCTTCCTTCCTCCTTTCCTCCTCCCTTTTTTTTTTTTTTTTTTTTTTGAGACGGAGTCTGGCTCTGTCGCCCCGGCTAGAGTGCAGTGGTGCGATCTCGGCTCACTGCAAGCTCCGCCTCCCTGGTTCACGCCATTCTCCTGCCTCACCCTCCCGAGTAGCTGGGACTACAGGCGCCCGCCACCACGCCCGGCTAATTTTTTGTATTTTTAGTAGAGATGGGGTTTCACCGTGTTAGCCAGGATGGTCTCAATTTCCTGACCTTGTGATCTGCCCGCCTCGGCCTCCCAAAGTGCTGGGATTACAGGCATGAGCCACTGCGCCCGGCCCCTCCCTTCTTTTATATCTATCATCTATGTCTATTTATCTATCTATCTATGTCTATCTAATCCATAATCTATCATCAGTTGTCTATTAAGTTAATGTGGTAGATAATGTTCAGATCATTTATATTATTGCTATATTTTTGTCTAGTTTTATCAAGTGAGAGGTCTTTAAATAGCTAACGATGATTGTGAGGTTGCCTATTTCTCCCTTAAATACTGTATTTTTGTTTTATGTATTTTAAAGCTCTTTTAATTAGTACTTACATATTTATGATTATCCTGTCTTTTATGATAAATTGACCCTTTTATTATTATGAGTTATACATTTACTCAGAATACTTTTTAAATAATAGATGTATTGATATATAATTCACATATCATAAATTTTTCTCTTTTGAAGTGCAGAGCTCAGAGAGTTTTGGTATATTCACAGAGTTTTATATCCATCAATAGTATCTAATTTCAAAACACTTTGTCACTCTCAAATTCTGTACCTATTAGCAGTGATTCTCCATTATTCCCTTTCTCAAGCACTTGGAAACCACTCATTTACTCTCTGTCTCTTTAGATTTGCCTTTGTGGACACTTCATATAAATGTAATCATATATTATATGGCCTTCTGTGTCCGGCTTTTTTTTTCCTCTGAGAATAATTTTTCTTTGAATATATTTTATCTGGTAAAAACAGTCACTCCACTCTTTCTATGTTTACTGTTTGTATGTCTTTTTCTCTTTATTTACTTTCAGTCTGTTCATTATATTAAAAATGCATTTCTTACAGACATCGTATAATTGTTTTTATCTTTTAAATTTTATTATGACAATTTTTGCCTTTGAATTGGTGTGTGTTTAGGTCATTATACTTTAATGTAATTATCAGTATGTTTGAGTTTTATTTCCACCGTTTGTTACTATTTCTCTTTGTCTTTGTTTCTGGCCGTCACTTCCTCCTTTCTTGACAGATTTTTAAAAATTTGATTTTGTTCTACAATTGTTAAAAATTTTCTGTAAAATTTTGGCTATATTTTTCTGCAATATTAAAAAATGCTTGTCTTTGGGGTTGCATTTTTTTAACCTTTTATATTTTACTTACAATTAATATTGTATAACCTTCTGTAAAATATTTTAAAATTTCAATGCTATAGTTGTATATTCTCTTTCCCCAAATTTTAGTGTACTTTTGTGTGATAAGCAGAACTATATGCCCCCAAAGATCCACATTCCCTAATTTCCAGAGCTTGTAAATATGTTACCTTCTATGGCAAAACATACTTTGCAGATATATTTGAGATGGGGAGATTATCCTTGATTGTATGGGTGGACCAAATCTAGTCATAATGTCTTTAAAGGAGGAGAGTTTTTGTTAGCTAGGTCACAGAGATGAAATGGAAGAAAGAAAAAGGATTGAAAAAGGGACTTGACCTGCTATTTGTTTGAAGATAAAGAAAGAGGTTCACGAGACAAGGAATAAGAGTGTCCCATAGAAATTAGGAATTCCTTTAGTTGACAGCCAGAAGGAAATAGAGATCTAATAGTCCTACACATACAAGAGACTGCTGCCAATAACCCAATGAGCAAGGAAGCAGAATCTTCCCTACAGCCTTAAGAGAAAAACACATACTGCCTCCTTGTTTTTAGCCTGGTGAAATTCAAATCAGATATTCTGACCTAGAGAACTATAATATAATAAATTTGTGCTATTTAATCCATTAAGTTTTGGTGATTTATTATGGCAGCAATAGAAAATTAATGAATATCATAATATTAATTTCATCTAAATACATTTATAAAGCCCATAAGATAATATAATTTTAGTTCTAAGTGGTTGTATGGTTTAAGAGGAATAAATCAAAAAGAAAAAAAGTCTTTGACATTTACCCAGATATATAACATTTTTGATGTTCTTTCTTCTGCTCTGAGAGTCTTTTTCATGTTACATCATGTGCCTTTAGCCTGAAGAACTTCCTTTAGTATCTATTTTAGTGCAGTAATGTTGACAGCACATGCTCTTAATTTGTTTTATCCAAAATGTCTTTATTTTCTGTGATTCTTGACAAATATTTTTACTAGTTAGAAAATTACGGTTGGCAAGATTTTGTTTGTTTCAGCTCTTTAAAGATGTGTTACAATCTCTTAATGGCCTCCATGGTTTTCATGAGAAGTCCCTAAGGTAATTTCTATTGATGTACATTTAAGTTCATGTACTATTTCCTTTGTAATATTTATTTCTCTGTTAAGTCCATCCAGTGATTTTCAAATTTCAATATTGTATTTTTTCAGTTCTCAACTTTCCATTTGATTCTTCTTTATATGTTCTATTTCTTTGCTGGATTTTTATATATTTAAAAATGTATTGTAGACTTATTTTACTTTGTTTTATTTAGAAAAGTTCTAACAGTTAATTAGATTAACTGTTATAGCACTGAAATGTGATGTGATAGTATTGTTATCATTAAAATGTAATCATTAACTCATCATTTTGTAGTTCTAGCATTGTGTTCATTTAGGGATTGAGCAAGGTTGATTTTCTTTTGTCTTGAGAATATTTTCCATTTTCTTGGTTCTTTAGACATCAGGTAATTTTGGATTACATCCTAGACATTATGAGTGTAAAGTTGTGAATATTCAGGATTCTATTTTTTTTCCCAACTAGTATTGTTGTTTCTCTTCTTCCTCTTCCTCCTCCTCCTTCTGAGCAGGCATTTTAAAAAAATCTGGACACAAAGGGAAAACCCAGATTTTTGGGTGGTAGCTCTGTTTTCAGCTCAGAATTACATGAGTTGAAACTCTGCTTTAGCTGAAATTCTGCTTTGGCTTGTTCTAAGTATTTATGGCCCAGTCCTCAATCAGAGATGTGGGTAGACACAAATGGAGAATCCCCCTTCTCTCTTTTCTTTCTGAGATTTCATTGCTGTTTTCAACAACCATGTTTCACTTTGCTTCAGTTGTCTGGTTACCTAGGCAATAGAGACTATATTTTTTCAATCAGCATCTCACTGTACCAACTGTACTTTCCTAAGCTAAAAGCCATAAAGAAGGGAACTTATTTGTAAATCACCCAGCTTTCTTCCTCTGAGTATGTACTCATGCCAGAATCTGTCTGCTTTTTTTTAACTTCCAGTACATTTATGGAATTGCTTTTTGTATTGTTTTCAGATTTTATAGTTATTTTCTGCAGGAGAAAAATCTGATAAGTTCTTAGACTATCATTTCTGCAAGCTGAATGGCTGACTGGTCATAGGTTTTTGACTGACTCATTTATAGTTCATATTAGAGATTTTCAATATCAGCAAAGATTAATTTAGAGCTCACTCATTCATTAAATATTTTTATGCTCCCATTATGCTTCAGCTATGCTGCTTGAATTTCTGTGTACAGTTGTGAACAATTTGACCCTGGTCTCTTCTCTGATGAAAATCAGAAGCTAGCGGAGAAGGCAGATATTAAAAGCAATTAAAGTATGGTGAGTATTATCATAAGACAAAGTAAATAATAAGTTGCTGTAAACTAACTCTACAGAAAGTTATAAAGTCTTTCCTGAAAAAAATAAGATTTAAGCTGAAACCTGAAGAAATCATAGTTTGGCATCAGATAAATGGAATTCAATTTACATATTTGGAAAGTAAATTTGGGCATTGCTAGGAGAATTAGTTCAAGTAAATGATAAGGTAGAGGGCAGGAGTAGAAAAAGAAAAATAGGATGTAAGACAAAAATACAGGAGAAGATAATGTCCTGGAAGAGAATGATGATGGTGAGAAGGGGGAGAGAATTGAGATTTATACGAAGTATTTAGAAGGTAGAATTAAGTAAGATCTCGTGTTTAGTTCAATAAAGTCAGATAGAGAAGCATTAGGAAAGCCTAGATTTTTGGTCTGAGTCCCTGAAAGGGAGGTGGTACCTTTTATGCAGATGGGGCACCTTAGAGGGGGAATAAATTAAGAGATAAGATTACTAATTCAATTTCAGGCTTTTAAATTTTAGGTACTGGTGTTATATCCAAATTGAAATATTCAACATGCAATTAGGTATGCATAAGAGAGTTCTTAGCTGAAAACATCATCCTTGTGAATTTATAATGAGGAGAGAATTTCCACTCCACAGAAGAAAAATATTAAAGGAACACTTTCAGCTCTTCCTCCTCACTGACTCCTCTTTTGAGGGAAGTTATTGACTTATCTTACTGACAAATCTTGCAGAAGGAGCTTAGCATGCGTGGCTTTGTGCTTTCTGGGTCTGCTCTTGGCAGAGCTCACATGTCTTCAGGACACAGGAGTAGATTTCCATTTGGGCAAATGCCAGTGGCTAGAGCTTATTTTACTCTACCTATAAGTAGAGGAATAATCATGCCCAATATTGGAGACATTCAAGGAACCCAACCTAGCTGCAGAACTAAAGTTATGGTCTTTGAACAGTTTTGTCAATAAATCAGGCACTTTGATGAGGATTTGCCCTTTTCCTATCTCTTATTTTTTAGCGGGTTCTAAACTCAACAGTGGAAGATACAGTGGCATTTACTGCCTCTCTCTAATCCCAAAAATTACGACAATATTATGTGTATGCATATATATGTATTATATATATGTACATAATAAAAATATATATGTTCAAGCCCTCATTCAAAGAGTGGCGCATAATAGAGCCTAGAGTTAGGCATAAATGTTAAGCATATATATATATATATATATATATATATTTGAGACAGGGTCTTGCTCTGTCGTCCAGGCCAGAGTGCAATGGTGCAATCACAGTTCACTGCAACCTGGACCTCCTGGGCTCAAGTGTTCCTCCCACCTTAGGCTCCTGAGTAGCTGGAACTATTGGTTTATGCCACCATGCCTGCCTAATTAAATTTTTTTTTAATAGGGACTAGATCTCACTATATTGCCCAGGCTGGTCTTGAACTCCTGGGCTCAAGCAATCCTCCCACCTCATATATAGATTTTTTAATTTTAAAGAATATACTTATCGTCTGTATGATTTGAAAGATAGACATTAGCACTTTCAAACTTTGTTCCACCTCCCCTTTCCTTTTTATTTTTAAAATTTAAAAATTGTATTTTTTATCAATACATATTATTCGTATATACTTACAGGTGAATTAACTAAAACTTGGGCTGGGGGATATTTTCCCATGTTCACACTGATAGTGAATTACTATCAGTGGACTTGAATTAGTTGACTGTTGCTTTTTTAAAGATTTTTTTCTGTACTTCACACCATAGTGACTCTAAAAAATGTGAACAGTGAAACTTTGCTCTTTGCAAATGTTTTTTGGGCAAAGTGATTGGCTATCCCCTAGCAGAGAAGTCAGTTTGAATGTTCTGTCACTGAATGAGCTGACTAGAGAAATTGAAGAAAATACTTTCAGCTGTTTGTGGAATCACAGAAAACTTTAAGGGCGTGGCTGTAAAGCATACATGACAGACTGTCTCAGTGTAATATTTGCCTGGTCCATCTAACAGTTCCTATTACCTCCACCCTAGGCCACTGCCCACATTTGAATATCTCAGGAGGGTAATCTGAATTTGAGGAGAAGGCCATGGAGATGTGGATCTGTTCCCAGTACCACAGGATATTGATAGTGGAAGAAAATTTCCACTAGGATTAAGTGTAAGAGTACCTTGTTAGAGTATGTTATGACTTTTATACAATTTACTAGACTATCTTTATTGAATGGAAATTGTGTTAAAGTGGAAAAGGATATACAATTTATAATAAAATAGTTCAGCCACTACATATGTGATGGTGGTCAAGATATTTGAATGTCCTGAGCTTTAGTTTTCTCCTCCATAAAATGGGAGCAATGCTTTCCATACTGTTACATAAAAGTTGTTGATAGCTAAACATCACTGATCATTAGAGAAATGCAAATCAAAACCACACAATGAGATACCATCTCACACCAGTCGGAATGGCTACTATTAAAAAGTCAAAAAATAACAAATGCTGATGAGGCTGTGGAGAAAAAGGAACATTTTTACACTGTTGGTGGCAGTGTAAATTAGTCCAACCATTGTGGAAGACAGTGTGGTGATTCCTCAAAGACCTAGGACAGAAGTACCATTTGACCCAGCAATCCCATTACTGGGTATATACCTAAAGGAATATAAATTTTTCTATTATAAAGACACATGCACACATATGTTCACTGCAGCACTATTTACAACAGCAAAGACATAGAATAAACCTAAATGCCCATCAGTGATAGACTGGATAAAGATAATGTGGTACATATACACCATGGAATACTAAGCAGCCATAAAAAAGAATGAGATCTTGTCCTTTGCAGGGACATGGATGGAACCGGAGGCCATCACCCTCGGT
Source organism: Hylobates moloch (assembly GCF_009828535.3). Classification (NCBI taxonomy): domain Eukaryota; kingdom Metazoa; phylum Chordata; class Mammalia; order Primates; family Hylobatidae; genus Hylobates; species Hylobates moloch. The sequence goes on from NW_026652279.1 coordinate 114,971,159, forward strand.
AAACTAATACAGGAACAGAAAACCAAATATCACATGTTCTTGCTTACAAGTGGGAGCAAAATGATGAGAACACATGGACACATGGTGTGGAGAAAACACACACTGGGGTCACTGGAGGGTGAGGGATGGGAGAAGGGAGAGAATCAGGAAGAAAATAGCTAGTGGATGCTGGGCTTAATACATGAGTGATGCTATGATCTGCGCAGCAAACCACCAATGCACACATTTACCTATGTAGCAAACCTGCCCATCACGCACATGTACCCCCGAACTTAAAATAAATGTTGCAAATAAAAAAGTTTTGATATAGTTTACATATTGGTATGCAGGTGTCCAAGTTTCTATTCTGTTGTGGACATTCAAACTCAGTTTTTCTACTTGCCTGCTAGGTAGTCATACCTGCTCAATTTCTCACTGAGTATCCCTTTAGGGTAAACTCACCAGGATACACACTCAGGAGAGAATTACAAACTCAAAAGACAGAGTGTTTGGTTACATGAAATAGTGATTTGTGGAAGTCATCAAGAACTGACATTGTAGGAAAGCTGCAGGTTGCTGGGGTTTAGAGCAGGGTGTCTGAATCCAGTTTTGATGCTGCCTTTATGATTTACTGTTTCTGTGACTTTGCACACATTATTTATCCTCTCTGTGCTGCAGATTCCTTATCTGTAAAATAAGGACAATACTATTACCTCTCTTGTTAACTTGTAAGGAATGAAAGAATTCATATGTGTAAAGCAGTTATATTAGTGCCTGGTACCTTTTAATACTATGTAATTGTTAGAGATGATGATAACGATGATGATGATGATGATGATGATGATGATGATATTTCTATTAGCTGGTATATATTTTTTCTTTTGTATCTATTTCAAATGTTAAGCTAGTTTTTTTTCAATAAACTAGACCATGTGAGAAGGAAATACATAAGAGAAACTTGAGTGACTTTTTATAGAATCCTTAAGTGGATTGGCAGGAGGGATTTGAGAATGAATAAAGGAAATGAAATGCACTGGTAACACGGGCAAGTCTGTCCTGACTGGTGGGAAAGAATAGCCACAAACAACATGATCAGAAATAAAATTGATAGCAGAACTTGGATATTTGAGATGGCTTTAATATTAGCCAAGAAACTCTACAGGGAAGAGAGACAAAGGGTCTTTGTTTGCTGTAGCTCTCACTACCCCAAAGAGAAGAGCTGGGAAATAAGGTAAAAAGGCTTAAAGGCTTTCCTCTATTCCTAAGGAGTTCAGTTTCTTACTCAGCCTTAAAATCTTGGGTCTAGTGCAATGCCTGACCTTGAGACCCAAGAGAAAACCAGTCAGCTGTGCCTGTGGACACGGGCAGCCCAGAGCCAGAGGTGACTCCTGCACAGCTATAAGGACCCTCACGGAACAGGTGCTTGCAAGAGCTTTACAGAGCCACAAATCCTCTCCGTGATTTGGAGGCAAGTCAGAAACCTACATAGGAATTAATGAACCAAGACAAACTTCACAGTGGCAGGCTAAGTCAGAGGCCAGGGCAGAGAAGCTAGTAGCAGAATTCTGGGAGAGAATAAACATGTTATGGCGATTATTGGTGAATATAAATTGAAGTAGATAATGTTAGGCATTCCCTAACCTAATTCAAGCTCAATCCATGGTAGCTCAAATTGTGAAGGCTTTCGCTGATTCAGGTCTTAGTCAAAAGATAAGGTATTACATCACTGTAAATTAGCTTCAAATCTTATTTTCTTTTAGATTTGAAAGCAAATGTGAAAAATCTATATATGGGTATTCATATTATTTGGTGGAGGTTTTCTTTTCCGTTTTTTTTTTTGTTGTTGTTGGATGAAAACTAAGCTAAATTAAATAGCTGGAGAAAAATATTTTTTTAAAATCCATAAGTTAGGTTTTTATGGAGAAAGAACTTGGCTACTTAATAAGTCCATCTCAGGTTAGCTCATTTCCATTTGGAGAACATTACTCAAGATATCTTCAGGATAAGATGAGAATAGAAGGGATGAGAAAAGCAGTACTCATTGAGGGAGAATAATAGTCTTTCTTCTGTTTATTATTTTATCTTTGTTACTCTGGACTTTCATGGGAACACCAAGGATGAAGAGTTGTAAAAAAATTCTCTGTCAGTGTTGTGGGCAGCATGGGTGGGGCCACTTTTACAGTCCTACATGCAGGTCACTTGGTATGTCTGGTGCTTCAGGTGGGTCCTGTTACCTGTGTGAGGTGGAGTAAAGAGAGGTATATTCAAAAGTGGTGGTGCTAGTAGACAGGGTCTATGGCTGGCCCTTGACTTCACTCACCCTTTCCTTGGACGGGATTGCCAGGCTGTTTTACATAAAGTGTTGGGCAGAAAAGTTCACACCCTCATTCAAAGAGCGGTGCGTAATTGAGCCTGGAGTGAGCAAGAACACATGCACACAGATCACTTTATAACAGGAGTCCCATTGTCCACACCACTCAAACATAGAGATTTAGTAACTATAAAATGTAGTGTCACACGCCACAGAAGACACCTTTATATTTGTTGTGTTAAGGGCCATATTATTTTAATCATTGGATCTCCCAGGTTCCTCATCAATAAAATGCATATGATGCTAATAATGACTGACAAAGTTTCTGTGAGGATTATATGACATAATACATGTTAAAGAGTTAGCCTTGTGCATGGCAATTATAAATTTAAGTAATATTTCATTTTGTTCATATTGTTGCTATTTTCATCAGTTTTATTTATAAGAGTAAAAACAGTTGAAACAAGCATTTTCAAAGACATTTTAATAGCCTGAGTATATCCTCACAATATTCTAAAGTGAAAATGGCAGCTATGTATTTGATCATAATCTATTCTGAATTCATTAAAGAAAATATACCAAAACGGTAACAGTGGTACTTGTGGTATACATACAGGTTGAGCATCTCTAATCTGAAAACGTGAAATCCAAAATGCTCCAAAATTTGAAACTTCTGAATGCCTACATGATGCTCAATGGCCATGCTCAAAGAAAATTCTCACTGGAGCATTTTGGATTTCAGATTTTCTGATTAGGGATGCAAAACCAGTAAGTATAATGCAAATATTCCAATTCCCCTCCCCCGCCAAAAAAACCTGGAATCTGAAACACTTCTGGTCCCAAGCATTGTGGATAAGATATACCCTACCTATAAAGTCACCCCTGCATTGTTTGGCTTTCCATTTGCTTTGAATATCTTTTGTCATCTATTATTTGCTATCTATGTGTATCCTTACATTTGAAGTGAGTCTCTTTCAGAAACCATATAGGTGGGTCTAATATTCAGTATTCTTGATTAGCAGTTATTTTTCTTAATCATTTTCAGTATATTGTCCCACTATCTACTGTCCTGTAAGGTTTCTGCTGAGAGATTTGATGCTAACTTTATTGAAACTCCCTTATGTGTTATTTGCTTCTTTTCTCCTGCTGCTTTCAAGATATTTTCTTTGTCTTTGATTTTTGACAGATTCATTATAATATCTTTTGATGTAATCTTCTTTGGATTGAATCTGATTGGGGATGTTTGGCCTTTCTGTACTCTGTATCTGGATATTTATATTTTTTCCAATATGTGGAAAGTTTTCCGCTATTATCTTTTAAAATAAGCTTTCTATCCCTTTGTCTCTCTATTATTTCACAAACTCCTATAAATTAAATATTTGCTGTTCTGATGCCCTGCTATTAATACCATAAGCATTATTCATTCTTCTTTATCCTTTCTTTATTTTTCTCCTGACTGTATATTTTCAAATAACCTGTCTTTAAGTTCACAGATATTCCTGCTTGATCAATTCTCCTGGTGACATTCTTATTGCATTTTTTATTTGTTTCATTGTTTTTCAGCTCTAGATTTTGTCTGATTTTTTAAATAATTTAAATCTTTGTCAAATTTCTTAATTTGATCATTTATTGTTTTGCTGATTTTATTTTATTATTTCTCTGTATTTTATTGAAATTTTCTGAGCTTCTCTGAAAAAATTATCTTTAAATCTTTGTCAGTCACTTTGCATATCTTCACTTCTTTGGGGCGAGCTATTGGCATATTGTGTTCCTTTGGTGGTGCTGTGTCTCCTTGGTTTTTCATGTTTCTTATTGCCTCATATTGATCTGTGTACATTTGAAGAAATAGGGATGAATTCCAGTCTTTGAAGACTGGCTTTGTTTAGGAAAGCACTTCACCAGTCACCCCATCCAGAGATTCAAGGCAGCCTGTCTGGCATGGCCCACAGATGGGCCTGCTGCTAGAGACCTCAGCAAGGCTGTCTTAATGCCTGGGTCAGAATGTGAGTGGGCCTGGTGCCTGGGTCTATGTTATGGGTCTAGAGCCTGTATCAGTGGAGGTTGGTCTGAAGCCTGGGTCCAAAGGAGCTGACAGTTGCTGGGATGGGGAAGGCACCTGTGGCCACTAGGTGGGTCTACAGACTGAATTCATGGGGGCTGACCTGGCACTGAGACAGGCTTGGGACTTGAGTCCACAGGGTTGGGCCTGAGTCCTTGCTCTGCAGGGACAGACCTGGAGCCTCCATCCATGAGGGTTGGCCTGGCACTGGGGTCTACTAGAATGAACCTGAACCCTGGATCTGCTAGAGTAGGCCTGGAGCCTGTGACCATGGGTGCCAGCCTGCTGTCTGAGGCTATTGTTGTTGACCTGGGGGAAAGGTACAAAGGGTACAAAGCCTGAGGCTATGCTCTAGGATAGTCTGAAATCTGGGACAGGTCTGAAGCCTGGAGCTTCAGGGATTTGCCTGGGGCTGGCAGACCTGGAGCCTGTATACAGAGGGACTGGCTTGAAGACTGGATCTGCAAGTGCTGGCCAGATGACTAGAGTTTCTAAGCTGGCTTGATGCTAGGGCAGGCCTGAGGCCTGAGGCCTCGTGGATCAGACAGGTGTTGAGAATATCCTGGAGGCTGAAGCTGCCAGACCATCTTGGCCCTGGGATAGGCCTAGAAACCCAGAGTCTGAGGCAAAGTCTAGTGCTCATTTCCCTCTCTCTGCTCCATTCTGTATTGCCTGGGATTCGGAGAGAGAAAACTTGGGTAATATAAAACTTTCCTTTCTAACCTCTTCAATTCACCTTTTAAATTTTCTCTGTTACTCACAGCTGTTGTAATCTTTCACCTGGCTTTGTTAGCTCTTGTGAAGTTGTATTTGTATGGGGATAGTTGTTCAAGTTGCTGTTTTGGTGGAAGGATATGGGCTGGGAAGTCCTATTCTACCACCTTGCTGATGTCAGTTTTTGGGATGGGTTTTGAGAAACACGCTAGAAATATGAACATGAAGTGCAATTCTGACAAGATCTCAGATAAAAATGAGACATGTATTATTGGAAACTGGAGGAAAGGCAATCATTGTTATATAGTGTTAAAGAGTTTGTCTGAACTGTGTTCTAGTGTTTCGTGAAAGGTAGAACTTGTGAGCAACAAAATTGGGTATCTAGCTGAGGAGGCTTCTTAGCAAATTGTTAAAGGAATAGTTTGGTTCCTCTTGATCTCTTATAGTAAAATGTGAAAGAAAAGAGATGAACTGAGGAAAGAATTGTTAAGCAAAAAGGAACCAGAACATAAAGATTTGGAAAATTCTCAGCCTATTCATACTGCAAAAAATGAGAACATTCATTCTTAAGAGAACACTAAGGATGTGGTTTAACATGCATTTGTCTTTTTCTGATATCATATTCCATTTTTATGTGATCTGGTAGAAGAGGCAGGGCTATTATTCCCTACAACATTAAACCATTAGGATAAAGCCAGAGTTTCTCTTTCAATACTATGTTTATTAATTGCAACTAATGCCCAAGCAGCAGGTCTCAGATGTTGGAGTATAGTAGGTTTGACACTATTATTATTTATCATTCTAATGTCTTATGGGTTTTTCATCCCTTCTCATACCATTTCACTTTGAACTGAAGGTAATCCAAATGAAGCTGCACAATTTTTCTTAGTACTTCTTTATTTAAAAGGAGCTTCAGGTTGCTACAGTTACAGTGCTTACTCTTCCACCACAACTCACAAAAAGAGTAGTATCATGTTAACATATCACTAATATCTGTACTCCAGTATATTCAAAGTGGCTGTTTTGTCTTTTGGTTACATTTAATGACAACAATAGTTTGAGTGTAGATCAACGTCTTATTTTCTTAAATATTATTACTGTTCCTGAGGATATTGAAAAATCTTATATTTATACGAATCCTTTTAAAGACTTACAAATATGTATCAGTGAGGCTTTCTTCACATAATTCTTGTGCTCGACTATAATAATCAACTAGGTGCTTTGAAGATGTATTGTTATTGTGGTCTGTGTATGTGTTTTTATTTTTTCCCCTTCCAAATTTATTTTAGGTTCAGGGATTTTGTTACATGGCTAAATTGCACGTCGCCAGGGTTTGGTGTATTATTTCATCACCCAGGTAATAAACGTAGTATATCATAGGTAGTTTTCTGATCCTCACCAACCTCCTCCCACCCTCCATCCTCAAGTGGGACCCAGTGTCTATTATTCCCTTCTTTGTGTCCATGTGTACTCAATGTTTAGCTTCCACTTATAAGTGAGAATATGTAATATTTGGTTTTCTTTTCCTGCATTAATTTACTTAGGATAATGGCTTCTATCTCCAAGTGTGTTGCTGCAAAGGACATGATTTTGTTCATTTCTAGGGCTGTGTAATATTCCATGGTGTGCATGTACCATATTTTCTTTATCTAGTCCACCATTGATGGGCATCTAGATTGATTCTATGTCTTTACTATTGTGAAAAGCATTGCAATGGACATATACATGCATGTGTCTTTATAGTAGAATGATTTATATTCCTTTGAATATATATCTAGTAATGGGATTGCTGGGTCAAATCATAGTTCTGTTTCAAGTTCTTTGAGAAGCTTCCCAACTCCTTTCAAAAGTGGCTGAACTAATTTACATTCCCAACAACAGTATATCAGCATTCCCTCTTCTCTGCAACCTCACCAGATTCTGTTATTTTTTGACTTCTTGTAATAGCGATTCTGACTAGTATCTTATTGTGGTTTTAATCTGCATTTTCCTAATGATGAGTGATATTAAGCATTTTTTCACATGCTTGTTGGACACTTACATGTCTCCTTTTGAGGATTATCTGTTCATGTCATTTGCCCATTTTCAATGTTTTTTTTTTTTTCTTGGTGATTTGCTTAAGTTCGTCATAGATTCTGGATATTAGGCCTTTGTCAGATGCACAGTTTGCAAATATTTTCTCTAATTCTGTAGATTGTTTACTCTGTCAATAGTTTCTTTTGCTGTGTAGAAGTTCTTTAATTTAATTAGATCCCATCTGTCAATTTTTGCTTCAGTTTCAATTGCTTTTGGTGTCTTCGTCATGAAATCTTTGCCAGTTCCTATGTCCAGAATAGTATTTCTTAGGTTATCTTCTAGAATTTTTATAGTTTTAAGTTTTACATGTAAGTCTTTAATCTATCTTGAGTTTATTTTTGTATATAGTGAAAGGAAGGGGTCCAGTTTTAATCTTCTGCATTTGGTTAGCCAGTTATCCCAGCACCATTTATTGTATAGGGAGTAATTTCCCCATTGCTTGTTATTTTTGACTTTGTCAAAGATCAGATGGCTGTAGGTGTGTGGCTTTCTTTCTGGGTTCTCTAACCTGTTCCATTGGTCTGTGCATCTGTTTTTGTACCATTACCAGTACCATGCTATTTTGGTTACTGTAGGATTGTAGTATAGTTTGAAGTTGGGTAGTATGACAACTCCAGCTTTGTTCTTTTTGCTTAGGATTCCTTTGGTTATTTGGGCCTTTTTTGCTTCCATATGAATTTTAGAATACTTTTGTTCTAATTCTGTGTAAAATGATGTTGGTAGTTTGATAGTAATAGTACTGAATCTGTAAATTGCTTTGGGAAGTATGGCCACTTTAGTAATATTAATTCTTCCTGCTCATGAGCATGGAATTTTTTTCCATTTGTTTGCATCATCTCTGATTTCTTTCATCATTGTTTTGTAATTCTCGTTGTAGAGAACTTTTACCTCCCTGGTTAGCTGTATTTCTAAGCATTTTATTCTTTTTTGTTGCTATTGTGAATGGGATTTCATTCTTGGTTTGATTCTCACCTCGTACTTTACTGGTGTATAGAAATGATACTGATTTTTATATATTGGTTTTGTATCCTGCAACTTTGCTGAATTTGTTTGTCAACTCTATGAGCCTTTGGGCAGGGACTACGGGGTTTTCTAGATATAGAATTATATTATCTGCAAACAGAAATAGTTTGATTTTCTCTATTCCTGTTTAAATGCCTTTTATTTCTTTCTCTTGCCTGATTGCTGTGTCTAGGACTTCAAGCACTATATTCAACAGAAGTGGTGAGAGTGGGCATCCTTTTCTTGCTTCATTCTCAAGTGGAATGGTTCTAGCTTTTCCCATTCAGTATGATGTAAGATAGAACACTGTTATTGAGATATGTTCCCTCAGATGAAACATACTTTAAACCAACCATGATCAAAAAGGACAAACAAGGGTATTACCTAATGATAAAAGGTTCAATTAAACAAGAAGACTCAACTATCCTAAATATATATGCACCCAACACTGGAACACCCAGAGCCATAAAACAAGTTTTCAGAAGCCTACAAAGTTGCTTAGATAACCACACAATAAGAGTAGAAGATTTCAACACCTCACTAACAGTAATTGACAGATCATGAGGCAGAAAACTAGCAAAAATATTCAGGATCTAAACTTGACTCTTGATCAAATAGACCTAACAGACATCTACAGGACCCTCCACCCAACAAAAACAGAATATACATTTTTTCATCTGAGCATGAACCTAGATTTGAAAAAGAGATCAGCTATGCTACTCATGGGCTCAGTCATCTCAACAGAAGACAGGAATAAACATGGAATTATGTCAGTTAAACACTGCCAACTTGAACTAAAGGGGACAGAGAATGTTAGATGAGTTAAAAGCTGCTGGACTTGGATTCTACAGGACCAGACCATAGAGCTCTTCAGATATGAACATGTGCTATCTTTCAAGGAAAGGGAAGAGGACCCCAAAGGTGATTCAGAGATTATTAGGTTGGACACTCCTACCACAGGCTTCTTAGAGTGCACAGGCTTGGAAAGAAAGGCTATCCTCATGTAGGTTTCAAAGGATGGGCCACTGCCCAGCAGAGCCATGGATGGGTATGCCGCCACCCATAGTGGGCTTGGAGGGCAGAAAGTTGAACTGAAAAAGGGGATTATTCTCAAGGCTTTAGGTCTAATAATATGTGCCTTGTTAAGTTTTTTACTTGTATAGTACCTATCACACCATTTTTCTTTCCTATTTCTTCTGGAATGGGAATGTTTATACTATGCCTGTCTCAACGATTACATTTTGGAAGAACATAACATGTCTGGTTTCACCAATTCACAGCTGGAGAGAAATTTTGCTTCAGGATAAATCTTTACATCGATATTAACACACACCTGCATATTAAGATATTTAATTGAGACTTCAGACCTTAGATTTTAGAGTTGATGCTGGAATAAATTAAGACTTCTGGGGCTGTTGAGATAGCCTCAAATGATGTTGTATTTTGCATATAGGAAGGACGCAGATTTTTTTGAAGGCCAAGGATGGAGTGTTATAGACTGAATGTTTGTGTTTCCCCAAAATTCAAATGGTGACACCCACAGGTGTAATCTTTGAGAGGTCATGAGTGTGAGCCTTCAGGATGGGATTAGAGCCCTTATAAGAAGAGACACCAGAGAACTTGCACTTTCTCACATCATCATAGAGGTCATGTGAGGACACAGTGAGAAGACAGCCATATGCAACACAAAGAGACAGCCCTCACTAGAAACCAAATTACATGGATCTCAATTATGAACTTCTAGCCCCAGAACTGTAAGGAAGTGAATTTTCATTTAAGTCACTTAGTTTATGGTATTTTTGTTATGGTAGATAAAGCTGACTAAAACAGATAGTCAAGACAGGATTCCTACTCTTAAATGCTTAGAATATATTGGCATGTTGCGACACGTACATAAAGTATCTAGAGAGCAATATATAAGAGTCAACACACATAGATTTGAATTGAGAAAGATAGAAAGAAAAAAGTACTGGTATGAATGCACGAGGCTGAATAACGCTTATTCTGTCTACTGAGCTAGAAGGTTTAAGTGCTTCAAGGTAAGTGGAAGATTCGTACTGGAATTATTTGCAATTACAAATATCATGGGAATAATATAGTTTGAAATATATTAATGTACTTTTCTTATTTATACTTCCTTGTATTGAGCTGTCCCCTGATTCAGCCAGATATATCCATTGCCTTAGGAAAGATTTAGGCAGAAATGTTAGGGCTAGAAAACAAAGAGAATTTGTTTACTATTCAAGTTTGGACTACAAATGAAGGGTTTTCTGTCTGTGGTGAGAAAATATGCCAGGATTCACTAACAGAAAAAGATTTTTCTGAATTCCAGAAATTTCTCCTTTTCATTTCCAGAGGCAACCCAAGGAGACTCGGATCACAGAGTTTTCTCTAAGCTATAGTATAGAAAGTATATGACCAATGCCAAGTTATTAATAATAGAAATGAGAAGCATAGGGCAAAGAGGATAACAGAAACAAGATGAGGAGTGGGGAAGGAAGAGGTGCACCAGAAGAGGACGGACTAGAGTGGGATGACTCCTGAGTCCCTTGTGTGTAACTAGAATCAACACTCCTAGATCTCAGCCACAAGATAATATAAATCTGGTCAAATCCCAGATTATTCTCTCTTTTGCTTCCAATGTTGCTCAAGAGGAGTAGAGAAAGCAAGAGCATAGAGAAAGGGATGTCTAGATAGACCCACCTGTAAAAGGACCGTAAACCACCAAGGCTTGCGCAGAGTTTGCAAGCTACCCAAGGGTTCTCATGTGCATGGCTTTGAGGATACAGTAGGGGGTTTAGGGAGGTTTCAAGAGGACCAGTGACCAGCAGAGAGCCTAAGTGGCACATGTGTGAGACTGTGGGCCTTAGCAGCAGGTCAAGCAAAGTGCCTACCAAGACTAGGTAAGATTAATTGCTATGTGGGCTGATATCAGGACAGGGAAGGCCGGGTTCATACTGGATCTATACATTAGTAGGCATCAGTGCAAGCTTCTCGCAATAAAAGTGGACCAAACCCATGGTAGGGGAGAATAGTCAAGACTCAAACCAAAGATACATCACTATGAGGTGTCACAATTTCCCCAGTACCAATGTGATGGGTAGAGACATAATGAAGAGAAAACCCTGGTGAGAAGGGGTGAATGGCTCTCATGGGGATTTTAAGTTTCAAATTGGTAGATGATTTAACCATAGATCAGAGGTTATCAACTTCGGTTGCACATTGGATTCACCTGGGAAGCATTTAAAATTCCTTAAAGCAAAGGCCAATTAACTTACACACTCTGAAGTTGGCATCCTGGCATTCTTACCTTTGAGAATTCTTCATATGATTAAGAAGTACAGCCAGATTCTAGAACCACTGCAACAAGAAAAAAGAAACTTGAAGAATACTTTTAAATTGGATGTTATCTTTAATTGACCAGCTTAGTTTACTGTATTTTCCCCTCATTAATGAAATTCTTAGATATTCCAGAGCAGGATGATATTACTTATAAGGAAATAAGGCAGTTTTCAAAACAATATTTATATCTGAATTGAAATATTTTCAGCTCTGTTCTACACAATAATAATAAGAACTAATATACACTTTCAATTTGCAGGATGTTTGTCTAAGTGTTTTGTCCATATTTTCATTTAATACTTATGACAATTTAGGAATACTAAATTGTAAATACTATTAATAATCCTCCTTTATATCAGAAAACTGGCACAAACAGGTTAAGGAACTTTCTAGTTTCACCTAGAGCAAGTATTCACACAGAAACAGGCTGCCTTCAAAGCTAGTTCTTTACCTCTGCAGTGGCTTCCTGGCATCACTCAAACATTGCCTTTCCTCTCCCAAGACCCCTGCTGCATGGCGGAAATATGCTTTTCCCTCAATTTATAAAAAGGACTTAAAATTTTCACAAATGTTGCATGGCTTTCTTTTTTCTTTCTTTTTTTTTTTATTTTTGAAGTGGAGTCTTGCTCTGTTGCCTAGGCTGGAGTGCAGTGGCGTGATCTCGGCTCACTGCAACCTCTGCTGCCCGGGTTCAAGCAATTCTCCTGCCTCAGCCTCCTGAGTAGCTGGGACTACAGGTGCCCGCCGCCACCTTACCCAGCTAATTTTTGTATTTTCAGTAGAGATGGGGGTTTCACCATGTTGGCCAGGCTGGTCTCAAGCTCCTGACCTCGTGATCTGCCAGCCTCAGCCTCCCAGAGTGCTGGGATTACAGGCGTGAGCCACTGTGCCTGGCCAAAATCAAAATGTATTTCTAATAACTTTCTGCTATGGTTTGGCTGTGTCCCTACCCAAATCTCTTCTTGAATTTTAGTTTTCATAATCCCCATATGTTGGGGGAGGAATTTGGTGGGAGGTAATTGAATCATGGGGGTGGTTATCCCCACGCTGTTATCATGATAGTGAGTGAGTTCTCATGAGATCTGATGGTTTTATGATGGGTTTTTCTCCCTTTTGCTCAGAACTTCTCCTTGCTGCCGCCACATGAAGAAGGATGTGTTTGCTTCCCCTTCTTCTATGACTGTAAGTTTCCTGAGGCCCCCCAAGCCATGCTGAACTATAAGTCAATTAAACCTCTTTCCTTTGAAAATTACCTAGTCTTTGGGTATGTCTTTATTAGCAGTGTGAAAACAGACTAATATTCTTGCCTTTGGTTATAACAACATCTAAAAGTTGGTCCAGGTTCTGGAACAAACTTTCGCATATCCTGTTCTGGTCATCAATTTTATTTTTGCTAATATTTTCCCTTCTGTCTGAATGTCTGTCACTATTCTTAGCCTGTTGACTTTACCTTTAATAGGACACTCAATTCAAACACTACCTGTTTCTTGAAGTCTTTTCTGATTTTTCTAAGGGTATATCTCTTTGCTGTGTTGAATCTCACAACAAACTGTGCTCCATTTTCCTTTACCACATTCCAAAACCAGCCCGTATTATGGAACCAGTCATGTGCTGCATAATGAAGATTTGGTCAATGACTCATTGCATATGCAACAGTAGTCCTATAAGATTATAATATCATACTTTCACTATGTCTTTTCTATATTTACATACACAATACCTACCATTGTGTTACGGTTGCCAACAGTATTTAGTACAGTAACATGCTGTACAGGTTTGTAGCTTAAGAGCAATAGGCTATACCATACAGGCTAGTTGTGTAGGAGGCTATACCATCCAGATGTGTGTAAGTGCATTCTATGATGTTAACACAAGGACAAAATCGCCTAAAGAGGCATTTCTCAGAATGTATTTCTGTCATTAAGTGACTCATGACAACATATAGTATTACCTATTACAACATATCTCCCCATTTCTTTTTCTAAGTTCTTCTAGTATCTGTTCCTTTGGGCAAGAACAGTCTTATTTACCACTGTGTATCTTGAATTATTAGCACATCATTTTCTTCATGCTCAAAACCATGCATTTTAATAGAATTTCATGCAAATTGTCACAATTCAAATCTAACATATACATAGGAAAATGGTTCCCCTCAAAATCAATACATTCTACAAATATAAAGAAAATAAAGAGTTTCAAGTAGAATATATTGAATAGTTACCTCTAAATAGAAAAAGTATAAGGCAAATAAGTGAAAGTATTTCTATTTTCATTTCTGGAATAATTGAGGTATCTACAGTTATTTAAAACTTGTGTATCTCTCAAACTAACATGGCTAAGACTATTTGTTTAAAGCTGCCATTTGGGAAAAAACAATTTTAGTTTAAGTTGTCCTTCCATATTCTCATGACTTGTTCTTTTGGATTTCACATTCATCACTGTAGAATTTTACAAGTGGATAAATACATCTGAAAAAAACTTAGTGATAAATAGAAGTATTTGTTTTTAAAAAATTAAAGGGTAGGGCCGGGCGTGGTGGCTCACGTCTGTAATCCCAGCGCTTTGGGAGGCCAAGGCAGGCAGATCATGAAGTCAGGAGATCGAGACCATCTTGGCTAACACAGTGAAACCCCGTGTATACTAAAAAATACAAAAAAATTAGCCGGGCCTGGTGGCAGGCGCCTGTAGTCCCAGCTACTTGGGAGGCTGAGGCAGGAGAATGGTGTGAACCCAGTGGGGCAGAGGTTGCGGTGAGCCAAGATTGTACCACTGCACTCCAGCCTGGGTGACAGAGCAAGACTCTGTCTCAAAAAAAAAAAAAAAAAAAAAAAATTAAAGGGTGTATCTTTAACTTAACTGTTATTTTACTTACTAGTGGCATAGATTTGTTTGTCCATGAAATGTTTGTATCAGCTTTGCTTAGGGCACAAATACTACTCCTTGTGATTTCTAAATACCCTGTTACCCAAGCGGTGGGATCCAATTATTCCTTTTTGATTTTATGTTTTCTGGTTCTTTGCTACCTTAAACAAGTAACAAGAAAGAATACGTTTTTATTTTCCTTTACTTTATCTTTACCTGTGGCTTTTGAAATTAATGTGAAAAAGACATCAGGCTTAACAGTAATTTCTCTGGCTGTTGTGCTTTTTAAATGGATAAAGTTATATTGAACCAGTTGGCACTGAACTGGCTGGGAAAGAACACATTTCAAATGTAATATTTACATGAACTGACAAATAACTAGTAAAAAGACATATCAAAGGTTGCAATTAGAAGAAACAAAATTTTCTTTATGCCTTATGGTACAGGTCAAAAATAAATTATTTTAAATTCTGCAAATATCCACAACACTTTAAACATTTTTAATCTTCCTCCAAATTCTTGTACTACTGATGTGCCTTTCAGAGATAACTACGCTAAAAAGAAGTTTGAGACATATTTGCCAACTCTCTGAGAAGGGCGAGGACTCAGTGGTATATTTTGAATTCTAGTTCAATTACTTTATGATAAGAGATTTTCTCTATTCACAAATGAATGCTGCTAGTTGAAGGTAGAGTTCAGCTGTTTATATACGAACATGCAGCAATTATGATGAAACAAACTCATTCTAAAACTCTGTTGTAACTATGGAAACCAGAATTAAATGAATTCTATTAGAAATACAAAAAGCCACCCCAGCAGGACAGAGTAAATATTATCTCTTATTGATTTATGAAGGTTCCAGATGATGAAAAGTGGTTAATATATTTCTGTCATGAAACACATTTGTTAGGGCTTCTTTTTATTGATAGAGCCATTGTCTATTTAAATAATGTCAGCCAGATATCATTAATTTTTACATCTTTTTTCAATCACTTTGCCTTCATTACAAGAAGCTATCAGCTTTTCTATTATTTTCTGTGTTTTATTTTGGGGCAACAAGGAGAGCTTGACTTAAGAACCATTTCTGATTATGTTTGGCTAAAATATGGATTGACCAAAGATTGTTAGTATAAATGGGTTGCACATTTATTTTGAGGGAGAATTAGTTGATTTTAATATTTAATACACTAGCATTTGGACAAAACTGTACAATTCACTTGGCTTCAGGTGGCTGGTGCTTGTAGTGGGATTTGTTGAAACAGGAAAATTAAACTTTTGGTAATTTGTTCTTAAAGTGGACTAATTTAAAATTTGATTCAAGTAATAATGCGAGGCTGAAATGAAAGAGCATTATGTAGCAAGATTAGAGTTGTTAATGTCCCAGAGGGTTTGGTGTGCAGGTGTCAGTGCAGCTCTCTGCATGTAAAATGCCAGCATGTACTGTACCCACTTCTACCCTTTCCGTAAAATCAACTCAACACTTTGCATCTTGATTAAAATGAAAAGGTCACTCTGACTTTTCTCCTTCAAAATATTGACAGTAGTCCTGAGAATTGAGTATCTACAAACCAGGATGAAGAAGATAAGAACTACACTAGGCATTGGCCTTGGAATCTTTAGATCTTTGGGTTTCATCATATGCATTTCCTCATGACTGTTTCTGATTACTTTATGTCTCCATGGAAATGCTGTTGCAGTGAGTTAGGAAATGTGTTTTTCTAAGACGACCATTCTTAGTACAGAAACAGAACAGAAAAGTATGAAATATCAAGGGCCTCAAGATCCTTAAATAATTTCCTGTTCTCGTATTTCCTTACACTCCAAAAATATGAAATTATTAGGTTAAATTTTGTGTGTTATATATTGTAAGAATTGAGGTTTATTTAGGTGGTATATTCTCAGTTTTATTTCAGGCTAGTTTTGTCCTGTAATTCTACCTGTGAAAATTTTCAAAATAAACTACAGTCAACCCAAGCTCTTGCCTAAGAAAGTGAGTAATAGAAGAACCACAGGCTAGCCCTGCTGTAGTTCAGGTGTGTTGTTTCTTGAAAGTCCCCGTGTTTTACCAGGGCCTGGGTCCAGTGTTGAAGTAGCCTCCTAAATGCCATTGCAATCTTATCCTTTTTGCCTGCAGCTCTGAGGATCCTGAAGCTTCAAGGTTTTATAGGCATTTTTATTACATCTCACAGCATCCCCATGTCAGGTTGACAGTCTGCTTTGAATCACAACATATGAGAATTGGAGGGGATTTCAGGGATCACCTCATCTAAGCTGCTCATTTTGCAGATAAGAAATTTAGACTCAGAAGAGTGAAGTGAATTGCTCAGGGTTACACAGCTCATTAACAACACAGCTGGAATAAGACCTTGGTTTCCCAACTTCTAATCCAGGGCTCTTTCCATTGTACTGCACAACCTCGTGTTTTCTCTTATGTCTGAAGGAAGGCACTTTCAGCTCTTCCTTAACATATAAAGCCACAGACAGAAGGCAGGATTAGCCATTCCCAACCTAATGCTCCATCCATTACTGCCCATTATACATCTTCTCAGTTCTAAAGGAAAAAAAAATAGGCTGAACATTCTGCTTTTATATTCATTATCTACTCTATGCCTGTTAGTTGCTTCGTTTTTTGGTAATGCTTTTACTGATTAACTTGGTCTCTGCGATATAAAATGGTGAAAGGCATTATCCTGGGTAAATGTGATGTTATTAATGTGTTTTATTCTAGTTATGGGTCATTATTTCCGATAGATGTAATCGTCCCAGCACTGAGACCTAGCAGGTGGTCTCACTAGAAGTTATAACAATTTTCTTAATGGTCTGGTAAGAATGTCATTTGCAAGGCAGCAAGGGCAGAGAGAAATTGGTCCCAGAGCTAGCTTGCTTCTGCACTCATTCCCAAGCTTGAGCAAGCAAAAGTAAATACATATTTTGTTACCGATCACCTGGGTATTTTTTTCTGCCAATTCATTTTCAGTAAAAGTGATGAAGACCCATGTATATTTATTTCCTATTTACAGCTTGCCCCCCAATAATACTGCTAATGACCCTTTGCCCCCCAATAATACTGCTAATGCTTTGCTTTTCTAATTCTTAGAGGAGACAGTCCTTATTGACTCCTGAGAGGAACCAACATTTATTCAAGCAATGAGATATGATGAAATCCAGTTGACCAGGCAAAACATAGAGCCTACTGGGAAGCAGAAATCAACAGAGAATTTTTCCATTAGAGATAGCTCATTCGTGAGAATGTATGATATCAGTATGATGGGATAAATGGAAATTGTGTATTTAAATGTTCGTATTCATACTTTAGTATATGTAAGAGGCATGCACACCAGAAATTATTACATGGTTAAGATGATTATGTATATTTCGATTGTTCTTTCAAATTTTTCCTTGCACAGAGCATAACCACAATTTATTTAACGTATGATTAAAATCATTAATACTCTGATGAAACAAACTATTTACATTGAGAAAAGTGTTTTCCTATACTAAGAATATTTCTTGCACATATCCTAATTCTTGATCTACTTAAGGCATGCACATCTCTCTGTTTATGTCACACTCTCTCTCTCTCTCTCTCTGTGTGTGTGTATGTGTGTGTGTGTGTGAGAGAGAGAGAGAGAGAGAGAGACAGAGAGAGAAGGAGGGAGACTATCCGTGGGCGTATGTCCTGAGCCTTTGTTAATTTAATTAGTACAGCTGCCATAAAGCTCTAGGTTAGTAATTTATATACTTCACTGATTCTTCATTGCTATTGTCATATTTCATCAGTTCTAAGATGAATGTGTTTTCCCTCATATTTAACTCCTCTGAAATCAAGAACATTTTCCAGCTAATGGTGTCTGGGGACAGTTTTGCCATGATTGTCATTGCCTATCCATATTTGAATGTATTGGCATAACTGAAAAAGCATAACTCCTTGACATGTTAATCAACACATCATTTAAGAACTATTTGAAAAAGGAATGTGAAATTGCTAGTCTGAAACTCTTCTAAGAATGCACCAATATGAAATCTTGAAGAATGGGTACAAGTAGCTTCGAGAAAATCCTGAAAAAAGTAGCAGAATGCTCTTTTAAGAAGTGCTGCATCCATGTTCTTGGCTGAATAAAAAATGTAGTTTGGAAGAACTGATTTCTGAATACCAAGAAGTTTTGCAAAACCTTTAACTATTTATTTAATTTACACCTCCCTTTTCAATGTATAAACAAGAATGCTACATGGAGGGAGGAAAGGAAACCTAATATGTTTTTAAATGCTCTTTCAGTACATTTAAAACAAAAATCTCAAAGGACAGTAAAATGTAGTTTACTTGGCATTTATTTTATTATTTGTGGTAGGTAAATAATAATACATCGTATAAATCAATGGCATTTTAGATTCAATAAAATATAGCCTTTAGTCATCATATCATAGAGCTAAATATACCTAAAGCCAGGAGAGATTTAGAGAACTAGTTTAACTTCTCCATTTAATATTTGAGGAAGTAAGGCACAAAGAAATTAAATGAGTAGCCTGCGATTACACAGCTCCCTCATGTATGATGGTGACACCGAGGTTATTTCAGAGGTCACCAGTAACAACTGTTGTGAATGAAGTTTATTTACTTTTAATAAAATGCTATCTTTTCCCATAGAGTGAGCATACTTCTTTCTTAATATAAGAGTACTGTATGATCAAACAAAGAAAAGTGATAAAGTATTTTTCATATTTGGGAACCTCCCAGGAGGTATAAAATTATGGCTTTTTAACCAACGTATTGAAAGTGCTTTGGGGGATAGTGGTGGTTTCCTAATATTTCAGGAACTATTATTTTAGGGGAAAATGAATAGCATTTGTTTAACATCTAGATAATTCTAGATAAACAACAGGGCCAATAATCAGTGGCTCTTAGCATAAAATAATGAAAGTTTAACTTATTTTACACACTGCTATCTTGTATTTTTTAGTATTATTGTGGGCACCACCAAAATTATGTGAGTTTTAACTTTTACCTTGCGTCAAAATTTCTTGTCCGGAAATTTCGGAATTTTCAAGAAGTTTTAGAATTTACAGGAAAACCAACATTTTGTTTTTTGAAGTTACTTTAAATTGTATTAAACCAACACACTATAGATAACTTTGAAGTAAAAATATATAAAAGCCTTATAATGAAAAATAGCAGCCTCTTTTTCTGTACCCTGAACTTCAGTTGTATTTCTTTTTTCACTATGTGTAATGTATTATCTTCTTGAGTCCAACATTGATTACTTCCAGACATTTCCCTTGACACTTCTAAATGATACATATCAAGGAATAGAGTAAGACATGACTTCTTTCTTGTACAACCATGTTTCTTAAACAGCTTTATTAAGGTGTAATTGACCTACAGTAAATGGTACAAATTTTAAGTGTTCAATTCCATAAGTTTTGGCAGATGTGCTGACTTGAAAAACCATCATTACCGTGAAGACAAGGTTCATGTTATTCCCACCAAAAGTTTCTTTGTGCCCCCCTCTGTCATCTAACTCCCACTTCTCCCTGCAACTTCCTCCACCACCCCAAGCAAACTGATTTACTTTCTATCACTATAGGTTAGTTGATATTTTCTTGAATTGTATGTAAATGGAAACATATAGTAGCTATTTTTTCTGTCTTTTTTTCCCAAATGGCATAATATTTATGAGACTTATCTGTTTTTGCATGTATTAGTAGTTTATTCCTATTTGTTGCTGAGCAGTATTCCATTTTAGGGATAACTATAGTTTGTTAATCTATTTATGTGTTGAACATTTTGGTTGTTTGTAGTTTTGGGCCATTGCCAATTAAGTTGTTAATATTTGTATATAGTCTTTTTATGAAAATATGCTTTCACTTATCTGGGGTAAATATGTGAGTGGAACAATTTGGTCATATGGTAGCAGTATGCTTAACTCTTTCAGAAACTGACAAACTGCTTTTCAAAATGGGGCTTATAGTACTTTACACTCCTATCTCCAGTGTATGAGAGTCCCAGTCACTTTTTGTTGTTACTAACATTACAAAATATTAATCTTTTAAAAAAGTTAGACATTCTAATGTGTGTGTAGATTAATTGTGTGTTTTATTTTACTTTTATTTAATAACTAATAATTTTAAGCAGAGACATTATGATGAGGTGAGCGAGACATTAACTTTGGACATAAAATTTAAAGGGATGCCAAAAAATTCAGTAAGCATCATAAATCATATTCTAGTACAATATTTTAGAACAAAATTACTGCAAAATACAATAAACAAAATATTAAATTTTAAATATAGTATTAATATTACTGATTTGTTCATTTCGGGTTCCAATATGGCTTGAACTACACTGATGTTAGAAATCCTTTCATGTTGAGCTCCATATACTCTCTTTATGAAGCATCTGTTCAAATCTTTTGCTCTTGTTTTTATTGGATTATTATTTTTTCTTGTTATTGAGTTTTGAGAATTATTGGTGATGTGCAAATATTTTTTCCCAGTCTGGGATTTATGTTTTCTTTCTCTGAACAGTGCCTTTCAAAGAGGACTTTCTTAATTTAAATGAAATAAAATTGCCAATTTTATTGTTTTTTAAAAAAGTTTTATGAATTGTGCTTTTGATGTTGTTGCAAAGGAAGCCACGTTTAACAAAAAATCTTTTTTTTTTTATTATACTTTAGGTTTTAGGGTACATGTGCACAATGTGCAGGTTTGTTACATATGTATCCATGTGCCATGTTGATTTCCTGCACCCATTAACTCGTCATTTAGCATTAGGTATATCTCCTAATGCTGTCAACAAAAAAATCTTAAATATTTTCTACTATTTTTTTTCTATAGTAAGTTTTATAGCTTTAGGTTTTACAATTAGGTATATGATCCATTTTGAGAGTTAATATTTATGTGGCTCAAAGTTCTTTCTTCCTCTCTCCATCTCTCCTCCTCTTTGTCTTCTTCTTTTTGGTATATGGCTATCCAATTGTTCCAGCACCATTTGTTGAAAAGACTATCCTTTACTGATTGATTGCTTTTGAAAACTTGTCTTCTCTCACAGAATTTTATGATTCTCTTTCAAAAACATTTTGTTTACTTAAGGCTCATTATTATTCCATGTGAATTTTGGAATCATTTTCAATTTCTACAAATAAAGCTGCTCACTTTTGATGGAGCTTGTGCTGAATCTATAGACTAACTGGGAAAAAAATCTCTTGTCTATAACGAGTTTTCTGATTCATAAGCATGGTTTATCTTTCCATTTATATGGGTGTTCTTTAGTTCGTCTAAGGAATGTCATGTACTTTTCAGTGTACAAGACTTCAACATCTTTTGCCAGAGTTATCCCTATAAATTTAATACTGTTTGATGTCATCGTAAATTATGTGTTTTATAACTCCAATTTCTGATTGTTTGTTCTAGAATATAGGAATGCAATTGACTGTTGTTGCTAGAATATAGGAATGCAATTGACTGTTGTATATTATCTCATATCCTGCAATCTTGCTAAACTTAATTGTTCTAGTACTTTTAAAATAAAGTTCATATAATTGTTTTTTCCATAGATGGTCATGTTGTCTTCAAATAAGAAATACTTGGCTGGGCGTGGTGGCTCATGCCTGTAATCCCAGAACTTTGGGAGGCTGAGGTGGGCAGATCACCTAAGGTCAGGGGTTTCAGACCAGCCTGACAACATGGTGAAACCTCTTCTCCACTAAAAATACAAAATTAGCCAGGCAAGGTGGTGCATGCCTGTAATCCCAGCTACTCCAGAGTCTGAGGCAGGAGAATCGCTTGAACCTGGGATGTGGAGGTTGCAATGAACTGAGATTGTGCCATTGCACTCCAGCCTGGGCAACAAGCGTGAAACTCCATCTCAAAAAACAAAAAACACTTTATTTTTTCCTGTCCATTAAGGATGTTCTTAAAACTTCTTTTTGCTTGACCCATTGTGGTGGCTAGAACCTATGGAAAAACATTGAATAAATGTGATAAGAGTGAACATTCTTGTCTTATCAAGGCTCTTAGAGAAAAATTATTCATGCTTTCATCATAAAATACACTGTTAGTTATAGGTTTTTGGTGATTCCTACTGTTTTCTTCTAGTTTGCTAAAATTTTCTGATGAGAAATGCGTTTTGGATTTTGTTAAATTATTATTGTTTGCATTTATTGAGATGATCATATACTTTTCATTTTTAGTTTGTTAATATGGTCGATTACATTGACTCATCTTTTTTTTGATGTAGGTTTTTATTATACTTTAAGTTTTAGGGTACATGTGCACAACGTGCAGGTTTGTTGCATATGTATACATGTGCCATGTTGGTGTGCTGCACCCATTAACTTGTAATTTAACGTTAGGTCTATCTCCTAATGCTATCCCTCCTCCCTCCCCCCACCCCACAGCAGGCCCCAGTGTGTGATGTTCTCTTCCTGTAAGACATTAAGCTTATCTTCCATTCCTGGGATAAAATCTACTTGGTTGTAATGTATTGTCTTTTCTACATATTTTTATATTATATTGGATTTTTTAAAAAATTTAAATAGTTTTTACATCTATGTTCATAAGAGTTAAAGACCTATAGGTTTCTTTTATTTTATTTTTTATTTTAATTTTATTTTATTTTATTTTTTTTTTGAGATGGAGTCTTGCTCTGTCGCCCAGGCTGGAGTGCAGTGGCGCGATCTCGGCTCACTGCAAGCTCCGCCTCCCAGGTTCACGCCATTCTCCTGCCTCAGCCTCTCCAAGTAGCTGGGACTACAGGCGCCCGCCACCACGCCCGGCTAATTTTTTGTATTTTTAGTAGAGACGGGGTTTCACCGTGGTCTCAATCTCCTGACCTCGTGATCCGCCCGCCTCGGCCTCCCAAAGTGCTGGGATTACAAGCGTGAGCCACCGCGCCAGGCCTATAGGTTTCTTTTAATGTCTTCTATGGTTTGGATATGGTTTGTCCCCACCGAAACTCATGTTGAAATTTGATCTTCCATGTGGCAGCATTGGGAAGTGAGGCTCAGTGGAAGATGTTTGGGTCATGGGACAGATCCCCAAGGTGGAGGTTGGGGGAGGTGGTGGTGAGTGAGTTTTTGCTGTCATGGGAATTAATTAGTACCCAAGAGCATAGATTGTTGGAGTCTGACTTCCTTGCTTAATTTCTCTTTCTTGCTTCTTTTCTTACCACGTGATCTCTTTGCAAATATCCACTTCCGCTTTGACCTTCGCTGCCATGTTTTGATACAGCACATGACCCTTACTAGAAACTTACTGGTGCCAACACCATGCTGCTTGAACTTCCCAACCTGCATAACGATGATCTAAATAAACTTATCTTTATAAATTACCCAGCCTTAGCTATTATTTTATAACAACACAACATGGATTAAGACAATGTCTTTGTCCAATTTTGATACCATAATATGCTGGCCCTATAGGATTAATTGGGAAGTATCCTCTCTTCCTTTTCTAGAAGAGTTTATGTAAAATTCATATTATTTTTTTCTTAAAATATTTTCTAGAATTCACTAGTGAGGTCTTATGGACTAAAGTGTTCTGTGGGGAAATGTTTTTAACTACAAAGTCAATTTATTTAAAAAAGGTAAAGGGCTGTATATCTATTTCTTCTTGAGTGAGCTTTGATAGTTTGTGTCAGTCAAATAGTTCTTACATTTTATATTGATTGTCAAAATTACTGGCACAGAAGGAAGTGGTCAAGTGTTTGCAAAAAAGTTTTTTTTTTAATTGGCACATATTTGTTGATATTTCATTATTTATCTTGAAATATCTTTGGAAGATACAGTGTCACCATCTCTGTCATTTTTCACATTGGTAATTTATGTCTCTTTCATTTCTTAATGGTATGTTTAGTTGTTTATCAGTTTTATAGACTTCTTTAAATAACCAGATTTTATTGGTTTAATTGTTTTTCTGTTTTCTATTTCATTGATTTCTGATCTTGTCTTTATTATTTCCTTCTTTTTTATGTGCTTTAAACTTCTATAATTTCTTAAGATTTTTAGGGTGAAAACAAAAGTCATTGATTTTCAAAACTACTTTCTATTGTAATACAGTTATTTAATGCTAGTAAATAAATGTTATGATCACCATTTCAATACTACTTTGGCTGCATTCCACAACTTTTAATATGTTTTATTTTTTATTTTGATTCAGTTCAAAGTATTTTTAAATTTTATTTTTACCCATTGGTTATTTAGAATTATATTATTTAGTTTATAAATATTAAGGGATTTGCTATTTATTATTTTGTTATTAACTTCTAACTTAAAGAACGTGTGGTTTGCACACTTTTCAAATTATTTAGACTTCTTTTGTGGTACAGAAGTTTGTCTAGCTTGCTAAATATTCCAGATGTATTAAAGGAATGTATTTTTTGCTGTTACTGGGTAGAATTGTTATGTCAAGTTGGTTAGAACAAGTTATTAGGTCAAGACAGTGTTTTTTTTCAAAGTAGTCTTTGTAATTTTTTAAAATTGTTTTTATGTCTACTTGTTCTGTCAGTTATTTAAATAGCAGTGTTGAAATCTCCGATCATATTTGAGAAATCTGGGCTGTTTCTATCCAGAGATCCTGTTATTTTCATGTAAGACAACCCATCTTATGGATGGGAGAGTTAGAAGAACTCATCCACTCTTAAATCTCTTGTACCAGCAATGGCAAACATATGTGGTTATTAACAATTGGCCAGAAATAATTACATGGCCCCATCCTAAATACAAGTGAAGCTGGGAAACAAAAACGAAGGAGAAGCACATGGAATATTTGATAAGGAATAACCTTGTTTTTTAAAATGAAATTTACCCCAAATTCAGAATGAGGTTCCTCCCAGATCTATTATGGTTTAGTATGCAAAACTGACTCTTTAAACTTCTTCTATATCATAAATTTTAAATTTGTCTTGTGCCACACAATTTAGAGGTTGAACCTAACAAGTGGGTTGTTTATCACTTTTTAAATGTAACTAAAAGCCTAATTTCTCCCATGAAATCTTTGGGACAGAACAAAGTCATTGTGTCTTAAGAAATGATATAATATAGCAATTAAATTATTTTTATTATATGTCAGTTTGTTGATTGTAATAGGTGAATAATTTCATTTAATCTTTACAGAAGCCCTATTTCATATCCCAATTATGAGATAATTATGAAATTATGCTTAGGGTTATAAGCATATTAACATAGCTATCTTCAATTATTTAGTGTACTGTCATGGAGGAGAAGGTATTATGTTGACAATATATGGCCTTCTGTGTGGCCATATATAATGGCACCACGATTGAAGCTTATTTTCATATATATATGTCACATATATATTATATAAATTAATAGGTTATGTAAGCTTATGTATAACCAAGTGTGTGTATGTGTATATATATATACACACACACATATATATACACATATATACACATATATATACACATATATATACACACATACATACACACACATATATATATATATTTATATATATATATATATACACACACATCTGTGTGTGTTTATGTGTTTCCATTTTCCATGCTCAGATAATCTTTGGTTTCTCAATCCCCAAACTGTTTTCTGAGGAAAAGAATACCTCCTTGAGGAATTAGCACCTTGAATGATTTGGCTGATTCTTCCAACCTCCAGTGGAGGATATTTTGCCAAGAGAAACTGGAACTCTATCTTCCCATTCACAATCACAGAATGACTCACCTGTGAAGTATGGTTATTATCTTTCTGTCATGAAGGTGAAAGACCTATAACTCAAAAAGTCTCAAGCAGGAAGGAGTTTCTAAGATCTTTCATATAAGCTGCAAAAACATAATTATCACTCTTCAAAGCTGAGATTCCATTTATTTTTATTTCTTTGCAAAAGTAGTGAGTAAAGAGTGTAATAATATGAGAGACAAATTAACCTCGCCAACATGAATGAAAAATCAGCAGGGATGAATTAGATATTATTTTAAATTGAAGTGAAATCTGTTTTCAATGTTTGGTCAAGTTTTGCTTAACTTTTGTTTTCATTTTTAAATAATGAACTCTCAAGCTTCGGTGTACTTGAAAAGTTTAAATACAGTAACAAAGTTTTTATAACATTAGAGGCCATGGCAGAACAAGGAAATGTTAAAAATTACAGGAAAAATGATCTGCCTTCTTGTACATTTTAGTTTCATTTCTTAACTTTCTATCACATCAGTTCAATGTACTTACATTCCTGTTTTCCTTCTGACTCGACATTTTGCTGTCTTCTCATAGCTTGTTCACATGTCCCCCAAACCCCGACCTGCTGTTTCTATTCTATGCAATTAACACTTGAGCCAAGCTGTGTATGGTATTCTGTAGTTTTTATATCCATTAACAGAATGAAAATCTGTGTCTGCTCTTTCAAGCTCTAAGAGTTTACCCCTGATTTAAGGCTTGACAATCACCTTTTGACAATTCTATTTTCTGAAGGTAACTCCAAACAAATATCAAGTCTAGAGTAAAATCTACAATATATGCTATAGAGATTACAAGGTAATTAAAAGTGGTTTTAGGAACATTTTCTTTAGGAAAGTATGAAAAATATTTCCTTAATGAGATATTCATGATCTTTTTAAAAAGTCCTTTGCTGTGCAGATGTGTAAAATAATACAAGATTTATATTTCATTTATCTATAATAACATCCATTTCCACTATCTATCTCCAGCTCTGTCTCATCTCTATCTTTTGAAAATATGCTAGTACATAATGCCCTTGGATGTGAATTCAGACTAATTCATGACTGGATTCATATTAATAAAGCAAAGATAAGAAATTTGACTATCCCTACAACCTATGTAGGACTGACATTTTCAAAGGGCTGAAGTTCAGGTCCAAACTAATGGAGCTGTAAAGAAAGATGAACACATTTGTAGTCACAGGGTATGTTTCATATTATTGAATAATGCTGATTTAATTCAGTTAGAGTCATGGTCACATTTTCTGTAGTATCTGGATGCTTTTTCATCATTAGTAAATAGGATGGCAGACAATTGCTAAAGTGAATATACTTTTGTGGTGCCATTATTTTTTGAAAGAATTCAGATTCTAAGAATTGAAAACTCCTAAAGACTCCAAAGCTTCAGGCGGAAAACAAAGGTAAGAAGTAAAGTTTCAGCTTGCAAGACTGAATTGGTGATTAATAGGAGTCATGAATGTAGGTATTTTGGTTTTTGAAGATTGTCCAGCCATCAGCAACATCTTTAAAGACGTATGTCAAACCAGTAGCTTGCTTTTCATAAATACCATGATACCTTTCCTTTGTGCACTTACCTGTGTGATTAATTGACCAATGCATTATGCATTCTTTGGTTTACTTTACTTGCTCCCTTTATTACCCCTCACCAGGCCCTGAGATTACTGTAATACTCCCTGCCTCTTGCACATCCAATAAACACATCTATTGTAGTCCAATTTGTTTCTTCACCCCCTCCTGCCATGCTTAAAGTCTGAACCATGTTTTCTCCTCTCCCAGCCAAGGCCTTGACTAGTCCCCTGATCACAGAATTCACTATCCATTTTTGGCAATGGCTCCACATACAGTTCAGATTTTGGGAGGAAGTGGGAGCGGCTGACCCTCTCTTTATACAAGACCATTATCATGCAGAGTATGAAATGTGTCCCTAACTGACCAGATGTACATACAATACTGACATCCTGAGGAAAATAAAAATTCTCTCTGTGTGTGTGTGTGTGTGTGTGTGTGTGTGTGTGTGTGTGTGTATTTTAATTTGGGCAAACAGAGAGTAATCTGACATAACTCAGAACTCCTCTAAAGGGAATATAGGCAATAAGAACTGAAGCTCTGACTGATCCCTGAGAATTGAAGAAAATAATGAGAGCTAACTCACAAAAGGATCTCAACTAGAAGCCAGGCTAAACTGGGAAATACCCCAGGAGTACTCACAAATTTATGGTGCCTATCTTATCAGCTGAGATTGGACTCAGAATTAAGGAGCTTCTGATAAATCACTTTGAAATATTCATTTATAAATGGGAATAAAACTTGGACAGAGAAATACAAGATGTTGGCAGCAAGCCTTCTGAGTAAGATTAGAGATGGAATTTTCTAGGGCAGAAATTCCCCTTTTAGTTCTTGAGGGAACACCATGCATCAATCTAGTTTTTCAAATTATGCACCCAGATTTTTGAAAAATGTTACTGGGAACAGTGTTTTCCTTTAGTTATTTTGTTAGCCTGACAACTTTAAACATTGGTAGAGACCCATGGTGCTATCAGAGCTCATTTTAACACAATGTAGGTAGAGAGTACAGTGGGTCAAGCTTCCATGTGGCTATATTTTGTTTTGACCTACAGATTTATGCAGTATGTAGAATATCTCTACTCTAACTTTGTAATTAAAGCCTTACAAGTTTTATGACTAAAAATTAAGTCTCTTTCTAAATAAATAACTTTGAATTTAAAAGTAAGGATATTCTAAAAGAATGTAAAACATAGCATCCTATAATCAAAGCAGAATAATAAGGTCATCACTCTTTAATATCATGGGTCCAGTATGATTTTTACTTATTATAAACATTATATTTCTTCTTTTTAAATTTCTCCTAACTGAAACGAAGGTAGCATTCAAGGTGCAAATCCTGGGCTCTGAAAACTGGAGACTGGCAGGCCAGTCTGCTCTGTGATTTTCTCTACCTCTGTGAGCACATGGGCCTAGTTCCCAGCCTAGAGCTGCTCTGCATTAGTTCAATGAGGTTTTCTTCCTGACTTCATATAAAACGCCAGATGTGAACTGCTTGAATTAAAGTGGGTTGGAAGTGTAGAAAGGCAGAAATAATAATTTAGCCAAATCACATCCTTTTCTTAAGTGTTTGAATTTATTCTGCCTGTTTTATGTTTCTGGCATTGGTATACCTCTTTCCATTCAAGTAATTAGAGTTTGCCTAACTGCGGAGGAGCTGGAGCTCTGGCTTTACTTTCCTTCTACCAGTCTTGGAGAAAGGAAAATCGTCCCTTTTGGCCCCCTCAATGTTCTTTTTCTGAATTTTTTGGCTAGTTCAAGAATAGAATAACTAAGTAAAACAAGCCTCTCCTCTTGCTACCACCTGTGCAGACACTTTGCTACACACATCTCTGAGATGTATGCAAATGATAAAGGTGATTCCTTTCACCCTGAGAATCCCCTGGTACAGCAATCTTAAGTTTTTAAGATCTGCTTATTTTGGAACAGAATAATGGTGCACAGAAGTGCACTAGACCCTATGCTTTTGGAAGGGATGGGAGTCTGAGAAGGAGAGGGACAGATGCTTTCCTTCCCCTTTCTGCATATCCATGGAGCTTCTGTGAAGTCTTTGCCTGATAGGAGGCTTAGGTGAGGTAGAGCATATGGAGATAGATGATGTGGCTGTGCTCTCTCAGTAAACTTGCATTTCATCCCCTTTATGACCTGATTGGAAGGCATTTCCAACTGCTCCTTTCAACCCTGAATAGATGGAGGCTATCCATTTGATATTTCTGTTTGCTTACCATTTTCTTACTCTGGAACTGAGGCACAATAGATCAATGGGAAGGAGGGGATAAAGTAGAAATTTCAATGATTCTATTTTATGAAGAACTTTTCCCAATAACTGGGAGAGAAAGAAAAGCTGTGTTCTTTAGCAAGTCTTTCCTACTTGGAGAACCCAAAGATTTGCTATAGATGTAACTATTTCAGGCCACTAAGAAATCACAGTTTAGCCCACTTTTGGGTTGATGCCCACCGATTTATGATATTGACTAACATTATAGATATAAAATTATTTCAAATTTAGAAAGAAGTTTGCAAATTACAAAAAATATTTCTCATTTTATACATGCACTACATACAATTTATAAGTATGAACATATATGCATGACAATGGCTCCTAGGAGTCTGTACCATATCTATGAAGTAGAATCTGTCAGGATTCTCAGACATTATGGTGATTTTTCAAAGAAGTTGGCTAGGCTGACTGGTGGAATCTATCTGTGATGCAAAATGGTTCCCTAGATAATTCACATATAACTCCCATTACTTGGGATTTTAATGTAATTAGAGGTAAGAATTTGGAGAAAAAATTTTACTTAGAGGGAGTTGAGGGTGACGACCAAGAAACTAACCCAGCCCATGGAGAGTTGGGAGTGGGTTGTTAAGGGAAACTTCACTCTTATATTATGGATAAGAGGACTGTAATGCTATTTTGGCTTGTTTTCCTCCTTGGCAAGACAAATAAGACAGAAAGAAAATAACTTTTGTACTAAAGCAGAATCTTAATAAAAGCAACAATAACAATAAATTGGAAGCAGAGTTTAATTATTGTTTTTCTCTGCATGATTCGCTCCTTGCCTTCTTTGTAAACTTCCTACCACTTAGTTTTGATTCTTCTTTTATCCTTCATCTGCTGATGTTATTTACAAACAGAATTGTGATGTGTTTACCATATTATTAAAATAGAACTGGATTTTAATTAAATATCAATTCAGGATCACAGCTTCAAGCTAGTTGCCAACACTGATGGTGATCAATAGAAGATGTTGAACAAAGAAGATAATTATGTTTTCTGAGAACTCAAATATTTTTTCATTTCCCTCTCTTCTTCCTTCTCCAGTTTCCCTGCTTTTCTGCTCCCGCTAGGCTTGTTCACTCATTCCCCTTCCCTGTTTCTCCACCTGCTTAATTGTTCATACAGTGCATGTATTTAATTTCCTGTGTGCTTTTTCTATAGCGTGCTTTAAACACTGAAAACCGGAGATGTTGAGTGCCAGATCATCACGTTTGCTAATTCACAAATCTACTTCCAGTTGCCAGTTCCTTTGAATTAGGCATCTTTGAAATGGTTTCCATTATATGGTTGATTCAGAATTATAAAATGTCATTTGCTTGATTGTGTATTTATTTTACAACAATTAATTCACCCTGAGCTTTTATTTGGAAAAATAATTGCCTGCAAGAAGTAAACAGTTCTAAGTATTCTAGAATATTATACTTAATTATCCCTTTATTTTTGTACTGTATACCATTTTCTTCCAAGTTTAGCATTTTGATTGACTTAACTCTTGCAAAAATTAAAACTCTTTTTGAAAAATGTTGTTTAGAAAAATTCAGGATTGTGAATTTGAAAGGGCTAGGCTGAATTGGACATATGCTTCATGGAATGAGAGTTTTGCCTATACACTATAATAATGAGGTCATAATAAATGTGTTCATTACGCATTAATTGACTTCTTTTACTTATGCATTTATATGTTTTTGCAAGGTTGCCTGAACACAAAAGGAATTGAAAAGCAGTTCAAAATTACATACTGGTAGGTGTAGTCCATTATGAATCTGAATTTATTAATAGCCTGAATGCATGAATTTCATAAAATTTATTAAGATACTAACCCAATTTATATATACAATGGTTAAGAATTTTCTATATTCTTATCCTTCTCTCCACATATAAACATGAAAACACACACAGGTGTATATGTACATGATCATTATATTAATAATATGTTTGTGGATTTTTAATTTTCTTCCTTTTATTAGAAACATGCGTCGTTTATTGTTTCCTTTATGTATGCATTTTTACCTTCATTTGACTCAACTTTCTTCTTTATTCTCTTCTTCCTCCTTTGTTTACTTAGGAAGAGTCATATGTACCCTTGCTTTTATACCAAAAGTTTCCCAAGCAAATTGCTGACAGATTCAGTATACTTCTGCCTAAGTTCATTCTCTTAGCTCTTTGGACACATACACTGTTCCTGTAAGGGAACTCATCATTTTGTACATCCTTTCCCCTTCAGCTGTATATGTGGTGCACATTGATTATTTTCTTTCAATAAGCAATAAACACTTGATTCATCACATTCACAGGTTCTGTTCTTCACTAGTCTATGTCTGATACTGCCTCTTTGCTCCACCACTGTTCTGACACACAGTGTACTGATTCTCTTCTCCTTCCCATCTTCTTTCTTTTCGCTTGGGAAGAAGGTTGGGAAACATGTTATTATAGACTTTTCTAGGAGGTGGGGAGCTGTGCTGCAGGGAGCGGTGCTGTACGGACTGTGGCTGATGTGCATGGATAGAAACTATTTGTGAATTTTCTTGGTGAGTATTATACATATGTCTTCCATCCCTACTGGTCAATGTAGCTCTGGTATATTTTAAGAGTTTACGAAATGAATAAAAGTATAAATGAAATATATTTGTGTAATTCTGAAGGATTCAGTTGTGATATAAAATAAGTGCCTTATCAATAGTCCAATGACTATATTTAGGAAGAAAAAAATGACAAGATAACAAGTGGAAAGGAGTCATGTGAGAGGAAGCCAAAATCTTACTGAAAGCAGGACCTGAAAGAATAGAAGACTAGGAAAGAAAGGCATACGGATTGAGTGAGAACATTCAAAAAATGAATAGAACATGCCATAGAAGATAACTTTGAAAGTCATGGAGACCATTTTTCCTGTTAATGTAACCTTTAAAATCACAACTAAATTATATGCAATACTTGCAAATCAGTAAGTAGTACAAGCCAGACAGAGGAGGGGTTGAATGGCAGAAGAAACGATGGCGGGGAAATGGGGTAGAACTTTCAAACGATATTAAGGAAACAGGTGATCAAACAAAATAAATGGTCTAATTGCTACCTAGAAGAGTGTTAAGGTAAAAGTTACTTTAACAAATCTTGTACTTTTCTGTACTAGTCTCTGCTGCCCTAAGAGTCTGGCCTTCTGAATTCCTCAACTTTCTCTGTCCAGGCATCTTGGCTAATTATTGAATAGTTTTCCAGTCATCTGCCTCCTCTATACTCTGTCATTTGCCATCCTCTATATTCTGAGGATGCCAAAGAGGAGGTACATGACTCTTATTTTCCTAGAGGAAAATTTTATAATCCCTGAAAAGCTATTAACATTGATTAAACCTTAATCAAACAACAAATTATATCATTTACTGGGGGGATGAAGTAAGCATTGCCAATGAGAGTGGTAAAATGCTGCTGAAATACTTAGAGAAAATGCTCATTTTTTCTGCATTCACTTCAATATTGTTTTACCTTTCAGTGTTCATTTGTTGTGGGTCTATTAGGTTGATAGTCATTTTAAGGTAGAACATTTTATAAACCAAACACAACTTGTTCAAGTGCTACTGTCAATATTTTTTCAAAAATGAAAATGAAATATTAAAGGAGTCACTAAGTAGCAGGTTAATATTGCCACTTAGGAAAGAACATAAATAGCTTTATATATATATATATATATATATATATATATTTCTCCACTCACCCCACATTTCACAAACGTCATTCACAAACACATACACACATTTTTGTGTACATAAATAGTCAGATAGTTTTCTGTAAACACAAAAGTATAAACTTTCTAGCAAAGTGAGGGCTTGTATTGGTTCACATTTAAGACGCTTATATTAGATAAATAAGTGTTTCATCTGGTAGCTGGTTGAGCCATTTCACTTGCCTACCTAGAATATTAATATTGCCCTCTTTTTCCAACAAAAATGATGACTGTTTCCCACCTGAGGTACGTTTCCTCCACCTCTTCTCTGCAGTCCCTAAATTTAAGTGACGTCCATTACTGGACAGATCATTAATCATTATCTATGGATACTAGCAAACAGGTAAATCATGGAATCCTGAAACTTTAAAAGTCATCCATTAACTCCATGTAAGTTGATGGCCAAATTCTTCTCATATAATATATTCTCAAATAATATTTATTAAAATCTGCATATAAGGTGGATCTTCTTTCTACCTGCTCCATTTATTTTCAGGGGATGCACGCGCACACACACACACACACACACACACAGAATGAGAGAGAATACAAATAGTTAAATTGTAGTTTTATAAAAAAGATTTTAAACTTTTTCACAATTGAAATATTCCATTCTTAAGCAGAGTAATTGTCTTACTTTATTCAAAGCAAAATGAAGTTAAAGCATGATGCATTAATATTCTAGATTTATATTGCAGATAAATTGGCATGCCAAATCTTTCCAA
Organism: Hylobates moloch; assembly: GCF_009828535.3. NCBI lineage: Eukaryota > Metazoa > Chordata > Mammalia > Primates > Hylobatidae > Hylobates > Hylobates moloch. Next base: position 115,005,492 of record NW_026652279.1, read on the forward strand.
GATTAGGGCTATCCTTTTTACCAGTGTGAGATAATACAATGCAAAATATGTGGTATTGTATTTCAGAGAAAGTCTTGCTATAAACTACACAGGATCACTGAGGGTGAGGATGTGTTCTCTAAATAAACATGTTGATGCCTTCCATATGAGATAAAATCACACGTCTGTGAGTTAGCTTGCTCTATTCATGGGGTAATCCTGCCTCAAAACATCATCCTTACAAGTTTGACTTTCTACTTGGAATGCTTATTAGAGTCACTTTTTTTTGCGTTAAAACTCTAGAAAGCTCCTCTTTAAATGCAAATACGTGACCCAGGAGAATACATTCATGAATTCATTGTACTTTCATGAGGAACACTACACCAAAGGATGAAAATGCCATCTGGGTGCCAGAGAGGAAAATTGTGTCAGCAGTGTGGCAGGTAGCATACTATTTAATTCGTTTCTTAACACAACTCTATGGGTTAATATTCCCATCATACAGATAAAGAAAATGTAAGATTAAATAATTTGCCTAAGATCACACAGCTAGTAAGCATGATTTATTTCTCTTTTATGTCTCTGTGCATTGAGTGCTATTCTGTGAAACTATTGATATGGCTAAGAAAAGCATTTGTTGTTTTAAAATCATATTGCCATACTAGTATCTTCTGATGAAAGTTCACTCAGCTGAGTGTGGTACACTTGGCTTAAGTAGCCTAATATTTGGTACTGCACTCCTGTCGTGGTTGCCAAAGAACCTACTCCTCATGATGTTTTCTCATTTTAGAATATGAGGAGGTGGAGGTACAGAGTGAAAGGTGACTGGGAGGTAAGAGTCACATAAGTTTACCTGAGAACTGCAAAGTGCGCGTGGGAGGCTAATGGAGAACCCAAGTTCACTGGTGATGTTATGTTGCACGAAGTAGAAAGCCAGGCAGTGGGAGCTCAAAATCATCAAGGCAATGTGTTGCTTCTTTTGCTTCTAAAGAGAGTATTTACATAAACAAGAGGGGTTTACAGAGAAAGTCTATGTAATAACAATTTTTCACGTCCATGGCTGTGGCAATTTTTTGATAATTTGTGTTAAAAAGAAATTTGAGTTTCCCAAAAAGAGAAGGCTGAGAGGATGACTTAATTACTATCTTCAAGTATATGAGGGATTGTTACAGCATTTGGAAGATGACAACCAGCTGTTCTGTGTCTCCAAAGAGGAAAACAAGAGAAAATGAATTTGCAAAGTGGCAAGAACTTAGACAGAAGACAAGAACATGATTATTATATAATTTTCTTAACCATGAGGACTATTCAATGGTGAAAGTAGCAACTTCTAGGGGAGAGGGGTGTGGACTTTTCTACACTGATGTTTGGGGTGAACATCACTTAGTACCCTCCCTCCCTCTGAGTCAGAGATAAACAATATTGAGAACAAAATTACTAGGGGCACATCTGAGATGTCTTTGACACTGCCTGACCTTTATGATTTTTTTCAGAGCCTCTAGTACTAAGAAGTCTTTTTTAAAAAATAATTCCAGGTAAAATTGGTTTTTCCAAACCCGATGATGACATTGATAGCAGAATATTTACCTTTTTCTCCACTGTGACTCAATATTCACAGTTACAAAACAATGCCGTAGGAGTCTTTCAAGTATTGGTGAAACTCCAGGCATGTTTATCTTGCTACGTGGTCATCACTATACATATTTCATCAGTGAGATGGAGTTTATATGTAGATAAATAAATTTCTTATTATAATACGTCTCTTTTTGTTTCACTAGGATTCTCTATGGTTTTAGCATAAGATTTTCTTTGCAAGTTGAAACTCACAGAAAGAAAAAGATTCTATCTAGAGAGGAAAAGATTCTGGAAGATGTTTGATCACTTTGGAAGGGATGGTAAGTGTGTGTGTGTATTCTTGAGTTCTAACTGATAAACTGATGAAGCTGATGCAAAGTCACCTAGGAGACTCCACAAAGGTGGGAATAACTTCGGCACTCCAGTCAAGGAACCAACATGAGTCTTTTTAAAAGAATTTGAAACAGTGTTGGAATAAAACATACAATTTTTTGTTATCTTAAATTCACATTTTCTTGATACTTTTTATATATTTTCCTTTTTTCTGTTTTAATAAAAATATAACTACAATATACATATTTCATAAATACAACTGAATGAATAACTACATATTTTAAATAACATAATACAATCATAGGTAAACTTTCTTGATCACCTTTGGTTAAAAGATTAATTTCCAGTAGTAGATTAAGTTTTTGAAACCCTAAACAATGGTAGGGATGTAATTCCTAAAGAGTGGCCCTTGTGACTTATCAGCTTTTTATTTATCAGCTTCATTTTTGTTGTGCTTTAAAAAATGAGGTATCATTGTTCTTCATTGTTGTCTTTACCTGTATTTCAATGTATATGAAGTGGAGGGTTAGCATAGTTTAATAAATACAATGATGTTACTTTTTTGGCAAGAAAACCCATATTTCACTTGATACTATAAAATAGCCCTCCATGTACTTTTTTATACCAGTATGAGTTGTTTACCTGTCAGCTGATAGCAAATAGATTTCTTGTTAATGGCTGGTTTGTAATTGAATGCTGCTAGCTAATCATTAAAACCCAAGAGATCAGGAAGAACAATTTCTTAGGCTCATGGCACCTTCATCTGGAGGTTTTAAAAAAGCTCCAAGTATGTATATATTTTTTCATGTAAATTTGCTCCTAGAGTAGAAAGGTAGTCTGCCACTGATGTGTTGTTCATTATACATATTTCATTAAAAGAAGTCCCTTTTTTGTAGAATTTCCATTTTGAGATAGCTAATAGAGACATCAATTCTATGGAACGTACCGAAAACAAGGGGAATCTCTACAATGTTTTAAAATTTAACTAGAAATACCTACACTATAGTGTGTGTACATAGATACCATCTATCTTAGTACAGAAACTCAGTAAACAGAGTACTTGACATTGCCAACACTTCCTACCACCCTTTCCTAGCAAATTTGAATTTTTATTCTAAGATAATATTTTAAATAATTACTCCTCAATTTCTAATAAACTATTTCCTCTCCCCTTATGACATATTTGAAGAGAAAATCAAGGCAATAGAAAGGAAACCTCATCTTTCCATTCAGGTCCAATGGGCGAACAGAGGAGGCAGGTTGAGGCGATACCCTCTCTGAAAGACACTGGGAAGACGACCAGAGACAGAGCCTTTATTTCCGTTTGCAGAGTTGGCAGGCTTCTGCTGTCCCCCATTGTCTTGGTTCATACAGAAAACTCTTATTTGGGAAACTGAAACATATCAATAGCCCTTTTTTAGGAACTGTATCCTGGCTTGCAAACACCTGAATCTGACTCTCTCTCCTAGTATGCAAATTCCACATTTGGTGTGTACAAGATTAGAGTCAATATCATATTAAGTATTCTTAAATACATAGGTATGTACAATCAAACACAAATATGCATACATAGACATGTATGAATATACTTCATAGAGATTTAGAATTTCTAAGGGCATTGGGTTATGTTTTGAGGACCTAATAAGAAAATTTCTCCTGATCCAGTCAATAAAGCAATGAGTTATCCTGAACCTTTCCTGATTGCTAGGCAGAATAATCCTTTAAAACTTTTTTGCCCTTTAACTTTATAAAATGCCTGACATTTAACAACATTAGCTGATGGCAGAAAATGAGTGCTGCTCCGTGTGCTATATCCTGGAACATGATGCAAGACATAAAAAGAAATCTGGACGGAAATGTTGCCATTAGTTTGGAAGTCACTGTTTAATCTGAGTTATTTTGGGGAAGAAAATGACTCATAGAAGCTAAGTGTTCATACAGATTGTGATTTTGTAGGAGGTTGGCATGGCTCTTCATTAATCTTATTTCAATTAGAACTCTTCACAGCCTGCAATTAGAATGTTGCTGCTGTGATGAATCCATACTGTACATGTATCCGCGACTGTTTTCTAATGAAGAAAAACAGGCCACTTGGCATTTTAAAGACAAATTTTCATTTTGGGTAATTCGATAAATGCTTGTGCTGTGCCTACGCTCTCTACACCCCTTGAATTGTCCCTCAAAGCTAGAGAAGAGTTTTCGATTAATCCTAATCATGTCAAACATAACTCTTTCACATCTTTTAAAATGTGTCCTAACTGTGATGGAACACCTCCATAATAACTTGATATTTGCACATAGTTTAGACTAGGGATCTGCAAACTTTTTCTTAAAGAGCTAGACATTAAATATTTAGGCTTGCAGGACATATGGTCTCTGTTACAACTACTCAATTCTGCCATGGTAGCTCAAAAGCAGCCTTACACAACTTATAGACAATTGAATATATGTATTTTTCAATAACTCTTCATTAAAAAAAATAGCTGGCTTATGAGACATAGTTTTCTGACCCTCTCATTTACCTATTCGCTGGAGCATGGGGATGTGGAAAACATGTTATCACTTTCAAATATTCTACCTAAATTATTTATGCTCTTTAGTCAAATTTATCTTATAGGTCACTTTAAATACTGCTAGTTTCTGGTGTCCCTGGAGAATTATGCATGGATTTGTATCTTAATACATATATTCTTTTATCCCTGCTTCACAGTGGCACAATGAGCCCAACTGGGCATATTGTTATTCTCCTTCCTCTCTCATAATTTTAATAATCAGAGTATGACTTTTCTGAGGTATTAAAAATGTCACGATATAACAACATGAGCATGCTCCCTCTTCTAATAATGCCCCACTAGTGTGACAGCCAGTCTCCCACATTTGATGGCACGCTCATCCAGATATTCAAATGATCAGCAAATACTTACTATGCCAAGCACCTTGATAGATACCATATAAGATAATGCATGTCTTGGTCCTAGAAGAGAAACATAGAAATAGACTCTCAAGGAAAGCAAATGCCAGAGACTATGCACTCAATTTTCTCATTTCAGAATTGCAATCTTTTTGAGAAAGCTAGATTTGCAGTTGGTGAATGGTTAGTAAACAACATCAAGCTTTGTAAACAAGTATTACTTATTGAAGTGTAGCTGCTAAGTACTATAACAATGCAAAAAAACATTAGGGGGATGCCAGGCAGGATGCACATGTAGTAAGAGAGGAATCAAATGTCTTTGAGACTCAGAGAATATGGGCATAACAATGGCAATTTATTCTTTTGGAGTTTCAATAGAGCTTGACTATAGGATGATGCATCTACCACCATTCATTCATTCACTCACTCATCCAACAGTTCGTTCAAGGACTTCTCCCTTTTCATTAATCATTTATGATGCGCCAGGCATGGCACTATGTTGAAACAAGAGAGCAGTAGAACAGAAGCTCACAAGGGAAGATGTATATTTGGTGTAAGGAAGACAAAAGAAGGGAAGCTGAATAGAGTCTGCAGAAGTCAAGAAAGATTTACCAGAGGTAGCATTTAACTTGAGTCTTGCCAATAACGCAAAGAGAGATCATAAGAAATAGTCTGGAGAAGACAAGAAAAGCAGTGGCAAATTGTATTAGTCTGTTCTCATGCTGCTGAAAGAGACATACCTGAGACTGGACAATTTATAAAGAAAAAGAGGTTTAATGGACTCACAGTTTCACATGGCTGCGGAGGCCTCACAATCATGGTGGAAGATGGAGGAGCAAAGGTACATCTTACAGGGTGGCAGGCAAGAGAGTGTGTGGCAGGGGAAGTGCCCTTTATAAAACCATCAGATCTTGTGAGACTTACTCACTATCACAAGAACATCATGGGAAAAGACCCACCCCATGATCCAATTACCTCCCACTGAGTCCCTCCCATGACACGTGGGGATTATGGGAGCTATGTTTCAAGATGAGATTTGGGTAGGGGCACAGCCAAATTATATCATAAAGGAAGCCTGTTCTTACCCAAACTGCATTTGGGCTTACCTTGTGATATGGTTTGGCTGTGTCCCTGGGTATTTTACATGATGATGTAGTAGAATAAACAATGGACTAGAATTTATAAAGCTTTATAAACATATAAAGTTAATATTAGCTTTAACCATAAACTTGGCTAGAGACAATAAGGGTGTTAGAGTGAACATTAATTTCAGAATTAGATAGATTCAGAGATATATTATGATTTTATCACTTACTTAAAATGTTACCTCAGGCAAGTTGTCAAAACTCTGAGTGTCAATTTCTTTATTTTGTAAAAAGAGATTACTAATACCTATGTCACCTAGGCTGTTTTTTGGTATGAATAACCACACAATAGCTTCAAGATGGCACTTCGATGACTTCAAGATGGCATGCATCCAGACATAACAATGTCAAGAGGAAGAAGAGAAATGATAATTTCATGTGGCTTGCTTTACAGTGAAGACAATTTCTCAAGAGCATCTCAATAGATTTTCCCTTACATCTCATTGGTCAGATTAGATAACTTGACCATTCCTGAATGGATCATTTTCAAGGAGAATCAAGTAGAACTTGAACCACCAGTGGAGATGAAGATGAGGGCAGGATTTCCTGAGGCACCTGGCTCAGTGGGAAAGGGCTGGGAACTTAGACAAAAACAAAATTCTGGTAGAAAAGAATGAGAAACAGGGTCAATAGTGTTATTCTTATTATTAGGATTAAAATGGATCATGTTGAAAAGAGCATTAAACAGCACTTGGCATGGATAAGGTTCTCAATAAATGATAACTAAAACTATTATTAATCTTAATTCTTGCAGATTCAATTTTCTTAACTGCAAAATGTTCTCTAATTTTTCTTCCAGCATTAATATTCTATGCTGATTTTACTCGTTCATATTCTTATGTGTGCCAATTTTATTCATTCATATTTTTATATGTGATCTTCTTCTTAAACTCAGTTTTATTGAAGTGTAACTTACATACAGCAACATGTCAGATCTTAAGTAAAATGTTTGTTGACTTTAGTCAAATAAATAAATTTTTGAACCTACCATCTAGTAGAACGTGTCTGCCATCCCAAGGGATTTCTTCATTCTCCTTTCTAGTAACCACTCCAAAGGAAATCATTATTCTCATTTCTATCAAAAATTTTGTCAGTCCTTGAACTTCATATGAATAAAATTAGTAAGTATATGGTCTTTTGTGTTGAGACTTTTTTCACTCAATGTAATGATTTTGAGATTCTTTCAAGCTGTTGGTTATTTTGGTGATCATTTCTTTTATATATTCATGAGTTAATAGGTATTTGGGCTAGTTCTAGTTTTTGTCAAGTGTTAATGAAGCAGTGTGTATATTTGTATTCAGCCATTTTTATAGAAATATACTTTCATTTGTCTTTGATATATACCTAAAAGTATGGTTACTGGCTGATACCTGAAGCTTTGCAAGAAATGGCCAAACATGGTTGGGCGTGGTGGCTCACACCTGTAATCCCAGCACTTTGGGAGGCTGAGGTGGGAGGATGATGAGGTTAAGAGATCGAGACCATCCTGGCCAACATGGTGAAACCCTATCTCTACTAAAAATACAAAAAGATTAGCTGGGCATGGCGGCTTGCGACTGTAGTCCCAGCCACTAGGGAGGCTGAGGCAGGAGAATTACTTGAATCTGAGAAGTGGAGGTTGCAGTGAGCTGAGATTATGCCACTGCACTCCAGCCTGGTGACAGAGCGAGACTCCATCTCAAAAAAAAAAAAAAAAAAAGAATGAAAGAAAGAATGAAAAGAAAAAAAATAAAAGAAATGGCCATTTTCCAAAGTGGTTGTGCCATTTTACATTACTACCAGCAATGAGTAAGAATGACAGTTACTACGATCATCATCAATACTTCATATTGTCTGTTTTTTCCTGTTATTCTAGTGGTGTGAAATAAAATCTCCTTTGTGGTCTTAATTTGCATTTTTCTGTTGCCTTATGATGCTGACCATCTTTTATATACTAGTTGGACATTTATTAATCTCTTTTTGTGAAGTATCTTTTCAAGTATTTTCCCATTTATTAATATTATTTTAAATTATCATTGATCTAACTGTGTCCTCTGTGTATTCTGACTACATGTTCTTTTTCAGATACTTCTATTTCCGTTTTCTTACTAGTGCCTTCTGATGAACTGAAGTTTTTAATTTGAAGAATTGTAATTTGTATTTTTTTTCTGTTTAGTCAGTATTTTTTTGTGTCCTATCACAAGGGAGCTCTGCCGATCTCCTGTATCTTCCTTCTGGAATTTTTAGAATTTTAGTTTTTTATATTTTGACATCTTTTCCTATAAATACTTCTAAAATATCTTTCAGTTTATTTCTTAGTTATTGACCTATTAATATTTTCTATTTCTTAAGTCAATTTTAGGAATTCATTTTTTCAATAAAAATATCTTTTTTCCATTTAATTTTTTTAAAAAAATTTTTATTGCCATAGGTTCTTGGGGAACACATGGTATTTTGTTACATGAGTAAGTTCGTGAGTGATGATTTGTGAGATTTTGGTGCACCCATCACCCGAGCAGTATACACTGCACCCAGTTTGTAGTCTTTTATCCCTAACCCCCTCCCACGCTTTCCCCTTAGTTCCCAAAGTTCATTGTATCACTCTTATGCTATTGCATCCTCATAGCTTAGCTCACATTTATAAGTGAGAAACTTACAATGTTTGGTTTTCCTTTCCTGTGTTACTTCACTTAGAATAATAGTCTCCAGTTCCATACAGGTTGCTGAGTGCCATTAATTCATTTCTTTTTATGGCTGAGCAGTATTCCATATATCACAATTTCTTTAGCCACTTTTTGATTGATGAATATTTGGGATGGTTCCATATTTTTGCAATTGCAAATTGTGCTGCTATAAACATGTGTGTGCAAGTATCTTTTTTGTATAATGACCTCTTTTCCGCTGGGTAGATACCCAGTAGTGGGATTGCTGGATCGAATGGTAGTTCTACCTTTAGTTCTTTACAGAATCCCCACACTGTTTTCTGTAGTGGTTGTACTAGTTTACATTCCCACCGGCAGTGTAGAAGTGTTCCCTTTTTAGCACATCTATGCTAACATCTATTCTTTTTTCATTTTTTGATTATGGTCATTTTTGCAGGAGTAAGTGCTATCACATTGTGGTTTTGATTTGCATTTCCCTGATCATTAGTGATGTTGAGCACTTCTTCACGTATTTGTTGGTCATTTGTATATTTTCTTTTAAGAATTGTCTATTCATGTCCTTAGCCCACTTTTTGATGGGATTATTTGCTTTTTCTTGCTAATTTTTTAAAACTCCTTGTAGATTCTTGTTATTAGTCTTTTGTTGGATGTATAGATTGTGAAGATATTCTCCCACTTTGTGGGTTGTCTGTTTACTCTGCTGACTGTTCAATTGCTGTGCAGAAGCTCTTTAGTTTAATTAAGTCCCACCTATTCATCACTGTTTTTGTTGCATTTGCTTTTGGGTTCTTGGTCATGAAGTCTTTGTCAAAGCCAATGCCTAGAAAAGTTTTTCTGATGTTATCTTCTAGAATTTTTATAGTTTCAGATCTTTAAGTTCTTCAACTATCTTGAGTTGATTTTTGTATAAGGTGAGAGATGAGGATACAGTTCCAAAAATTATCTTTGATTTAGGATTTTATATGTAGATTTGTACATGTGTATACAAATACAATTTGCAATAAATAAATGTAATTATATACACGCATTTTTAAAAGATGTATTTTTTCTTCTTTCCTGCTCCCTACACAAATATACTCCTATATTAACAACCTAATCTATTTGTCTATCTAGTGACCTACCAACCTATGTACCTACCTACCTATCTATCTAATCTACTTATCCTTGAATAGCTTTCTTGAGTCTCAGTAGTTGAGTGATATCTAGGTTTGGTAGAAGATCCTTGAGTTGTAATGTCTTCCTCTCAATTTATACCTGCTCTTCTACTTTTTTCTAAGTTCCAGTATTGCAGGGGAATAACATGATGCAATTGTGATATTTTCTTCTTATTTCTCCCGTTTTTTGATTTTATACTTTCATTTTTTGACATGTTTTCCCTTTTCTTCATTAGTGATGTGGAAGGCATGCACCCTCTTTTTCTTCTGTTTATTACCTTTTAGTAAAAAAAAAATCTTTTCTGAATCTGTTTATCTAATTATAAAGAGTAGAATTGCTATTTAATCTATTTAATATGAGAACTTCTTATGCTTTCTTCCTTCTCCTTTTACCCTAATTTTTATGGCCTGCACTTATTATTTAGTAGGTAAATGTGTTTACTTTTTCTTACCTTCACGATTATTTTGGATTTTTAATCTTTATGATAAAAAGTTTAGCAAGATAGATCTAGAAATGAGTATTCTGTCTTGAATTCTGCTAGGAAAGGTCCTTTTAAACTTGCAAACTCAATTTTTACTTTTACTGGTAGATAGTTTTTCTTGTTATTTACATTTTCATTGCTTCTTGCTTTTATTTTGAAATTCTTTCTAAATGTATACTGGATCTGTCCTCGAAGCCTCTTACCTTTCTTCGCATCGTTTTTATTGTTGTCATTTTTACCTCAGCTCTTTCAAGGTAATTTTTATACTTATTTTTGTTTCCTGATTCTTATGTGTGTGTGTGTGTGTGTGTGTGTGTGTGTGTGTGTGTGTGTGTGTGTATACCTGTTCTGTAGAGTGGGTGGTATGGAGATACCTTCATTGTGTAGACAGCTTTAGATCACTCTGTCCCTCATGTAAGCTTCAGTGGGATCTTTCTCACTCCTTTGTATGTAGTAGTTCACATTTTAATGGTACCCAATAACCCTTCTTGGTTGATGACCCAGTGTGTATTAGCCTAATAATATTGTTAAATAATTTTCCTTGGTCTTTAAATACTATCCTATCTTAAATTATTCCCAAGATATAACACATCAACTACAATAAAAAGAAACTTAACTGCAAGGGAAAATTCTCAAAAGCCTATAGCACCAGTTTTCATATTATTCACATTTCCTTCTTGGCGGTCAGCACTTCGGCTTCAGTTGTGAATCATTCTACGTGAATATTAAAATACTTATGTTCATTTTTATTCTAAGTGCTTTAATGTCACTGAATTTTATGATCAAAACATGTTCTGTAGGGTGGGACATGTTCCTTCTCTCTTTTAATAGAGGAACAGAATATTCTTGAGAGGTTGGATGACTAACCTAAAGTCATACATCAATTAAACAAGGTGTTCCATTTTGAACTAAGCTTTCCTGACAGTACTGCTTGGGGTTCATGCTGCATTTTAATGTAGCTCTTAAATATGTATGAAATAATTCTTAGCTTGCCATGCTGGGTTGCTTGTCTAGAGTCTCCATCCATTCAATCTTTTGCATGCCTGATGTCCTATCATTTCTTTCTAAGTTGCAGCTTAAAATTATCAGTAAAAATGCATTGTGCATATTGAACCAAATACATAATCAGATTTGAATAAATATCCTAATTATTAGAATCAAACTTTCTTCTTTTCATGTTGGTAACATTTGGCAACATTTAGTCTTTGGGATATTGGATCACTAGTTTGTTGTTTGCTTTGAATATTTGCTCCCACACATTGTACTGTGAATACTTTCTCACTACTTACTTGTGGCTAAAGTCATGAAGAGAATAATTGATTTGTATTTTTAGAATTTTAATGGACAAATGATATTTCTAGACATTATAAAGCCATTTTCTATTGTGAACCAATAATTTTAGTGCTAATTGCCACAAATAAATTTACTTAAGAACATGTTATAATCTTCCAGAAAATCTGTACCCCACCCATCTTGGTAATGATATGTACATATCACAAATTCCTATAACCACTGACATTTTCCATGTTATTACCTATTAGTAGTAGATTTAAGAAATGACATAGTGAATGAAAGAGTCCATAAATTAAAGACAGGAAGTCCATAAGATATCTACTTGATACTTGATACATCATCCAGAATAACAATACCAACATACGAAAAACAGTCTATTGAACCATAAAGCATGGCTGTAGTTTGCACTGATTGAATTTAAGCAAAAAAAGAGATATTAACTTAAAAAAATCGTCTCTTAGTTGTTAGGTTCTATCATCAGGAGAATGAATAACTAAAATGTGATAGATATTTACTATGGACTACTATGCAATGATTACTACAAAGGCACATGCACAGGTATGTTTATTGCAGCACTATTTACAATAGCAAAGACTTGAAACCAACCCAAATGCCCATCAATGATAGTCTGGATAAAGAAAATATGGCACATATATACCATGGAATACTATGTAGCCATAAAAAAGAATGAGTTCATGTCCTTTTCAGGGACATGGATGAAGCTGGGAACCATCATCCTCAGCAAACTGACACAGGAACAGAAAACCAAACACTGCATGTTCTCACTTATAAGTGGGAGTTGAACAATGAGAACACAAGGACATAGGGAGGGGAACATCACACATCGGAGCCTGTCTGGGGATACTGAGAAAGGGGAGGGAGAGCATTAGCACAAATACCTAATGCATGTGGGGCTTAAAACCTAGATGATGGGTTGATAGGTGCAGCAAACCACCGTGGCACGTGTATACATATGTAACAAACCTGCACTTTCTGCATATGTATCCCAGAACTTAAAGTAAAAAAGAAGCAACGAACTGGCTGTGTATGCAACACCATGCTCAATTCTTAAAATGTAGATTCTAGGAAGAGGAGGGGTAAGAACTAGAACTATATGAATACCACTTAGGTAAATTAAAAACACATTGATGCACACTTATAAACAGACACAATGTGCAAAGGAAATTTACATATCAAAAGTCATATATTGGTCACATTTGAATGCATTTTTCTGTGGAATAGGGGAAATTGAGTGGGGGTCAAAGATGAAGGAAAACATGAAAGAAATTTTTTTTTAATTACTTAGAGCCTTATATGGACCAAGGATGACAGCGTGCCAATAGTTCAGGATTATGAGGATTATAATTAATTAAACTTTTATTTTTAATTTTAAACACTAATTCTTAATTGAAAATAATGACATCCATAGAATACATCCTGATGTTGGCCAACACGAAGTTTACTTAATATTAGTATTTTATGTAGCTTAACCATTCATCCTTCCTAAAATTCAATGATAACAATGATTTGACTTTATAAGGTGAAGCCTTTTATGTAATATGCTAGAGATAACTTTTTCAAATACAAAACATTTATACCAGCAAGGAAATTATGAAAGCATATATAAAGTATACTGAAGGATGTGATTTAAAGGCTATCTGTATACATAGATGTGTTTCACCTTAGAAAGTACATATACACATTGAAACACTTTCACTGAATATAGATGCCACCACATTCTCTTACTTATATTATAAAGCAAATGGCAGGTTCAACTCTCTTTACCAGTAGGGTACATCTGTATAACAATGTTGCCCTTCTGGAAAGACTACTGAATTGAGAGTCAGAACACTTGACTGTCGTATTTTCTCTGCCATATTTGCTATGCTACTGCCTAGCAGTACAAATTTGACTAAGCCATATCAATTTTTGGACCTGAATTTCCTCTCTCCAAGTGCAGGTATTTGATAGTATCCTCCACAAAGTATCTTCTGGCTTTAAACTTTGATATGAACATGTTAATTTATTTATACATACAGCAAGAGTTACAAACATATATATGATTACTAGAAGCAATATAGTTAATATTTATTTTTTTTAAAAAGGCTGGATAGAAGCTCTTTTCTCTTTTGTCAGTATTAGGCAAAGAGACTTCCTATCCTGCCTAGGACAAAACCCCTGCTGATATTTTTTGGGTGCCTATACTTTGACGGTACTCTTGTGAAAACAGTAGAATACATGTTGTTGAGGTAAGTTATGGCTATGTCCAAGGATCAGGCATTTTCTATCCTAGGCATTCTAACCCAGAGGTTGGATTAGAACTTTAGGAATTGTTCATTATTGCAAATAAGCTGTCAGAACAGATTTGCCTTCTGGATGCACTCCTTATGCCTCGCTGCTCCCTGCTTTGTCATTCATCTCTGATATCAGAATCTGGCTTTCTTATCTGCCTGACTCTTTGGCTTGTTGCTATTACCTTTGTATAGTTCTGGCATGGATGAAATGCTTCCTGGGCATATTTGGTGGTGGTTGATTGCAGCTGCTACTCTCTAAAAGCTTCCATAAAGGAAAGAACTGAATCTGAATCTACTGCTCTGTGGTTCTTCACTGCCCCATATCCCTTTGCTTCCACCACACCACCCCAGCTCATTTTGGCATTCTGGTCTCTGTTGGGTTAAGAGATATAGAATAGGTACTTGGTAACACTGATGAAACTGTCTCACTGTCCTTCAAATCTTGGATTGGACTAAGTTATATCAATAATTCCCATTTGTCACATTCCAAGAACACCAATGTGCTTCCACTTTCTTGGTGGAAGAAAAACATGTTAGATATATGACTGGTACTACTTTCTTTTAAATAAGTCTTTTCTAGGTAAGATTTTCTCATACTCATGTTTTCTTTTTCTATATTTCTTTTCTTTCTTTCTTTCTGTTTTCTCGAGACGGAGTCTTGTTCTCTCACCCAGGCTGGAGTGCAGTGGCAGGATCTCAACTCACTGAAACCTCTGCCTCCCGGGTTCAAGCAATTCTCCTGTCTCAGGCTCATGAATAGCTGAGATTACAGGTGTATTCCAGCCACCACACCCTGCAAATTTTTTCTTTCTTTTCTTTTCTTTTCTTTTTTTTTTTTAGTAGAGATGGGGTTTTACAATCTTGGCCAGGCTGGTCTTGAACTCCTGACCTCAAGTGATCCGCCAGTCTCAGCCTGCCAAAGTGCTGGAATTACAGACATGAGCCACTGCATCTGGCCTCATACTCATTTTTTTAAAAATAATTTTAAAGGGCGTTAAATATTTATTTCATAATAACTTAAAAACTTTTTTGAGGAATTTTTTTTCCTCTTGACAGCTTTCTTTCTTTTCTTTTATTTCTTTGTGTGTGTATGTATGTGGAAAATCTGTCCTCCCCCCTTATTAGAGAGTGAGGAGAAGACTTCTGATTTTAGCAGCATGGAAGACTGATGTAACATTGACCTCCTACTGTTAGAAATAAAAAATGTTAAGTCCATAGAAACAAAATGAAATACAACAAAACTTAAATACCTGAACACTGAGCTAAAAAAAAAAAAAGAAAAGAAAAGAATAAGAAAAGAAAATATAAATATCCACATCAGAGATTAAAGCCAGATCAGTAAGCATCCATGCGATGTCACAGCAAACTTGGTCCAGAACTGCTGGTCATATGGCCTAAGGTCAAGGGCTGAGGTTCTTATATCCATATTGGGACAGGAGATAGGAGCCTTCGCTTACAGAAAGCGGGGAGCTGGCGTTGAGACTCAGACATAAAGCAGGACCCTGGAAGCACTGCCTGGTCAGTGAAATTCTGTACACTCTGCTTAAAGCCCTGGAGGTGGGGTGAGTCTCCCATAAGTAATTAAAGCCACAAGTTGTACCATGTTTGTATTATGTGACCAAATTTACATTTTTGGCATGGTGTGAAAATCTTCAGGCCAAGAAATTAATTGTAAAAATTAGTCCCATACTGATAAAACCTGTGGATTTTTCTGTAGAAGCAAACACATCACCACTCCATAGGGAATCTTATACAACCCAGGCTACACAGAACTCCCAGAGTTAAAATAATCCCTGGTAAAAATTACAAACCACAGGAGGAAATGATTCACTGCAGGGAGCCAGAAGTTACCTAGCAAGAACTTGGGGGAAAAATATGAAAGATATTATAAAATACTTATACTTAAAGTGATTAAAGGGATAAAATACAAACAAAAGAAAGGAACAGAATGTAATGAGATTTAAAAGCAGGCAAGGATTGAAGAGGGAAGGCAGGCTGTGAGCCCTCATATATTAAAATGTTTTATGTTCTTCCCCATGTTTTGAGTTATACATCTATGTAATTATGTTTGTATTATAACCTTCTGATTTTATGTATCTCACAGGGATCAATTCCCTTCTAACAAATGCCAATAAAACCGAATCCCTATATAGCAAAATTATTCCAATACCATCTAATCACTACAAATAATCAAATTAACCAAATTAAATACTTTTTTCTTATAATGAAGGTTGTTACTTATAGTAATGAAAAATGTCTAAGGAAAGTATCATCGTTTTAAAGATCCAAGTTTTCTATATTTCTTTGGAGCAAATAAATTTCACAAAAGAAGTGTTTAATCAGAGGCTATGTATTTATATTCTCCAATACCACAATACAATAAATTATTTACCTTATTGTGCATTCAAAGTAAGTGTTTTATGTATTTTAAAATAAACTCTCATGGACACTGGGATTTTTTTTTAAGGCCCCTCAACTATAAGCACTGCCTTTAACAGTCTTTTAGTGAGTGTTTTATATTTTATTTCATATTCAACTCTTTGATTCTAAATTCAGTGCTGTGATTACTACTTGTCTCAGTTGAATTTCAATGCTAGCCTTTCCTATTGTCTCCTAAATACTCAGTTTCTTACTTCTGTGAAGTAGATTTCTCATACCTTATAGAATTCCAATCAACGTTTCTCAGGACACTGCATTCTTTCAAAGCCTTTCTTCCAAAGTCAAAAATGCTTGCATTGTTTCTCTTCATAAGCAGTGTACTCTCTTGAGCATTTCAAATGAAATAATAAATTGATAACTAGATTCGAGATGCTCCTAAGCTTTAATTTGATTTATCATACTTGGCTGAATTTTTAGGAAAAGTTCCAGGAGAAAACATAAATGAAAAACAAAAAAAATTTTTTTAAAGCCTTGTCTTTTCATAAAGACTAGCCAAAAAACTCTTAGAAAAAGAAAATAATGTGGCATGAGGATAGAACTTTTATTATTTTTTATAATGAAATTTTCATTATCCCAATCAGTATCAGTGTAATTAAAATCTTTCGTGGTCGATATTTCAGCCTTTCTATGGTTGTTCATTGCTAGTCTTAAGAAAAGTGACTCCCTTCAGTTTCCCTAGGTTATTTTTATATAGAAAGTGCCATTTCCAAGACGAGGTGGATTCCAGTTTTTGAGAAAGAGAGTGAGAGAGACAGGGAAGGAGGAGGGAGAGACAAAAGGGGAGATAGAGAGATTAGACATTGCAATGAACAGACTGGTTTTGACCACTAAATACATTCCCTGGATACTTGCCCAATTCACCACACATTTTTTTGTTTTTTCTGAATCAACATGAAAAAGAAGACTGGCTTAGTCTGCATTTAAAGCATTTCATACATTACAATGATCACATGCTACAGGATTTGTAAGTGCTCGAGGATGTGTTCACAGCTAGGGAAGTAAAGCCAACATAAAGAAATGAAATCCAGTTTTTGTCTTCAAGACACTTACACTCTTGCATAAAGTCAAGATAATACTAGTAGCAAAAACAATACATTACATTGGTTGTCTTCTTTATCTGTAGGATGTCAAACAACCAAATCATGGTGTTAATTTTTTCTTGTTCAAAAGACTTGGTTTATTTAAACTCTGTGTTGGCTTTGCATGTCAAATAGCCTTTCTTACTCTATCATCAGAGGACACAAACTTGTAGCCTGAAGATGTTTTGTGAGACTTACAGAATAACACTCAAAATTTTGTATTTGTTGTCAACAGTTAAAAATTGGGAAAATGGTAAAAAAATTCCAGATTTCTGAATTTTCTTAAACATGCCAATGATCCATTGACAGTGAATCTACAATTCCACATAGGAACAGTGAACTTTAGAGAATTATGGACTGCCTTTTCTTTTCTTTTTTTTTTTTTTTTTGAGATGGAGTCTTGCTCTGTTGCCCAGTCTGGAGTGCATTGGCGCGATCTCTGCTCACTGCAAGCTCCACCTCCCAGGTTCACGCCATTCTCCTGCCTCAGCCTCCCGAGTAGCTGGGACTACAGGTGCCCACCACCACGCCTGGCTAATTTTTTGTATTTTTAGTAGAGATGGGGTTTTGCCGTGTTAGCCAGGATGGTCTCGATCTCCTGACCTTGTGAACTGCCTGCCTCGGCCTCCCAAAGTACTCGGATTACAGGCATGAGCCACTGCACCTGGCCTGGACTGCCTTTTCAAGTTGGGTTTACAGTCTCCAATTGCCTATAATTCCCACCTAGCCTGCTTTATTTACTCATTTATATTAATTGTTTACATTTATGAATTCATAAACTTTACCTACACTAGAGTCACTTGAAGAATTTTCTAAAGTATAGGAACCCATATCTTCTTAATACTGGGTCTTGCTCGCAAAGGTTTAAATTTATGGGTCCATTACGATGCGGTCACGTGGTATATGTGTGTGTGCGTGTGTGTATACAAAACCAAAAAAGCAGGTAGTTCTACTGTATAACCACAGCAGAGAACCACTGCTGTGGTATTTGAGGTTTTATCTGCTATTTTACATTTTCAATGATTTAAACTTTAAAAAAGTATATTCCTTTCTATTCTGGTTTTTTTTTTTTTTGGTCTGGATTTTAATTTTGTGGCACTAATCTGGAACATTAACCATACTGCCTAGTATTTGTTGAAACTAGAAAAAGCATGCCACTTTATATGAACCAGGATTTGGTCACAGCTTGGTTGCCCAGAACCTTGTTCTGTTTTGCTTTTGTACCTAGAGATGGCTGTGCTCAAGGGGAATAATTATAGTTAATCAAACTCATGGAAAATTTGTGTTTATTAATTTACAGGGAAAAAGTTTAAAATAAAAACAGAACTTCCAAACAGAAAGAAACTTTTGTTTCCATGGGTTGGTAAATCCTCTCCCTGGGATAAAAGCCTACATGAGAAATTATATTATGATCAAAATACTGTTTGTGAGCTTGTATTAGAGCAAAGAAAGTTAAGCTTAAGCGTCATACTGAGCGGTGAAGCCGGCTGGGCTTCTGGGTGGGATGGGGACTTGGAGAACTTTTCTGTCTAGCTAAAGGATTGTAAATGCACCAATCAGCGCTCTGTGTCTAGCTAAAGGTTTGTAAAAACACCAATCAGCACTCTGTAAAAATGCACCCATCAGTGCTCTGTGTCTAGTTAATCAGGTGGGGACCTGGAGAATTTTCTGTCTAGCTAAAGGATTGTAAATGCACCAATCAGTGCTCTGTGTCTAGCTAAAGGTTTGTAAACGCACCAGTCAGCTCTCTGTAAAAATGGACCAATCAGCAGGATGTGGGCGGGGCCAAATAAGGGAATAAAAGCTGGCCACCCCAGCCAGCAGGGGCAACCCGCTAGGATCCCCTTCCAAGCTCTGGAAGCTTTGTTCTTACGCCCTTCGCAATAAATCAATCTGCCGCTCGCTCTTTGGGTCCGCACTAACTTTATGAGCTGTAACACTTGCCGCGAAGGTCTGTGGTTTCACTCCTGAAGCCAGAGAAACCACGAACCCACCGGGAGGAACGAACAACTCCAGACGCACCACCTTTAAGAGCTGTTAACATTCACTGTGAAGGTCTTCGGCTTCACTCCTGAAGTCAGCAAGACCACGAACCCACCAGAAGGAAGAAACTCCAGACACATCTGAACATGAGAAGGAACAAACTCTGGACACACCATCTTTAAGAACTGTAACACTCACCACGAGGGTCTGTGGCTTCATTCTTGAAGTCAGCAAGACCAAGAACCCGCTGGAAGGAACCAATTCCGGACACAATACCTGTTGAATTGACTGACCAGGACAATGTTTGCTACTCACGGCTTCCTGGACATCTATCTCATTACAACTGCAAATTATGCCCTGCATGCTTAATTTAAATTGGATTTCCTCAAGCCTCCAGAGGCTTGCATTTGTGGATACTTGTTAGTATGGGTCTCCTCAATATATGGTACTTCTCATCAATTAGGGGTTCAATTTTACGAGTTTAATTTCAGACACAAAATCTGCCTTAAAATTCTGTGGGCATCTTACTATAAATCTCTGCTTACTAAAATATTATGAATTACCTTTCCATGAATAAATATCTTTCATGCTCTACTGAAGTGGGAGTTCTTTGAGGGTCAAAAAATACCAGATACTTTTTAAGTCCCTTTAGGATGTCACACATCCTTTCCCAAACGAAGGCAGAGCTCTGCACATGGAGAAAGAAACTAGTATTCCCTGAACATTTGTTATGGGTGGGCACGTGATCTCATATATGTATTTTATCCTTGATAGATTTTATATAATACCTCATGATATTACTATCCTCATTTTGTAAATGAGATAATTAAAGCTGCAAGAGATTAAATAAATTGTTCTATTTTGCAACTAGTATATTCTCAGAGCCTGGATTTAAATCTGTTTGACCTCAGATTGTGTGTGTGTGTGTGTGTGTGTGTGTGTGTGTGAAAGAGAGAGAGAAGGAGAGTCTGGATCTATGGAGGGTTGTATGAGAGAGATAAATTGTGCTAGGTTTCCTTCTAATAAATATATCATGTTGCCTCATATATGATCAATAAATGTGCTGGCTGATTTATGATTGAAAAAAGTATTAATCACTTAATTATGTTCTTACAGCTTCTACATGTTTTCATTTACTTTTTATAGGGATTTGGGAAATGGGATGGATTTTAATTGTTTCAATCATTTAGTGCTTGGCAGTCTGAGCACATAGTAACAGCTTAATAAATAGCTCATGTGGGAAAAAGTGAAGGGAGTTATAGGGAGATTTCCACTTTATAGCTAGACTTGCAAGGTATAAATAGCTAAAGGTGGGTTGAAACATTCTCTTTTCTCTTTACTCAAGATACAAACAATATAAAATTATATTTAGTATGGTTATTGCTACATGGAAAGATCTAGAGAAAGCATTTGCTCTTTAAAATGATTCATTGCAAACTTATTACAAAAATGGGAGACATTTAGTTCTTCAATGGAATGAAAGTTGTTTTTTTTTTTTTAATAAATTCAGTGGGGTGGATGTAGACACCTGTATCGCTTTGAGCAACTTCAAATCAGGCAACTTAGAAAGCTTAGGAAGTTGGGAAGAGACGGGCTTGAAACATACCTATTTCACCTGGGACGATATCCTACAGCTTTGCAGCACAACTAATCAAGGGTGTTGAGAGCAGAGAAAAGCAAACAGTAGGTTCTTGTGTTGCACAGCAAACTGCTTCTTGATAACTAGAGAGAAACCTTAGAAAAGTTCTTCTGTTACTGTTGTAGCCGACACCCTACAGGCAGCCTTTCTGCTTTCACTCTGGCTCTCTATCTGCAATAACTGGTGTAGATATAAGGGAATGGCTTCAGATGAAATTGGTTGACGGCTGGAGATTAAATCAAAGTCTCCTAATACACCACCTTACACTGCATGTTTTGAAACAATGTATACTATCCCTTCCCAAAGCACCAACCACTGAATTTCAGCAGTTATTTGAAATTCTTTTTGAATAATGAAGACATCTAATTATCCAATGAAATATTGATGTAATACATTCATGAATCTTATTAGTTCTTATTTATAATTTTATTTTTATAGCAGTTGATTTTCCATAGTTTATGCATATTACAAAGTTTTGCCTATGTATGTGACAAAGTGACATATTTTATTACCTACATAAAATGTCCTCTTCTAGAGTTTTCTCTTTCCTTGGTTTCCTAAGGCAGTTAATTCATTCCCAAAGATTATTCTCAAAACATTGTATTGTGGTCTAGTTTTTAATTTTTATTTTTCCGTCTGCCTATCAAGCCTATTAAAGATCACCATTTAAAAACATTCTGTACTCTATAAAGAATTGATGAGAAAAGTTGA
Source organism: Hylobates moloch (assembly GCF_009828535.3). NCBI lineage: Eukaryota > Metazoa > Chordata > Mammalia > Primates > Hylobatidae > Hylobates > Hylobates moloch. The sequence continues at coordinate 115,027,151 of NW_026652279.1, forward strand.
TTATGGATTCTTACTGTTTTTATTATAATTTATCAAATTATAATGATCATTATTCACATAATAAAAAATTCCAATATTTCTTGTACCTTACTCCACAAGAGCTATGAAGTTGATCTTATTTGGTACCATGAGGTGTCTACAAATTAATATTTTTAATCCAAATAATAGGACACATTTTATCCAGGTATTAATATTGAAGAATTTACAGCTTTTAAGTTGGAGAAAGGGCTAACATTTATTGAGCGACTTCTTTGAAGAGACTAGCACAATATGCGTTTCACATACATTACTTCATTTAACAGATCCAATTCTGTGAGGCAGGTGTTAATATCCCCATTTAGCAGACAAGATCATGAAACTTAAGATATGTTAAGTAACTTGTCAGGTTAAGAGTCTGATTCTAATGCCTATGCACTTGCTACTACTCTTTCATTATTTTTGTAAATATCTTTATATGTGATTTTAAAAATTATGTATAAAATAATCATAGTATATGTTTTCTGATACAGATACTTATCTGCTTGTGTCTTATGTTCTATGGATTTGTAATATTTTCATGTGTATGTGACCCTCTGACTGTTCTTATATATATTCAGCACCCACAATTGTGATTTCAAATATCTCCCTTAAATATAATTGCATTAGATTTTTTATAGTTCTGCTGTTTCCTCAGTTAGCATTTTAGGCACAAACCTGAGATGGCATACTCAGTCTAATACACTAATGGCCTTAGTGCTTGGATCTCAAAAGGAAGAAACGATCATAGCACTACTACTATCCCCACCAACCAGCAAGACAACTACCATTTATTAGGCACTCTCAATGTGCCCATTATTATACAGGCACTTTATGAGCATTATGTTTCTCAAATAACTCGACATGTGTAAAGCACTTAGAACAGTGTCTGATAGTAAATTTTACACAAATGTTTGCTTTTATCATCATCAACATCGTCTCATCATTATCTCATTTAAAACCTTCAATGATCGGTCAATGTAGATCTCATTATTCTCATTTGACAGCTATGGAAGCAGGTACCTAAAAGCTGAATTGCTTAACTGGTTAATAAATGGTAGAGACTGAATTTTGACATGGGTGTGTTTGACTTCTATGACTTTTTTTTTGTCCTGCTCAGCTATACTATGTCCCGTGGGTGGGAATAGCCACACAAAAAAAATGTCTCCCCTGCCTCTGACCTTCACTAGCTGTGAGCTACTTCCTATCTTCCCTGGGGTAGCATGTCACTTCAGGAGACTAATCCAGAAACCATGGCTTATGTTTTCGCTACACAGAGTGCTGTTCAGAGAAGTCCCTGTGGCATTGAGGGGAAGTGGCTAGGTTCCTAGGGGGCCCTCCGAATGTCTAAGATGTTTTGATTGCTCTGCTTATCCCAGGAATGATAACCACTCGCTCTTGTCTTCCCCAGGGCATTCTGATTTTCCACACAGAACTGGACTCTGGTTCTATAAATGCTCATCTTGTCTTCTCCTTTGTCCCTTGTCGTTACTTCTTCTGAACCTGACACCAGCTGTATGCCGTCTATTAACCTGTCATATTCATTGATCTCCCTAAGAAATCAAACTGTCCTTATAATTCCCCTGTCTGATCTTTGCTTGCTGGAGCTTACTGACAAAATTGTCCCCTAGCAAAAGAAGAGTCTATTTGCTTTAGCTCTAGTAGCCCCAAATGCTGTATATAGTCAATACACGATTTTCTGTGCATTTCAAACTTTACGACCTCATTGAAAATGAAAACTGTTTGCAGATAACTCTGATTTGACCTCCGAAGGCTGTAGGAAAATAGAGCTAAAGCAAGTGCTCAGATTAAGGAAGTTTATGAAGAAAAGTATAGGCCAGTCACACTGGCTTATGTCTATAATCCCAGCAGTTTGGGAGAGTGAGACAGGCAGATTGCTTGAGCCCAGGAGTTTGAGACTACCCTGGGCAACACACGGAGACCTCATTTCTAAAAATAATTTGAAAATTAGCTGGGTGTGGTGGCATGCACTTGTAGTTCTAGCTACTTGAAAGGGTTAGGTGGGAGGATTGCTTAAGCCTGGGTGGTGGAGGCTGCAGTGTGCTATGATTGCGCCACTGCACTCCAGCCTGGGCAGCAGAGCAAGACCTCCTCTAAAAAACAAACCAACAACAACAACAACAAACAAAAAAATAAAAGAAAAATATAGAACCTTTCCACTGGCACTTTTATTTTCCAACATAAAATAGACAGGGTGTACTTTGTAACTTACAATACCTGAATTCAAACTGATTACTAATTTCTCCCCTCTTATTTGTTGGAGAATGATGATGGAGGATTAGAAAGTTCCCTGTTAGCTTAACATGCTTAAAATAAAGCTCTGGTCATTCCATGTTTTGTTGAAGAATGTTAGGAAATTTTTAATTTTTCAATGAAGTTGTTCTTCAACCTTATGATGTCATTGTAAATTTCTGACTTCTTTGCCAAACCTAGGCCTTAATTTTAGAATAAGTACATCCTCATTAATTTGTCATTTATCTGTTCATCTATTCATTCTTTCATCTATAAAATCTTTCATTATTTTGGATTGACACTGTGCTAGGAGCTTGTATTAGTCAATATTTAATCAAGATAACATAAGTTATTCTAGGCATTTCAAGCAGAGAGAATTCAACACAGGAAATTAGTTATACGTATCAGAAGGTCAAAAGGGCAAAAGAGAAAAGCAAGTGGTTATTCAAAATTAGGAGCTGCAGCTGGCCTTTGGCTGACGGTTAGGGGCCAATGTTCAGGGGAGCTGGCAATGCCTTTGCTAGTACTGGCATCTCATTACTGCCATAGAGTAGGAAGCTAAGGAGCCTCCTCTCCCACTGATGCTTCTGAAACTGCTTCCAATGATGCTGGGGAGAGAAACCACTGGTAATCTCCCCACAAAGCTTTAGATGGCTATTTCCTGTGTCTGGAGATCACTCTTCCTCCCTCTGCCTGCCACTTGACTTCCCTGCCTCTCATTTGGCTAACTTTTCTATTTTTAAGAAAATCAGTTTGCTTTTTAACATCTAGTGCAAAATTGCTATTTTGGAAAGTCTCTAACTTTATCATTCTTTACTCTGTCCCTTGTTTATATCTATTTTTGCATGTTTCATGGTATATATCAGTTTTTGTGTACCTGTTAGGCTATCCTATTAAGCTGAAAGCTTCTCAAGATCATATCTTTTTTGTTATCTTCCCAATTAACACAGAATTTATTAATTCTCAACTAATATTTGTCAAATTTATTGGAATTGAATTGAAATATGCAATGGTACAGAATTATGGTATATTTTGAAGCATCTAACATGCTGGATCAGGAATTAAAACATTGTCATTCAGGTAATGGGTAGCCATTGGCACTTTTGAAGACTTGTAGTGACATCATGTAATTTAGTGAGTCTGAGCTGGAAGAAGTAAGAAAAGGCAGTGTGGAGTGGGATTCCACGTCTGTAGTATACAATAGGAGCTGAGTGTATTGATTTTAGCCTGACTTTTCAGGAACTACTGTTCTTTTCTCATTTGGGACCTGAGAGTGTTATTTTACCTTACTTTATTGTTGAGGTGATACTTTTTTTTAGATTATAAATTATTCTTTTTAGAGCTTTTAAGGCGTCTGGCTGACAGGCTGGCTGAAGTTTTATAATCAACCATTTCTAATCATGAAATGTTCTAATGATAAAAAGTAATGTAGTCAGACATTCTAAATTATGTTCCCATTCACTTTGCCAAGTACCTTTCCAAAAAAAACCTTTTTGCTCTGGCATTCTACTTTTATTATATATATTTTTTGTAATTCTCTTTCTACAACACAGAAAACTGAGGGGAGTTTCACTTTGGAAACAATATATTTTGGACCTAATTTAAAGGTGAGAGTGTAAGCAGTTCAGGATAAATCCCAATACAATACTCATCCTCCCAAATCTAAACTCCAATTTTTTTCCTGAAGACCCTTTTGCACAGAGCTAGATGCCATCTGGCTGACAGTAAAATGACCATGACATCCCAATTACCCTTCTGCTCCTCCCAAAAAGCCTCTTTATTTATTTATGTATTTAATTAATTAAGACAGGGTCTCACTCTATCATCCAGGCTGGAGTGCAGCAGCCTTGACCTCCTGGGCTCAAGTGATCCTCCCACTTCCACTCCCAGTGTAGCTGGGACTGTATTTGCTTACATTTTTATTTTATTTTAATTATTTATTTATTTTAGAGATGGGGTCTCTCTATGTTGCCCAGGCTGGTCTCAAATTCCTGGGCTCGAGTGATCCTCCAGCCCCAGTCTCCCAAAGTGTTGGTATTACAGGCGTGAGAGCCACCACAACCAACCAAATATGTCATTATTGATAAACTCTTTGGGTGCTGACTGAGATGGTTAATTTTTTCAGTCAAGTTTACTGGGCCATAGGGTGCCCAGACAGCTGGTCAAATATCACTCTGGGTGTTTCTGTGAGGGTGTTTTTGGATAAGAGTAACATTAAAATTCTTGAACTTGAGTAAAGCAGATACCCTCCTTAATATGAGTGAGCCTCATTTAGTCAGTGGAAAGCCTGATAGAGCAAAAGGTTGACCTTCCTTTTAGTGAGGGAATTCTCCTGCCTTTTGATGGCTTTTGATGTGGGACATTGACTTTTCCTGTTTCTACAGCAGTTCTCACCTTCTGACTTGAACTGGGACATCAGATCTTCAGGTTTTGGACTTGCCAGCCTCCATAAGAACATGAGCCAATTCCTTACAATAAATCTGTCTCTAGATTCTAAGTTATTTCTAGAATGTATATCTAGAATGTGTGTGTGTATGTGTGTGTGTGTGTGTAGTTGGTTGTGTTTCTCTGGAGAATTATAACTAATATACCTACTGAGGTTATTTTGAAATATGTTCATAAATTATTTGACTTTCTTCCTTCCAAAAGGTAGAGCCTAGTTCCCCTCTCCCTTGAATGTGGGCTGAAGGAACTCAGTGATTTCTTCTAGTGAGTAGAATACAGTGGAATGACCTTATGTGGCAAGATCATAAAATGGCATTTTGTCTTCCTTCTGGTTTTCTCTATGAGATCACTTTCTTGAGGCAAAGTGACTTCCATGTCCTGAAGACACTTAAGCAGCCCTATAAAGAAGCCCAAATAATGGGGAACTGGAACCTTCAGCTAACAGCCATGTGAACCATCTTGGAAGTGCACTCTTCAGTGCCTGTTGAGCCTTCAGAATTCTGTAGTCCTAGCAGACATCTTGACAGCAACTTCATGAGTGATTCTAAGCCAGACCTACCCAACTAAGCTGATCACAGATTTCTGACCCATAGAAATTGTGTGATACAATAAGTATTATTTCAAGCCGCTATGTTTTAAGATAATTTTGGAGCAATCTTGAACAAATGCATCTACTATGTTGAAAATATTGCCCTAGGCCCTCTATTCCTGGACTCAGGATTGTGAATGGTTACTGGGTGAGGTAGAGAGTCAGTAAGAAAAAATTTCATTACATTGTTTTATTTGCTCAAAGATATGGGAGAGTAGCCAACATCCAGAAAGCCTAGATCAAAATTGAAATGCCCTTGTTGATCTGGGCAGGCAGTCAAGACAACCTAACTGAGGAGTCAGTGAGGGCAAGGACAAAGTAGTGAACCTTGGAAAAAAAAGCAAACCCTTCATCAGTACAATGGAGAATAATTTGCTGTGTTAAAATGAAGGTCAGGCTCTGTGTACACTTAAAACAGGTGTTCAATACATATGCATTGATTGATGTTAGTTGATTTATTTTGAATGCCAGACAGATTGTGAGTCATCAGTGTTACAATGTAGCTTAAACAAATGTGAGCTGTGCCTGGAAAATAGCAATACAACAACGAGAACCAAAAAACATCATTCAGCCTCTCACTGTGCATCCTTATTTGTCCCATCTGCCACAAGACTCTGATTACTGAGAGGGAGGGACTTCCCAGTTAGATGATAAATAATTCTTTAGGGGAGAAATAAAGGGGACTCTTCAATGGGAAAGACTTTGGCAGTGGGGCCTGACCAATTTCTGTCAGTGAAGACCTGGATTGATTTCTTATGGGTAGACTAGTGGTGTCATTTGCAAAGATGCTGAGAAAGACCTTCTCCACAGAAGGTATTTGGTAAAAGAGAACAGGGTGGGAGAGGGTGATTGCAGGTTGACAGTGGAAGAAAAACTTGATATAGTAGTTGACTGTAAGTGTATACCAAGATGTGGCTTAATTTTTTTTTATTACTTTCTTGATGAAAATCTCACCATCTGTAGGATACAGTGAAACAAATACGACTGCAGATTATTTTCTGGGTCATGTTAGGTTACTTATTTTCTGTTTTGGAAATCAGGGCCTATGTGCAGTATTGAAGTTCATGTTATCATTAGGGTGCTCTTATGTTTTGGTTTCCCTGGGGAGAAATCTCTGTACATGTTATTGTCTCAGTGTTATCATTATAGTACCATCTTTACGCAAAAGGATCCTGATTTTCACGAGTTATATGGCTAGTGAGTGGTGGAGTCTTGGTAGTGGAGTAGAGTGATTAAAAATATGAACTCTAGCACAAAATTCTCAGGGGAAAAATTTGAGCTGAGCCACTTTTTAATCATGTAACCTTTCCTTAATATCTCTCTACTATGAGATATTTCATTAATATCCTTAATAATTTCCTTAATATCTCTCTACTGTGGTTACTGTAAAGCAGGACCAATAATGACATCTGTTAAGGTGATTGTGGTGAGAATTAAGTGAATTATTATGCATAAAGCCCTTCAAAGAATGCCTAACATAGGAAAGCTCTACACAAGCTTTACCTTGTACACTATTTAATTCTCATAAAACTCTGGTAATGAAGGTGTTATGATGCCCCTTTGCAAATGAGTACACTGAAGTATCAAAATGTTTAGAAACTTTACATAGGCAAAACAGCTAAGGGGTAGTAGTTGAAGTATTTGGTCTTGACTTTGACCTCAAATGATCCATTATTCCACAAAGTAGTTTAGCCTCAACACCACTTTATGCCCTTTCTTCATTTTCTAGAATGAGTCAGAATAAAGAGCTCTGTGTTCATTCTTACACTCATTCAATTCTATATTAATTTCTGGTTAAAAATCTCTCACCAGAGCAGATATTTCTTTGGGGGGCTGGGAATGGATGGGAGCAGATGATAGGATGCCATTCTTATCATGAGATGGTGTCTTGCACTCATCTTGCTTAATACATCTCTTTATAGGGCTCACAGAGGGTAGGGTCAGGCCAACTGTATACCCATTAAGCTACTGGTTTTCCCTAAATCATGACTTGTTAACAGAACTCCCAGATAAGTAGAGAGTCTAGGATCATTCTCACAGTGGAACCTAGAAGAAATGTCTATGGGGGAGCTGTGGAAGCAGATCACAGAGCCTTTGCAGCATGAGAAGAGAGGAAGGATGTTCTCACTTCACCCAAGAGAGAACAAACATGGCTCAAACAGCCAACAGACCCTGGCTGCGCAGACCAATAGGTTAAAGCATGTACCTGTGTTCCCACTGGTCAAAGGCCAAAGGGAATGGACTTGCTTATTAATGCCAACCTGCATGAATTATCCACCAATGCCCAGGCCAGTCCCCTCCCTGTTAGTCCTTCTCACTGTAGATGCCTCTTTCCCAGCTCTTAGATGAAACTCTGCCCAATGGGCAGGAATTTGGTACCAGAAAAATACAATATTTCTCCATATTTTAATAAAAATTTAGCTCAGCTCAGTTTTGAAAAAAATACAATTTCAAAGCTTGCATTCCTTGGTTTATAGACTTAAGATTTACAGATGTGTCACACTACCCCATCTTGGGAGACAGCCTCATTTCAATTTTTGCAACTCCACTTCTTCCTGGCTTTGTTTCTGTCTGTGAAGCTTAATTCCTCAAGTTGAACTTTTTAAAAAGATATCAAACTCTTGCTTAAACTCTGTATCCCATCTGTCAAATGAGAATAATAACATATATTAGGGTTATTGTGAGGATAAGAAATAATTTATATAATGTGCCTGTTCTATAAGGCCTGAGACACCATGTGCCCAAATACTGCTACTACCACTATGGTCACGCCTAATGGTAGTAATAGTAAATATAATAATGACAGGCAGACTTGTTCTAATAGCATGGTCACTTTAATTTGTCAGGCTGGTATATTCTATTACATCAGTATTTATGGTATCTATACTAAGTTATTGAGGTTATCAGGTTAACGTATGTACCTAGGACACACAATGCTTTTTCCACAATGGTAGCTTCCTTCCTTTATGCAAAGGAGCTTACCTTGTTCTTCCCTGAAATGGTGTGTTTCTCTTACATAGACAAGCATGCAGAGAACATTTTACTTTTTAAAAGAGCACATTTCCATACCTATCAAGGAAATGAAAGCTTTTCAAGAAAATTCCTGTGAAAAGTCTAAGATTATTAAAAGAAAAACTGTTGAGGCAAAAAGAAACAAAACATTTCACCTTTTTCTCTATAGAAGCCAGACTGTGCGTCTCACAAAAGCCTCTGCAACCTCCAATTTTATTCAACAGCTAAAGAAACTAGCAGTCCCCAAGGCTCCAAGATTTAATTTCCATTGCGTAGGATGCCCCTCACATCAGAATTAATCAGTTTTCATTTCCACCGTTCCATTTCCCTTTAGGAATCCTGTGGCGTAAACCTCGACGGTAAACACAAATATTCATCGACTCAACCTGTTTTGAAGAGTTAAACATTCAGGGACATAAATCATTGGCAGTGATGGTTGCACACTGATTTGGGCACAATTCATCTCCTCTGTCTAAATGTACAGAGTCTGTTTCAGCTTCTCCTGTGCTCATAATAGCCAGGGCTTTGCTTCAAGATATCAGGCCAAATGATCAGACATTTATGGTGTTTGCTGCCTGTACACAGATGGAACACATGTTGATTTTGTTTCTTTTTTTAAGCGGAAAACAATCAGATGTATGAAATGTCTTTTAGCCTCTTAATTTGCTGTTGGTCGCTTCCGTAACATTATCTAGGTATTTCATTTTGCTACTTCTACAAACCTTCATTTGTTTTACTTCATTTGTTGATATCCTAGAGTTTTAAGAAAATCATTTCTGAGGTTGTAATTTCCTGTTAACAATGTGAACATTTGTGGACCTATCTTCTTTGTTAATCTCTTTGTTTGTAGAAGTTTTGGGTATCCTCAAAAGCAAAGTGAATGTCAGCGCCAGCTCCAGGATTGTGCCATGTTTACAGAATTGGGTACTTGTTTGTTTGTGAAAAGATGGGCCTGGTGTTGCGTATCCACAGTGGCTCAGATTTTGTCTTATGTGTGTGTGTTTCTTTCCTATACTTGCTGTGGTACACTTCATGGATAAAGGATGGGGCTTCCCAGAGTGATTTTTGTAGCAATAAAGGACTTAACGGTCTGCTTATCCTTTCCCTGTTTCTTGCTATTTCAACCCTTAGCAAATTCTTGCAGTTGTTCCAGTTCAAAAAGTGGACAAAGGATAGGGCGGTGCTCATTTTCAAATCCCTCTTTTAGGAGAGATTGGAGGAAAGCAGAGACGATGAAATGTAGCTTTAGAACCTTTCCTTCCCCAAGATAATCAGCATTCTCTTCAAATTCATTGGTCTCTGGGGGATTTGTTCTACCTTTAAGTTCGCTCCAAACTGAATGCAGGTATTACAGGCAGAGAAACTCGAGGGAGTTTGAGATGTGCCTTCAGAGCATAATAAATATCTTACTTAGAGTGTGTTTACTTAGTCCTAAAGGATTCAGCAAGTTGTTGAAATCATAAATTACTGCTCTTCAAATTTGGTTGTACAAATGATATATTCCTTATAGATATTTTTTAAAGTTCATTTTGGATGTACAATTTAGAAATAATGGTATAGTTGTTTGTCTTTTTATTCTTGAGTGTTGGCAAACCCAGGGAGGAAAATATCATACATGGTTCATTGCTGGAGACTAGTTTAAGGAAGAACCTAAATTAGCTACAGAAGTTAATTCTAACTTTGGTAGTGTCAGATAACAGGACTTCAACATGCACTGATGTTGCTGGTTTTTCTGGGTGTTGCTGTTCTTGACACTTAAGTCTGCATAAATCCTAGAGACAGTAATCTGCCCCAGCAAACACAGGCTTCTGTGGAATAAGCTGCTGTATCTAGGAACCAACCAACTCTTTTCAAGTAGGTGTGTCTAACTAAAACAAAACCACTGAGGAAAATGGCTTGATACTAAACTTCCCTAAACCAGGTAGGTGTGTTTTTTGTCCTTCTATGGTAATTATATTAACCTCACCAAAATTTCTCTGGCAACACGGCCTTGAAATTGTTTGTATTCTTGCTTGTCTCCAACTGAACTGTAAGCTCCCTAAGGATTTTATCACTGGATAATACCTCGGGTATAACATTCCAATGTCTGAATGGGAATAAGCATTTGAAATATTAATGTATTGATTAATAAATAGGACTCCTTGTGTTAAGGCAAAACCTGGCTCAAATACAGCTGACACTTCTAAATTGTTAAAATGATCAACAATAATAGCATTCAGTTATTTATTATGTGTCTGACACTGTGCTAAGTACTTTTCATACCATCTCTTTAAATCCTTACAACTGGTCAAACTAATGAAGCTCTGGCATCAGAAAAACCTGGGTTTAAACTTGTGGTCTGCCTCTTGTTAGCTCCTTGCAATTAGTAGATCTATGTGACGTACCAATCTTAACTGGCAAAGAGGGCTAATAATAACTTTATCAAAAAATGCTGGGAATAGCAACATTTATCTTTGCCTAGCGTGTAGCTTGCACCCTTTAATTGTTATTTCTATGTTTAAGATCATTATATTCTTGGAGTCAGTGAATACCAGAAAATAATTTATCCATTTGGAACAGAAAAGGAAAGAAATCTTTCCTTTCACTCCACTAGCATCTTATTCTTATGTTTATCTAAATATCCATCTATTTATTCTAATATTGCTATAACCTAGCAGCTTTTAATCAGTTTGAATCTACTATATACGACCTCAGTTTCATAAAACTATTTAATAATTACCCTTGAACAGAATCCCTTCTAATTGTCATTGGTTTTTCATTCTATCCAAGATCTTTTGCCAGTTTTCTGATACCTCCTTGTTTCAGTGTGCTGAGAGTTTGTTTAGATGGAATGTTGTTGCGTGAGATGCTGACATTATGTATACCTAACCCTGACTGTCCTACAATGAATAAGAAAAGAATGCACTGTGATAACAGAGACAAAAGACAGCATGGGTGAATAACCAGTCAGAAGAAATGCCAGACATAAACAACTGGTGCCTGTAATACAACTAATGTAGCCATACAAAACCCGGACATTTGTATGTCTGTGCCAGCCTAGTGTCAGGCTAATGGTCAGTCACCTCTTTGACTTTCCCTGGTCTATGTATAAACAGGCAGAATTTATTAACAACTGTGACAAACTCTACTCAGATACTCTTCCCAATGGGGCTTTCTGATTATGTTTTTATACCACTTAAAGTTTCTTTTCCTAGGAGCCAGGACTTAAGCAGAAACTGAAAGGACAGAACCACTATAGAAAATATATTAACCATAAAAATATTGCAACTGCCTCATTAAAACTAAAGTTTTCTTGCCATTAAAAATGTCTTATTAGGGCCGGTCGCAGTGGCTCACTCCTGTAATCCCAGCACTTTGGGAGGCCGAGGCGGGTGGATCACGAGGTCAGGAGATTGAGACAATCCTGGCTAACACGGTGAAACCCCGTCTCTACTAAAAATACAAAAAATTAGCTGGACGCGGTGGCAGGCGCCTGTAGTCCCAGCTACTCGGGGGCTGAGGCAGGAGAATGGCGTGAACCCGGGAGGCGGAGCTTGCAGTGAACAGAGATCGCGCCTCTGCACTCCAGCCTGGGCGACAGAGAGACACTCCGTCTCAAAAAAAAAAAAAAAAAGTCTTATTTGTATCCTATATGGGGATTAAACAATATAAACAGCTAAAGAATAAATCAACATTGTGGCCCAAACATTTGGGTCAACACCTCCTTACGAACAAATTTTAAAAATCTATGATCCTTGAGGAAAGTAGGTGCATCGGATGTCTGTAAATGGCTGGAGTATGGTATTCAAAAAGTGAGAAGGGTCTCAGTTTCTACCCTGCTTGCAAGTTGACAAGGTAGCCTGCCACAGCTTTATAGAAAATGGTAGAAAATATGAGACTCCTGGGTCAGAGACAAAAGGCTTTGCTACTCATGTCACATCAAGCAGCACAAGCTTCGTTCCCACTGGTTCTTCGTGATCTCCAGATCCCGCAGGGCAATACAGACGGATATAGATGAATGCTATGCAGGCAATATGTTTCTGTCTCAACTAAGGTACCCCAAACTGGGGAAACCCCACTCTTTTATAATGAGCCACAGGAAACCTGCTTAAACTTTACCCCAGTACTCTTGTCAGTAAACACACCTACCTTCTGCTCTGGAGGAAGACAGCTCTGTATCTCCCATGGCTGTTCTCTATATAAACATCCTCAAAAAGATAGCCCAGTACAAAACTTGTCAGTGCATCTGCTTGCAAGATGTGCAGAAATGTGAGAAACCCTTGGAGAATTCTCTCTCAACATGTAAGAGCCCAAGGAATCATCTGGCTGAGAACTAATACTGAAAAGAATATTTGAGCTTTTCCCTATCAAATCAGACCACTTAGCATCCTCTCTTTTAATGTACTGATGATTTTTTTTTTCTGGAAAGAATCAGTGCCAATGGCCCTTCTGATGGCAACTGAATCTCTGAGATACCAATTAACATTGCATTGCTGAGAGTAGTCAATTCTTTATTTGTTTTTCCAGCCAAGTTTCTGCATTTGAGCTTTAAAGGTTTTGTTTTCATGGTCTATAGCACAGGGGGAAAATGACAAAACCGACTAAATCCTCTATAAGCACCAGAGAAAGAAAAGCAAAAGCTTGTTGCTGAACCAATTTTATTTCCTTTTTTTGTTTTCCAAGCCCTGATTATTTATAGCTATTGCAGAAATTGGTAAAAGACAGACAAATAAGACTAATAGTAGGTAAAAAAAAAAAAAAAAAAAAAAAAAGCTGGAACGACACCAATGGGTTAAAAAGAGAACTGAATTGTGTCAATGCAAAATGCATTTTGAAAGAACTTCAGAGAATCAAGTAGAGAAAAGGTCAGGATATGATATTTCTGAGACCAGAAGTGAGCCATTGATGTGTCTTTATTACATTTCTATTTGCGAAGCATTTCTCACTACTTCTTAATTATTTGTTTTTCATTCAAGAAACTTGGTTTTATTATTTCAGCAAACTTCATATCACACTGCTTTTTCAAAAGAGAAATATATTAATCTTAAATGTAGGCTTTGGCATAAGAGCTCATTATATTTGAGCCATGTCAAATGTTAAGCTAAAAGAGGAGAAAAAAACTTCGTGTGACCAGGTTAATTTAATTAACCAGTTTCTTTCTTGAATTTGATAATCCCTATGAAAGCATATAACATTCTATCTATATACCCAGTAATCTTTTGCATAAGTTATTTGAAATATTTTTAAAGAAATCATTGTAATGTCAATGTATTGGGAGCCATTTTGCAAGATATACATATATTGATATTTTCACTTTTAATATATATAAAGAAATGAAGAAAATATAGTTAGTAAAGACCTTACATAATGTTCTGGAATGAAAAGATCATCTATGGGTAATGCATTGGCAATTCTGATGTAAATCCCAGATAATTTCTCACCTAGGTATCATAAAATTAAGTTTGTCCTAAAGCTCCCTCCTTGTAAGTTCAGTCTAAAGGTTTATCCATATATAAAGAACTGTAACCTAACTGTACGTGTAAACAGACTGCAACCTACTCTTGTAACAAGTACCTGGGCCTCAGCCTGTCACAGAAGCCATACTGCAACCACTCACAGGCTGCCAGTTGTTCAAACCGTGTTGAAATAAAGCAAACATGAGCTGTAACCAATCCTGCTGTTTCTGTGCCACACTTTCCTTTTTCAGTCCATAAATCCTCTCTGATCACATAGCAATGCTGGAGTCTCTGAAACTATTCATTCAAGAATCGTTCTTTTGTCAATTAAAATGTGTTAACTTTTGTCTAAAGTTTTTCTTTTATCACTGTGAACAAAAGATCTTTAATTATTGACCAATTTATCCATCCAAGGTCAGCTGTTACGTTTTGTTTGTTTGCTTTTTGAGGCAGGGTATCACTCTGTTGCCCAGGCTGAAGTGCAGTGATGTGATCATGACTCATTGCAGCTTTGACCTCCCGGGCTCAAGCGATCCTCCCACCTCAGCCTCTATAATAGTGGGGACTACAGGTGCATGTCACCATGTCCTGCTAATTATTGTATTTTTACTAGCGACAGGGTTTTGCTATGTTACCTGGGCTGGTCTCAAACTCCTGGACTTGAGTGATCCGCCTGCCTCGGCTTCCCAAAGTGCCATGATTACAGGTGTGAGCCACTGCACCTGGTCTCAAAGTGAGCTCTTACAATACAGCTTGTTTTCATGTAGCTGTTACATAGTGTTTTCATATACATGAAGGACACTGACAGTCTCATCTGTTTTTATATCTAACGTTAATCAGAGTTAAATAAATTTTATTTCCGATTTTGTTGTTTCCTCAACTCTTTCTACTTTTCATATTGCTTTAAAGCAAGACAAAAAGATAAAACTTTAAAATTCTTTCTCTTTTCTAGTTATATGACATGCAGATAATGCCTTGACCTTTAAAAATATTTTTACATCCTATAATTTAGGATGTATGTTTTCTTTATGTAAAGGATGCTAAATGGCAACCAAAGTACTACAGATTAAATAAACTACTTCGTAATTTTATAGCAAGGAGTGTTTGTGGTACATCTAAATGATTTTCAAATTGTGCTTTCAGGGACCAGACCAGATTTGCTTTCAAAATGAAGGTAGCTTTAAAAAGCACTATGTAAACCTTGCTGGTCTACCAAAGGAGCTAGTTAAGGTCCCTTTGAGGACACTTAAAAAGATTTTAAGAAAAAACAGCAATTAATTATTGAAAATTATACACCTAAAAACTATAGCTTCAAAGGAAAAAGAGCTCAGATTAAGGCAGGCAGGTAACAAAGTGATTCCCTTCTGATTAGGAGAAAACACAGGTGTAGCAGTTCTAATGGCATGTAAAAGGCAAGTAGAATTTTGAACAGATTTCTGTTCTTGCCATGGTTTGAAAGGAAAAGAGAGATAGATGCACATTCCTGAAAACACCAAGTGGCCAAATATTCAGGAAAGGCCATTAAAATTCTCCTTAGAAATAAAAATATTCGTGAATCGAATACTCTCATTGGAGAGGAAAGACTTCAGGGATCTTTAGACCCTGTAGAACAGACTATGAATCTTAAGACAACCTCTGAGCAGCCTAGAAAAGGACTCCAGCTTAGAAAAGGATTTCAGGATTTCTCAAACATTAATGCACATTTGAATCACTTGGGGATTTTCTTAGATGTAGGTTCTGACTTTGTTGTTCTGGGGTTGGGCCCATGATGCTGCATTTCTGACAAGCTCTGATGTCACAGGTTGATGCCAACGGTGTTAATGTGAGGACCCACTTTGAGTAGAAAAAAATTAGATAGTGGCTGAAAGTCAATTGACCTTAGATGTGTGAGTCTCCTTCTGAGCTCTATATTCTATTAATCTATATGCAGTATTTACCATTCTTCTGATCATATGAACTAAGTTACTAGCTCTACTAAAATCAGGTGCTATAAGTCTTCAAACTTATCAAAAATTTTTCCTTTTAAAATTGTTTCAATTATTCTAGAACGTTTGTATTTACATATGAATTTTATACTGAGCTTGCTGATTGGTTTCTATCGCAAAATTTCTTCTGGTTTAATTATAATGGTCTTAAAATCTGTAGATCAATTTGGAGTTAATGAAATTTCAATTTGGTTTAAATTTACATTTACCCAAAGACTAATGATGTTGGACATCTTTTAATATGCTTTTTGTCATTTACACATTTTTTTCTAAAATGTTCATTCAAAATTTTCTCATTAAAATTAGTTGTTTTTTGTATACTATCATTTTGTGAATATCTTTATTCTGGATACAAGTCTTTATTCTGGATACAAGTCTTTTGGAAGATATATATTTTGAATATATTTTCTAATATGTGATATGCCTACAAATTTAATAGTCCTTTAAAGAGCTAATTTTTAATTGATAATATCACCAATATGAAGTGTGTTCATACTCTTTGTTTTTTATCTAAGAAATTTCAAGGTTAAGAAAATTTTTCATCTTTATTCTTCAAAAAGATGAATGGCTTTACCATTTACATTTAAAACTATTACTACTTTGGATTGATTTTTACATACACAATGAGGTAAGGGTCAATACTTTTTTTTCCATGTGAAATATAAATACCCAGTTGTTCCAACCTCATTTGTTTAAATGATCACAGTTTTCTGAATAAATTATCTTTAGCATAATTATAAAAAATCAATCGATGTATATATATGTTTATCTCAGGGCCATATATTTGGACTTAAGGGTAGATTAACATTTTAAAAAGTAACTGAATCAGTTCACCATGTTAATACTAAAAGAGAAGAGAACATACGATCAACTCAATAGTTGCAATGTATTATTGATCAAAACTCAGTATCTGTCTGTGAAATAACTCTCAGCAAATTAGGAATAGATAAATCTGATAAAGATCACCTATAAAAACTGTACAGCTAACATTATATTTAATGATGAAAGACTGAATGATTCTCCCTAAAATTAGGAAAAAAGAGATGTCCACTTTTATAATTTCTATTCATTATTGTATGTTCTAGCCTGTGTTCTAATAAAGAAAAAAATAATAAGAGGTATCCAGAATGAAAAGACAAAAGTAAAACCCTGTTTATTTCCATATGGCATGATTATATAGGTAGAAAATCCAATGGAATATACAAAAATAATATTAGAAATAACTAATGAGTTTAGTAAGTTTTCAGGATACATGATGTATGCACCAAAATCAATAGTATTTTTATATACAAGCAGCAAATAATTTGAAATGAAAAAAATTTATAAAGCAGAGAAAAGAGAGAGAGAGATTTGTAGATATAAAATATCTATACATAGAAAACAACAAAACACTGTTGAAAAAATTAAAGAACTAAAGAAATGGATAGTTCTATTGTATTCATTGGTCAGAACCCTCCTTACTATTAAACTATAAATTCTTCCCAAATTGACCTGTATGTTCGATGATGATATCCAACCACAATCTTAGCAGGCTTTTGGATGGAAATATACAAACTTATTTAAATGTTTGTAAATAACATAATCTAACTTATTTATATTTAAATGCACAGGACCTAGAATAATCAAACCACGTCGAAAACAACAAAATTGGAGGAGTAGCACTACATAACTTATGAATTACTATAAAGCTACAGTAATCAATAATGTCTGCTGGTGGTCTCAAGAATGACAAATAGATCAATGGAACAAAGTGAAGAACCTTGAGATATAGAAACATATATATGGTCATTAATTTTGACAAAAGTTAAAAGGCCATTCAACGGAGAAAAGCTCCATTTTCAACAAATGGAACCAGAAGAATTAGACATCTATATGCAAAAAACTAACCTCTTCATGTAAGCCACACAATATAGAAACAAAAGCCCTCAAAATTGGTAGATCTAAGTGAAATCCCAAAGCTATAACACTTCTAGGAGAAATATGGAAAATAATTTTGTAAACGTGGGTTAAGATTTCTTAGACACTCTTCAAACATGATACACTAAAGAATAAATTGGCAAATTTGACTATCAAAAATAAAATTTTGTTTTCAAAAAATAACATTAATAAAATGAAAAGACAAACATGGGAAATTATTTGGAAACAATCTATTTGTAAAATAATTTGTATGCAAAATATATAAATAATAATCAAACTCAGCAATATCAAAATAAACAATCCAATAAAAATGGGCCAAAAAATTGAATGGCCACTCCATCAAGGAAGAGATATGAATGGCAAGTAATAAATATTAAAACTTTTTCAACATTGCTAGTTATTAGGGAAATGCAAATTAAAACCACAATGAAATAGCAGTACATCAGAACAGATAAAATTCAAAAAATAAAAACAAAACCTGACTATATAAAGTATTGAAAAGGACATGAAGCAAATGGAACTCTTATACAATGCTTCTGGGAATGTAATGCAAAAGGTACAACCACTTTGCAGCTTGGTTCTTTAAAGCTGAGCATTTATCTACAGTTTGACCCACCTATTCCACTTGTAGGTATTTACTCTGAAGAAGTGATAGTATAAGTTCACATAAAGGTATGTACATCAATGTTCATAGCAGCAGTTAAAAACGAAACAGTGCAACTGTCCATCAATAGGTGAATGGATCATCAAACTGTATACCAATTTAATGGAATATTAGGCATAAAAAAGAGTGAATTATTGATATATAATAAAGATGAACTCAGTATTCTGAGGGTACATGAAAGAAGTCATACTAAAAAGAGTACTTTCTGTATCAATCCATCTATACAAATTTGTTGTAAGCACAAACAAATTAGTATTGGTGGAACAAAGATCAGTTGCTTGTGAACCATGGACAGGACAAAGAGGAAGGGACAGAGGAAGAGGTTACAAGGGACATGGGGAAACATTTAGGATGATAGCTATGTTAATTATCTTAATTATGGTGATGCTTTTTATGGGTGTATACATATTAGAACTTACCAAATTTTTCACTTTTGATATGTGCATTTTATATCATTTATATGTTAATAAAGCTATTAAAATAAAAATTAAGTGCTTGGAATTATATCAAATCACAGTACTTTCCCCATGTGTCTTATTTTGATCATTATCATTGGAGCTACAAATTGTATTTTAAAATACCAGTTATGAAGAGTAAAATCTGTAAGGTAATATACCACTTGCATTTTTTAAAAGAGGACAGAGAGAATAACCTCTGCTCTTAAGAAATTTATAAAAGAAGCAATTGTGAATGAGAGTTCACTCATGATTTTGCTCTCTGTTTCTCTGTTATTGGTGTATAAGTATGCTTGTGATTTTCGCACATTGATTTTGTATCCTGAGACTTCGCTGAAGTTGCTTATAGCTTAAGGAGATTTTGGGCTGAGACGATGGGGTTTTCTAAATATACAATCATGTCATCTGCAAACAGGGACAATTTGACTTCCTCTTTTCCTAATTGAATACCCTTTATTTCTTTCTCCTGCCTGATTGCCCTGGCCAGAACTTCCAACACTATGTTGAATAGGAGTGGTGAGAGAGGGCATCTCTGTCTTGTTCCAGTTTTCAAAGGTAATGCTTCCAGTTTTTACCCACTCAGTATGATATTGGCTGTGGGTTTGTCAAAAATAGCTCTTATTATTTTGAGATACGTCCCATCAATACCTAATTTATTGACAGTTTTTAACATGAAGGCTGTTGAATTTTGTTAAAGGCCTTTTCTGCATCTATTGAGATAATCATGTGGTTTTTGTCTTTGGTTCTGTTTATATGCTGGATTACGTTTATTGATTTGCGTATGTTGAACCAGCCTTGCATCCCAGGGATGAAGCCCACTTGATCTTGGTGAATAAGCTTTTTGATATGCTGCTGGATTTGGTTTGCTAGTATTTTATTGAGGATTTTTGCATCAATGTTTATCAGGGATATTGGTCTAAAATTCTCTTTTTTTGTTGTGTCTCTGCCAGGCTTTGGTATCAGGATAATGCTGGCCTCATAAAATGAGTTAGAGAGAATAAAATACCTAGGAATCCAACTTACAAGAGATGTGAAGGACCTCTTCAAGGAGAACTACAAACCACTGCTCAATGAAATAAAAGAGGACACAAACAAATGGAAGAACATTCCATGCTCATGGATAGGAAGAATCAATATTGTGAAAATGGCCATACTGCCCAAGGTAATTTATAGATTCAATGCCATCCCCATTAAGCTACCAATGACTCTCTTCACAGAATTGGAAAAAATGACTTTAAAGTTCATATGGAGCCAAAAAAGAGCCCACATTGCCAAGACAATCCTAAGCCAAAAGAACAAAGCTGGAGGCATCACGCTACCTGACTTCAAACTATACTACAAGGCTACAGTAACCAAAACAGGATCTTACTCGTACCAAAATAGATATATAGACCAATGGAACAGAACAGAGCCCTCAGAAATAATACCACACATCTACAACTATCTGATCTTTGACAAACCTGACAAAAACAAGAAATGGGGAAAGGATTCCCTATTTAATAAATGGTGCTGGGAAAACTGGCTAGCCATATGTAGAAAGCTGAAACTGGATCCTTTCCTTATGCCTTATACAAAAATTAATTCAAGACGGATTAAAGACTTAAATGTTAGACCTACAACCATAAAAACCCTAGAAGAAAACCTAGGCAATACCATTCAGGACATAGGCATGGGCAAGGACTTCATGTCTAAAACACCAAAAGCAATGGCAACAAAAGCCAAAATTGACAAATGGGATCTCATTAAACTAAACAGCTTCTGCACAGCAAAAGAAACTACCATCAGAGTGAACAGGCAACCTACAGAATGGGAGACAATTTTTGCAATCTCCTCATCTAACAAAGGACTAATATCCAGAATCTACAAAGAACTCAAACCAATTTACAAGAAAAAAAAAACAACGCCATCAAAAAGTGGGCGAAGGATATGAATAGACACTTCTCAAAAGAAGACATTTGTGCAGCCAACAGACACAGGAAAAAATGCTCATCATCACTGGCCATCAGAGAAATGCAAACCAAAACCACCATGAGATACCATCTCACACCAGTTAGAATGGCAATCATTAAAAAGTCAGGAAACAACAGGTGCTGGAGAGGATGTGAAGAAATAGGAACACTTTTACACTGTTGGTGGGACTGTAAACTAGTTCAACCATTGTGGAAGACAGTGTGGCGATTCCTCAAGGATCTAGAACTAGAAATACAATTTGACCCAGCCATCCCATTACTGGGTATATGCCCAAAGGATTATAAATCATGCTGCTATAAAGACACATGCACACGTATGTTTATTGCAGCACTATTCACAATAGCAAAGACTTGGAACCAACCCAAATGTCCATCAATGATAGACTGGATTAAGAAAATGTGGCACATATACACCTTGGAATACTATGCAGCCATAAAAAAGGATGAGGTCATGTCCTTTGTAGGGACATGGATGAAGCTGGAAACCATCATTCTCAGCAAACTATCACAAGGACAAAAAACCACACACTGCATGTTCTCACCCATAGATGGGAATTGAACAATGAGAACACATGGACACAGGAAGGGGAACATCACACACCGGGTCCTGTCATGGGGTTGGGAGAGGAGGGAGGGAAAGCATTAGGAGATATACCTAATGTAAATGACGAGTTAATGGGTGCAGCGCACCAACTTGGCACATGTATACATATGTAACAAACCTGCACGTTGTGCACATGTACCATAGAACTGAAAGTATAATAAAAAACGAAATTTATAAAAGATCATCAGATTTACATTTAGAATTTCGAATGAATTTTTAGAAATCAACAACTATTGAATCAGAAGGTAATAACTCAATGTGGAACAAATTCAGTACCTGAGGGGATGCAGGTTTTAATGGTAATCAGCTGAGTTCAGGTTTTTCTGAGGAGGCTTTCAGAAGTGGGTTTTCCTCTTGCCACAGACTTCTTTTTTACCTTCAGACTTTCAAGCTTCAACTAATTATTGCACACAAAGAAAGAAACTTACTGCAGCACTTGAGTGGGAATCAAGTAAACACTTTGGATTGAGACCCATGGGTCTTTTTCTGCACCAAAGTACATACATGCCATTTCCATGCATCCTTCTACGTGGATAGAAGATACAGGATAGCCAGTTATCCTTAACATGAGTTTTATTCTTCCTAAATGAGTCATAGTCTTGGTATGCAAAATGACAGCACTTTATTGCCTCATGTAGTCCTTTAAAAACTAAAAATCAGAAATTCTACAGTTGTTTTGAGTCTAATAACAATAACTAATATGTATTGAATACTTTTTATGTACCAACCATTTCTCATGTATTATTTCTTAATTGAGCCTCATGTTACTTTTGCCCCAATTGTTAGGGATTGTGATATTTGTACTTTTTTTGTCTTTATTTACACATAGTGTTTTCATTTCATTTTCTTCCAAACGTCAAGGGCAAATGCATTCTTTATCCATAGAGAGAACTGAAGCATTTTTGTCATGTGGAAATTTATTGTGATATAATAATAAATTTGTACACCCCAGTGAGATAAATTTGAACTCATAGTCATCCCATACCAGAATCAAAATACTAAATGTGTGAAGCTTGTTTATTCTTACATGTCAACATGTGCCAGATTATCCTACACAAAGTATGTAAAATTCATTTGCACAAGAACCATCAGATTCAGAATAAACAGTTTCAAAATGCATTAGGGTTAACACAGCAAAGAATTTGGTACTCAGTAGAGATGAACAGCATTGAAATGCCTGTTAACTGCCTCTTTACTGAGAAAGCACTATGCACGTGCTATTTGGATGCTTTTTAGCATAGTAAATCTATTTCTATGCTTCAAACATAACGCAACAAGAAAGACAACATGCTCTACTCTTAACTTAAGAAAACATATGGGCATGATGCTGAGTTTTGATGATCCATTCAACCTGGAATTTAGCCTAGACATGATTCACTAAATCTTAGATTGAAAAGAAACAAAACAAACCTCATCCTCCACAGACTTGTGTTAAGTTTTGCTTTAGAAACAGATGGCAAAGTAGAAAAGCTGGCTGGAAATTGATTGAATTTGAAAAATCAGATGTGGAAAAATCAAGTAATTCACCAGTCCAATAGATTGTTTTGAGGTTTCAGGACTATTCTTCACAGAATACCCTCAAGAGTGTTTTGGCTTAGGTCATTAGGAACAACAGGTGATTATCATTATTTCTTTATCCTTTCTTTTGGGAATCTTTCTTTCTATTCCGAAGGTCTCCACTCTCCAAAGTATTTCCAGAAACAAAGCATGTATTTTATTGTCTCTTTACTTCATGCCTTGAATTCTACTTGGAAATTATTCTGACTCCTTAATGTGCATGCCTTACAACATTTGTGGATAGTTATCATGTCTGTCAACTTTAATCACTGCATAGCCAGACTGCATACACACACATGCATGCGTGCACGTGTGTGTGCATGCGTGCACACACACACGCAATGTCACTTCTGAGAGGGGGTTTATAAATGAAACATATTTGTGTAATCTTTCTTTCTTCCCTTACTGAATTCATTGTAGCTTTCATTCTTAGATTTTACATTCTATGACTGTCTACCTCTTTTCAGACCAGCTTTCTGGGCATCTTCCAATTCAATTTGAGGAAAACTTGTAAATTTTAAGATGAGAGACTCAGATGGAAGCCAAAAGATATAATTTGGAAAATGTCAAAACCAATTTAAAAAGGAAAATAAAAGTATAAAAAAATGTATGTTTATGCTAAGTCAAAAAATCGGGGAGTATTTCAGCTCATGAGTGTCCAGAATGACATATTAAAGTCAATTCATTTTTTTCCTGTACCATATGGAAAAACATTCATTGCTAGACCAATCTATACAGTCCTTATGTCAACTTTGTGTCTGTCAGGAGTAGAAAAGCAGCATAGTGGCTCCTTGAAAGGGCACATTTCCATAGACAGTCGATGGGTTGGGCTATCACTTCTTGGTCACTCATGAGCCCTGACAGGCTCTTCTGGGGAAGTGATTGAGAAAAGAGCTAAAGGAACGGCCTCCAAAATGAAAAAAAAAAAAAAAAAAAAAAAAAGCATGTACAAAATATTCTGCTCAGGGGACACTAAGAGAGTACTAGAACTTACACATGTTTATTTCATCTACAAATTAGAAAAAAAATCACATTTGACAATTATTTGATACTATGCGAACATATATGCACACTCTAAATCAGCGTCTAAGTTAGACCTGAGCCATGTTAAAAACTTGAGATGTCCTGAAGGAAAAAGGGAAGTTTCAAGCTGAGAGGTCTACGGTGGTGTGTTCAGTTCTCTGTTTGCTCTTGGCATATCGAGGTAGATAATGATACATGTTTTGCCCAGGTCCTATCACGTAAGGTTATATTATCAACTAAATTAGTCCTCAGAAAATGAATGTGTTGCTTGCAAAAAAGAAACTACATGGAAATTCCAGACTGAAGAACACACTAATATTGCAGGGAGAGTGAATAAGAAAATGGCAGAGCTGACTTATCCATTCCTTTGAGCTCTTCCTAGGCCACCTTATGGGATAAAGCATTTATCATCTACTCATAGAGTATATAAAGTACCTTCAAAAATTAGCTAACGAGCCCTACAAACCCAGAACAACAATATTGAGCCCTACAGTGTTTTCAACTATGTTTAACGTTTTTTGGTACCCAGTCTAGTATAAGTCTTCACTAAGCATAGGGATAAGTGATTAAAACATTTGAGGTTTTTCCTTTATTAACAGAATTCAAAATGCCCCATTGGATTATATAACAGAAATGGATAAAATAAACATGGACAACAGTAAGATACAAACTAAAATGCAGTCTGCCCTCCATATCCTTGGGTTTCGTATCCTTGGATTCAACTAATTGTGGCTGAAAAATATTTGTAAAATAAATACAACAATAAAAATAATACAAATAAGCAATATAATAGAACAACTATTTACATAGCCTTACATTGTATTAGGTATTGCAAGTGCATCTAGAGATGATTTAAAGTATACAGGAGGATACGCATAGGTTATATGCAAATACTACACTATTTTATATTAGGGAGTTGAGCATCCATTAATTTTGGTATCCATGGACGTCCTGTAATCAATCTCCCATGGATAGCGAAGGATGACTACATCACTTTCCCAGTAAAAACAGACATAGAGGAAATATTGTTTAATATTGGAAGAAACAAGTACTAGAACAAATTCACAAGGTGGGATATTTGCCATGCAGTTCGATAAAGGAAGAGATATTTCCAACATGCCTGAACTTATGGTATTTTCAAAATTCTGTTTTAGCAATGAAATATAAAATTATTTTGTGAACTACGTTACTAAAAAGCTGGACCGGACTTATGACTTTTTAATTAAAACATTCTATAGACAAACAGCATAGGTATAAACTTATGTGGTGGCAGCTTGGCTGAAATTTATGAGTATGGGGCAAAAGGAAACAGAGTTAGCATCATGTTTACAATATTTTCATTGCATGATAATTTACAGCAAAGCAGAGAAATTGAGGCCAGAAGTACACAAAATGTTATGGTGTGTCTCCAAACATATAAACACAACAATAATGATACCTGGCATTAAAAAAAACACTTCTTCATGCCAGACTCTGTCCTTAGTGACTTTCTTTTTTTTTTGAGATGGAGTCCCACTCTTTTGCCCAGGCTGGAGTGCAGTGGTGCGATCTCGGCTCACTACAACCTCCTCCTCCTGGGTTCAAGAAATTCTCCTGCCTCAGCCTCCTGAGTAGCTGGGACTACAGGTGCACACCACCATGCCTGGCTAATTTTTGTACTTTTAGTAGATACAGGGTTTCACTGTGTTAGCCAGGATGGTCTCGATCTTCTGACCTTGTGATCCACCCGCCTTGGCCTCCCAAAGTGCTGGGATTACAGGCGTGAGCCATCATGCCCTGCCCTTAGTGACTTTCACACATTCACTCACTTAGTCATCATGACTCTGTGGAGGGTGATTCAGTTCCATGTTCATTTTTCAGATGTGGAGACTGAGACACAGAGAAGTTAGAAATCTCCTATAGATCACATAGAATGTGGTCAAATCAGGCCAATCTGGTCAGTCTGGCTCTAGAGGCAATTACTAAATTTTACTGCTACTCTTATCTAGGTATCTTTGTGAGGCACTTTTTTTTTAAGCCACAACAGCCATTAATATCAAAAATAAAAGTAAACAGAATTTAGAAGCAAACTTTGAAATCACTGCATATTTTATCACATTTTCTTTCTACAATATTTAAAATATTTTTAGCAAAGAAAGGTGCTACTTAATCATTAATAAGTACAGCCAATACAGTATTTTAAATTTCATCTTTAGGATGTCCTTTAAATTTTCTATTGTTCATATTTTTCATCACATCCGTAGCATATTTGTACCTGTATATAATACGCGTGTTCATGTGTATCTATGTATACATTTTTATTAGGATATGCATATAAAAGGTATACTGATGGGGGTACAATAAAAAAAGTCTAAAGATTGGTGAACTAAAGAAATAATTTGCACTAAATAAGAAAAGGAATGGAAAAAAAACAAGCGAGATAGAGGGATGAGGATTCTAAAGACTCTGAGGAGCAGGGGGAATCAGTAGAAATATTAGGAGATTGTGCCTGAAACATGGAGAAGAAGAAAAGAATGATGGATGTGGTGTGAGATGAGTCTGTAAAGGGTGTTAGGGAGGACGAGAGGACAGGTGAGAGAAAGGTCTGTACCAAGGCGATGGCAAAAGAAGGTCAGTGGGAAATGGTGAACTTTGGACTACATAGGTGGCATTGAAATGAAGCAAAGATATATGGAGAAAAATGCATACTGAGGTCATCTAATTCTTTTTCGTCTATCTAAGAGAAAATGGTAGTCACAGTGATGAAAGGTGAGGCTATGAAAGGTAAAAATGGGAAGATTCAACATTTTGACAAAACAGGTTTTTGTAAGATACAGTAAAGAAAAAATGGATATGTAAATGTTCATTTATTTATAAGTTTAAATTTGTCTTATAATTTCTGATAATCAAGAATGACGAAATACTTCAGCATTTTGTTTCTCATTGTATAAAGTTATCAATAATCTCTAAACAAGCGTTTAAGGGGACTTATGATTTTTATCTTTTTAATAGAATGAGGGATCCTTTTGTAACCAGATTCATTCTGTTCTCCAAATTATGAGCTTATGGCTCCACAAGAGATGTTGAGTTCTTTTTAATCCTATAAAAACACTATCCCATTCAGAGATGCATCTCAGTTCACACACAAACACAATTTTCAAAATTCCTTCTAAGGGTTTTAGGTTTGTTTTTGGTTTTTTCTTTTTTAAAATCTTTTCCATTTGACTACTGAGATTTGGGCATTACTTCCTATCCCCATACTCACAAAAGTGAAGGAAAAAGCATTTCTCTGTTTTAAGTGGGAAAAAGGCCTCTGTGGCTGAGGCTTACTGGTGCAAGGTCACCCCAGAATGTTCCGCTGTCTCCCCTAGAATGTTGATGGGTGGCTCTGAAGCTCCAGAACTCTGACATTGGAGGTGTTGCCAAAGAAATATTCTTAACGACTAAAGAGTTATGTCCCTTATCAATGTTGCATTGTGAACATTCTGGAAGATTGCCAAAGCTTTGTAAAACATCCATATTATTTTAAATCTCAGACACATTGAGATCAAAAGTTAATGGAAAGTCTTCAGTTAAAAAAAAAGAAATTAAATAAGTATATAAATGAATAAACCAGAAAATCATAGTGAAAGGGAGTTTTATAAGCTTTACAGTAGTGGAAGAAATTAAAATTGTGCTTTGCAATAGAAGATATTTAATTAACTTAAAGTTCAAAATAACAGGGATTCTGTGAATTTTATGAGGACTGTGTACACTGAGTTTGTCCGTGTACTTAAGAAAAAACCTTCTCTTAAACTTCTTCCTGTATTCAATATGAACTTTAAAAATCAGCTTTTGAAGATAATTTTGGAAATGCACAGTATATTGACATATCCTAGGGAAGCAAAGAGTGCAGGATCCATTAGTTCAAATCTGTTCTTTTGACTAGATGTGTTAATATAGAACATAATAGAATTAATAGTAGCTTCTCCAGATCTGGCATATCTGGGTGTTAAGAGCCCTTAAACCACCTCTGTCCCTCTAATGGGACAATGTGAGACTAAGGTACAAGAGTGTAAAGAGTGAAAAGATGTGAGGTCATTATTCTCTCCTATGAATCTTTGCAACCCAATAGAGATAGCTAATTAGGACAAGATTTTTTTTTACAGCTAGGTATTGGAAATTTTGAAGTGCGCACTCCTGTTTCCTTTATCTTTTCTGTTTTATATCTATGGATTTTCATGCTAAACTTAATTTAAGGGCCTGGCAGGGTGAAAATGGAGTTATTATCTTGAAACAAAACTTTGTTTCATCCCAGAATTGTGACTTACTACATTTTAAGTTTCAAGGTTTTTTCCTCTCACTTAGACCTCTCATTAATGATTCATGAATGAAGACTTTTCCTAGTGTAATACACTTTTTTCATATCTGGATTAGATGATTAGATACAGTTACCAGGGTCAAGAAAAAGGCACCAATTTAGGTGCAAGAAAAGGTAGAAGCAACTTCAGGCATTAAATTTAATTACAGTTTTTCTTCGTTCTTGGCATGCAAACATCATCCAAATGTGAATGGAGGATTTACTGTGCTTGAATCACTGTAGAATTGTAGGGCTGAATAGCATACGTGAGAGATGGCAAATAGGTGAAAATATGTTACTCACATCCACTTCTCTCTCCTAGGGAAGTGGTGGTCATTGCTAAAAAGGTCTCAACTTTTTTTTTCCTGCTGAACTTCAGACTCCTTAACACAGAAACTAGGAATAGTTGAGAGCTGGCATATAAATGACAACTCACCTTCCACTTCTGTTTCCAATAGGAATTTTATAGTCTAAAACTTTTGTAAGAAAGAGAAAGGGTTAAGAATATACAGAAATACTGATTAGATGTACTTGTAACATAGCTACTCAGATGTGTTGTGTGGTGCTGGGGCGATGAAGCCATTTGACTTACATCTGCTAATCCAGTGATTCCATCGATCTGACTGCTTTTCTCTTTCAGTTTCTTTTTTCTTTCTTTTTTTTTTTTTAAGTAAGGGGTACATGCACAGGTTTGTTATATAGGTAAATTTGTATCATGGGGGTTTGTTGTACAGATTATTTCATCACCCAAGTATTAAGCCTAGTACCCATTAGTTGTTTTTTCCTGATCTTCTCCCTCTTCCCACCCACCACCCTCTGGGAGGCAGCAGTGTGTGTTGTTCCCCTCGATATGTCCATGTGTTCTCGTCATTTTGTTCCCACTTATGAGTGAAAACATGTGGTATTTGGTATTCTGTTCCTGAGTTAGGTTGCAAAGGATAATGGCCTCCAGCTCCATCCACGTCCCTGAAAAGGACATGATCTCATTTTTTTTTATGGCTGCATAGAATTCCGTGGTGTATATGTACCACATTTTCTTTATCCAGTCTATCACTGATCGGTATTGAGGCTGATTCCATGTGTTTGTTATTGTGAATAATGCTGCAATGAACATTTGAGTGCATTTATCTTTATAATGGAACAATTTATATTCCTTTGAGTATATACCCAGTAATGGAATTGCTGGGTTGAATGGTATTTCTGTCCTCACCACACACTGTCTTCCACAATGGTTGAACTAATTTATACTCCCACCAACAGTGTATAAGTGTCCTTTTTCTCCACAACCTTGCCAGCATCTTTTTTTTTTTAACTTTTTAATAATAGCCATTCTGACTGGTGTTAGATGGTATCTCATTGTGGTTTTGATTTGCATTTCTCTAGTGATAAGTGATGTATAGCTTTTTTTCATGATTGTTAGCCATATGCATGTCTTCTTTAGAGAAGTTTCTGTTCATGTTCTTTGCATACTTTTTTTTTTTTTTTTCCTTTTGAGATGGAGTCTCACTCTGTTGCCAGGCTGGAGTGCAGTGGCGTGATCTCAGCTCACTGCAACCTCCGCCTCCTGGGTTCAAGTGATTCTCGTGCCTCAGCCTCCCAAGTAGCTGGGATTACAGGCACGTGCCACCACACCCAGCTAATTTTTGTATTTTTAGTAGAGACGGGGTTTCACCATGTTGGCCAGAATGGTCTTGATCTCCTGACCTCGTGATCTGCCCGCTTCGGTCTCCCAAAGTGCTGGGATTACAGTGTGAACCACCACGCCCAGCCCTTTGCATACTTTTTAATGGGGTTGTTTGTTTTTGTCTTGCAAACTTGTTTAAATCCCATATAGATTGACTATTAGACTTTTAGATGGACTATTAGACTGTTAGACATACAGATGGCTATAGACTTTTGTTACACACACAGTCTGCAAAACTTTTCTCCCATTCTGGAGGTTGTCTGTTTACTTTGTTGATAGTTTCTTTTGCTGGTAGAAGCTCTTTAGTTTAATTAGATCCCATTTGTCAATTTTTTATTTTGTTGCAATCGCTTTTGGCATCTTCATCATAAAATCTTTGCCCATGTGTATGTCCTGAATGGTATTGCCTAGGTTGTCTTCCAGGGTTTTTAGAGTTTGGGGTTTTACATTTCAGTCTTTAATCCATCTTGAGTTAATTTTTGTGTATGGTTTAAAAAAGGGGTCCAGTTTTAATCTTCTGAATATGGCTAGCCAGCTATCTCAGCACCATTTTTTGAATAGGGAGTCATTTCCCCATTCTTTGTTTTTGTCAGGTTTGTTGAAGATCGGATAGGTGTAGGCATGCGGCCTTATTTCTAGGTTCTCTATTCTGTTACATTGGTCTATGTGTCTGTTTTTGTACCAGTACCCTTCTGTTTTGGTTACTGTAGCCCTGTAGTATTGTTTGAAGGCATTTGATAAAATTTGACACCCCATCCTGTTAAAAACCCTCAATAAACTAGGTATTAAAGTAACATACTTCAAAATAATAAGAGCCATATATGACAAACCCACAGCCAAAATCATACTGGATGGGCAAAAGCTGGAAGCACTACCCTTGAAAACTGGCACAAGACAAGGATGCCCTCTCTTACTACTTCTATTCAACGGAGTATTGGAAATCCTGGCCAGAGTGATCAGGTAAGAAAAGAAAAAAGGGGGCATCCAAATAGGAAAAGAGGAAGTCAAGTTATCACCGTTTGCAGATGACATGATCCTTTATCTAGAAAACCCCATAGTAGCAGCCCAAAAGTTCCTTAAACTGGTAAACAACTTCAACAAAGTCTCAGAATAGAAAGTCAATGTGCAAAAATCACATTGATTTTTGGTCAATGGAAAATCACATTGAATTTTAGGTGAAAGATCTCTACAAGGAGAACTTCAAACCACTGCTCAAAGAAATCAGAGATGACACAAATAGAAAAACATTCCATTCTTATGCATAGGAAGAATCAATATCATTAAAATGGCCATACTACCTAAAGCAATTTATACATTCATTGCTATTCCTATTAAACTACCATTGACATTCTTCACAGAACTAGAGAAAACTATTTTAAAATTCATACGGAACCACAAAATAACATAAATATCCAAGTCAATCCTAACCAAAAGGAACAAAATTGGAGGCATTTTTTTTCATTTTCTACTAAATCTTGATCAGGGAAGAGGAAAGGCTGATGAGGAAACTTGCTTTGGAGCCATCTGAGAAGATCTTTTGAGGGAAGAGATTCCATTTACAGATCACCACTGATATTGTTTGGATTACATGAGTTTCTTCAGGTTTTCTATAAATACTAATTTGCCTATTGATTTAAATCACAGATATCTTTTATTCTTTAAAATTTGCCATGTAATATTAAAATATCACTTAGTTAGATAAAAGATTCTGAGTAGGTTAAAAAGAGTAAAAATAAAATCATAGCCAAATGATGTTAGCAATTATTAAATGGTTTGTTAAAAAATACAATAAAAACAGAATTAAGGCAGGAGAATTGCTTGAACCCAGGTGTTTGAGATCAGCCTGAGATAACAAAGTGAGACCCTATCTCTGCAAAAAATTTCAATAATTAGCTGGGTGTGGATATGTGTGCTTATATTCCCAGCTACTGGGGAGGCTGAGGCAAGAGGATTGCTTGAGCTCAGGAGCTTGAGGCTGCAGTGAGATATGATCATACCATTGCACTCATTCTAGCCTGGGCAACCATGCTAGATTCTTTCTCAGAAAAACAAACAAACAAACAAACAAAAACAAAAACAAAACCCCAGAAAAACAAGACAAAACAAAAAACAACAAATAATTTGGGAGCATTAGCTTGTTTGTAAAATCACTATAAAGGATGATAAAATGGTAAAATGGTGAACTTCCACATGCTAGAATTAAAGCCCTCCCAAAATTGTGGATAGATATTCATGAAATGGGGAAATTCCTACAGATTCAGAAGCAAAGTAGCTAGTCAATGATTCATGAATAATTGTGTTATGAGCCAGTGAGGATTCCCTGGGAACTCTCTACATGCGAATGTCCCAACAGGCTTCCATCACCATGATTATGGAAAGCAAAACAAGGAAATTCCCTGATTGTTTCCATATCAGTTGGGCTTTAAGTCCTCCCTTGGCTGTATTTCTTCTCTTTCATGGTATCTTTGATTATGATTTTAACCAAGTGTTCCCTGTATGCAAATATTTTGTACAAATATTTCTACTGAAGATACAAAATAAAAGATTTCCTGATAAAAAGCTTTGTAGGATTGGCCCAGAATGGATAACATTTTTATTTTGAGACAGGGGCTCAATCTGTCACCCAGGCTGGAGTGCAGTGGTGATCACAGCTCACTGAAACCTCTGCCTCCTGGGCTCAAGTGATCCTCCTACCTCTCAGCTTCCTGAGTAGCTGGGACTACAGTTGCCTGCCACTGTGTGCCTGGCTATCCACCCCCGCTCTTTTTTTTTTTTTTGTAGAGACAGAGTTTCACCATGTTGCCCAAGCTGGACTTGAACACCTGGGATCAAGCGACTCACCGGCCTCCACCTTCCAGAGTGCCGGGATTACAGGCATGAGCCACTGCGCCTGTAATAACAATTTAGGTGACATGTTATTTACCTATTGCAGCATAAAAATTACTCCAAAGCATACTGGCTTAAAACAACAAATATTTATTATGTCAAAGTAGGTCAAAAATCTTGGTGTATTTCAGCAGAGTGTTTGTGGTTCAGAGATTTCCACAAAGTGTTGCCTGGGCTGCAGTGACCTCAAGGCTCAACGCGGGGGGGGATCTGGTTCACATTCATTCAAGTGGCTATTGACAGGCCTCACGTCCTCGTTAGCTATTGGCCAGTTCCTTTCCATGTGGGTCTTTCCACAAGGCAGCTTACAACATGGCAGCTGGCTTCTCTCAGAGCAAGTCAGTGAAAGAGTGAAATAGAGCAAGCAAGATGGAAGCCAAACTGTTCAAAATCTAATTTCAGAAGTACCATCCTGTCACTTTTGCTGTATTCTATCCACTAGAAGGAAGTCACTAGATCCAGTCTACAATCAGAGGAAAAAATTACACACAGACAAAAATTGACAAATGAAAGCCATCTTAGAAGTCATCTACCACAGAAGGTATGAAATGCATACATGCTTTAAAATGTATTATATGCGTTACAGTAATTTATTTAGAGTTTTTATTCTAACAGTTTATTTTTCAACATTACCAGAAAATTAATCATCCTTTAATTATTTTGTTTATTAAAGCTAATTGGAGCCATTGGGAAGTAAATTATCTAATTTAACAATTAATTTGGGATATATGAGAAACATTTTTACTAAGTGCAGTCAGGAGGAAAAAAATACTACCAAAGTTTTTCTTAAAATAATATTAAATGAGGTTGTCTTAGTAGAAAAACTCAAGTTTATTGGTTTTAGAATTTTTATTCTAAGTAACTATACAAATTTTAGGATTTTGATATTTCAAAATAGATTCATGGAAGTAATGTGAAATTTTGTCAGCTATCTTCATATTATAACCTCTATCAGTTTTTTCTTTTCTCTTTCTATTTATTCAATCCCTAGAAAAGAGATTTTCTTTTTCATTTTTAAGTAATTTCTCAGTTTAGATTAAAATTGCTCAAAGATAACTACTACTTGTACTTCTGCATAAGAAACTGAGTAACCATAATTCCGAGGCAGGAGAATGGCGTGAACCCGGGAGGCGGAGCTTGCAGTGAGCCGAGATCGCGCCACTGCACTCCAGCCTGGGCGACAGAGCAAGACTCCATCTCAAAAAAAAAAAAAAAAAAAAAAAGAATAAACAATGATGAATACATGTTTGACAGTAAAAAATTTTATATTTTGAGAATAGATTATCCTTCAAAAAATTAGCATAATGCAATAGGCCAAGAATACCATATACTACATCACTTGTTTCATTAGCCATTATTCAGTATAACATCTAAAACATACCTGTAATTTTGCTTAAACATCTTTACCAGATACCTCAAAATCTTCAGAGTCCTCAAGACTCTGAAGGGGAGGAAAAAGATCTTTTCCTCTATACTCCTAGGTTCTCTGGTCAGGACTCTGAATACTAAACCGACAAAAGACAAATTAACAAAATTAAAACAGTTATTAACATGTGCAGCACAAATACATGTGGGAGAAACTCAGTGATGAGAACTCAAAGGAGTGATTAGAACATGAGCTTCTATAGCATCTTAATAAAAGAACAACACATTTGTAGAAAAGTAATCAGACAAAAGAAAAGGGCTTTATGGCTTTTAGGGGCCACGAACTGTGGAGTGGTAAATATAGGGGGCAAATATAATGGGTTATTTTAGCAAGGTCTATTTGTGCAAGTCCATCTCCATGCCATCTTGTTTTCAGTGATGTTATCTTCTTGGTTTGTGAAGAGAGTGGGAAAACACCTCACAAAGGGAAATTATGTTCCATTTTTAGGCAGATTGGGAAAGGGTAGAAATCTCATCTGCTTTTTCTCAACTGCCTTTAACTCAAAATAATTCTAATGCCAGGGTAGCCTATTTTGGTACAATATACTCTGAATGTCTTTAACTTCAATAATTTTTAATGTTCCATATTTTTTAAAAAATTATATTCAAATATGTTCCATTTGATAACTTCAACTGTCTTCTGAGATGTATTTCATAAGAAATTCTTTTTTTGTTTCAGTAATACTACCTTCATGATCAGACATTTTGGCTGTGAAATTTGCATTTAGCACCGATACCTGTTTTGTCTACATCGAGTGGGAAATTATTAATATATTTGTAGTTATTAGTCAATTTATATTTTCTATATCATTTCCCCACTAGTTCTCAAATTAGCAGAAGCTATATTTGGAAACTGATTTCTCCAAACTAATGAAATTATCTGCTAAAATTCTCTATTTTTCCCCTAATCCTAGCTTTTAATTACCTCACATTCTCCTCATTGATAATAATTTTTTATCCCCCTCTTCTTCCTAATTATTTATTTGAAACTTATTTCTTTTTTAAGAAAATAAAGGCTTGAGTCTATTTAAATCTGGATGTGTTTTGATATCTAATTTAAATTTAATTATGTAAAAACAAAATATAATTATCATTCCTACCCAGCGTTCTGTCTTTTGGAAACTTAGTTCATATAATTATCATAAATTTGGAAGGAAATCTGAAAATTGAAAATTGGGTTGCTAAATTCGATATTTGATTTTGATATAAAACAATATTAATCCAAAGATCATTCAAAAGACTATTAGAAGGTCAAGCCCATTCTTCAAGATTTTTATCAATATTTAATTTAGGACCAAGCTAACTAGATGCAGCAGCATTTCTAGCAAAATGGAGCTAGAGAAAGAGAAATCACCTGTTTTACTAATGTAGGAAAAAGTCCAAGGTCTTCAATACTTTCATAAAAGCAGAATTTAAAAAATAACCACTGAAAATACAGTAAACTTTGTCAAAAAACTTTGATTTAGCAGTTTCTTACATCTGAAATTGCCTTGAAATGTATTACCACAGCCATGACAAAGTCTTATTTAACTTAAAATGGAATCAAACAACATGAGGGCCGAGAGCACACCTCACCATGGTCATGTAGGGTAAGTGTGTTTTGTCAAGATAGAGGTGCTTCGCTCACCGGGGAATCTCTACTAGACTCCCTGGGGGACGTTGGAGTGATTACCAGTCAGATAATGAGAAGTGGGAGGCTGCACACAGGTAGGCTTGTTCTGAGACTCTTGATGAGGCAGCAAGCATGGTCAGCAGCCTCAATTTTCTCTTCTCTGAATCCCAAGACCAGAAGAAAGCCACAGGGCTAAACTGTCTCTGAAATGCTTTTGTGTGCTTTTATGCAACCTCATAAATTTCCAAATGTGTTGTGCTCAGACCAAACAGAATATATTTCTAATTTACAATTGCTTCTCTGTCAGATGGTGGCCAGTTTTCTGTGCAATAAAATGGTACATCAAGATTTGTAGGCAGTTCTCATTGTGAACAAAGTGCATTGGGACAAGCATAAATGATACCATTAAAGATTCATTCCACAACCCTCACTAGAGCTTTATACAGCTACATGGCATTACTTTTAATACAGATTTAGAATATATTTTTTCTTTCCTCTCATTTTACAGCTTAAATATTTGTGGTTTGTTTGGTTTAGTACCTGTTTCTATGTTAATCTTTCAAGATGGAATACCTCCCACTAAGGTTTCTTCTCAGCCATTTTCTCCAGACCCTCATTAAGAGTATGTTTCTGAGAGTTCCCTTAAAAGTAAGTGCAGCTCGTCTCTTCTACACACAACCTTTGCGGAGACTGAGCCCAAATACAACGCTAAGCTGACCTGCCTTCTTTCAAACTATTCCTCAAGTAAGCAAATTTGCTTAATATTCTCAGTCTACTTTTGGTTGAGATACAAAGTCATGTGTAAAAATAAAAACAAAAAGAAAGGGAGAGAAAGGGTCAGAAATCATGATATTAATATTAAATTTCTTTTTGTCAAAAATAAGGGTCTGTAGTCAAGGCATATGTAATTTGCCTGGCACTTTATGTGCTAGCAAATAAGCTAGGAAACTAGATTTACTCCACTCTAGCTAACTATCCCAGAACTAACTGAAGATTGCCTGAATATATTCAGTGCAATACACGTTAGGGTCTTTCAAAGCTTCTATTTTTTTAGATGTAAATATAATTTCACCAGTTTAAACTACTCATTAGCTTCTCTCTTGATTTTATCTTTAAAGATTCTATTGAACAGTGTTGGGTCACAGATCTCCATGATTACTTGATTAATCTATTCATTCAATCAATTTTTCAAAACATATATGTCAGAGAACTTTGAAAAATGGGTATCTGTTTTCCAGAAATACTAATTTGCACACAATAGTATATATACAGTAGTTGTCTACAACTTGTAGGATTTATGGATCCCCTATAGACCATCTAGACATTTCTCAGATTAAAAAACACTTGTTACATTTCTTCTTTCTTGTTAGCATGTAAATATATTCTGGAGTGAATTGTCCCTAGTTAAAATAAACAATAACACAAAAGTATCTCTTAATTTGAATGTTTTAGGCTCCCCCTTAGCTAAAGTAGGCATTCCTCTTTGAACATGCATTGTCTTCTAGGTAACGTTCTGCTCCTCTTCCTCCTTTCTACAGTGTAATCATTATCTCTGGTTTCCCACCTTCCATCTATTCTTCAGTCCGTTGCCTTCTAGCTTCTGTTCCACTGAAACTGCTTTTGTTCAGATCACCATAACTTCTTAGTTTTTGATACTAATGGACACTTCAAAAATCTTTATTATACTTTTTCAGTATTGAACTTTTCCATAGGAACAAAGAACAGGAGAAAATAAAATACTTTCTAGGTCATCCTAACTGCTCCTTCTTGATTTCCTTTATATTTCCTGATCATCTTGACACAGTATTTCCTGGCATCTCATCAACATTTTTTGCCTCTTATATTTCCTGGGTGAATGCAGATAGGCTGATGGGCTGATTATATCTCTATTCCTCACCAAGACTGCTCGGAATACTAAACTGTGAAGTCTAAAAATTACTGTGCATTTTCTCTTGGCAGTCTCACAGATACCTCAAAATCAAAATTTCAAAATTAAACCTATCTTCTCTGAAAAACATTTTCTCCTTTGTATTCTGTGTCTCGATCAAAGACATCTCTACAGACTCAATTATCCAATAGAAAATTCTGGAGCCATTTCATATTCCTCTTCCCTCATCCTACACATCTATCTGGTGAGCAAGTCATAGACTCAAACTCTTTTGTATCTTACAACTGTCCCTCTTATCTTCATTTCAGAGTCATTTATAAAGTAGAACTGATTAGATTGAAGAAGGACATACAAGAGAAAGATTTCCCAAATCTTATATGTATATGTATTTGTGTGTGTGTGCATGTATGTGTGTAGTCTTGTGGCAGAATGTCTTTTCCAGAAAAATTCAGTTTTTGCTCAAGGTCTTTCCACTAATTGGATGAGACCCAGTCACTTTATGGAGTATAATTTCCTTTACGTGAAGTCAACTGATGGTAGATGGTAACCATATCTGCAAAATACCTTCATAACAATATTCATATTAGTGTTTGATTAAATAACTGGGTACTATTGCCTAGCCAAGTTGACACATAAAACTTATCATCACAAGTTAGAACAGTTTTCCAGCTTCCAGAGCAGATTTGAGCTACATGGGGTTGTTATATTATCATGTTATCATTTCCAGTGCATTCTTATTAGTTTTCCTTGGGGGTGGGGGTGAAAGGAGAGGAGATAGAAATGGGTTGAAGGTGCAGTTCCTATAAGTGATCTATGACTTTTTGCTTTCCTTGTCATTGCAGTCCCAGAGAAAAGCAAACTGATTAATGAATTCACATGAAATTACTTGTGCCTGTGTAAGTTTTTTTCTTTTCCTCTCAAGTGTGTTCAAAAAGTGAAAGACTACAGAAAACAAAGAAGAATCCTGAATATAAGAATGGAACACTTTAATAATAGGCTGCTCTGCTTATATCACAGCATGTGGCCATCTACTCTGCCTACATATGTGGCTGAGCCAGTAGGGTACACTCATCTCCCCTTCAAGCCTGACAAAGCTCAAAGGAGCAGATCAATGGCTTCGTGGGAAAGAAGATATACCCAAAGAATTGTAATTAATAATGACATAGTCATTGAAACCAAAGGTAAATAAATAGTAGGTCATCAGCATGCTACAGGTAAAGAAGGAACAACTTGAAAACAAAAGTCCAATAAAAGAAATGTATAGCTTGAAGGATGTGGTGATGATTACATTCAGCCCATGATTTTTTTTTTTTTTTGTCAATTTGTTTGACTTTTCCTTTTCCCCCCTGGCAGTTGAATTGTCTGCTTTTTTCCTTGAAGCTGTTAAGGCTTGAGAAAGAAAACAACATAGGCATTTTAATTAACTTAGATGCAGTGTTTGCTTGAAAAGTAGTCACTCTGAAATAACGTGGTCTCCTCTGCACTGGCAGCAGCTGTTTCAAAGGCTGTACTGGAAGAATAACGGAGGTTTAAGTTTAAACTAAAAGTAACATGACAGTTACAAGCTCTGCATTCATGCTGTGTTCAAAAGCTTCCTCTACTTCAATTTCCCTTCCTTTTAGAATAAGTAGGGAGGAAAATAATAAATAATATCTTCTAGAAGGTTTCCTCCTGTGGGACTCCATCTTTCTGCAGTGAGCTACTACACATTCCCTACTCAAAGAACATTAATGCAGAACTCCAGGGGAATTTTAAAGAAAAAGATCACCAGAAAGGTGACACTTCTAGAAATAGTATCATGGTGTTCACTCATTAGCCTTGGCTGGTGCAGAGCTGTTCCTCTCAAAGAATTCCTCTTAAAATGCTGCACTTCTAAACTTGGCATCATAAAGGGAAGTGGAAACTCCTCACTCAAAAATAATTTATATTCTCTTGCTATCTGACCTGCATTAGGAATAAAGGATCTGGAAAGCACTGAATCTAATTTACTCAGTCAATATTCTTAGATGTTCTTTCCTAGTCACTTTTTACTGATTTATGTGTTAGGGCCTTTTGGATAATCCTTAATGATCCTGTTTCCTAGGATCAACACCCTTAGGTAATTCCCTTCCCTTATGTGTAGGCTGGATCTTATGACTCTTTTCCGGTGAAAAGAATGTGGCAAAAGTGATGGGATGTCACTTCCATGATTGGGTTACAAAAAGACTGTGGTTTCCATCTTGAATACACTTTCTTGCTTTTCACTGGTTCACTTTGAGGGAAACCAGCTGCTGAGCTCTGAGCTGTTCTATGAAGAAGCTGATGCAGCAAAAAATTTATGTCTCTGGTCATCAGTCAGCAAAGACTTGATCCTCTCAACAGCCTCATGAGTGAGGTCAAAACTGTGTCCTACTCCTCATCAAGTCTTGAGATGGCTGCAGCCTGAACAACACATGGACTGCAACCTTGTGAGATATTGTGATCAAAAGACCCTGCTAAGCAGTGCATGAACTCCTAAACAACAGAGAATTTAAGAAAATATGTATGTGTTGTTTTAAGCTGCTATATTTGGAGGTAATATTTTTTCAGCAGTAGGATGAACAATGTGTATAATGTAGTATATTATTTTTTAAGCACCAAATATGTTTGCTTCTACGTGGCATAAAAAGGAAGAGGATGGGTGGATATCTAGATAATTTGATCAATTTAAATAGACCAGTTTTACTGTTTTCATTCACAAAATTTACTTAATGATAGCCAAATTATTTGCTTTACTTTTTTCTGGCCTATGTAAAGAGGCTATATAATCCAAGACACCTACAAAATGTTTTTCTGCCATTATCTTATTTACTTAGAAAAAAGTAGAAGTTGTCAACAACACTGGTAAAGACTATATAAAAAGGGTATTAAGAAAGATGCTAATGTCACTAAGTTTTTTAAATAAAACATATTTGAATATTAAAATACACAGCAGAAAAACTTCCAAAGGTAAAGACTTCAGGGAGCAGAGTTTCCAAGAGAGTCATCTGTGTAAACAGATATTAATTAGAAGAAGCTTGAGATGGGGTATATAATCATGCAAGGGAGTAGAAAGGACAATTGTACTGTTATATAAGTTATCACCATCATGGCTGATAAGTGATGGAATCTGCTAAGGAAGTTAGTAATATTTACACAGCACAGTTAATAATAACAACCAACATTTTGAACATTTATTATATCCTAATCATTGTCATAGTTAATCTGTACAATACACCTTTGAGACAGGTACTATTATCATCTTAGTTTTACAGATGAGGAAATGGAGGTTAGGAAAGGTGAAGTGACTTGTGTAAAATCAAGCAGTGAATGTCAGAAAAGGGACTGTAACCTATTTTTCCTGCTGTCTTGGGGTATATGAAAGCTAGAGTGCAAATAGATTAAATTCAACAGTAATTGGGAATCTTCTATAATTGTTTACAGATAGGTCTGTGATCCGGTCTTAATTTCCACATTTGTCCCTTCCTAACTTCAATTCTTCCAGATGAGATGAGTCCATCAAATGAGATTTCTGTTGGCCAATGATATCTTTACATCTGACAAAGAGCCCATCTAATTTCCTTCTGAATAGAAGGTAAAAGAGACTGATAATTATGTGCTTTGAGACAAGGGAGGATATAGCATGTGTAATTGCATCCATCTTTTAAGACAACATTTCAAAACCAGAATTATCTTTAAAAATAAAATTATATGCCTTTTTAAAAGCCTAGCAAACTTATCTAACCACATATGTCAATTCAGAAGGCACTAACCCCCTTCTTTCTCTAAGTTTTCTCATCCTAGTGATGAGAACACTTTACTCAATGCTTAAAGCTTCATCAGTAGGGGCAGGTGCCAAGTCTTCTGTTGGAAAATACTTAGATTTAAAGCAAAATATGCGAGTTTGGTATCTGGCTCCTTCTGAATGCTCTTGTCTACTCTTAGGCAAGTCACTTAGACTCTTTTCCATAAAATAAAGATTATGCTTAGGGTACATGGTCATTGTGAGGTTTAAATAAAGTAAGGAAAATAGAAGTTCTTAGAAGCTATTCTGTACTATAAAAATCTGAATTATTATACTTATAACTTTATGAGTATGATTAAAATCCTTCTCAAATGCCTAAAATTTCTTTCCAAAAAGTTTTGGAATCAGCACATACAAAGTGAAAATTTTGCTGTTCTGGTTCACTCTACTCTTTGATCCCAAAAGTATGTTTCTTTAACACCAGGGAATTTTTTAGTCATGTGGAACACATCTTTTAAAAGATAATAGAAACATACCTAAAAGTAGTTTGTCCACATAGATATAGATTGCAAAAACGTGACTGGGTAAAATGATACAAAATTTAGTGTGACGGACTTGTGGTGTTTTAGTTCAGTGGTTCTCAACTAGGGGTGATTTTTACTCCCCAGGGACATTCAGCAGTGTCTGGAGACATTTTTGATTTATCCCAACTAGACGGGTTGGGCCCAGGGATGCTGCTAAATATTCTATAGTGAACAGGGCAGCCCCACAACAAAGAATTACCCAGCCCCACATGTCAGCGTGCTGCTGTTGAGAAACCCTGCCCTAGCTGACACTGGGTAACACACACTCTTTCAGATTAAACTGCTAGGGATCCTAACAATTAAGAGGCTATTATGACTACTATGGAGACCCTATCATTTGCTCCTTTCTCCTTTTGCTGTCTAACTTAAGGGCCTTATCTTCATCATCCTAAAAGCCTATTTCATCCTTTTATGTCTCAAGTCAAAATTTATGTGGAGCCTCTATAGAAACTCATGAGACACCATGGACTGTGGAGGCATTAATATGCTACTGACACCAGCTGTAAATCTTCATCTCATCTGCTGCTGTCAATGCTATCTCAAAGATTTCAAAGAGTCTGAAAGAAGAAGACTCCAGAGTGAAAAAACAGCTGTCCTACCATCAACCTAAGTGATACAGAGGTGGTGCTGCCCAGCAGGGAAGGTGTTTTGAGAGCTTATCTACTGCTGATGTCACCCACGGTTGAAGTTTGTGCTGTCCTTTTTCTTCCCAGATTCCTTCCACTTACTTCTCTCTCAAGATTTACCCCCACATATGATGGATTTGTTCTATTATAAAGGTCATTCTAAAGCTACAACAATGTTGCACACTTTGTTGGTGGTTTTAAGACTGGTTATTTCCCTGAAGTTAAACTATCTGGGGTCATGGAGAGATTTTTAACCAATGACAGTTATGGCAAGTCTGGAACCTTGAAATGGAAGCCCAGTGAAATGCAATTTTTTGAATTTTTATCCTTATAGCCTAACCCTTGAATGAACCTGATTCAAGGGATGCCACAGTTAGATATTGTGTTATAGGAAAAATGGTGGATTGAGAAAGAAAAACTTTGTCTGAGAGGGCTCTTTATCAGGCCCAGAAAGGTATTGACAAGCAATAGTAGTCACTTCTTACTCCCCACTTGAGGTACATATTTACCTCTTGAAGCTACTGGCTATGTGGGTTCTAGGCTGATGCCAAGTAGCCATAAAATTCCATACTATGGATGCCATAACTCATACCCTATAGTTCAATAATGATAGCCAGTTATAACCAATGTCATTTCTGTAAACCAGTGAGAATTCCTGACAACTTTGTATCAGCCCGCTCCTTGTTCCCTTTTTGCCTTTAAAAACCTGAGTGTAACAAAGGCTAAACTGAGCATTCCCCAGGGCAACTTGGTAGCCTGTCCTGGGCTGCAGTCCTCAACCCTGGCCCAAAAAAACTCTCTGTATTAATTTTGAATCAGTTTCTGCCTTAGGTTAATAGGATGAATACATGTGGAAAGTCTACATGTATGACTCAATTTTTAAATCCCTCTCACACTTCACAGAATGGTTTAAAGGGGAGCAGTCAGTGATTATTTTCCTGATTATGTTCTTTTGATGAGGCTGTTATTCAAAGCATTCATTCAACAACTTGACCAGTTGTATGGTAGTTCTCGGAATGTCAAAGAAATCTGAGGAAAAAGAATTAGTATTTTTTAAAAAAAGAATACTTTAATCAATTTAAATGAGAAAAAGACATTTTGGCAACTTCATCTGCTTCTGAAATTTACATTTAAAGGATGTACTGTGTAATCAGAATTCTAACAAGGAGTCAACATCATTTTCCCAGTGAAAAAATGACTTTTTAAAAATTTGTGTGCTGAAGCTGAACAGCTTTCAAAGAAGATGAAAAGGTATCCAATAAATTCAGTGTCTCACTGAGAGACTCAGCAAATACTGAATATCACTATCCTAACAAATCTTAATGAAAAGCCAAATCTACCTGTGAACAGAGGGAATTGATTGGGAATAAATTTACTTCATAAAGACTAAAATCAAGTGGTCATACAGTACTGTTTTGTCAAGTTTGGAAAAGCTTTCTCATTAAAAAGAAGAGAGCTCTGTTGTACTTTAGCTTCACTGTTGCACGAGGGTCCTGAAAAGATTTTGTTACCAGCAGTGTGACCCAATGTCAGCAACTAGAGAAAAGGCAGGAGTAATTGAGACTTGGAGCTAAAGACATCTCACCTTTCTCACAAAAGCTGATGGTATAAATAAAAATGGTCCCAGGAGTCTTCCCTCGCTACATTGTCCCCAAAGAATTAATTATAGCGTCTGGTTTAAGGATGTCTTTGGGAAGGGACAGTGCATTCTTTCAGACCTGTGTGGTCTCAAAAGCATATTAGTGCTTACAGTGGCAGTTGGAGAGATTTGAACCACTCCATTTTAGAAAAATTGTGCACTGGCCTAAAAGACATTTAAGCAAATAATT
The DNA here is from genome assembly GCF_009828535.3 of Hylobates moloch. Taxonomy (NCBI): domain Eukaryota; kingdom Metazoa; phylum Chordata; class Mammalia; order Primates; family Hylobatidae; genus Hylobates; species Hylobates moloch. Next base: position 115,071,669 of record NW_026652279.1, read on the forward strand.
TAGCATCTTTTCTAGGCTAAAGAGCAAATTGTTGATCCAAAGGTTGATGTTAAGTCACCTGAATTTCAGAGGCTTGTATATAGTTTACAATTCAAAATATTATGAAATTGAACTCTGTGTATCTAAGTTTATAAATATCATTATTACCTTCAATACAAGATAAATAATTTTTTTGTGGACCTACACTTTAAAAAATGTATCTGGGTATTAGGATACTTTTACAAACCTTTGTCACACCTAAAACTTGTAATTATATAAACTGAGAGCCACCAGATGAAAATTAAATGGGCAAAAGTGAAAATCATGTTAAGATTGTTAATAATTTAGCATGCATGGGACATGAGATACCCAAAAAGTGGGCTAACAAATTGCATATTCATTTCCACCCAGTTTATGAGCAAGTTCAGAAATAAGAAGTAAATAAAGATAAAACAACAAATTTCCTGTTAGTAAAGTGGATTTCTAATTAAAAACTCCCATAATTTGAGACAGTCACACACCACACTCCTAGATAAGCAGATCAAAACTTAGACATGGAGGCAGCATTACTCCCAAAAGAATGAAAGACAATACTAAACTGAGTATGCCCAAATAACTACTCTTTCCAAATCTACCAGTCAAAAAGGCCACTTCCCTAGGAGTAGGATCAGTCAATGGACCAAGAGAGGATTTGAATGTGCTTAGACAAATGTCCCCAAACCAAAGTGGATATCTTTCACAATTAATTTTTTGACTTATTGTTTATATGTCAAAATATTTGAGTTTGCAATCTTCACCTACATTCAAATGAGGTTTTTCACTAGGAATTGATGTAAGTAAGGAAAGTGAGACTTTAATAAAAGAGTTAAACTATAAAAATCAATAGCAGATCAGAGTAGAAAAGTGTAAAATTTCTATTACAAGACTTAGTTATAACCTGAGTTGCATATTTCAATACAAATAAAAAAGAATATGTCCATGAGTAGGAGGTTCACCTGAGGAAGGAGAGAGGAAGAGAAAGGCAGAGCAGCCCCCATTTCCTCTGCTGGGGTCATTAAAGCACTGTCATGGGAGAGGAAAGCTTGGTCAGCAGATGCAGAAACTCCAGCCCCATTGATGTGGGTCCTATTAATCATTTGGTTAATCTCTGGTCCTATTAATCATTTGATTTCTCTGACACTCTTACAGATCTCTTGCCTGTTGAGCTGCCTTTGACTGCAGTGTGGCTGCTTATGTAGGCTTGCGGAGGGAGAAAATATCCCGTTCATGGAGCTTCAAGTTGGTTCAGTACCTGCAAAAATAATTTTTCAGTGGCCTCTGATTTTTTCTTCCCTACATATTTGTCAACCAGAGAATGTAATGATCACATTAATGTCAGTCTCCTGATCCATGTAATAGTTATATTTTCTTTGGAAATTAGTAAACTATCACTCCAGTTTTACACACCCATTCTTTTGGGCCTGATTGAGGAGATTCTACCCCAGGTTGATGTGAATCTACATCGACTATTACTATGCTGACTGAAGAAACTTTCTGTGCATGTGTGCATGCAAGGCTGAAGGAGAAGGTGGTAGTGAAGTAGGTCACATGATTGGAGCAGATACTAGACTATGAAAAAATGAGGTGTAAAAGATCAAATTATACAATGATTGCAGGAATATAGCTGCATAATTACACGTGCATAATTCCATAAAATGTACTAAAACTTCTAAAACATGCACCAAATGTTGTTGCTACAACAAATTAGAGAAACATAAGGAAGCATGATCCGGTCATGCAAATTAGAGGAACATAAGGACATCAATTAAAAATTCAAAGACCTAGAGATCATTCCCAGGTGTCTCAGAATTATTGAGAAGGCTAAGCAGACATCATCTCTCTATATTATTGGAAGTTTAATGCTTAATAGTACTTTCTATGGAGTTTCATTTAAAAATGGTCTGAATTTATTACAGAATGCTTCAGTGTTTTGGTTGGAAACATTTATTAACAGAAAAAATAGACATAGCAACAAGAAGACATTATTGTTGAGATAACAGAATATGAAATACGGTAGGGAAGAAAAAATGGGTTGTAGAATATAAAACATGGTAAGGAAGAAGAAATAAAGCAAGATTAAAAAACAAACAGAAGGGCCAGGCACAGTTGTTCAGGCCTATAATCCCAGTGCTTTGAGAGGCTGAGGTGGGAGGATTGCCTGAGGCTAGGATTTCAAAAAACAAATAGAAATATGTGATTGTGAGAGCAATTTATTATATACATGTAAAATGCATATCAGTGATATTAATGAATAATACTTGATATTTATTGAACTCTTATTTAAGGCAGGCAATATAATAATTTTCTTATGTATGTCTTATTTAACACTCAGAATTTTATGAGTTAAATGTTATTATTAGCTCCTTTTTATAGACAAGGGAATGATGGCTTAGAAGGGATGTCATTTGACCGAAGTCACATTACTAAAAAATGGAGCTGTTATTTGGACCCAAGTTTCTAACTCAAGAGCTCAGGAGCTTAGCATTATGTTTTCTTACAAAAAATAGTAATAAAGTACATAGAGAAATATACTAGTGTTTGTGTTTTATGGGGCAATGTATCAAATTCATTTTTATGCAAGAAAGTTGACGTGGAAGACGACTGATAACTGGATTTTGAGCAATACTTGAAAGATGAAACTATGCAATTTAGTAGATAAAAGAAAATAGTATTTGTTTTGTAATGTACAGGCAATTTGTCAGAGGCTTTTCAAGGAAAAGCAAAATATAGCAAATAAATGGCACCAGATAATTTTAAGTCTTGTGTCTGTCCTTTAAAACCATACAGAGGTCACCAAGACAACATAGAGAAACAAACAAACAAACAACAAAAATTTATGGTGCATTCTTACAATCCTATAGTGCTTCATAGTTTTCAATGCATTTTAATATATATTTTCGAAGTAGATTCTGCTGAAGCAGATAGCTTGGATATATTATCCCCATTAACTTTTGATTACACTGATGCTCAAAGAGATTAAATGACTTGTGTAAGGTCATACAGCCCCTAAGAGACAGACCTAGGGCTATTGCTAAAAGATTAATTCTCAAGCAAAGTGCTGAATTACTGAGTCAGTACTTTACATGAGTCCACAATTTAGTGCAGATGAAAAAGGTTGGACATAGATGTAAAATCAACTAGGCAAAATTATCGTATCTTCGAATATAAAGCAGAAAACATAGATAACTGAGAGGGGTTGGAGAAAAGCTGATTGTGTCCTTGTGACCTAGACTCAGACATTGGATTCGTCTCATGGTTACTACTCACTTTGTTTCCCCATATTTTCTGAAGACAAGGCGTTTTCTAAAGGTTATTTTTACTCGTAGGCCTATGGGGGCTCTCTGTGGGGTGAGTTAGGGACACAGCAGCCTCTATTTTTCTAGGAACACCTTTAAAATATAGTGTTCTCGCATTGTATAGTTATTAATATTGAGAGCATTGTCTTGTCGAATAACAACTCTACTACAAATTGTTCCTGGGGAAGTTCCAAAAGCTTTCTAAGCCTCACTTTTCTCATAAGTAATACAAGTATAAAACACTAACATAAATGTGCTGTAAGGATTGCAAAGCACGCTTAGCATGAGGTATGCAAACTGCTTAGCCCAATATCTGCTATGAGAAAGTGCTCAATAAAAGGTAACTATTAATACTATTTCTTTTACTAGAAGATGAACATAGCACTTCAGAGCTTCACTGAGTCCTAGGAGCTCTAGGATATATCTAGGATCTTGCCTGCCAAAATATTTCCATATAGGTTTTCCAAAGGTGCATCAAACTTGACATTTCTAAGACTGAACACATCTTTCCCCCTCGAACCTGCTATATGTCCTCCATTCGCTAATTTATAAATGGCACGACTGCTCATCTGATTGTCCTAATCAGGTAAATGGCTGCAGCAAATAATGCTTCAGTTCCTTCACTCATAATTTAGAGATCTCGCTGTTTATATTTCTACTTCCAAAATGTTGAATGGAATCCAAACTCTCTTCTCCATGCTCTCATCTTGGTTGAAGTGCTCAACATTTCTTGCTTAAACTATAGCAATGTTCTTCACCTGATCACACTGCATCCAGTCTTACTTTCCTCCTAACTGCTCTATGCATTACTTTGAAAGTGATTTTTCTAATATAAAATTTGATAACATCATTCTTACCTCTTGAATAGCTCTCTATAGGCAGGTGAATAAATTTGAGTTTCATAGCCCAACATATAAAAGCTTTCCTGATCTGATCTACTTTTACCTCTCCAATTTCATTTCTCTTCATGGCCTCTCTCTTTCACTGCATCACACTTGTTTGTGATTCTGTGCCTTAGTTCATGCCATTCCCATTGTTCATCCCCATCTTTCTGGCAAATTCATTCTAATCCTGCAGGACTACCTCAAGCATCCCCTTCTTATGAAAGCCTTGTCCAGCTTGCCTCAGAACTCTCCACCTCTCAGTTCCTGCAGGCTTCTTTTATAAAACTGATTTCAATAGATTAGCTATATTTGACCTCAACCAATAGACTGCGAGTGACCTGAAAACAAGGGTTCATTCCTATTTGAATTCACAAATTAATACCTGACAACCAGTAAATCCTCAATAAATATGTGTTAAATAAATGTATTAGTTGTCAGGACTGTTTCATTAGAGAGTTGCTTCTTCTGAGTTGGTTACATTAATGCAATTGTTTTAAGAGAAATACGTGCCTGGTGACTTTTAAAAACATGGGTATATTTAAAATATAATTAAAATACAGAAAAGTGAATCATTTGAAAAGTTTGACATATGCACACATCCATAAAACAATTACGTCCATCTAGAAAATGAATGTATTCATCCTCAATAGTTCTTTTAACCCTTGGTAATGCTTTCATCCTACCTTTAAAACCCTCCAATTTCCTAGCAATCAATGATCCGATTAGTGTCACTATAGACTGGTTTGCATTTTCTAGAATTTTATATAAATGAACTCACACAATATGAATGCTTTTTTGTCCTTCTTTTTCTGCTAAGCATAATGACTTTCTGAGTAATTTATGTTTGTTATATATATTATTATTCCTTTGTCGTATGAAGTCGTATTCCATGCATGGAATATACATATATAACAAAATTTGTTTGTCCTTTTACCTATTGATGAATGTTTGTATTATTTCCAGTTCTTTGGCTATTACAAAGAAAGCAGTTTTGAACATTTCTATTCAAGTCTTTGTATGAAGATATACTTTTGTTTATCATTGTTAAATATCTAGAAGTTGAATGACTGAATCATAAAATAATTGTGTTTCACATTTTAAGATATTGTCAAATGTTTCGCCCGAGGGGTCGTACCGTTTACCATGTAACATAAATGCCAGCAGTGTATGAGAGCTCCAGTTCTTCTGCCTTAACATTTGCTAACCATTGGTATAGTCAGTCTTTTCAGTCTTGGACATTCTAATAAATTATGGAAGTATCCCATTAAGATTATAATTTGCATTTCCCTAATGGCTGATGATGTTGCACATATTTTCAATATTCTTTTATGCCATCAATATTTTTTCTGGTGAAGTAGTTGAAATATTTTGCCCATTAAAAATGTGTGTTTGCGTATTATTGAGGTTTGGAAAATTTTTATGTATTCTAAATTCAAATCTTTTATCAGATACGTGATTTGCAAATGTTTTCTCCCAACTTGCAAAGTGCCTGTTCACTCTCCCAATACAATCTGTCAAAGAATAGAAGTTCTTAATTTTGATAAAGTTCAATTCATCAGTTTTTTAATTTTATGGATTATCCTTTGGTTTTCTATCTATTAAATATTTGCCTAGCCCAAGCCACAAAGGTATTATCATATGTATTCTTTCTTCAGGTTTTATAGATTTAGAGTTTGCATTTAAGTCTATGATACTTTTTTTTTAGTTTATTTTGGGATATGGTACAATATTTGGATCAAAGTTTTTTATTTTTATACAGATAGTCATTTTTTCCAACACTGTTGAAAATATCTTTTCTTTACTCAATTCTATTTCCATCGTGGTTGAAAATTAACACCAATTTTTGAATGTTGAGCTAATTTTGCATTCCTGGCATAAATTCTATTTGGTTATAATGTAATATCCTTTTACGTTTTAAAAGTCAACTTACTATTTTTTTTCTAGAGATGGGGTCTTCCAGCCTGTTGAGCCTGGCTGGCTCGAACTCCTGGACTCAAGTGATCCACCTGCTTTGCCCTCCGAGGTGCTGGGATTACATGTGTGAGCCACCGCGCCTGGCCGAATTTGCAAAAATTTTGATGAAAATATGTTCCTTCTTAATTTCCTTAAGAAAATTTTCTAGAAGTGGAATCGCTGGTGCCAGGAATATATACATTTTACAATCTTCAAATATTCTTGAAAAAATATCATGTAAATGGTATACAAGCAGAACATTAAACTGCCTTTTCCCTGCATCCCTGGCAATCTTACCTACTGTTTTTGTAAACTGTATAACCATGTTTACAAATGGCATATTTTTTTTTTTACTTTGATACTCTTGATCTTTATATTAGTGAAATATTTCCTCTCTCCTCCACATAGAATGCTTTCAATTCCTCCTAGAGTATCTTCATACCAGACTTCAGAAAAATTCAGTAGGACATTTTGACTTGGCTCTGTTCATTTACCTTATCCATTGGCAATTTTTTTTTTATTTTTTAATTTTTTTTTTTTTTTTTTGGAGACAGAGTCTCATTCTGTCACCCAGGCTGGAGTGCAGTGGCACGATTTAGGCTCACTGCAACCTCTGCTTCCCAGGTTCAAGTGATCCTCGTGCTTCAGCCTCCCTAGTAGCTGGAATTATAGATGTGTGCAACCACGCCCGGCTAGATTTTGTATTTTTAGTAGAGACGGGGTTTCACTGAGTTAGCCAGGATGGTCTCCATCTCCTGACCTTGTGATGCGCCGGCCTCGGCCTCCCAAAGTGCTGGGATTACAGGAGTGAGCCATGGCGCCCAGCCCGTTGGCAAATTTTAGGACCAAAATACTGTGGCTTGGCAATTGTCCTCCACCTCCTGTTTTGACTGAGAGTCCTCTTTCAACTCTCAATTCTCTCTTTCTTAATATAAACATTGGATTTTGTACCTTTCTTCTCCTATAGTGCTAGGTATTCTTTATGGTGAAACCCAATACATTTCTACATCATTAATCACTCACTAATCTATTAGGACTATAGATAATTGATTCAGAAATTCAAGTGCAATTCAGAATTCAAAATGAAATAATCAAAGGGAAGAAGATAGTCGTGTTGCAGATATTCTTCTTGTCTTTAGATTCAAACATGCTGGAACTGGCTCCAAGATCTTAGGCACATCCGAAGCATCAGACAGACATGATAGTATATAGAATGAAAGAAAAATATGTATATCATGTATATGATCATCCTCAAATTAAGACACTAAGAGGAATCAAAGCAAGAATACAAATAAGACCTCAGAATGTGGGTACAATTGTTCAAATTATTATTTTTTATGTGGACCAAGATATATTATAGGAAATAAGCCTTGTTTTCAGATCCATTGCTGCTTATGTTGGATTGCCCTTCTTCTTCCTTATCCATGTTGTTTACTGAATGCTGTTGTTGGTGTTCCATGATAAACAAGAGAGACTTTTTAAATTTTTATCCAGAAGCTTATTCTCCCCGGGTGCCAATACTTATTCTGTAGCCAAAATTGATTTCTAGGTGATTCCTTCTTTGCTTCTTTCCCTCCAACATCCCTTCTTCAAGAAAGATATAAGATCTGAGCTCATAGCAAGATCCTGATTCCTCTGGGAATTACAGGATCGAGTGGAGAGCAGAAAGGCAAGCATACAGAGTTTATCCCTTAGTAGTTCTTGGATCCAAAATAGGTATCATAGTCTATTATATAATGTTATGTTGTTTTTAGCATAATCAAACAGCTTAAATCAAACCACAGGCAAAAAAGAGAGTTATGTCATTAATTTTTTTGCCTCACTACAATTTTATCCATAAGCCATTCCTATATAGATTCTTTTTAACCTCACTTAGAATGCCTTAAAAAATAGTAAAATTCAAATGCAGAGGACACATTCTTCCAAGATATTACTATTATATTAGCATCTTATTTTGAGGATGAACCTATCTGTATGTATATACAGTCCCTTGAGAAAATTTTATTCATTAGATTCCCCCGCCATCCTACAATATAAGAGTCTATGATTAAGGGGAACATCACACTCTGGGGACTGTTGTGGGGTGGGGGGAGGGGGAGGGACAGCATTAGGAGATATACCTAATGCTAAATGACGAGTTAATGGGTGCAGGAAATCAACATGGCACATGGATACATATGTAACAAACCTGCACATTGTGCACATGTACCCTAAAACCTAAAGTATAATTAAAAAAAAATAAAGTAAAAAAAATAAAAAAAAATAAAACTGTCAACAACCCACTGAAGGAAGGGATGCTGGATTCCTTTTAAAATAATCTTAGAGTATTAATAGTTCATTCTCTGCGGTTCATTTCTACTTGCTATCAGTGCTAATAAAAAATACCTATTAAAAAAAAAGAGTCTACGATTAAAAAGACTGACTTCATTTTTGATGTTTTGCTGCTGAGGCTTTCAAATCCCACCTCTGCCCTTTCTCCTCTTCTCTCCATCAGGGCAAATTGATAAGAAAGCTTGGTGCTTCCTCCTTTGGAGTCCGGTGGGAGGTTCAAGTCATTTTTGTGGTACCCTCACCCAGTCCACCTGGTAACTACAAAAAAGGCCAAACCAGTTTCCTCTCCCTGTTCTCCCAAACTATTTTTGACTCTTCTTAGAAAGCCTGCCCTACTCTTCCCAGAAAGCCTTATTTTGTTTCATACCATTTTGGCATATGTGTGGCATACAGTCTCAACATCTGAAACCACTTTTGGGTTGGGAATTTCATTCCTATTCTATGAAGTATCCATGGAAACTGAATTTTTAATAGAACTATATTTTCTTCTCTTTATTATTTTACAGTAGCATCAATGAACACCTTTAAGCTACCAATTAGTTTTAGAAAAAGAGAGATTCAAAATTGGAAAAGAAAAATAGTTAACAAATTATAAAGTACTTATTTTAAGTTTTATATCATTTATAGTTGAATTTTTGTATAAAATACTGTGGCTAAGTGGTTGTTACATATTGTTAATATGAGAAACTATATTCAAAATAGAAATATCTTAATTTTGTAATAGATATAACTAAGATTTGTTATACACTTATATGTTAGTACTATCCTTAGCAGACACTTAGCTCATTTAATATTCACACCAACTCTGTGAGATACAGATTATTATTATCCTTATTCACAGGTGCATATGAGGCTTGGGGAGGTTAAGTAACTTGTTCAAGATTGAATAGCTTGCATATAATAAAGCTTGGATTTAAAACTCATACAATCTAAACCCAGAGCCTATACTTCCAATTACCAAGCCTTACAACAGAGGTACAGCCTCTACAGTAGTTAATAGGAATTGCTTTTCTAAGAAATCCCGTTTCTTTATTCAATAAAAGAAACTAAGGGGGTTGATAGTTAGTCTTTAGATTCAGATACACACCAACAATGTTGTTTTATATTGGAAGAATTTTAACAGAAAGGGGGTTTGCTTTTATTTTTAATAGTGCTGAGAAGAAAGCATAAAACCTAAATGTCACCAAGAAAATATAGTATCTATATCTAGCTTTATTTGAATAGTGATGGCCTTTCTTTTCCTATTGTCAAAGTGATAATGATTAAAAATCCATTATCGTCTGTTGTTTTAATAATTATAAATAAACTCAAAAATGGCATTTCACTTATACTCTATTTTCTTAACTATTTGAGAGATATTAGCTCCTGATATCAACTGCCTTATTGGTCTCAGTTTACATATTGAGGTATAAACACAGGTAGCCTGCAATATTCAGACAATGCTCCCCAGGAAATTAATCACGTTATCACAATTTAGGTTATGAAATCTAGTTCTATATGAGAAGTACTTGTAAAGAAAGGATTTATTATTTTTTCCTAAGGAGTTATCATTAAAGCACTTACTTTGACCCATTACAATAATGTATTCATCTACAACTAATAATAGAGGTGTTTGGGTAGCCAGATTACATAAAAAATAAAATTATAACTAATAATTATAATTTTATGAGAAAGCAATGATTATGTATGAATGTGTATATGTTGGGTAGGGTAATTAGAAAGTAATCACATTTCCCACCCAACTCAATTTTGTGGAATTCTTTTTTATACAAAAGGTTAGAAGATTTTTGTGAATGCAAAATGTTAGATGTTTTCCCCTATCAATAGCAATAGAATTTATGGTCAATGAAATGCAATATAGTACAAAAGATATGCGAACTAGTTTTATAAGTCTGGAAATGAATTAGAAAAGGGCTAAGAAAGAGGCCAATAAAATTATGGCTAGGTCAACCTGAGCCAGTCTACTTACCATTTCTATAGCAGAAAAATTAGAGAATGCTAAATGAAATAGGAGCAACATCATTGAAAGGAGTGAAAAGAAAATACAATTTTTTTTTACACAGAAGATTCTGTAATTAACCTATGGGACTCTATGTGATTCTAAATTATAGCAGTAAATTACTGAGAACGACTCAAAATAAGACACATGGAAAACGGTATCTGAGTAGTTTCTGAATTAAAAGAAAGATGGTATGCAAGAAGCTGACCAGCTGAGGTCAGGAATGAGATTTCTTGTCATCCTTTCTTGTATGTTATAATATTACATAATTAGGGCCCCAACCTTATTTTGAGGATCAGACTGTTATGGAGATGAAACACTATACAGAAAGGCATTTGTCACATTTTTAACATATACATAAAAGAAACCATTAGCTTTAAGAAAATTACTAACATGAAAGGGTTTTCAATCTTGCTGTATAATGCAGAAAATACACTTTCAGTCTTAGAATTATTATTTTTTTCATTCTAATGAGCAGCAAAGGTGAGAATCTTTAAGACGTAAAAGGAATCCCTCAATACCCAAGAGAAGTACAGCTTCAGTGGTGAATATAGCTCTTCTTTAATATCTTTCTGGATTTGGTGGCTGTCATCTTGCTGGATGCCAGAGGAGCTGTAGGTAATTAAAAGCCTACATTTTAAATAAGTGTCTGTTTCACCACAAAGTTAATTTTTTTTTCAAAGTATGAGAAAGGGAGGTTGGCTAATGGGTACAAACATACAGTAAGATAGAAGGAATAAGTTCTAGTGTTCAATATCACAGTAGGGTGCTATAGTTAATAATAATTTATAGTACACTTCAAAATAGTTGGAAGAGAAGATCTGAAATGTTCCCAACACAAAAGATTGGTAAGTGTTTGAGATGATGGATATTCTAAATGCTCTGATTTGATCATTACATATTGTATGCATATATCAAAATATCACGTGTACTCCATAAATGGGTACAACTTTTGTCTCTATAAAAATGAAATAAATAAAACTATGTGTAATTATTTTTAAAATGAGAAATTGTATTTCTAGAGCCCTGTGTTTCACTTCTGATTCCAGTGCTGAAATTTTATTTATATATAATATATATGTATAATATATATTTATAATTATATATATTATAATTATTATAATTATATAATATATAATATATAATTTATATACAATTATAGTTATATATAATTATATATTCATATATCATATAATAAGCATATTATATGATATATAATTATATATATAGATCTATAGAGATATATATAAGATGTTTTCCCTTATCAATACCAATAGAATTTATGGTCAATGAAATGCAACGTAGTACAAAAGATATGAGAACTAATTTTATAAGTCTGGAAATGAATTAGAAAAGGGTTAAGAAAGAGGCCTATAAAATTATGGCTAGGTCAGGCTGAGCCAGTCTACTTACCATTTCTATAGCAGGAAAATTAGAGAATGCTAAATGAAATAGCATTTAATATTTCATTAAATATATGTATGTATTTGTGGAGAATCTTCTATTTATCAGATTTTGTGTTATGTCCTGGGAACAAGATGGACTTTGTCCTTATCTTCAGGAAATACACAAAGAAGGGAACTAAAGCATAGTGCCAAAATATTACAAAGGGAGTGAATATGACAGGGCCTCCTTCTCCCATGTATGTGCTTCTTGGAGGTTACTTGACTGAGAAGAACTCTAACTAGATGACAGGGGTGGGGACACTTACGGAACGAAGCTTTAGAGGCAAGAAAAAAATGATATGATGTGGAAATTAAAAGAATATAATGTTTACAGTGTAGGCTGTGAGGTAGAGTGACAGAGCTGGAAAGAAAAGTGTTGACCAGACCATTTAGAGATTTGTAAGTGTTTTTTGATTTTATCCTAATGGCAGGTTTTGATCTTATCCTAATGGCAAGTTTAACTAATTTACTATTACAGTAGAAAATTTTAAGATAATGCTGTTAGAAAGAATGACAATCATGTGTCACTTAAGGATGGGAATACATTCTGAGACATGCGGTTAGATGATTTTGTTGTTGTGCAAACATAGAGTGTACTCACACAAACTTAGATGGTATAGCCTACACCACACCTAGGCCATATGTCATGGGCTATAGCTGTATGGAATGGCCTACTGCTCCCAAGCTACAAACCTGTACAGCACGTTACCATACAGAATACTGTAGGCAATTATAACACAGTGGTATTTGTGTATTTAAACAGAACAGGTACAGAAAAAATGATATAAAAGATAAAAAATGGTATATCTGTATAGGACGCTTATCATAAATGAAGCTTGCAAAACTGGAGTTTCTCTGAGTGATTCAGTGAGTGTGTGGTGAGTAATATGAAGGCCTAGAACATTACCGTATACTACTGTAGATTTTACAAAGACTGTACACTTGGATTGCACCAAATGTATTTCTTCAATAATAAATTAAACTTAGCTTACTGTATTTTTTTACTTTATAAACTTTTTAGTTTTTAATGTTCTGATTATTTTATAGTAACACTTAGGTTAAAACATAAATGCATTGCACAGCTGTACAAAAATATTTTCTTTATACCCTTATACTATCACTTTTTTCTATTTTTAATTTTTTTAATTAACAATTTTAAACTATTTTGTTAAAAACTAAGATGCAAACACACACATGACTCTAGGCCTACACAGGGTCAGGATCATCAATATCACTATTTTCCAACTCCAGATTTTGTCCCACTGGGAACTCTTCAGGGGCCACAACACTCATGGAGCTTTTATCTATGATAATGATGCCTTCCTCTGGAATTCCTCCTGAATGACTTGCCTGAGGCTGTTTTACAGTTAACTTTTTTATATAAGGAGAAAGAGTATACTCTAAAATAATAATAAAAGCTATGTTATAGCAAATGCATAAACCAGTAACATGGTCATTTATTATCGTGTATTATTTACTGTACCTAATTGTATGTGTTATATTTTTATACAACTGGCAGCAGAGTCGGTTTGTTTACACCAGCATCACCAAAATCAAGTGAGTAATGCAATGTGCTATGATATTAGGATGGTTACAAAGTTACTAGGCAATAGGAATTTTTTTGCTCCATTATAATCTTATAAAACCACTGTGGTATATGCAATTTGTCATTGACTGAAATGTCATTAGGTAGCATATGACTGTACATTAAACAGAGAGAAAACTAGACAAGATAAAGAAAATCTGAAATAGCAGTTATTCAAAAATATGTACCATACAGATTATGTGTTCTGATGTTTACATGAAAACAAAAATACATGTTTGTAAATTTTATAATATACTACTACATTTCTCTTAGATAAAATAAGAAATCGTAATGAAAATCAGTAAGTACTTATAACTGAATATAAATGTGAGTTACTACATATTAAAACTTATAAGGTTTGGTTAAAACTTGTTTGAGGTGATGGATATTCAAATACTCTGATTTGATTATTACATATTATATACATGTATTGAAATATCACATGTACCCCATAAATAAGTACAACTATTATGTATCAATTGAAATAAATCTGTACTTAGAGAATGACTTTCAGCCTTACATAGTTTATGTTAGAAAATAAAAGCTGGAAATTCATGAAGATTTATGAAAAAAATAAATTTAAATGAAGCGGGTAAAGAGATGATAAATATAAGGTATTAAATTTAACAAAATAAAAAGCAGTTATAGGAAAGAGGATCTTTATGAAGCTCATTATATTGACACATTATCAGATAAAGTATTCAAGGAAAAACAGAAATTCACAAAAGCAATATTATGAGGCAAAAATACCTAATTACAAATAAGACCCCTCCCAGTACTATGAATAAATTTATTCAACTAAATTATGCTAATAAATTTTACCACTTGGAAAAAATGAATATCTTTAAAAAATGTTACCAAACGAAACCAAATCAAGTGAAATTTAAAAATCTATATAGATTTGTATTCACCAAAAATATTGACTCAATAGTGAAAAACCTTTCCACAGAAAAAATACCATCTCCAGATAGGCTGATAGGCTTCCAAAACATTAAAAACATAAATAATTCCAAATTTATACATTTTTGTGTAGTACATAAACAGATTTCTTTCCAACATATTTTTATACTAGTACAAACTTTATGCCAAAACAAAACAAGAAAACATTCGAAAACATAAAAAGAAAAATTGCAGTCCGCTTTGTTCAAAAATACTGATCAAAATATTAGTTAACTTAATCCAGCAATGTATACTAAAAACCAATCTTGGCCAAGAAAGATTAACACTAGTATTGCAAAGATGTTTTAATATTAGAAAAATATATTGACATAATTAAACACATTAACATATGATAAGAGATACCCATGTGATTACTCCCAGGAATAGAAGAAAAATTATTTTAAATGATCAAAATCATTTAAATAAATACTTAGAGCAAACTAAATATAGAAAATTTTTCTCATCACCCTTTAAACAAACAGCGGTGCATACATAGTATAAGCATACACTATATTCTATACAACCTATCCACTACAATAGTACTATGTACTATGTAGTATATAATACATAGTATAAGCATGTACACGGAGCTGAACTGCCTTGCCTCAAATGTTATCTCTGACATTAAGTGGCTATGTAACATTAGACAAATCATTGAATCTTTCTGCTTTCATTATTTCATCTATTTAAAGGAGATAATGGTAGAGATTAATTTATGGGACATTTTGATGATGATTATCATAAAAATAAATGCATATACACAGGGGCCTGACATAAGTGAAATAAATATATTTGTGTTAACTATTATTTTGAAATCTTAAATGTCCTTTTATTAAAGTCAGGCAAAAAGCAAGAATGTCTGCTGTTGCCATTTCTAATTCAGCATTTTACTGGTGGTCCTATCTCACAAAATAACACTAAAATATAAACAATGGCTATGAGCATTGGAAAGAAAGCTCTCATTATTTGTATATTATTCCCTACATAAAAAATCCAAGGGAATCACAAAAAAATTGAACTAATAAAAAATCCTGGCTGGGCATGGTGGCTCATGCCTGTAATCCCTGCACTTTGGGAGGCCGAGGAGGGTGAATCATGAGGTCAGGAGTTCGAGACCAGCCTGGCCAAGACAGTGAAACCCTGTCTCTACTAAAAATACAAAAATTATCTGGGTGTGGTGGCGGGTGCCTGTAATCCCAGTTACTTGGGAGACTGAGGCAGGAGAATTGCTTGAACCCGGAAGGCAGAGGTTGCAGTGAGCCGAGATCACTGCACTAGCCTTAGTGACAGAGCAAGACTCAGTCTCAAAAAAAAAAAAATCCTAAGTTTATTGAATGCAAAAGTAACATTCAAAAAAAAAATTGTTGCTAGATACATACAAGTAGAAAATGTAGTTAAAAATAACTCAGGTGATAGCAACAAAACTATTAGTTGTAGAGAAAAAATATCTCTTACAGAGAAAATTGTAAAACATTTACTGCATAAAATTAGACTAATAAATTGTGGAGTATACTGTGTTCATGGATGATTTAGTACATAAATCGTCACTTTAATAAATTGTGAGCTATACCATGTTCACTAATGATATAGTACCTATGTCCATCATTCTCAGTTTAATCTGTAAATCCATTGAACTCTACTCAAAATCCCAACAGTTTACCATAAAGATTGACTTTAGTGAACATAGAAGACAGATGCATCTATATACAATATGGAAATATATGGATAAAATAGGACTGACAATCCATGGTTGTAAAGACGTAGTAACTAAAACAGTGTTATATTAGTCCAGGCAGCTATATATTGACCAACAGAACAGAACAAAAGCTTAAAAGGAGACCAACATATAAATGTGGAATTACCGTGTGACA
Source organism: Hylobates moloch (assembly GCF_009828535.3). NCBI lineage: Eukaryota > Metazoa > Chordata > Mammalia > Primates > Hylobatidae > Hylobates > Hylobates moloch. Next base: position 115,087,990 of record NW_026652279.1, read on the forward strand.
CTAAATATGGGGAAAAAAATCTGAACAATTTTTATGGCATTGGAGGAAAATAATAAATTTGTATTCCCGTAAATAACATGTAAAAAATAATCTAACTGACAAAAGATATCCAAATGTAAAAAGATATTACAGATGAGAAGAAGACATTTGCAGTGAATGTTAAAAGGTTGATTCAAGGAATGCGTAAAGAATCTCTAAGTAAATAAAAAAAATAGCAAATTACCAAGTGAAAAAACAGACTAGAAATATTCAACAACAATTCACAGGAAAGGAAGCATAGAGGTCAATAAATACATACAGGGCTGGGTGCAGTGTAATCCCAGCACTTTGGGAGGCCAAGGCAGGCAGATCACAAGGTCAGGAGTTCAAGACCATACTGGCTAACATGGTGAAACCCCGTCTCTACTGAAAATAGAAAAAATTAGCCGGGTGTGGTGGTGGGCACCTGTAGTCCCAGCTACTTGGGAGACTGAGGCAGGAGAATGGTGTGAACCCAGGAGGCGGAGCTTGCAGTGAGCCGAGATCGTGCCACTGCACTCCAGCCTGGGCGACAGATCGAGACTCCATCTCAAAAAAAGAAATTAATTAATTAAAAAAATAAAAATAAATACATACACAAAAACACCTAGCCATGCTAAGAATCAGAATAATGCAAATTTAAATAAACATATATCATTTCTTTCACATCAAATTGGCAAAAGTTAAAATAGTCTGATAATGTCCTATTTGACAATGAGATGAAGAAATAGAAACTCATATCCAGAAGGCTTGAATGTAAACAAATGTGATGATATTGAGTTGAATAGTCATGTGATGTAAAATTCAACAGTTTCACTTTCAGCTCTTTCATAAAGTCATCCTAACATGTAAAATAATGATATTTTAATAATTGTTTTATAACATCAAAAAAAGTAAAAACAACCTGTCTATCAAAAGGGAGTGGAATATATAAAACATGGTTTGATTATACAATAAAATAAAAAGCAAAAGCATGAACTGGATCTCTATCATGGTAGAAACAAGTTACGGAACATTATACAGAATGTACTTACCAGTTAAGTACAAATTTAAAACACAATAAATAACAGTAGAATGTTATTTATGGATAAATGTACATATAATAAATTATCAAAATATGCATTTGAGTCTAATACACTATGGATTAATGCTTATGTATAAAGAGAATTTGAGAGGCAAAAGATGATAGAGTGGGTCTTAAACTGAAAGGTTTTATATATTTCCTAAATCATAATTTGAATAAATTATTTAAAAATATTAACACCTGTGCAATTGAGTATTGGGAACCTGTTTTGATGTGTAGAATGTTCCATTTTGTTTTTAGAAATAATAAATTGACGTAAACTCTAGATCAGAAAGAGGAGTAATAATATTGGCAGCTTCTAAAGCGTCAAAAAGAAGGCTTTTTTCCCCCTGACTTCTAAAGCTCTTCTTTATGAATATGATTTTGGCTATTCTAATGACTTATAATAAGCTATCAGGTTATTTATAACCATTTGTGAATAGGTTTTATTGTTTTTAAAATTTTATACAGTGCCTAGATTAAGTGCCTGCACAAATGGATATTTTATAACTATTTTGGATAATAATGTTGGTGATATTGATTGCAATACTCATAAATTAATAGCCTAGAATTATAACTTCATGTCTATTGGCAATGTACAGGCTGACTATAGATAACCTCTAAATAACATAATGTTGTAAAGTCTGAGTCAGAAACTTTCAAAATTTCTAATGAACATTAATTGAATGAACTGGCTGTATAAATGTTGAGACAAGTTCCATGCAGGTAGCTCAGAATACAGACCACTAATGTTTCAAAGAACTCTGAATTCTTGTGATGATGGCTATTTAGGAAATCTCTGGATGTGTTCTTTAGGTCCAACTTTGGTATACACATATGGTTAAAAGGGAAAAACAAATGATAACTTTTCTGTTATGCAAACTCTGCAGATTTTGACTATTTTCTTTTTGTATCATTCAGAAGAATTGATATCAATTTAAATGTTATAACTGCAAAAGAGAACTAAGAAAATCACAGCTCAATTATTCTTCTCACCTGCTTCACCAGTATATTTTCTGTAATGACAGTAAACGCAAAGACCTATTTTAAAAAGTTAACATTTCTTCTATTTTCAAGTGCTCATAAACTGTGTATAGGAATTTATTTTCCACAATGGAGTTTGCTATGATGTAAAGAATTGAGAAGGTTTTCAAAATAACTAGATTTCAACAAGGCAACAAATGTAGGCAATTCATTAGGGAAGTTGATTTTAACAGTGAATGCAATACACTTAGGGAAGAGCAGCCTATTTGTTAATTTATCCAAACAGCACATCTGTGGATCAAATATTTATTAAAGAAATGACGGAGAGGTAGGTTTTCTTGAAAATATAATTTTCTGTATATTAGGAGAGTGTCTTGTAAGATAGCACAAGTGATGAGAACTTGGTGAATAGAAGTATAAAGACCATATTGCCAATGAAAATCAATCAACAGAGAACATAATATTTATAAAAATTTGATGATAACAAAGATGCAACTATAGCAACTGCCCTGTGATAATTAAGGGAACAGATTATCAAGCACAACATAATGAATGCCTTGTTTTCCATCGGTTTTTATAAACAAACAATGATGGATCCATCATCCAAAATTAGCAAAAAACAGCATATGATGAAATGAGGATTTAATTAAAATAGGCAGAGTAAATGGATGCAGCAAAAAAAAAAGAATGCCGAACATAAAATAATATTCATAGTATTCTAGCAAAATATTTTGAAATAAAAATATTGGAGCAGATTTTATATATGATACTATATATAAAATAGTAGTGTTTTAGTAGTATGTAAGATACTGTTTAACAAGCCAATAAATTGAAACCAAGGTGTTTCAATTATTACCATTACAGATTTCACATTTAAGTTTGAATAAAAACAATACAATTATAATAATAATTTGAATTTAAATGAACAATGGCACAAACATGCAGGAGTTTATACTTTTGGCAAGGTTTTACTATATATATATATATTTTACTATATTTATGTATTATATTTTACTATATATATATTTTACTATATTTTACAGAGTCTCACTTTGTTGCCCAGGCTGGAGTGCAGTGGTGTGATCTCGGCTCGCTGCAACCTCCGGCTCCCGGGTTCAAGTGATTCTCCTGCCTCAGCCTTCTTGGTAGCTGGGATTACAGGCGTGTGCCACCATGTCCAGCTAATTTTTGGATTTTTAGTAGAGATGGGGTTTCACCATGTTGATCAGGCTTGTCTCGAACTCCTGAGCTCATGTTCTGCCGCCCATCTTGGCCTCCCAAAGTGCTGAGATTACAGGTGTGATCCATCGCACCTGGCCCGAGTTGGTCTTTTAATATCAGACTATGTTCAAAGTATGAAGATAAATTTTGGGAAAATAATATCAGATATGTTTTGGCTCTCTGTCCCCTCCCAAATCTCATCTTGAATTGTAATCTCCATGTGTTGAGGGGGAAAACTAGAGAGAGGTGATTGGATCATGGGACAGTTTTCCCCATGCTGTTCTCATGACTGTAAGTGAGTTCTCATGAGATCTGATTTTTTAAAACTGTGGCACTTCCTCTCTCTCTCTCTCTCTTCTCCTCTGCTGCCATTTTAAGTATGCCTTGCTTCCCCTTTGTCTTTCACCATGATTGTAAGTTTCCTGAGGCCTTCCCAGCCATGTGGAACTGTGAGTCAATTAAACCTCTCCCCTTAATAAATTGCCCTGTCTCAGATAGTTCTGTAGAGCTGTGTGAAAACAGACTAATACAGAAAATCAGTATTGGGATAGTGGGATACCTCTAAAAAGATAACCAGAAAATTTGGAGATGACTTTGGAACTGGGTAATGGGCAGAGGTTGGAACAGTTTGGAGGCCTCAGAAGAAGACAGAAAAATATGGGAAAGTTTGGAACTCCCTAGATACTTGTTGAATGGCTTTAACCAAATTTCAAATAGTGATATGAACAATGAAATCCAGGCCGAGGTGGTCTCAGATGAAGATAAAAAATTTATTGGGAAGTGGAGCAAAGGTCACTCTTGCTATGCTTTAGCAAATAAACTGGTGCCATTTTGCCCCTGTCCTAGAGATCTGTGGAACTTTGAACTTGAGAGAGATGATCTAGAGTATCTGGGAGAAGAAATTTCTAAGCAGCAAAGCATTCAGGAGGTAATCTGGCTTTTTCTAAAAAGTGTATAGTCATATGTATTCACAAAGATATGATATGAAATTGGAACTTACGTTTAAAAGGGAAGCAGAACATAAAAGTTTGGAAAATTTGCAGCCTGACCATGTGGTAGAAATGAAAAACTCACTTTTTGGGGAGAAATTCAAACTGGCTGCAGAAATTTGCATCATAAATAACAAGGAGCCGAATGTTAATAGCCAAGACAATGGGGAAAATGTCTCCAGGGCATTTCAGAGATCTTCATGGCAGCCTCTCACATCACAGGCCCAGAGGCCTTGGAGGGAAAAATGATTTTGTGGGCTGGGCCCAGAACCTTGGCTGCTTTGCACAGCCTTGAGACATGGCACCCTACAAACAAGCTGCTCCAGCTCCAGCCTTGGCTACAAGGGGCCAATGTAGAGTTGGGCCATGGTTTCAGAGGGTGCAAGCCCCAAGCCTTGGTGGCTTCCATGTAGTGTTGGGCCTGCAGGTGTGCAGAATACAAAAGTTGAGCTTTGAGAGCCTCTCCCTGGGGTTTGTCATTGATGGTTCTTATTATTTTGAGGTATGTTCCCTCAATACCTAGTTTGTTAACACTTTTAACATGAGTAATGTTGAATGTTATTGAAGGACTTTTCTGCTTCTATTGAGATAATCATGTGGGTTTTGTCTTTAATTCTGTTTATGTAGTGAATCACATTTATTAATTTGCATATATTCAACCAGCCTTGTATCATGCGGATGAAGCCTACTGGATCATGGTGGATAAGCTTTCTCATCTGTTGCTGGATTTGGTTTGCCAGTATTTTGTTGAGAATTTTTGCATTGATGTTCATCAGGGATACTGGCTTGAAGTTTCCTTTTTTTGTTGTATCTCTGCCAGGTTTTGGTATCAGGATGATGCTGGCCTCAGAATGGTTTAGGGAGTAGTTGCTCCTTTTCAATTTTTGGAATAGTTTCTGTACCAGCTCATACTATGGAATAGTATGGTACCAGCTATTCTTTGTACCTCTGGTAGAATTCAGCTATGCATCCATCTGGCCCTGTTTTTTTTTTTTTTTTTTGGTTGGTAGGCTATTTATTATGGCCTCAATTTCAGAACTCATCAGTCTATTCAGGGATTCAACTTCTTCCTCGTTCAGTCTTGGAAAGGTGTATGTGTTCAGAAATGTATCTATTTCTTCTAGATTTTCTAATTTATTTGCATAGAGGTGTTTGTAGTATTTTCCGATAGTTATTTCTGTGGGGTCAGTGTTGACATCCCTTGTATCATTTTTTATTGTGTCTATTTTATTCTTCTCTCTGTTAGTCTAGCTAGTGGCCTATCTATTAAAAAAAAACAGCTCATGGATTTGTTGATTTTTTGAAGGTTTTTTCATGTCTGTCTCCTTCAGTTCCATTCTGATCCTGGTTATTTCTTCTCTTCTGGTAACTTTGGGGTTTGTTTGCTCTTGGTTCTCTAATTCTTTTTGTTGTGATGTTAGGTTGTTAACTTGAGATCTTTTAGATTTGGAGTCGGCATTTAGTGCTATAAATTTCCCTCTGCGTTAACTGCATCCAAGAGATACTTGTACATTGTATCTTTGTTTTTATTAGTTTCACAGAACTTCTTGCTCTATGTCTTAATTTCATTATTTACCTAAGAGTCATTCAGGAGCAGTTCATTCAATTTCCATGTAGCTGTGTAATTGTGACTAAATTTCTTAATCTTGAGTTTGAATTTGATTGTACTGGGGTATGAGAGACTGTTATGATTTCAGTTTTTTTGCCTTGGCTGAGGAGCATTTTACTTCTGATTATGTGTTCAATTTTAAAGTAAGTGTCATGTGGCAATGAGAAGAATGTATATTCTGTTGTTTCTGGGTTGAGAGTCTGTGGATATCTCTCAGATGTACTTGATCCAGAGCTGAGTTCAGGTCCAAAATATCTTTGTTAATTTTCTATCTCAATGATCTGTCTAATATTGTCAGTAGGATGTTAAAGTCACCCACTATTATTGTGTGGGAATCAATGTCTCTTTAAAGGTCTCTACAAATTTGCTTTATGAATCTGGGTGCTCCTGTATTGAATACATATATATTTAGAATAGTTAGTGCTTCTATTAGAATTGAATCCTTCACCATTATATAATGTCCTTCTTTGTCTTTTTTCATCTTTGTTGGTTTACGGTCTGTTTTGTCAGAAACTAAGATTGCAACCCATGATTTTTTTTTTTTTTTTTTGCTTGTTAGATGATTTCCCATATTTTGAACCTATTTGTGTCTTTGCACATGAGATGGGTCTCTTGAAGACAGCATACAAATGAGTTTTTGTCTTTTATCCAACTTGCCATTCTGTGTCTTTTAACTGGAACATTTAGCCCACTTAGTATTGTTATGTGTGGATTTGATCCTGTCATCATGATGCTAGCTGGTTATTTTGCAGACATTTTTATGTGGTTGCTTCATATTGTCACCGGTCTGTGTACTTCAGTGTGTTTTTGTAATGGCTGGTAAGGGTTTTTCCTTTCCATATTTGGTGCTTCCTTCAGGAGCTCTTGTAAGGCAAGTCTGATGGTGATGAATTTTCTCAGCATTTGCTTGTCTGAAAAGGATCTTATTTCTCCTTCTTTTATGAAGTTAGTTTGACTGGATATAAAATTCTGGGTTGAAATTTCTTTTAAGAATGTTGAATGTTGGTGCCTAATCTCTTCTGGGTTGTAGGGTTTCTGCTGAGAGATCTGCTGTTAGTCTGATGGGCTTCCCTTTGTAGGTGACCTGTTATTCTTTGCAAATATTCAGGGCATGAAAAGAATGAAATTTGATCTGAGAATTGGATGAAACATGATTATCTAAAAGGAATAGCTTTTGTTTAGTTGGTATACATGAAAGAAGATAGAGCATCTAGGCTTTGATGAAATTATATTTCAAAAGGGATGGAGAAATACATAGAGGAGAAGACCCAATGAAGTACAGTTTGCATAGAATAGTGGGGCTCAGAAAGTCAGTTTCTACACCCAGTTCAGACAGTGATATTTTTTATTTCACTTTCTCTGCTCTTAGCCACACACTGCTCTTTCGTAGACTGAGGAGCCTACCATTTGCACTGTCAGATTACATCTATTCTTGCTCTTTGCTAGAACATTTGAGGAACTTTATGCTTTGTCTTGATTTTGTGATCTTGGCTTATGTCATCATTTTTTTAATGCATTCGTTCTCTACCTATTTTTACCTTTGCTTTTTGGATTGTTTTTTATTTACTTGTGTTGTGAATTGATTTGGAAAGTAGGCATTTAAAAATTTTAACAATTTTTCATAACTTATATAACAAGTATTTAATACAGCAGCCCTTCAGAGATAGTTCATTATAAAATTCAGGAATAAAATGGCACCTTTTGACATTTATTTTTTATGCACTCTTTATTTCCCTCTTATTAGCTTTTCAATCTTTCTTAATAGAACATGAGTTTGTGAATATGTTTAATATAATATATTATATATTAGAATAGAATATGAATATATGTTTAAGAGAATATGAGTTTGTGAATATGTTTGTGATATCATTTTTCTAAATAAATGTTTCTTTTTACCACAGTGTCCTTCATTTGATTGATAGCTATACCATATATTTTAAATGATGATAATAACTGTCAATATTTTTATCTCATTTTGTTCTCTTACTTGTGATTTCTTGCTCAGTTGAATTTCTTTTTTCCTCCAAGAATTGTGAGCATTTAATTGATTTAGTACATGTGAATGCCTTTCATTTACTTTCACCAAAAATTATAAACTGTGTGAAGCCTATTGTGTTGCTATAGTTTTCATGAAATATTTGTAGACATTACCACTACCTTCTGGCCTTTAGTATTGCAACAGAAGAACATGAGATCAAACATGGTTTTGATTTTTTTTGTAACCTATTTTTTTTGCCCTCATATATCTGTGAGTTTTAAAAAAAATTATTTATAATTCAAAATTTTGCTTGGATTATATAAATCACACTCTCTTAATTCTGGCTGGAATATAACTCCTCTTATACCACAATATCCCCTCCTCCATATTTTAATTTAGAAATACAAAGTTTATTTAAAAAGTGGAAAGAGCAAAAAAAAAAACACATATATGCCTTACACATATTTTCCATATTGTTACCATTGCCACGTTTGCTTCTTCTTTCTCTTTCCTCCCCTTTCTATGTGTTCTTATATATGGATATATATGCACATTTATGTGTGTGTGTGTCCATGTGCACATACATGCTTATGTATATTAGGCTCAATAAGTTGCAAGTAAGTTGCAGACATTGTGGAATTTTATCCATAAGCATTTTGAGTGCATTTTATAAGAATAATGACATTTTCTGATATAACTATAATGTCATTAGCACATATAACAAAGTTAATATTAATTTAATAATTTAAAATATGCTACATATATCTTCTCCAATTTTATATCTATCAAAATATTTCTCATCATTTGAAACTCTTCTGTTTTTCCTCTTGGTTCTAAGAATAGTTCACAAGTATATCCTGGGCATCTTGTTTCAGTTTTATTCAGTACTATTTCTGTTTTTTGACTGCCTACATGGATAATTTAATCCTGCATTTAAGAATAGTATTTGCATATTATCCAGTTTTTCCCTCTTATTTTAGCAGCATTTGGTCTCCTTTTTTATGGCCATATTTAAGGGCATTTTGCTGAGAATACCAAAGAGTATTATAGACTTCTTGTGCTGATATTTAATAACGACTTTGGAATGAATGTTTTTCTCTTCTAAGCATCCAAAATGATTACTTTTGCTGTACACTGGAATAAATTATATTTTTTCTAGCTATTGTTACTTCAAGAAGGATGAATATGTTCATACTCAACCCTGATTTTGGATTGCCTTTGATCTTGCTCAATATCTACTTGTTTAATAGCTGGCTTTTATGATCTACATATGGAAGACAGACCGGATTTCACAACTTTTCTGCCGATGTGCAGAATCTAGAAATAATTTTTCTAGCTTGTTTCTGCTGGGCTGACTTGGCAACTATTAACAGATTGTCTAATTCTCTGGCACTGAGAATTGCTATAATTTATGAAAAACTTAAATTCCCAAATATTGCTAGCAAGGGTCTTCTTTCAGAACGTTGCTTAAGGATACTCAGAATTCAGTGCACTCACATCTTTCTATCAGTCTCTACTCTGTCTTTCCATATTTTGCTCTGTTGAGTTCTGGGAGTGTGACAATTTCTAAGAAATGATATATAAAGATGTGTGGAGGCAAGATTCTTATCCTGGCCCCTCTATACAAAACAATATAATTTGATACGATACAATATAGAATAGGATGCCATGTGATGGGACACAACAGAGCACAATACAATATCCATGAAGTTGAAGAACAGGTGTCTAGTTTTCTGATGGGTACCCACCCTTGATTTCTGAGTCTTGGGAAGAGAGGCAGGAGGAAGAAGTATTTTCCTAACTTTCTTTCGTGAGGCAAACTTGAGTACAATGCTTATTGCTTTTCTTAATCAAATTCCAATGACTATGATAAGTTGATAATTTTAGATTTTTTTCAGTATTTTTAAGTTGTAGCATTTTCTGCATTTTTATAGATGTTCTGGGAGAGGAGAAGTGATGTGATTTGTGAGTTAAGAGCCAAACATATTTTAAACGGAAAATTCAGAGCTGACATTTGAAATTAGTAAATTTGGTGTTCAAGCTCAAGCAATTTGCATTTCTCCACATTTTCACCCTTTCGAAAAAATTATTTCCTCAGAACCTCTTATTTGAAGAGGTGTTTTACAAACATTTCATTTTATTATCACAATAATGTTGTTAGGTAGGTCTTAATGTTGTTTTCAATTTTTAAATGTGTTTTCATTTTTGCAGTTATGGAAAACCAGGGCTCAGAAAGTATGTGTTATTTCCGCCCCCCCTCCCACAAATTCATAGTAGAAACAGATCTATCTAAATGTAAGGCCCATGCTACTACTTCTATAATGATATTCCAAAGAGAAAACAATTCTATTTGGTATAATATTAATTTTTCAAAATGCACACAGGTGGCAAATCTGAAATCATAGGAGATAATATTGAGGAAATACTATCTGTTCTCTGTTGTACACTTAGTTTGAAAGTAATAATGACCTGATGATATTGGTTATTATTTGATACATCAAACTTTCCTAAAGAGATCTAACTGCCTGGACATTAGAAATGTTATAAACTACTTTATATAGATATACACAAATTGAATGTATATCAAAAATTATAATTTCTTTCTAGACACCCAGATTCTCCCAATTCTTTCAAAATTTTTTCTGAAAACATTATTACTATAAAACTGAATCAATTTATGAAACTCTGTCTAGAAAACTCTTTAGTAAAAATGTATTTTGAATTGTCCAAACCTTAAGGGAGTGTATTTAAAATGAGTCATGGAAATGCAATGGAAATGGTATGGTCTTTGCAATAAAAAGCTACTGAATAAATACATATGTAGAAAAAAATGAACCTTGTTTTCTACCTCACATCAAACACACACAAACTCACACATGCACACTTTCAAACAGACTGCAAATCTAAATGCAGAAGTTAAAACAATAAATATTTAGTAGAAAACTTAGTAGAATATGCTCATCAGCTTGGAGGAATAAATATTTCTTAAAGATAAAATAGTAATAACTAACAATAAAAACTTAAATTGATAAACTACAATGTTAAAACTCAGAACTTTCTGTTCATCAGAAGACACTATTGGCCGGGCGCGGTGGCTCACGCTTGTAATCCCAGCACTTTGGGAGGCCGAGGCGGGCGGATCACGAGGTCAGGAGATCGAGACCGCGGTGAAACCTCGTCTCTACTAAAAAATACAAAAAAATTAGCCGGGCGTGGTGGCGGGCGCCTGTAGTCCCAGCTACTCGGAGAGGCTGAGGCAGGAGAATGGCGTGAACCCGGGAGGCGGAGCTTTCAGTGAGCCGAGATTGCGCCACTGCACTCCAGCCTGGGCGACAGAGAGAGACTCCGTCTCAAAAAAAAAAAAAAAGAAAAAAGAAAAAAGAAGACACTATTAAGAGAGTGAGAAGATAATGCATGAGAGGGAAAAGATACTTACAATATGTTCACCTGACATAAAACTCCTATCTAGAATATATAAAGGACTTTTATAAGTCAATAAGAAAAATATGGATGTATAATGCAAAAACTGGCAAAAGAACTGCAGATACTTTCTACAAAAGAAGATTGTCGAGCAAACTTTCTTTTTTTTTTTTTTTTTTTGAGATGGAGTCTCGCTCTTTCACTAGGCTGGAGTGCAGTGGCAAGATCTCAGCTCACTGCAACCTCCGTCTCCCAGGTTCAAGCGATTCTCCTGCCTCAACCTCCTGAGTAGCTGGGATTATAGGCGCGTGCCACCACACCCAACTAATTTTTGTATTTTCAGTAGGACGGGGTTTCACCATGTTGGCCAGGATGGTCTCGATCTCTTGGCCTCATGATCCGCCCGCCTCGCCCTCCCAAAGTGCGGCGATTACAGGCATGAGCCACTGCGCCCAGCCGTCAAGCAAACTTTCATTAGGCAGGGAAACAAGTTTAATTCCACAGTATGACGCGATCACACATCCTTGTTAGAATGGCAAAAAAAGAAAATGATAAAAAAAATACCAATATTGGTCAGAATTAGAAAGTGTAAGCAGATATAACCACTTTGGGGTACTGTACAACAGTATGTACTAAAACTGAATGTACATATTTCCCGACCCAATATTCTAACCCTTAAGTATGTATCTGATTGAATGCATACATATGTTCACCAAAAGACATATACTAAAATGATCACAAAGGTACTATGAGTAATAGCCTAACCTGGAAATTTCCAAAAATTCATTAGCAGTAGCAAGGATGAATAAATTGTGATAAATTTACACTGTGGAATACTATAAAGGAGAACGATTGTATGTGTATCTATATGCAACAATATAAACCTCAAAAACATAATGTGACATAAAAGAATCCAGAAATATAAGAATATATACTGCATGATTTCATTTATAGAAAGAGAGAAAAACAAAGTAAAACTAATCTATGCTGTTAGAATTCAGAAAAGAATTTGTGATTTTGGGGAGGGGGTTTTAGTGACTAGAAAAGGCTCAAGATGAACTTCTAGATAGTGGCTCTTGATCTGGGCACTTGTTACACAGTTTTCACAGTTTGGAAAGAAACGGTGAACAGTATATCATGGTATGTTACCTTTTCTGCATTTATAGTCAATGAAATGCTTTAATAATTGAACTTTCAATCATAAAGTTGACTGGAAATTAAAGTTTCAATTTTTCACAGGAAAGCAAATAATACGAAATTCTTTGAAATGTACCTGATGCATTTATTATACTCTGTGATATACACTATTGCGTTTGGTCGCCTGTATGAGACTTCTATAAGGAATATTATCAGAGAACTCTGGAGCTGAGGGAGACTGTGAAATCCTCTATTTCAGACTTATGGTTTTGAGGCGATTAGTTACTGTTGATTTTAAACAATATTGATTGGACAGACGGAACTCAGAGGTGTCAACAGCTTACACAGATGATGGGAGTAGTATGCCAAACTACCTGAGGCCTATAGTAGTCCTACTTTACAAAAGAATAATAGAACTGGCTGATACTATTTGATTGAGTGTGGAGACTTCATTTTAATCTAGTTGCAATATAGTTCAGTGTCATGGAGGAATTAACTTCTTAATGTACTCGAGGTATCTCCAAGGACTTAGGATGTACTGATGAGAAGATTTAACAAATGCACATAAAATCACTATTGTGTCAGCATAGTATGATAAGCATTGTAGGCTCTCTGTGCTCGAGGATCTTTCCAAATGTGGCTATTTTGAAAGTAGCCAAAGGTCATTAATAAAATAAATCATAATATAAGAATAGGTAGATTGACATATTCTCCGTTAAGATAAATTTCTCATCATCTGGCTATAACTGCTGGAACACCTAGTAGAAATAAACCACAATAACAGTAGCCAGCAGCTTCAGACCTTTGATTTAGTCTAGTTTAAACATTAGCAAGTGTATGATCATAGGTAGTCATTAAAATTTCTCAGGGCATAATTTCCCTTACTGATTAAATGAAGGACTTGAATTTGATGATCATTAATTTCTGTTCCAACTTTGAGATTATATAGTTCACATCATTGCACTAGCTCTTACGTAACTTAAGTGTATTTCATGCATGCTTTTACAAAAGTCTGTCTCTCTTTTCCCTTATTATTTATTTTACATTATCTGGACCAAAAATTTATCTCTGCTGAAACCTGAAATTCAGCTAAATTCAAGCTTATTCATTTAATGCTAAATACGGGACGGATATACAGAAAATTACTAATTTTGCAACTAATTCAAGCACCTCTAATGATCGGCAATTACAGAAATAAAAGGGTATGAGTAATACTTTATAAGTCTGGTTAATTAACGAACTCTTTTCTTGTACTTTACAAAATTGAATACATGGTAGACATTTAAAGATAATCTCAGAATTACCACCATAAGCATATTTACACAAATGTCAATTCAAGTTCTGGCTAATGTCAAGAATAAGTGAATTATCTTGACATACACCAGAGTTTGAATAGCAGTAAAAGCCAGTTCATCAAGTATTTATTATACATATTCTACTTTAAAATTATGGGCTTCACATTTGTGTTTGATTTTTTAAACCCCTTTCTCTTTACATCAGCTCTGAGAAATTTTGCTCAGAAGAGCTTCAAGTTATGCTATAAACATTAAACGATGGTATTGTTAACATGTTTATTTTTCTTTAAGATTGTAAACGACTAAATTAAATAGCTTTGTTAGATAATTTTAGAAATGAATCAAATATACAACATAAGATAAACAATACAAAAATGCGAGGAATAAAAAGGAAGTCAAAATGACACAGCTAAAGCCTTTGAACATATATTCTTTTAGTTTTTGAAGGGTTCAGTTGATAAGTGAAGAAGCTAACACAAAGCCTTTATTTGTAAAGAAGTGAAGAGTTAGAATACACACAAAAAAGAGAAATTGCTCTGATGACTTACATTCATTTCCCAATTTAACAAAATAAAGAAAGGAACACTATTCTAATAGAAAATCTATGTAAGTACAATCCATAAATACCTTTAAGTTTATGAGACATTGATAAGCAAAATAAAAAATATAAAAATGTGAAATAAAGAAAAATATTTTTTATACTGAGAAGTTTATTACATAGCAAACCTATGCAGGATAATTTATTTACTTCTTTTGTAATGCTGGCACAAATGAATAAGATCATAGATCACTAAAAAGGTAAATTCGAAGAGCACAAGCATTTCTATTTTTCAGCCTTGCCAAAGACCTTTCATGGCACCTCTATTCTGATTGGGAATAAGATCTGAGAAAATGGACAATTTCTGTTCCACTGAAAACCTGAAGCCATTGCTATTGATCTAAAAATACATAGATGTGGACAGCAGAGCTAGAAAATGGGCTTGAGTACCAAGCAAGGGCTTGAAAAAAAACCAACTCTACGAATTCAGTAGAAAAACATGTGGCTCAAATGAACAAATAATCCAATTGCTGCAGAAGTTTTTAAAAGTGAAATTACCTAGAACAGGTGTTGTACAGAGGAAAACTTAAAAGTTCTTTAGGCATTGCATAATAGTAATGTTACATGACTGATTTGATTTCTCCAAATCAATTTATTTAATTATTTTTCGAAAAATTTTTCAAAACAACCATGAGTTCAAAGGTTGTGCTTCTTACTCGAATAGCTGTATTTTTCTAGCTATGAGTAGATGGCAAAATATCTTAGGCAACAAATAAATGTGGGTAATTTGGGTAACAAGAATTTGAGAACTCAAATGATTTAAACATGGTAGCTATTTATAGTGTATTTTTATATCACACATATATTCTTTTAGTCACTTTACTTGTGCCCTAGTTAAATATACATGCATTTCAGGTAAGATTTAAGCAAACTTTATGATTCATTGTATTTGATTCATTAACACATTGCTTTTTGTGTTCTTTGATGTTTGAGAAATCTTGTGTGTCTTTTGGATAAGCCTTCTTAAGATGTTTTCCCTCAAAGTAAGAACATTATACTTTGCTAACTAAAGAAATGCACAAGGACTAAAAATTTGCTTTGTAATAGAGAGCTAGGATATTCTGAAGGTTTGCCAATGCACATCTCCTTTATCCATCAGCCAAACAGAGGTCAGGAATCAATACTTGACAACTGATCAGTGTACTGGACAATAATGAACAGCAAAGAGAGAAACTAGAAATCATATTGCAGGGGCTAGAGGCAAAACAAAAATACAAATACTTTTTCAAAAGTGAGGGTATTGACAGTACACAAGATGAAAATGCATTCTAAATGAGATGTGTCCAGTGCAAAAGAAAGTAAAAGACAAAGAAGAAAAAGTGATCTTTTTTCCTGGATTTAAATTTATTCTAGAGAAAAACAAAGCACAAAAATTGCATCCCAAATTGAGCCTTGGGTCTGAATGTTTTTGGAAAAACTTGAAAAAGTACAGACAATATTTTAATCTTTTTATTACATTTATATTTACTGCATTGCCCACTAACAAGAGTAATCATTAGCTGTATCAGTTGTACTATGGGTGATATTTACTTTTGACCTAAAAGACTACTAAAAGGGTGAATTTTGGATAAGATCTTAAAACATTTTTATGTGATAGTATATAAGCTAGAATATTTAACTTCGGAAAAACAAGACAAGTCAAAAATATTCCATGAACATTTTGGGCAATCCCAGCACAAAGTAGCAGAAATTATACAGGTTTTATATTAGGAATTCATGGATAGAAATCCTGATCTATGTAATCATTCCCAAATGCAATTTTCTTGTTTGTAGGATGAATAAGTAGGTTAGGCTAAAGATAAAAATAGACAATATATGTGCAAAGGGCTTAGTGCCATCTTATTTCTCAAAAAAAGATTGCTGTTACAAAGAATTATTTAGGCAACCTGATGAAGAATTACAAACTGAAGGAGGCATAAGGGATATTCTTATTGCAAAGAAGGCCACATTCTGAGGTTCTGGGAAGACAAATCTTTTCGGGGCCATTATACAACTCACTGAAGTCGCTAATAAATTAAGAGATATTCTCATTTCATTCTGATTGTAAAAGAATCACCTATATCAGACAAACTGTCCAGCTAAGAACTTTGAAATCTGGATAAAAGACAAAACAATCAGCTCCAAGAGCAAACCAGAGAACACTCATGGTGGCATCCAGGACTTCAAAGAGGCCAAGCTATAGGGAGAGGCAGAAAGATCTTGAGAGGAACTGGGTACAGTCTGCCACTTAACCGATTCAGCACAAACAAAATGCCAGGCAGAAAGCTGTGGCATAGAGCTTTTCATAATCTCATGGAGCCACAGAGATACAATTAAATTACCAATCTGAGTGACTAAGATAGCCAGGATTTGAGGGACTAAGTGTCTTGAGAAAAGGAAGCTACAGAGAAGTTATCTTCTGGCAATCTGTTTTCAATGTATTTGTCCTTTCATAAATTGCACTGGGTTATAAGAAATAAGAACAAAGAAATCATTGGCTTTTGGCAATCTCACAGTGCTAGGGAGAAAAAAAAATGTAATTCAGAATTCACTGATGAAGAGGAACCATGGTAAATATCCCAGACATTTAGTGAAACCTCTGGAGGGCTATATCCAATAAACGTAACCAAGCAAAAAGTAGACTAAACCCATAAAACTGAAAATCACTTTCAAATTAGTTCCATCCATGATTGGAGGATGATATTGCTGCTCTGCAGTCATTTCCTAGAAGAAAAGTAAATTTCCTCTGGAGCATGATAACATCACACTGATATCTACAATGATTCTTACACCTTACCTGGCATTCAATAAAAATTAAGACATGTTCAGAAGACTACCAACTCAAGAAGAAAAAAAAACTAGAAAAAAATTAGACCTTTGAAACAGATCTCCTGATAATCAGTTTATTGAAGTAATCACAAAAGGACATTAAAGGTCATAATATGTTTATAAAAATTGACAAGATAATGAGTTTCATAGAGAACTATTATTTGTGTAAACAAAGCAAATGGAAATTCTAGACCTGAAAATTACAACAACTGAAATTGAGATCTCAATAAATAGGTTAAAACATATATTAAACACAGCAGAAGAAAAGATTGGTGAAATAAAAAATAGGCCAAAAGAGAACATACCAATAGAAGAACAGAGTGCTTAAAAAAGAATCTGCTTTACTTTTATGCAGTTTTATTGAAGTATATTATATATAATATGTTAAATTTTCCCATTTTAAATGTAAAGTATATTTATTATGAGAACTAATGATTTTATGCATCTTGTCATGTGTTCATTGCCAGTTCGGTGAAGTGTTATTCAAATGTTTTACCCTCTTTTTTATTAGTTGTTAATCTTATTAATGAGTTATGAGAACACTTTACATATTCAAGATACAAGATACAATTTCTTTATGGGATATATGCTCTACAAGTATTTTAAGCATAATCCATTAACAATTGATAATTGGAATTTTTCACAATTAAAACTTTTATTTAATGAAAGACTATTAACAAAATGAAAGTCGAAACATAAACTCAATTTTTTCCCTGTTCAGCATGGTGTTATGTATGGCATTTTATATATGGTTTGTTATATATGGCCTTCACTATTTTGAGGTATACTCTTCCTATACCCAGTGTGTTGAGGGTTTTATCATAAAGGAATGCTGAATTTTATAGAATGCTTTATCAGCATCTATTGAAATGATCATATGGTTTTTGCTCTTGGTTCTGTTAATGTGATGTATACATTTATTGATTTGCATATGTTGAGCTATCCTTGCATCCCTGGGATAAATCTCACTTGATAATTGTGAATGATTATTTTAATGTGTTGTCGAATCTGTTTTGCTAGTATTTGTTGAGAATTTTTGCATCTGTGCTCATTAGTGATACTGGCCAATAATTTTCTTTTTTTTGTTGTGTCCTTGTTTGGTTTTGGTATCAGGATAATGCTAGCCTTATAACATGAGTTTGAAAGTATTTACTCTTCAATTTATGTGAAGACTTTGAATAGAATTGGTATTAGTTGTCAAATATTTGGTGGAATTCAGCAGTGAAATCAACAGGTCCTAGGCTTCTCTTCCATGGGAGACTTTTTATTATGGCTTCAATCTTGTTACTCACTACTGGTTTGTTGAGATTTTCTATTTCTTCATGGTTCAATCTTGGTAAGTTGTATGTATCCAGAAATTTATCCATTTCTTTTAGATATCCAATTTGTTGGCATATAGTTGTTTATAATAGTCTTTAATGATCTTCATATTTATGTGATATCAGTGATTATGTCTCCTTTTTGTTTCTAACTTTATTCATTTGAATTGGGTCATCTTTTATTTTTCTTAGTCTAGCTAAAGGTTTGCTGACTTTATCACTTCATAAAACTAACATTTTATTGACCTTCTGTGCTTTTTTCTCAATTTCCTTTATTCCTGCTCAGATCTTTATTATTTATTTTCTTCTACTAATTTAGGTTTGCTTTTTTCTTGCCTTTCTATCCTTGGGGTGCGTTGTTAGGTTAAGTCTTCCTACTTTTTAAAATGTAGATGTTTATTGTTATAAACTTTCCTATTAGAACTCTTTTTCTGTATCTCATAAATTTTGATATGTCGTATTTCCATTTCCATTTGTTTCAAGAATTTTTAGTTTTCTTCTTAATTTCTTCATTGATCCATTTGTCATTCAATAGCATGTTGTTTAATTTCTATGTGTTCATGTAGTTTTCAAGGTTACTTTTGATTTTAAGGTTTATTTTGTTGTGTTAAGAAAAGATTATTGATATGGTTTTTACTTTTTGAAGTTTGTTGAGACTTGTTTTGTGGCCTAATATATGGTCTATTATGGAGAACGTTTCATGTTCTGATGAAAAGAATGTGTATTCTGTAGCAGTTGGGTGAAATGTTCTGTAAATGTCGGTTGGACTATTTGGTCTAGAGTATAGTTTAAATCTGATGTTTCTTTGTTGATTTTCTGTCTGGAGGATCTGTCCATTACTAAGGATAGGGTGGCGAAGTCCCCTACTGTTATGGATTGCAGTCTATTAATTTAGATCTATTAATATTTGCTTTATATACTTAGGTGCTCTAGTGTTGGGTGCATATCTATAATAATTATGTTATTCCACTGAATTTACCCCTTTATCATTATAGAGTGACCTTCATTGTCCCTCTTTACAGTCTGATTTGTCTATTTTATCTGCTGCAACGATACCCACTCCTATTCTTTTTTGGTTTCCACTTGCATGAAATGTTTTTTAATCCCTTTATTCCAGTCAGTCTACATGTTTCTTTACAGATAGGGGTGGATTTCTTGTAGGTAGCATATAGTTGGATCTTGTTTCTTTATTCATTCAGCCACTCTATGCCTTTTGATTGGAGAATTGAGTTTATTTACATTCAGTGTTATTATTGCTAATTAAGGAATTGCTGCCATTTTGTTGTTTCCTGGTTCTTTTGTAAGTGTTTTCTTCTTTTCTTACCATATTCCTTGGTGGTTAAGTGATTTTTTTTTTTGGTAGTACGTTTTAATTTGTTGCTTTTTAGTTTTACTGTGTTTAGTATAGGCTTTTGTGCTGTGATTACCATGAGGCTTACAAAAAAATCTTATGAAAGTTCTTATAAATAGATCACAGCTTATCTTAAATTACACACACACACACAAATAGAACAAAAGAAACAAAGAAAATACAAGCAAACAAAACACCCTACACTTTGAACTCTACCCCCCAACATTTTGACTTTTTCTTATCACAATTTACATATTTTTATATTGTCTCTGTCTTACAGATTTCTGTAGCCATTGTTGTTTTTGATAGATTTTTTTTTCAGCATATTGCACACCACAATTAGAATATTAAAATATTTTGAAGTTGCCTTCTGTATACTTAATTTTACCTTGGGTTTTATATTTTCAAATGTTTCTTTGGCATATTAGTGTTTTTTTCTGTCAGATTAAAGAACTCTTTTAGCATTTCTCATAAGACAGTTGTGGTGGTTGTGAGTTTTCTCAGCTTTTCTTTGTCTGGAAAATACTTTATCTCTTCATATTTGAAGAGTAGATTTGCTGAACACAGTATTTTTGGATAGCAGTTATCTTCTTTTAACACTTTGAAAATACTGTTTCATTTCCTCCTGGCCTGTATGGTGTTGAGAAGTTTGTTCTCAGATGAATGGGAGCTCCTTTATATGTTTTTTCCTTGCTTTCTCTTGCTGCTTTTAGAATCCTCTTTGTTATTGACCTTGAAAGTTTGATTATTATATGCATGGGGTGGTCTTAATTGGGTGGAATCTGGTGTTCTCTAACTTTCTAGTACCTAAATGTTTATATCTTTCTTAAGTTTTAGAAACTTCTCTGCCATAATTTCGTTGAATAAACTTCCTACTACTTGCTCTTGCTCAGCTCCCTTTTGAACACCAATAATTCTGATTTTATTTTTGAGGTATTTTTCTATATCTTAGAGGCAATCTTTGTTCTTTTTTATTCTTTTTTTCTTCTCTGTGTATTTTAAAATAATTTGTCCTTAAGCTAATTGTTTCTTCCCTCTTCTTGACTCATTCTACTGTGGATAGCCTCTAATAGATTTTCAATTCACCAAATGTATTTCTTAGTCCCAAGATTTCTGGTTTTCTGGGGGAGAGTTTTGCTATTTTTCCATTTCTTTATTAAATTTTTGAATTGGTTTTTTGTGTTATCTTGGAAATAACTTAGTTTTCTTAACACTATTATTTTGAATTCTTGGTCAAAGAGCTCACATATCACTGTCTCATTAGGGTTAGTCTCTGTCTCTTGGCTTTTGTGGAAGTCATGGTGTCCTGTTGCTGTTGTTTCTTGTGGATGTATGTCTCTGTTTTTGCAATGAAAGATTATTTCTGGGCTGGGTGGGGTGGCTCATGCCTGTAATCCCAGCACTTTGGGAGGCTGAGGTGGGAAGATCACTTGAGGTCAGGAGTTCAAGACCAGCTTGGCCAACATGGTGAAACCCTGTCTCTGCTAAAAATACAAAAATTAGCCAGGCGTGGTAGCACATGCCTGTAATTCAAGCTACTCAGGAGACTGAGGCAGGAGAATCACTTGAACCCCAGAAGTGGAGGTTGCAGTGAGCCGAGATTGTGCCACTGCACTCCAGCCTGGGCGACAGAGCGAGACTCCATAAAAAAAGATTAGTTATTTCTGCCTTCTCCGTCTAGCTGGTTTTGTTTTTTGTGGACATTTTTGTTATTTACTTGTTGAATTTGTTTTCCAGTAGTTTGCTGCCTCTTTTTTGGCAGTAGATGGTACCTTAAACCCAGGTTTGCCTTGGCTGTAGGAAACAATTGAAACATTGCTAGTCTTGAATGGAGGAGGCTCCAAAGGGGATATGCTGGCAGTGCAGGAGGGCAGGCAATCTATGGAGTGTACCCCCTACAGCATGGTACTGCTGAACAGTGATTCTGACTTGGTGTTTCCTTCAGCCAAGTTATAGAGCAGAGTTTCTAGGGCTGGGAATGGTAGTCCCAAACTTCCCTTTTGTTTCTGGCTTTCTTCAAGGATATTTCTACCTTCAGGTACTCACAATGCTTCCCATGTATTGAGGCAGGGATGGGTTTTCTGCCAGGCAACCCAAGATGGTGGGCAAACTGGTTTTCCATTTCAATCTCTCTTTTTCTGATGTAGAAACAGTGACTTGGGGAAATTTTTTCATGTGTGTGGTACTGAGCAAATTGAAGGGAGAGGTGTAATAGATGTAAGTTTGACTTTCTTACTATATGCTTGCATTTGTTTTTTCACTTCTCTGTGGCCCTTGGAACTGTCTAATCCTCATATTTGAGTTTTGGAATATGGCTGGTGATAATATTAGTGCTGTACATTTCTTTTTGGTTTGCTTTGGGAGGGGAATGAAGCCAACTTGTTTCTTTACTGTCATTTTGGAACTGAAACTTTTGAGCTTCCTTTTATTTCTACAAGATTTTGTTGGAGTACATACTGTTTTTAAGGTCAGTAGTTATATGTGATGGTCAACATTATATTTCAACTTGACTGGTCCATAGAGTGCTCAGACATTTGGTCAAATACCATTATTGGTCAAATACCATTATTCTAGGTATATTTTTAGTGTGTTTCTGGATGAGATTAACATTTAAATTGGTATACTGAGTAAAGCAGACTTTCCTAAGGTGAGTGAGTCTCATGTAACCGGTTGAAGACTTGAATAGAAAAAAAAGTCTCAGTAAGAGACAACTTCTCCTGCCTGATTACATGAGCTTGGATATATCTTTATTTCTTACCTTAGGACTCAAACTGAAAAATCAGTTATTCTTGGGTCTCCAGTCTGTTGGCTTTTGGGCTGGACTTTCTATCATCGGTCATGCCAGTTCTCAAAGCCTTTGGACTCAGCCTGAAAATACACCCCTATCCTTTCTTCCTTCCTGGGTTTGTAGCAGATCTTGTCACTTTGCTTCTGCAAGTGTGTGAGTCAATTTTTTAATAACATCTATCTGTCTATCTATCTACCTACCTATCTACCTATCATCTTGACTAATACAGAATGATAAACGATTATATTTTTATTCGTCACTAATACCAACTTGGTCATTTATGAAGGTGATTTTCATATTCACAGCACTGTATTTAAAAAACAAGAAAAATGGCCGGGCGCGGTGGCTCAAGCCTGTAATCCCAGCACTTTGTGAGGCTGAGACGGGTGGATCACGAGGTCAGGAGATCAAGACCATCCTGGCTAACATGATGAAACCCGTCTCTACTAAAAATACAAAAAAAAAAAAAAATTAGCCAGGCATGGTGGTGGGCACCTGTAGTCCCAGCTACTCGGGAGGCTGAGGCAGGAGAATGGCGTGAATCCGGGAGGCAGAGCTTGCAGTGAGCCGAGATCACGCCACTGCACTCCAGCCTGGGCGACAGAGCAAGACTCCATCTCAAAAAAAAAAAAAAAAAACAAGAAAAATGTTTAAAGATGATTTCAATAGATCTAGGATTACCCTAGTTACTCAAACTATTGGTTTAAGCTGCCTGCTATTACTATCCTATTTCTTTTGGTTTTATACATTTTAGTAGCTTCACCGTTAACAGTGACTTTCCATGGTAGGTAAACACATTTAACTTGATATATCCAACTAAACATGCTCCGAGCAAAGGAAACATCCTCTCTTCCCCAGTTTACCACACAGGAACAAAATGAATTACAAAGAATAGCATGAAAAACTCTCTAGAGTTTCTAAGATTTTCTCTTTGTTTGTCAAGATGAGTGTATGATCCAGGCAATGGATACAATCAAGCCTAAATTTGTAAATGTCTGTTGGCCAAATCACTGAAAAAAAGTGAATAGTTTTAATGTTTTTTTCCTGACAGTTAATAAAGAAATGAAACAGGTTGTTCAGCTGGCCATGAAATTGTTTGAGTTGGCTTTTATTTGCAGAATTATTTATAGAGAAACAATGCTGAATGAAGAGTTAAAAGAATTGGTCTATAGAAAAAGAGTTAAAAGAATGATCTGCAGAAAAATGACAGAACAAGCCATAACTTTAAGATTTTTCTAGCAGCAAAACATTTGAATGATTGGATACCTGAGTGTAATTGCGTCTGAGATTGTTTACCCTACATTACTCTATACATGAGACATTTATATATCCCTAGTACCATGCAGGTTTATATAAACAAAATGTATACTATACTTTATAGGTAAATTTAAGGGTTTTCTTAATGGTAAATTTGTTTATTGATGACTTTTGCATTATGTGCTAAACTTAGAAATTAACCCACTACCTTCATTCAGTAGTATTGGCCAGCCAGTTGTCCAATACACCATTTAAGGCTCAACCCAAAAGCCACTTTCTTTTTGAAACTTTCTTTTTAATTTTTTTCCCCTTCAGTAAGGGTAAGGCTTCTTCGGAGCTTGTTGGCAATTTGATCAACCCTATGCCAGAGCATTTATCTCTTTGCTCTCTACTTAGCTGTTTGATTAGATTATGAGTTTTTCTAAGGCTGGAATAGACTTTTATTTGTTCGTTTCACACAGCTCACAGCACAGTGACTGAAGCAAGCTAGGTCTTAAAAAAAAATCACGATGAATGAATTGTTAAAGTGTATTCTTCAAAAGGGCAATATGTCGACGACTCATATAAATATAAAATAAATGCATCAAAATTTTGTTCAGCTTGTTAATTAATGATAAAATCAGTAAGATCTCAAAACCAGTTCAAAGAGCATTTGAGAAGCTGGTGTGTGTGTGTGTGTGTGTGTGTGTGTGTAATTTAATAAGGGAAGTTAGGAATATTTCTGGCTTAGATTCAAAACAGGTTAATGTCTCACAGTGTAATAAACTATAACATTTAAGGTTACCTATTCCACAGTGTAGAAATTATTTTCTTCTCTTCTAGATAAAAGTATAAAAGTTAACACATAACTTCAGTTAGTCCGAGGGCTTTAATTAATTTTAAACAGTTATTCACTTTTAGTATATTCCCCCAGATAATGTTTAAGTGACTTTTATTCCAGAATGTTATTTTAAAATGTTCTTCCCACTTTTTATTTCTATGTTTTGGTAAAATTTTTCATAAAGGAGTAAATTAGTATATTCTTTTAAAATGTATTACTTCAATTGGATATTTCTGCCAAAGCATGTATTACATAGGTGCATTCATTCTGAAATAAAAATGTTAGTGCCACCAAAACTTATGTTTTCCATAGGATCTGACTAATCTTGATGAGTCAATCTTTTGTATTCTTTTTTTTTTTTTTTGAGATGGAGTCTCGCTCTGTCACCCAGACTGGAGTGCAGTGGCGCAATCTCGGCTCACTGCAAGCTCCGCCTCCCGGGTTCACGCCATTCTCCTGCCTCAGCCTCTCCGAGTAGCTGGGACTATAGGCGCCCGCCACCACGCCCGGCTAATTTTTTGTCTTTTTAGTAGAGACGGGGTTTCACCGTGGTCTCGATCTCCTGACCTCATGATCCGCCCGCCTCGGCCTCCCAAAGTGCTGGGATTACAAGCGTGAGCCACCGCGCCTGGCAATCTTTTGTATTCTTGTGGAACAAAAGCTTACAGGAAATACCTTTCTTTTTGGTTTTTCACAGGTACCAAGACCATTTTTTTATTTTTTCTTTCTTTTAAAAATTAATCCTTATGGGTAAATAATAGTTATATATATTTATGGGGTAAATGTGATGTTTTGATGCAGGGATACAGTGTGCAATGATCAAATCAGGTTAATTGGAGAATCCATCCCCTCAAGCGTTTATCATTTATTTGTATTAGAAACATTTCAATTCCTCTCTTTCAGTTACTTAAAAATATATAATAAGTTATTATGCTACCATACACTAGATCTTATTCATTATATCTAAATGGATTTTTGTACTTACCAATCATTCCCATCTTATTCCATCCTCCCTGATACCCTTCCCAGCCTCTGCACCACATCCCTTTTCTGTTAGTATACAATGTGATGATTTAGAAAGCTGGATAACTAGACGAGTATTCTGGTCTAGAGAAAGTGACCAGGGGTGAGGAAAGTAGGAAAGAACGTATTGTCTGCTTGCTACCCTCCCACCTCAAAAATGCATGACTATCTCAAGAAAAATTACCTCTCCCTGGATTCGTGTGGCAAAGCTAACATTTTTTAAACAGACCCAATGATTGGTAATGCAGATCTCAGTAAAAGGAAAAAAAAAACAAAACACGTTTTTAAATGGCTGGCAAATGTAAACAGTATAATGTTGAACTGCTTTTAAATAATATTTATATGATCCACTTAAGAACAATAATTGTCAAACTGAATCCACATATCAGCTGTGTTGGAATCATCACAGTGTTTGTTATAATGAAGATCCGAGGATGAATTAGCATTAGGGTTCATTTTTACAGGCAGAGCTTTCCTAATTAGAAGAGAAATTTACTGGGAGGCTATTGTGTAGCTCATAAAGCTGGCCTAGAGGCCAGAAAGCAAAATTTAGAGAATGGGCAGGAAGTAAGGAAGGCTGGGCAGCAGAGCCGAGCCATGGTCATGAGTATGTTTGGTTTCCACCTTTAGCATCATAGCTACTAAACTTCTGTCATTGCCACCACTATATTATTGATATCATTGCTTTTGCTGTCTCTAGGAATAACTTGTCAGTCAATCTTGTGTTTTTCTAGAGTCACTCTTGAGTCATTCCAAATTTATATTTCAAGTTGGAATGTCAATTGACTAAGTACCTGTGTCTCAATTTTCTCTAAGTTTAAATAATGAAGTACTCATCCAAAATGGGAAGAACCTTTGTAAACTGGTAGGAAAAAAATAAAAGCAAAAAAAAAAAAAAAAAAAAAACTCTGTTACACTGGTTCCACACCAAACCTATTGAATCAGAATCATGGAAGAAATTGGAATCTTAATTTTTAAACAAATACAGTCAGTTTTGCTATAAGGTGACATATGTGCTCCTATAGATCATTGTGCTACAGAAAATCACAGAATGAAAACCACAAGACTTATGAGAAGAGTGGGGTTATGAACCCAGCAATCAAAAATGCCATTTGTTGTGCATTACAAAAAAGATAGAAAGCTAATGAATATAGTAATATAGCTTGCATATGGCAAATTGGCTAAGAAATACATAAATACTATCATAGAAATGGCCCTTTACCATGAAAAAGACCTAGAATTTGACTGTGGAACTAGGCGTCAGGATTGGTGCACAGTAACACACAGTGGTGTGTTACCAGTGGTGTGTTACTGGTGAGTAATGCAGGGAGGGTTATCTGAAATTGAGTGGAAAGGTGTAATACCAGATACAGGTTTGGCTCATAACACGTGGCAAAATGAGGTAGCTAGAAGAAGTTTCAAGTGTGTGCTTGTGTGCATTTTGTGTATTCCTATATGGCTTAGTTCCACTGGGTGCAGTTTTCTGAATTCATATGTGTTTCTTCGTATGAAATCGCAGATAAGCAAAATAAAAATTTGCATTATGCTCAAATGATTACCTAATATACCAATAATATTGGAACAAATTCACACTTCAAAATCATCATTATAGAAAAAGTATACTCCTGTGTGATCATGTGTAAAGGTCTTACCATCTTTAGGATCTTGGACCTTCTCTAACTATTTCAAGTGCCCTTCCTGTACCATTCTATGTTATAGATCTCACAGACTCAAATTTTCTCGCATTTGGTAAGTGTAAGTATGCAATATTTTTTTCCCTTTTCTCTCCTGCATTGCTGTCTGCTTCTCAAGAGTTGATTTACAAGTCTTCCTTATAGACTTTTGAATTACATCTTCTATCATCTCTTATTTGCTCCCATCCTGAGAACCACTTTCCTAGCCCCAATAACGTTAGTACCTGACTTATTTATTTTCTTTCTACCCCACCACCTAATGTCAGTATAAGTAGTTTTTGACTTTTTACTGTCCAACTGACATTTTGATCTCTTAGACCCAAACTCACTTAAAATCCACTGATACTCATCTTCTCTTCACAGCAGCCACTCCCAGCCTCCTCACCCTGAGTCTTTTTCATCGTGTGTTCCTGCTTCATGTTAGTAAGATTAAAGTTAGTTTGCAGCATTTGTCCTGTTTCAATATATTTCCCTGATGAAATTTAAGCATAAAAACATGCTCTATAGTGTTTAGTGATGGCATTTAATATTCAGGCCATTTCAATTGCACCGATTGGACATTAATATGGGCAAGCTTCTAATGTGACTATCTGAACCCACACTTGACCGCCTTATTGCCTTGCTTTACAAAAGTAAATAAGAGTAGAATGTTAGGATTCAACAAATACTAGGAAAGCTGCAGACTTACATTTTCCTCAAATGAAAAACTGTATGAATGTCCTTTTAATACAAAGACTTTTCTTCTGTATTTCAGCCCTGACTGTTGTGTTTTTAACTTTTCATTTTGTTGGAGAGATTAAAGACAGAGAGTCATTATGAGTCTTCTAAGAAGCCAAGGGACTGTAGTTAGATTAAAAGCTATTTATTCTGCACTTTGTATTTTCTTTGGTCCTTATTTTCAGATTGAACATAAGGTATCTGCAGCACAGATTGCTTTCAGAAAGATGAATTTGACTAAAAACGTAACATGAATTTACTCGATAAACATTTATTTTAAAATGTCTCTGATAATTCAGGGTCTCTCCTAGCCCAAAGTGTATAAAAAAGTATGAGGAAAAGTTTTTGTCTTCAAGGAGCAGTAGCGGATTCCATGGTGTTCTACTCATATACTATCTTGCAAAACTGAAGCACTAATTTGTCCAGTTGCCAGGAGTATTGGTGACTGACAGCTCTTTGCTGAGTCTGTCTGTGGGACTTTCCCATAGCTGAAGAAAGCCACCTACCCAAGGTCATGCTCACATTCCAGAGGAAGCCTGTGTTGGGTCATTCTTGCACTGCTATAAAGAAATACCTGAGACTGGGTAATTTACAAAGAAGAGAGGATTAATTGGCACACAATTTTGCAGGCTTTATAGGACGCATGGTGCTGGCATCTGTTCAGCTTCTAGGGAGGCCTCGGGAAGCCTACAATCATGGCGGAAGGGGAAGCGGGCATGTCGCATGGCAAAAGCACGATGGAGAGAGAGAGTAGTGGGTGGGAAGATCTACAAACTTTTAAAGAACCAGATCTTATGTGAACTCAGAGTGAGCACTCACTTATCACCAAGGGCATGGCCCAAGCCATTACTATCCCCATGATTCAAACACCTCCCTTCAGTCCCTACCTCCAATATTGGGGATTACATTTCAACAAGAAATTTGGACAGAGACAAATGTCCAAACCATATCAAAGCCCACATCTAATGACTGGTCAGTGTGGAGATTTATTTCTCTTGCTCCAATTTGGGACCACTCTGAAGGGTCATCCTAACTCCAGAGTACCTCATAAGATTTGTTGAGGGCTTTGTTGCAATTGCATCAATTCACAGTTCAACATCTCTCCCTTTCAATTCTACTTATTTCACCCATCCACAGTTGTTGATCCTGAGAACACAAAAACACACCTTAGTAAATTTCTTATAAGCACATTGCTATCTCAGAATCTGATTTTAGGGGAACATGCCTATAATGAGAATTCATGGTTTGTTTAGAAGAACCACCAAGAGTATTAGTAATTGCAACACTATTTTGAAAATTACTCTAGTAGAGGTAAGCACATGTCACTAGGAAAGAGGCACTTAGCCTAGACTGGGGTGGAAGTGGAATCAGGAAAAAATGACTCTGAATTATGATTTAAATATCAATAGGAGTTACACAGAGCTGCGGGCAGGAAGGAGGAAAGAAAAGAAGCTTATGGACAGAGAAAACAGTGTGTGAAAAGGGAAAGACCTGTAAGTGATTGTGGCACATTCAGGAAACTTCCGATAGGTTAGTATGACTTGTATCTATGAACAAGAGAGTAAGTCGAAAGACCTGATAATAAAGTGGTAGGCAAGACCCAGTTCACGAGGCCCTTGTATCTCAGTATCTCATGCTGAGGAAATTCACTTTTATTTACAACCGCTGAACTATTGAAATTCTTAGTAAAAGAGTTAGAAAACTTATATTGGCAGCAATGTGGGCATGGGTTGGAATAAACTTAGAGAAGAGACCTGGAGGATCCTTAAGAAGATGTTGTGGAAATTAAGGTAGAGAAAAGTAGATAATATCATGGCATAAAATAGAGGCAAAAAGAGGATCTTGGTGCTAACTGGATATAAGGAATAAGAATGAGGATATTACGTGATAATAATATATCATTCTAGTGTGAACTGGTAGAAAACACAAAAGGAGGAGTTTGAAAGAGAAATGTGCTAATTTCACTTTTGACCGCATTGAGTTTGAGGTATGTACAGGTCATACAGGGTGATATGTTCAAAAGAAAAAATGGGAAAAAGGAGAAGGAGACAGGAGAATAAATATTTTACTTAGGCTTTTTAGAAGAATGGACAGAGGAAGGAGAGATGAAAGGAGAAACTGGAAATTTGGGGAAATGTGTGTTTAAATACAGACTGAAGGGAGGAGTCCACATAGCAAACTTCTAGAATTGATACTGTCTATATGGTTACATCTAAAGCATAACAAGGTAACTACATTTTTAAGTTTTCAAGTGTTTTATGCTTTTTAATCTATTTAATTACTTTTCACAATAGTCTTTCTTGAAACAATTGTGTTCATATTATAAATAAGAAAACTAACTTCAAGGTATGCTATACTACTCTTATTATATAATAAACAGATGGTTAAGCCAGGCCATTTATTTAAACAATAATGGGAAAGTAAAAATTTAGGGAGAATTCAAATTTGTTCACAAATTAATTTCTCCTGTTTGCAATAGAATAAAACATTTGCCTGTATAACGCTATAAACATCTCAAACTTTCATTTTTTTACTTTTCTTTCCTAATATTTTTTTCTGCTCTCTCCTTCTGATTTAAAGTTAAAAACTATCTACAAAACTATACGTAATAAAAATGTAAATATTGTTGCTACACATGACCTTAGTTATTTAAGTCAAAACATTTTAACAAATGTATCAATAAGGCAGTTTACATAATCTCATATGAGATTATGTATTACTTCATTTTATGGCATATGACATCATTTGTTCTCAAGGTTGTCTTTGTTTTTCATCCATTATTATTCTTACTATGGATGAATATGACATACCTTATATTACAAACAACCTGCAGTTCTTAAATGCTTTTCTTTTTGCTTTTTTTCTTTATTTAGGGAAAATTGTTTTCCATTGGCTTTCAGAACTTAACAGGTATTTAATTAAATGTCGATTGTATGGTACATTAGTGACCATCAAACATTATGTCTTTCAGCAGGCAATTAAAAAGGACACAATATTCTAAATGAAATTTTTAAATACTTCCTTTCGATCATTAAACACAGTTACCACAGCCATATTTTGTAAATGTAAAACACTAGAGTTCTCACAAGTATGTTCGTCACAGTCATTTTTATTGATGATCTATCTGAGCTTCATTTCCTCGCTGAGAAACCTTGTCGGTCAATTTATTCCAACATAACATCGTTTGGTTGGGTGGTTATTAATCCTCTAATTGTTCATGGCATGCCAGAAATAATTCAGTTAATTATTACAATATGTCTTACTTTGCTGTGATTTTCTGTGTCAAAATACCCTTTGCATATATTGGAGAAAAAAATCAGATGCTTATTTTAATTCTAGACATAAAAATTGATTACTAAATAAAAATATAAAAGAAAGACATTTTTTGCTTTTTCTATATAGAATATCTGCTGGCCAAATGAAAGTTAATGAATTGTAATATCATAATTTTAATTGATCCATCACCTCTACTGTTTGAACGAATCTGACTCATCTTAACTCATTAGTTTCAATTAAGTGCCATAGTATAACAATTCACTCTAGATCGTATTAAAAAGAGGATTTCTTTTTTTCCAATCCAATGTATGGAAATAGAGCTAATGTCTACAGTTCCATTACAATCGTGAAATTAAATGTTGTGCAGTTAGGTAAAAAGTTGTGATGATGTATATAATGACTTTCATGCACAGAATTAAATTTGGTTAAAGGTATTTAGGGTTGGATATTCCTGAATGGATTCCAGAATGTAAGACTGTATCAATAAAACATAATAATGTATGGATTATTACATTCTAACACTCACAAGAGGTTATTTTAATTCACTGTGGAAATGGAAAATGCAATATTCATTATGCAGCATTGCGCTTGCATTAAAGCAAGTTCAGCAGAGGCCTTCCTAAGAGAAGGGACTATAACCACGGCTTTATAGTTATCTTCCTTAGCTAGCCTCTGACTTACAATAATAAAATGACCACATGCTTGTTGACCAAATTAACACCCTTCTCTGTGGTCAAAGGAACTACACTATTAATTGGCTGTGGTGAAAAGAACCTAAAGAAATTTAAAAGCGAAGATATTTCCTCCTTGTTGATGGTGGTGGGGAAGTGTAGAAGCAAACAAATAAACAAAAGATGCATTCTGTTTTATAAGATAAAAATGCAGGCATTAAATTAGAAACTTTGAGGTTATACGAAGATCACTTACTTTGGAGTAAGTTAGACTCTAGACAAATAGCTTTGTGAGTTTAGGCAAGCCCCTAAATTTTAAATTATCTGCAATAATGACATACTTGTTTTTCAGGTTAGACATAAATATGAGATGAAGTGATATGTGAGAACATCTTTTGTAAAAACTTTTTAAGCATTGTACATATGTAAAAGATGACGTTAAGATTATACATTCATATGTATACTATTTAGAATTACACACCAGTGTTAATATATATTTTTAATTAATTGACCTATTCATTAGTTCTATTACTTATTGATTTTTCTGAAGTACTACATAGATTAGTATATTTTATTATATTTTTGGTATATGTGATTGTAGGATATTAAGAATGTATCTGGTCTTTGTTTCCAGTTCCTAAGGCAGAGTTTTGAAAACCCCTGGAATTTCCTGAATGAAAGGAATATCTTTGCTATGCTAATGAGGTGACTCTTGGTGGGCCCCTAGAGAGCTTCAAGATGAGGACTGGTAACCCCAAAGACAGAACAAATGATTAGAACTTTGGGATACGCCAACCTCCAGGGATGAGAGGGGTTCTGGAGATTGAATTCAATAATGTGACCAGTCATTTAATCAATCATGCCCACTCAGCGAAATCTCAGTAAGAACTATGGACATAGAGTCTCAGTAGAGTACACTCATTGGTTAATTCACTTTTGTGCAGAGAGGGTGACGTACCCTGACACCACTGGAAGAGAATCTGAAATCTCTGTGTCTGGGACTTTTCGAGTCCTCACTCCCTGTGCCTCTTCCTCATTTTGCGATTCCTGAATTGTGTCCTTTATAATACAGCTATAATCATAATTATGGCACCTTCCTGAGATCTGTGAATCATTCTAGTGAATTGTTGGACCAAGAAGAAAGCCTTGAACTTACAGCTGGTGAGGCTAAACTATGGGTGGCCACTGAGACTTGCAGCTGGCATCTAAAGTGAGGCCAGTTTTGAAGGATTGAGCCCTTAAACCTGTGAGTCTATCACTAAGTCAGGGTAGTTTATGCCAGGATTGGGTTATAGTAAACCCACTTGAAATGGAAATAGAACATTCATGATAGAAAATAAATATCACATTTCCCCCAGACATAACCATATGATTGCAAACTAAAAAATAAAATCCCATAAGACTTATTATAAAAACTGTCCAAAATACCGTATTAAATATTTGAGCAAGTATAAACTCTACACAGTATAAACTTTATTGATATAATCAGTTGAACTAGACTATTTAATTGGCTATTGTTAAATTAGCAAACACACTTATATTTTTTTAATTCATTGACTTTCAGTAAATAGATGCACCAAAATTTTAAGGGACAATGTGGTAGAATGTTTAATAGGCTAGGAATGCTATAAAAAATAATTATAATGTACCATAGTCTTTTAAATGCAGACTAAAATTTAAATAAAGTAAGTAATGAAAATTTCCAAGGAACAAAAACAAAGATGAAACTAAAACTCTGCAGCTCTTCTGTTAGAGAAAGAGGAGAGAATGGTGGTAGGGTGTTGGTTTAGGCAACATGTGTGCTGAGATTTTAATGCTCACATACAGCCAGGGGAAAATATGTGAAGCCCATATATCTGGGAGTTGAAAGTGAGATCCTGCTTAAAGCTAGATTCTTTGAGAGCCTTCATGCTCAATTAAAATGTGTACCAGGAAGAGAAAAAAAATGCTTTTTTTTTTTAACTGGGAAGTCTGATACATTTTATAGTCTGATCTTTTCTTTCATTGAATGTATTAAAAATGTATTAATGGGCTTGTAAAAATATAAAGTATACTGAGGCCAAAAACTAAGTAAAGCCAGATTTCCTAAACAGCAGTGCTGTTGGCTTTAGCCTTAAGAATATTTGTGTCACATGGTAGAAATATGGCATAAAATACCCTAAAAAATATCCTACCGGTGTACAGGTACAGGTGATATAAACCTGGTCTCTATGAGATTCCACTTTAGAAATGTTGCCTGTCTTGAACTTTGGTGCTGAGTAGAGATGAGAGATGCTACCCTGAAAATTCAGATGTAAATACTGGACCTCAAGTGGATTTGCAACTTGATTCACACTATGTGGAAGGCCATATAAACTGCTGCCAGCTACCTTGCAGATCAAAAAATGTTCTCTGGTAGAAATCACATATTTCATACCAGGACACAGATAATTTGCTATATAACATTTTAAGAACCGTGTGGTCTCACTGTGAAAATTTCAGATATATTCTGACACAAACTTATATGCAGAAAACCCTAAAGATTCCACAATAAACTTACTAGAACTAATAAAGAAATCCAGCAAAGATGCAAAATAGAAATAGAAAATCAACATGTAAAGTCAGCTGTGTTTCTATACAGGCATACCTTGTTTTATTGCACTTCATTTTATCGTGTTTTGTAGATATCGTGTTTTTTATAAACTGAAGATTTCTGGCAACCCTGTATCAAGAAATGTTATCAGTCCATTTTTTTCCAACGACATGTGCTCACTTGAAGTTTCCATGTCACGTTTGGTAATTATCACAATATTTCAAAAGTTTTCATTGTTATTATACCTATTAGGGTGACCTGTGATCAATGATGTTTGATGTTACTATTGTAATTGTTTTGGGGCGTCATGCTCTGCACTCATTTTAAGATGACAAATGTAATTGATAAATGTTGTGTGTGTGTTCTGCTTCAAAAACCAGCTATTTCCCTCTCCATGGGCCTCCTTATTCCCTGAAAGATAACACAACTGAACATAGACCAATTAATAATCTTATAATAGCCTGTAAGTTTTCAAGTGAAAGAAAGAGACACTAGCTCAATTCAGATCAAAAGCTAGACATGATTAAGCTTAATGAAGATGGCAGGTCAAAACCCAGAATAGGCTGAAAGCTAGGCCTCTTGCAACAAACAGTTAGCAAAGTTGTGAATGCAAAGGAAAAGTCCTTGAAAGAAATTAAAAGTGTTACTCCAGTGAAAACGTGGATAATAAGAAAGTGAAACAGACTTATTGCTGCTATAAGAAAGTTTTAGTGGTCTGGATAGAAGATCCAACCATTGACAACATTCCCCCAAGCCAAAGCCTCATCCCGAACAAGGCCGTAACTCTCTTGAATTTTATGAATGTTGAGAGAGATGAGGAAGCTTGAAGTTTGAAAGCTAGCCGAAGTTGATATATAAGGTTGAAGGAAAGAAGCCATCTCCAGAACACAAAAGTGCAAGGTGAAACTGCAAGTGCTAATGGAGAAGATGCAGGAAGTTATCCAAAAGATCTAATTAAGATAATTGATGAAAGTGGTGAGAGTAAGCAACAGATTTTCAATGTAGGCAGAGCAACCTTATATTGGAAGAAGATGCCATCTCGGACTTCCATTGCTATGGAAGAGAAGTCAACAGCTGGTTTCAAACTTTCCAGAGATAGGCTGACTCTCTTGTTAGGGGCTAATGCAGCTGGTGAATTTAAGAAGCCAATGCTCATTGACCATTCTGAAAATCCTAGGACCCTTAAAATTTATGTTAAATTTATACTGTGGGTGCTCTACAAATGGAACAACAAAGCCTGGATGACAGTATATCTCTTTATTGCATGTTTTACTAAATATTTTAAGGCTGCTGTTGAGACCTACTGGTCAGAAAAAAAATATTCCTTTCAAAATATTATTGCCTATTGAAAATTCATCTAGTCACACAAAAGCTCTGATGGAAACATATAAGATTAATATTGATTTCATGCCTGTTAACACAACATGCATTCTGCAGCCCATAAACCAAGAAGCAATGTCAAAGTTTAAGTCTTATTATTTAAGAAATACATTTCATAAGGCTATAGCTGCCATAGATAGTGATTCCTCCAATGGATCTGGGCAAAGTAAATTGAAAAATCTTCTGTAAAGGATTCACCATTCCAGATACCATTAAGAATGTTCATGATTTATGGGAAGAGGCCAAAATATCACCATTAACAGGAGTTTAGAAAATGTTGTCTTCAACCGTCATGAATGATTTTGAGGGGTTCAATACCTCTGTGGAGGAAGTCACTGTAGATGTGATGGAAATAGCAAGAGAACTATAATTTGAAGTGGAGCCTGAAGATGTGACTGAATTTCTGCAATCTCATGACAAAACATGAATGGATGAGGAGTTGTTTCTTATGGATGAGCAAAGGAAGTGGTTTCTTGAGACAGAATCTACTTATGGTGTAGAAGTTGTGAATAGTGTTGGTATGACAGCAAAGGATTTAGAATATAACATGAGCTTAGTTAGTAAAACAGAGGCAGAGTTTAAGAGGATTAGTTCCAATTTTGAAAGAAGTTCTTCTGTGGGTAAAATGCTATCAAGCAGCATAGTATGCTATAGGGAAATCCTTTGTGGGGAACAGTCAAGTTGATGTGGAGTCAATTAAGGGTCAATTAAGTTTTATTCATCTTATTCAGTAAATGCCATGGAGACCCCAACCTTTAGCAATCACCACACTGGTAAGTCAGCACCCATCAACATCAAGGCAAGACTCTCCACCAGCAAAATGATTATAATTGCTGAAGGCTCAGATGATCCTTAGCAGTTTTTAGTAATAAATTATTTTTAATTAGGGTATGGACATGTTTGAGACATAATGCTATCACATACTTAATAGGTTACAGTATAGTATAAACATAACTTTTATATGCATTGGGAAGCAAAACAATTTGTGTGACTTGCTTTATTGTGACATTTGTTTTACTGGTATGGTCTAGAACCAAATCTGCAATATCTCCCGGGTATGACTGTGTGCTAAAATAAATAATAGGAAAAGTAATTTAGAAAAACAATCCTACTTAAAATAGCATAAAAAAGTGTAAAAATATATAGAAGGTGAAAAACTTGTACAGTAAAAACTAAAAACATTGCCGAAAGAAATCAAATAAAATACAAACAAATGGAAAGACATTATATTCATTTATTGGAAGACTTAATATTGTTAAAATGTCAATATTATCCAAAGCAATCTACAAGTTCAATGCAGTATTTATCAAGATGTCAGTAGCATTTTTTTTGCATAAATAGGAAGAAAGTCCTAAAATTAATATGGATTGGAATCTCATGGGGGCCTTATAGCCCAATACTCCTGAGAAAGAAACACAAAACTGGAGGCCTCACACATTCTAGTTTCAAAACATAGTACAAAGCTACAGTAATCAAAACAGCTAGGTACTGGCATAAGGACAGACATACAGACCAATGGAACAGAAAAGAGCCCAGAATCAAAACCTTATGTATAATAAGGACTGATGTGGTTTGTCTCTGTGTCCCCACCCAAATCTGATCTCAAAATATAATTCCCATGTGTTGAGGGAGGGATCTTATGGGAAGTGATGGAATCGTGGGGGTGGTTTCCCTCATGCTCTTCTCATGATAGTGAGTGAGTTCTCACAAGATCTGATGGTTTAAAAGTGGCAGTTTCCCCTACACGCTGTCTCTCTCCTGCTGCCATGTAAGAGGTGCATGCCTTGCTTC
Source organism: Hylobates moloch (assembly GCF_009828535.3). Classification (NCBI taxonomy): domain Eukaryota; kingdom Metazoa; phylum Chordata; class Mammalia; order Primates; family Hylobatidae; genus Hylobates; species Hylobates moloch. The sequence continues at coordinate 115,125,769 of NW_026652279.1, forward strand.
CCCTTCATCTTCACCATGATTGTAAGTTTCCTGAGGCCATGCAGAACTGTGAGTCAATTAAACCTCTTTTGTTTATAAATTACCCAGTCTCAGGTAGTATCCTTATAACAATATGAAAATGTAGTAATACAGGAAATGGGTACTGGGATAGTGGGCACTGCTATAATGATAACCTGAAAATGTGGAAGTAACTTTGGAACTGGGTAATGGGAAGAGGTTGGAACAGTTTGGAGAGCTCAGAAGAAGACAGGAAGATGTGCAAAAGTTTGGAACTTCCTAGAGACTTGTTGAATGATTTTGGCCAAAATGCTGATAGTGATATGGACAATGCAGTTCAGTCTGAGGTAGTCTCAGATGGAGATGAGAAACTTATTGGGAACTGGAGCGAAGGTCACTCTTGCTATGCTTTAGCAAAGAGACTAGTAGCATTTTGCCCTTTCCTTAGAGATCTGTGGAACTTTGAACTTGAGAGAGATGATGTGGGCTATCTGGCAGAAGAAATTTCTAAGCAGCAAAGCATTCAGCTTTTTCTGAAAGCGTACATGTATATGCACTCACAAAGAGATGGTTTGAAATTGGAACATATGTTTAAAAGGGAAGTAGAGCATAAAAGTTTGGAAAATTTGCAGCCTGACCATTTGGAAGAAAAGAAAAACCCATTTTCTGGGAAGAAATTCAAGCCAGCTACAGAAATTTGCATAAGTAACAAGGAACCAAATGTTAATAGCCAAGACAACGGGGAAAATGTCTCCAGGATATTTCAGAGATCTTCATGGCAGTCCCTCCCATCACAGACCTGGAGGCCTGAAAGGCAAAAATGGTTTTGTGGGCCAGGCCCAGGGCCACAATGCTCTGTATAGCCTTGGAACATAGCACCCTGTGTCCCAGCCATCCCAGCTCCAGCCATGGCTAAAAAGGTCCAAAGTAAAGCTTGGACCATGGCTTCAGAGGGTGCAAGCCCCACACCTTGGCATCTTCTATATGGTGTTTGGCTTGTGGGTACACAGAAGACAAGAGCTTTGGGAGGCTCCATCTGGATTTCAGAGCATGTATGGAAATCCCTGGATGCCCAGGCAGAAGTCTGCTGCAGTGGCAGAGTCCTCATGAAGAACCTCTGCTAGGGCAATGCAGAGGGGAATCGTGGAGCTGGAGCCTCCATACAGAGTCTCCACTGGGACACTACCTAGTGGAGCTGTGAGAAGAAAGCCACTGCCGTCGTCCTCCAGACCCCAGAATGGTAGATCGATTGACAGCTTGCACTGGGCACCTGGAAAAGCTGCAGGTACTCAATACCAGCCTGTGAAAGCAGCCACAGGGGCTGTACCCTGCAGAATCAAAGGGGCAGAGATGCCCAAGGCCTTGGGAACCCACCTCTTGCATCAGTGTGCCCTGGATGTGAGACATGGAGTCAGAGGAGATTATTTTGGAGCTTTAAGATTTAGGAAGTTCCCTGAAAGGTTTTGTACTTGCATGGAGGCTGTAGCTCCTTTGTTTTGGCCACCTTTTCCCATTTGGAATGGGAACATTTACCCAATGCCTGTACCCCATTGTATCTTGGAAGTAACTAACTTGTTTTTTATTTTATAGGCTGATAAGTGAAAGGGACTTGCCTTGTCTCAGATGAGACTTTGGACTTGGGCTTTTGAGTTAATGCAGGAACAAGTTAAGACTTTGGGTAACTGTTGAGAAGGTATGATTGGTTTTGAAATGTGAAAATGACCTGAGATTTGGGAGGGGCCAGGAATGATATGGTTTGACTCTGTGTCCCCACCCAAATGGATTACCATTTTGAATGGTAATCCCCAGGTGTGAGGGAGGGACCTGGTAGGAGATTATTGGATCCTGAGGGCAGTTTCTCCCATGCTGTTCTTGTGATAGTGAGTTCTCATGAGATCTTATGGTTTAAAAGTGGCAGTTTCCCCTGCACTCTCTCCATCTCCTGCTGCCACGTAAGACGTGCTTTGCTTCTGCTTCACCTTCTGCCATAATTGCGAGTTTCTTTAGGCTTCTTCAGCCATGGAACTGTAAGTCAATTAAACCTCTTTTGTTTATACATTACCTAGTCTCAGGCAGTATCTTTACAGCAGTGTGAAAATGGACTGACACAAGGACAAACAATCTTCAGTAAGGGTTCCAAGGCAACATAATGGAGAAAGGATAGTTTTTCAATAAATGCTGTTAGGAAAACTGGATATTCACATTGAAAAGAATGAAGTTGGACTTTTACATCATATCATATGGAAAATTTAACTGAAAATAGATTAAGGTCATGAATGTAACCCCCAAAACTATAAAACTCCTAAAAGAAAACATAAGGAAAAATCATTATGCCTCTGGAATTGGCAGCAATTTTGGATATGACACCAAAGCACAGGCAACAAAAGCAAAAATAAACAAGTGAGACTATATCAAATCTAAAAAATTCTGCAGCAAAGAAAATAACCAGGGTGGTGAAAAGCCAATCTACAGAATGAGAAAATATTTGCAAACCATCTATCTGATAAATGGTTAATATCCAGAATATATAAAGACTTCTTTATCTCTATTATCACTACCACCACTACCACAGTAACAACAACAACAAGTCCAATTCAAGATGAGCAAAGCATTTGAATAGACATTTTTCAAAGGCAGATATTATAATAGCCAACAAGCACAGAAAAAGAAGCTTTACGTTACTAGTCTTCAGGGAAATGGAAATCAAAACCACAGTAAGATATGACTTTATAGTTGGTAAATTTCACTGTTAGAATGGCTAATATTAAAAACAAAACTGGAAAATTTTTAGTGTTGACAAGAATGTAGAGAAGTTGGAATGTGGTGCACTGCTGGTAGTGCAACAGTTATTTGTAAAATGATGCAGCTGCAATGGAAAACAGCATGAAAGTTCCTCAAAAAAATAAAAAATACAATTATATGAGCCAGCACTCCCACTGCTGTTATATATTCAAAAGGATTGAAACTAGGATCTCCAAGAGATATTTGCACACTTATGTTCATTGTAGCTATATTAGTCCATTCTCATGCTACTATGAAGGAATATCCAAGACTGGGTAATTTATAAAGAAAAAAGGTTTAATTGACTCACAGTCCTGCATGGCTGGGGAGGCTTCAGGAAACTTACAATCATGGCAGAAGATACATCTTTACAAGGCTGCAGGAGAGAGAATGAGTGCAAGCAGGGAAAATGCCAGACACTTATAAAATCATCAGATCCCATGAGACTAAGTATTACTACTGGGAGAACAGCATGGGAGAAATAGCCCCCATGATTTAATTACCTCCACCTGGTCCCACCTTTGACACATGGGGATTATGGGGATTACAATTTAAGGTGAGATTTGGGTGGGGACACAGAGCCAAACCATACCAATATCCTTATTCATAATAGCCAAGAAGTTGAAGCAAGTTGAATACCTTTCAAAAGATAAATGGATAAAAAGCATAATATCTACATACAATGGGGTATCATTGAGCCTTATCAAAAAAGGAAATCTTGTCTTATGCTAAAACAAGTGAATATTGAGGACATTGTTTTAAGTGAAATAAGGCAGTCATAAAAACACAAATACCATGTGATTCCTCTTATATGAAACCTCTAAAGTAGTCAAACTCTTTAAAAACAGAAAATAGAATAGTGGTTGCCAGGAGCTGGGGGAAGGGAGAAATGGAAGTTGTTCAATGGATACAGAGTTTTAATTTTGCAAGATAATGTTCTAGAGATATTTTGGACAACAATGTGCACAAAATTATCACTACTGTACTGCACACTTAAAATCGTTAAGATGGTAAATTTTATGTCATGTGTTTTTTACCACAATAAAAAAAGATAAAAATAAGATTGAAGATATAATCGAAGGAGTAAAATAGAGAAAAATTAGAATTGAAATAAAAACAATAAAATTTAGGATGATAAGTAAAAGCACCATATAGAAATTTTATAGCTAAAGAATATTGTCATGGAAATTTAAAACACAAAGAATGGGTTAAATACATGGTTATACTGAGCTGTAGAGTGAATTAGTGAACTGGAAAACAGATTGTAGAAATTACACAGAATACAGCAGAATGGATGCAGAGATGAAAAATCTGAACAGTTTAGACACATGAGGGAAAAATATCTGACAAACATCTAATATATGTTCTTGAAGGAGCAATAGAGGGAATGACACAGAAGCAAAGTTTTAAGATATAAATTTGAAGAGAATTGCTAAAAGAACTTTGCTGAAATAACTCATTACTCAGATTCAGGGAATAGAAAGTATTCCCACTAGATTAAACAGGAGCAAATTCACACTGACACAAGCTATTAAAACCGTAGAACACTGGAGTCAAACTAAAAGTCTTCTGAGTAAAGAAAAAAAATGAGATTTAAGAGCAAGTGAAAAGATCTGTGAAGAAATAACAAATAAATTTACAGCATATATCCCCAAAGCAAAATTATAAGCCATAAAAGATGGAATGACATCTACAAAGGGCTGAGATTAAAAAAACAAAAGGACCATAGAAGCTGTAGAATTCAAGTATAGAATTTGAACAAGGAAGATTTTAATGTAATTCCATGTGTTATTTGAAAGTTAAGCTTGTAAAAAGGGCAAATCATAGACCAATACATATACTGACAAAGCACCTATAGACAGCATATATAAAGAATTTCTACAAATGCACAAATAAAAAAATAGTCAACATGCTAGAATAAAAAGACAGTTTTCTTCAATAGACTAACCAAAGAGGAAGGCCGAGTGGCCAATTAACATATCTAGAAATGTGTTCATAGTCATAAGTCATCAGCATAATCCAAATTAAAGCCACAATGTGTACCCATAAAGATAGGTAAAATTTAAGACTGACAAGTGTTGGAGAGTTTTAGTATCAGTTGAAACTCTGTTGAGAAAATATAATGTATTTCAGTGAAAAACTATGCATTATGTAAAGTACCCTCCTATGTCATTTGATTCTAGCCTCTTTAAGCTATTTTACAGCAATGAGTCATCCACATATGGTATATTCTTTTCAGCTCTCTGATTCTACCCATTTATTATCTTTGAGCTGTTTTCATTTTCACATAAATATTATTTCTCTTTGGATTATCTTTTAAATTGATTATAACATCTGCCTGGGTCTCTCAGTTAATGTATTAAATAAAATCTTTAAAGTGTCCATTTTTATACTTCTATGAGACATAATTTTACCAATTTTTGAAAATTATCTTTTAATTTCATACCCTGCTGTTGTATAAATTGATACTACTGCTTTGAAAAACTGGAAGTATCTACTTAAGCTGACTATATTAGTATCTTATATGTATATCTCTGCAAAATATGTACATATGTGCACTAAATACATATGCAAGGATGTTTATAAAAGAACTACTTGTAGCAGCCTATAACCAGAAACAATCCAAATGTCCACAACTGTGGAAGAAATAAATTGTTATAATAAAAAAGATATATATCTAGCAATGATAATTCAAAGAAACAACAAAACAAAGTTACAATCATGTTGACCAAAATTAACCTGAACAAAAGACTACATACATAATTCCATTTATATGAATTTTAAAGACCTAATCCATAGCATTGAAAGTAGTTAGCCATTGAGGATTGTGGTTATCATTTTGGGCAGGTGGAATAATAACTGGACTAGGACAGGAAGAAAGATTCCAGGGTGATAATCATATTCTATTTCTTGCCCTGGTTCAGATTAGGATGTTTTCACTGAAGAAAAATTTATCAAGCAATATATGTGTGCATTTCTCAATATGTTGTATTCAATAAAATATGTATATTTGTACATATAATACATATATCTGTTTGATAAATACAATGAATATATTTTTAGACAAAGCAGAGCATATGACCCGTAGACTTTAGCTGAAATAAGTACCAAAATATATCTCAATAAAAACAAAAATGAACTTAGAAGGATGAAGATGCAAGAAATGATGGTGAGCAATTTTTAACATGTTAGAATAGTCTATACAAGTATTGGTGACTTATGTTCAAATATTGGAGTGTAAAAATAAGGTAGAACTAAAACACAGAGTAATAGTAATAGCATATAGGACAGAAGGAAGTTATGAGAATTAAATTTGTCCTTAAGTTCAGCCACAGGCTCCACCCAACTGCCTGACTGTTTTGTTCTTGGCCCTATGCTTAGAGTCCCATTTGTGCTTTCTGCTCCATTTAAATTCTTTTGCTTCCTAGGTTTCCCTCCCCTGGGATATCTTAGCCTAGCAGCACCTACTTCAGGCTCAGGGAAGCCAAATCAGTGCCAACTCCCAGATTCCCCATTCCCTCACTTAGAGAGATATGTCAGAAACAGAGTAGTTATGAATTCAATCTCTGTGGCTGTCCCCAAAGTCCCTTCATGCTCTTTGCAATTTCCCACTTGAGTATTCACGATGACTTCAAGTTCCTCTAAGAGTGCCAGGAAACACTTAGGGAATACACAAATTCAACCACCTAAGGAACTGCTTTTTCAAGGTGTTTTACTTTGTTGTTTTCTTTGCTGTTGTTGTTACTTACCTCTCATAGCTTCTTTCAGTTAAGGTATTGATGATGAAGAGGCACTGATGCTGTACAGGGTAAGGAGGATTTTCTCTGTTAGACTGTGACTTACTCTGCTAAAGTTTGCTCTGCCTCAATCATTTGCACAACAAAATCATTGAAGTATTCACTGGAGGGGTGGAGGCTTCTCCATTCTGTATATCCTGCTTTTGAGTTATTGATATAGTCTAGCAGAACAGGTTGGAGAGCCTTTTGTTAATTTCATTCACTAAGGCATTTATATTTGTACTTTCTGGTGAATATCTGAAAGCCATATTTGAAGAATTTTTTGACTTTTGGTAAATTTGGCTTATATATGTGTTGCTGCTCCTACCTATTGATGTAGATTATCAAACGTTGTCTGGAAAAATATTCTGAGAATTTGAAGGTACACTCAAGTCTAGGTTTGTAAAGTGAGAAATACATTTATTTTGAGAAATAAATGCACAATATTGTCTTAAAACTATCTTGAGAGTGAATATTAAGTTGAATCATGCAAAAGGGCTGATATTTCACCATGTTTATCTATAAAAACGGCAATTATATGTAGGTCAAACATATGCTTGTTGTTTTACCCACCAGACAATATAATATAATTTTTATTTTGTTCACATATTCTGAAATATTTTTCCAACATCAATTTTCAGAGTGTGGTGGCCAGTTTTCTGGTGGGAAAACTCTTTGTGGTATGCATTCCATTGAGAATCAGATTGAAAGCTTTTGAAAAATTTCCTTACAAGTAATTTTGAAAGTCTTATTACTTGTCCCTATGTCTTGACAGAAGTAGAAGACAGAGACCTATTTTCTTTCATTTTTGAATCCTCAGCACTGAGAAGGGCTCAGAAGTAGTAGGTAGTCAATAAAAATTAGTATGAATGAAAAAATTAATGCCTTTATTTTTATAGCTGGTGAATCTGAAAGATGAAAAAAGAAACTGTTATCAATTGAATACTCACCATATTCTACGTACTTTTTACTTTTAAAATATTTATTAGAAATTCTGATCGTGAAAGTAACATGCTTATTATAAACAACTTCAAAAATTTTAGAAACATAACAGAAAGTGAAAGTCTACCTAACCCAGGTCCCAAGGGTACTAGACTACTCAAGTTGTGAGTATTCCTCTGCATTTCTTTCGAACAAATGTTTTTATATTTCATACATTTAAAGTCATCCTTGAAACCAAAATTCAAGCCATTGATTTAGGTTTTGTAATGCTTTTCTCTTTCATCATGGCTCTTTTCCTTTGCCTAGTAGTGAAGTTCAACCCCTTGTTTTCAGAAATGATGTGAATGCTCCAGACATGCCTTATGAATAAGATCTAAAGAGTTGGTTCTCTAATCATGTTCTCACAAAATTTTTATGAGTAGGCATTTCTAACCCTATCCTTAATGAAAAATAGCAGGGCTCAGAAATATTAAGGAACTTGTCAGAAGTTGCACAGCTAGTTGAACACCTCAACTTGCTCCACTAAAATACCTGGTGCACCATGGACCTTGGCTTGTCTTTTCTATATAATGGCAAAATTCAAAATGAAAATTATTTAGTTATTGTAGATATCCAGAATTAGCATGATATTGTCCATTTACACAGAATCATTGAGTAAACTTTCAGTTTTCACATTTGTCATAAACGAAGAGTTTGTGTGTTTGACTTTAATTTGAATGTAAACACCTTAGTTTCACGAAAAATAATCAAACAAAGGTAAAACACAAATGGGTCAGTTTGGTGAGATAAAGGCAGCATGTGGCACTAGCCAGAGTGGAAATGTACATATACAGCTGAAAGCTTATGTTATACTAGAAGAAGTGAAAATATTAAAAATAATCTTCAAAAGAGAAAAAAGTTAAATCATATGCTCCCAAAAAAGATACATTATAAAATCAGTAATAAGGTTATTGGATTAAAAGTTTATAGGATGCAAAGAGATTTATCCAGAGACCCAGAGCTTTGCAATTTCCTTCTCACTGGTAAAGGTTTTACTTCTGTTATCTGAAAGGATCATATAAATTCTTTATTAACAAGCATAGGGTGAGACTACTTCTTCGTAAATAGAAATAACTTAATTTTCTCTTGTGCATTTTAGAAATGCCTTAAATGCCTGGGTTTCTGTATGTTATCCAAGAGCTAGTCTGATAAAAGAGAGAATACCTAAGGCTATTACAGAAGAAAAATGGTGATACTTTCTAAACTTTTAGAAACAGAAAGCTGTGGGAGGCTGCCTAATAATTTGTCTTACAAACAGAGCATATGTTCACATACTGGTGTCTTATAAACCTGAAGGCATCAACTGCACTTGTCACTAACTCCAGCCCAATATTTGTTTTCAATCATTTCTAACCCAAGAGGCCTGGATGATACAAACCCAATTTAAAGGCTAACAAAATTGTCTTCTCCATTCTGTATTGCAACAAGTTATCTATCTCATATAAAGGCCTTTACTGTCTCTCTGATCTGGAAGCACTTATTTTGTTTCAGCTTTTCAATAATAGTCTAAAAACAGTTGTACCAAAGATTCAGGCATGTTTATGATGCCCAGTTTGTAGAGTTGATTGGCTTTTCCCTCTAACTTAGACTGTAGTGATTTTTGTTTTCTTTGATGCAAAGGAAACTACAAGAGACCCTGCTAAACAGAAAATTAATAGGTCTGAATTGGAAATGGGATCAAAGCAGTAGCTCTTCCTGGGGGTGGGCGTGGCGGGAGGTCCTATGTATGGTATTTGCAGATAGGCCTCTCAGAAATCCAGACTGAGGCAGATTACTCATCCCTACTCTTTCTTTCTCTAAAATGGGCATGTGATTATCTATTCCATGGTGTCATTGTGTGGATTAAAGAGATATAACAGACAAAATAATTGAATCATACACATGAACTCCTTTCATGGATATTGATTTGACTAGCTTCCACTTGGCAAAAATACGATGTTGACCTTTTCCCTCCCTTGAGGGGAACTTAGGGTACAAAATTTTGGATTTCAGCCTACAAGGTTTTTTTACTTGCCAAAATAAATTATAGAGACAGTCTGGCTCCTATCTTACAGATAGAGCACTAAGAAATTTGGTCCATTGCTGTCATTTCCTCTCAGATTCCTTTCATCTGTCACAACACAGTAGTTATGAAAAATGAAACCATAAATTCAATTTAGAGTGCAATTTGCAGCTAATCTTTGGAGTAATTCCAGTGTGAATAATGCAGCAATTTGGATGCATGGTCAGTCAATTCAGCTCTGATTTATTAGTATTTAAGAAATCTTTCTTTCATTAGTGATAATTACTAAACAAGAGAAAATAATTTCTCCAAAATTACCTACCTTTATATGGAGCTTTCAGTTCTGAAAAACGGTTACATTGTTTGCTAAAATGATGATGATAAAGAAAAGGGGATACAAGGTATGTTTAGATTTTCAGCAAAAACTCTTTCCAGCTCTTGGGTGAACTGCTCAGCCCTAGGTTATATCTGCCTTTTTTTCTGATACAACTCCCATTAGAGATAACATTTTGAATATCTCAGCAGAAGGACCCTGGGATTTGATATTGATTTCCAGCACTCCAGGATGTATTAAAATCTAGCTGCAAAAAGAATGACATTTTTGTTCTTGTCTTAGAGTCGAGTTTATCTGAGATTTTTTTCCTAGTTATTAAAACTCCACTTTCTGACATATCCAATATACTCTGAGTCAGTGCACTTACAAGCATATGCTTAAATAGAGGGTAACATCACATTAAAATCTATAAAGAGCAGTTCTCAGAAAATGTTTACATTCATTTTCTTTTTTATATTTTACTGCATGAGCTTTAACTGCCGCATGTTTAACTATAGAAACAGGTATTTCGAAACAAACCAAAACAAAACAGAAAGATATAATGTCTTTTCTTTAAAAAATGTTTTTGCTTTGTTCTAAAAAAAAAACAACCAAAACTTATTTTCTATTCATCCTCCCCACTCCACTTCATCTGTCTAAAAGTCAGGGCCATGAATCGCACAGATTTTGTATTATTCCATTAAGCAGGGACAGTACTTTCAGTCCTAGGCATATAAAATCCCCTTCAGTTCTGGCATTCATTAAAATGAAGTAAATAAACAAGAGGTGAGTGATGGCCCCAAGGTTGTAGCAGTGAGCCATGCCATTAAAGGTGTTATATAATGCAAGGACAGGAGGGCACGTACTGGAAAGATGTCATTGATAGTGCTTGGCCAATTGCTTTGTAAATTTGGTGGTATTCCATTATAAGCAATGTAATCTACATTGCAAACTGATCAATATTATTGTGGAGTTTTTCCCAGAAGTTACATATTCATAACTTTTTTATTTATAATAGGTATTCAGTAAGCAGTGAACATAACCAAGGATGGGAAAGGAGAGAGCACATTAACATTATATTCACTGTTTGGTTTTAAGTGACATGAATTGAAAGTACCAAGTCCAAATGATCCCTGTAACAAAATGAGCTGGCTCTCGGGCATTCATGCCCCCGGTTAAGCTCATTAGTAGATGGTGGGTGTGTTACCCTCTCTGTGGAAGTCATGCTCTTGAATATAAATTCAAAACTCTCCATCAGAAGAGATAGAAAACTCTTAATCTTGAACTCTCCACACATTTGTTTGTTTGCTTCTGGTTGTTGTCTCTTGACTTTCTAAAACGAGGTCTGGGGTTGAGGTTAAATCGAGAGTAGCAAGGAGAAGACGTGCGTGTGTGTGTTTAGAAGTGCCTTAGCCTGAGTCTCAGCCATTTCTCACCTGCCACAAGTTAAAGGTCAATTCTCTTAACAGATGACATTGAGAGGATGTTACAGCCCTATCTTCATTTTCTCCTCTAAATAGCAATAGCTTTCAAAAATTCCTCATACACAATGGTATCTTTATTCTCTTCACTTTCGTTCTGTAAAAAATGACATAAATTTCCACCAGAACCCATTTTGTGTTGGCTCCATTACATCTAATGATTTGCATGCGCTTTCAATTTTAATTCATTAGTTGTTTCTCTGTATAGAAAGGAAGCAAAGTTTTGTTGTGTTTTAATTTTCTGTTGTCCACAAAGACAGTCAGGTAACTGAACACTGGAGGGTGTTTATGCTTTCTCTTACATCGGAAGAAAATACTTCCTCACAAGACTCTTGATTATGCAGGACTCAACGGTCTCCAGTGTCCTGAGGCTGAAGTTCACCTATCAGGCCAGAGAATGTTTGGAGGCAGAGATCTGTTTTTTGTCGATCAGAGCTGTGGTGAGGTTTTAAATTTGGTCCGGGCAGCTCAGAGGAGCCTTTTCTTCCTGAGATCTGTAAAAAAACTGTTAAGTTTTGTTTGCTTTAGCCTAAGTGGTATTTGCGTAAACTTAAATCCTTGGGTATCTGAATAATTTTTTGAAGCATTGTTTACTTTACCTGAAATCCTATGGACTAATTTTAGTCACTTGTTTATTTATTTTGAAAGTGAGGCTTAACATGTCTGTTTATTTGGTTAGCTAAGTTCAGGTCCTTTTAAAGCGAAAATGGTTGTTTGCTCTAACTATGTAGAGCGGTGATTTTTTTTTTTTTTTTGGCCTACTCCAGTGTATGTGTTTATTTAAGAAAGTCTCTCATAGTGCACCTTAGGTTTACTTTTCCTGAACCTTTTTAGGTCAAATATATCAGATCTGCATTTCTCTGAGAAAAGACCTGCTCTCTGTGCTGCTCCCAAACATCATCCCCTTCTTGTCGGAACTAATTGGTTCATTATTTGTTTTCTGGAGCCCTTTTTCGTTATGTCTTTATGATTGTATTTCTTACATATGTTTGTTTAATTTTCTGATTTCTGCTCTAAACCTCATTGAGCAAGGTCTAATTCAATTCTGGACACTGGCAGTGTTTATAGTGTGTGATACGTAGTAGGCAATCAATGTGTTTGCACAATTGAGGTTTTTTCCGGCTTTACTGAGGTACAATTGAAAACAAAATTTTATATATTTGAAGTGTGCAATTTGATGATTTAAGTATATATTGCGAAATGATTGCCATGACCAAGTTAACATGTCTGTCACCTCACATAATTACCTTTTTAGGAGATATCGATGAGAACACTTAAGATCTACAGTACTCTCTTAGCAAATTTCAAGTATACAATACAGTATTATTAACTATAGGCACCATGTTTGTACAACTGAGTTTCAATTTTGCATATTAACATCTCTTAGGGAATGCCTGTGCTGACCATTTGTACTGGAAGTGTATGGTCTGTGGATGAGGAGAAGCAGTATCACCTGAAAGCTTGTTACAAATGCAGAATGGCAAGCCCCACCCTGACCTACTGGATCAGAATGTGCCTTTTTCTAAGATCCCCAAGTGATTCCTCTACATGGAAGGTTTAGAAACATTCTTTAGGTCAGTGGTTCTTAAAGTGTGGTCTGTGGACTAACAGAATTAATATCGCCTTATAACTTTTTAAAAAGACAAGTTCTAGGCTCCAATTCCAGATATATTGAATAAAAATCTCTGGGGAGGGCACAATAGCAGCAAGCTTTCCAGGTGATTCTGATGCATGCCAAAGCGTGAGAGCCACTGTACAAAACATTCTTCTTTTTTTCAGTTTCTCTTGGGAAAATAAAGAAAACTAACACCTGGTGTGAACTATGATTAATGCAAAGTAGATTTTTGACATGAATTAAATGAGTGACTCAAATATTACTTCATATAGCAACTGTAGATCTGGCCAACAAAGCCACTGAAGCAAATTTAAGACAGGAAATGGATATATATAGATAGATATCTCCATTTTTACATATGTACTTGTATACATATATTTAAAACACGAATATCTATTTATTGTGACTCAGAAATAATCTTATTAAGAAAGTATTAGATCCATTGTAGTCCAAGCTATTAATTTAACCTATGAGAACATCGAAGCTGACACAGTTTAAGTGATTTGTCCCAGATCAGAGAGATAGTAACACCTATGTCAGTGTTTTTTCCAGCTTGCCATTTTGTCAGATGTCTCAAGTTAATTGTGTCTGGCCATTTTCTTTTTTCTTAATGAAGGTATCATTTTTATGAAATTGTTATAAATAGATAGAATGTGGGGACTTTGTATAGCAACACTCTTATTTTATATGGGAGGATACTAAGTGTTTAGAAGCAATATGAATACTTTTATATTGCTGTATAGTTAGGATTTTCTGAGCAAACAAAAATGACATGCTATAAATATAGATAATTTATAAACAATAGTATAAACATTTTTCCAGATCCATTTGTTTCTCATTCTAAGGGCCTTAGAGCCAGAGATGCTTGGTTCCTTTATGATAGAACCATTTGTTCTTGTTCAAAGGATAGTAAAACCTATTGCCTCTGGAACCAAATGCTTGCCTTTTCTTCCCAAAGACTTTGTTTAGGAAGATAAAGTTTCTCTCTTTCTCTAGAGGGCGGCAGATGAGAAGGCAGCATGCAGCCTATATAAAGTCTCACATTTATAATTTTGAAGTTCTTCTCCTGTGGCCAAAAAAAAAAAAAAAAAAAAACAGTAAAAAAAAGGAACAAAAAAACCAACCTTTGTTATGCATAAGATACATCTGATTTCTTTGCATTGCCCTGAGGTGGGGAAAACAGGCATGGAAAACAAATGTGGTTGTTATTATAAATAATAATAATCTGGCCCTCATCCAGAAACTGTGTTTGTTTCATTAAAATATAAACAAATGTATATATTAAAAATGTATCAGAAGGCTCACAAAGAAGAAGTGACCCACCCGAAACTCACTTTATAAATGCTGCGCAATGAGAAATCAGTCTCTCTCTTATCTGTCCTATTGTAGGTTTACTCTGCTGTACTTTTGCTTGGGCTTTCTCTTAAACTCAGCTGACAAAGCAGGTAAATGGCTAAGCAAATATTCAGACTGTTTAAATCATTCAGTCGGCAAGCCAGGTTTGTTTAGAAAAAATAACATTATTTTATTTCATTCTTAATACATCTAATAGGTTTCAAATGATCCTGTTGAATGTAATGTTCAGGAAGACCTAGGTTTTCCTCTCATGCCTGCCACTCTCTTATAAGCCTCAGTTCCCATGTAAAATGAGGATAATATTAACATTATATTAATGTTATAATTCATATTTTATATGAATTAGATAAGACAATAAATGCCAAAAATTTTGAGTAGTTTCTGGCATCTTGTGAACTGTCACAATTCTGTATTTACTCCCTAATGTTACAAACAAAGTAACTGAAGTCTCAGAGTGGTTTCTCAGGGTTTATGTTGATAAGAGAGGCAAGAAAAGAACTTAATTTTGTGCTTATGGGTCAATGCTCTTTTCCTACAATAGTCAATCATCTTCTCAACATATGAGCATAACTAGCCAAGCCCTCTGTTGAGTTCTAATAAGGTAACAAAGAAGAGTTAAAATATAAGTGAAGTATTTGAATGAGGAAGAGAAAATGGCTCTGGGTATCTGATATGGTTTGGAAGTGCTTTGTCTTCACCAAAGCTCATGTTGAAATTTGATTCTCAATATGGTAGTATTGGAAGGTGGGGCCCAGTAGGAGGTGGTTGGACATGGAGACACCACCCTCATGAATAGATTAATGCCATCTTTCAGGAGTGAGCAAGTTATGCTCTTGAGGGAATGGATTAGTTCCTGAGACAGTATGTTGATATAAAGAAACCTAGCCTCTCCTGCATGTCTCTTTCTGCCATGAGTTGAAGCAGCACTAGGCCCTCACTAGATGGGCTGCCTGATCTTGGACTTCCCAGTCTCCAGGATGGTGAGACAAATAAACTTCTTTATAAATGACTCAGTCTCAGGTATTCTATTATAATAACATAACACAGACTAGGACAGCATTCAGTTGTGATGAAGGAGGTACTGACAAAGATAACTGAAGGCAAAAGTGAAAATAAAAGTATTTTTGATTGATGAACTTAAAGATTTTCTCTTGCCTAGAATTGAGATTTCACTACTGGTCTTATAGACTCCCTTTTAATCACATGAATGAAAAGGCTGAATCTCACCATTAAGTTATAGTTAAAGGAGGTACATCTATGTTTTCCAAACTCTAAATGAGAAATTACCTCCTTGTATTGTTAATTTTCTCAAAGATATTAGATTAGAAACAGTTCAATTCTGTTGGAGGTGGAGGAATGTGTCTTTGGTTGACTAATCAAAGGCATCAGCTTAAATGTAGAATCATTAAAAGTGATATACAAATATCTTAAATTTCAATTTATAACAAATGTGTAGTATGTGCACTCATTTGAATAAGAGAATGAGGGCTGTTTTTTGCTTTTGCTTTTACTTTTTCTGCAGAAACCATGCTTGTGTAACAGACACAAATGATTTCTGAGTTTGGTTTTACTCAATGGTGCAGGGGGAACCAGCCAACACTAGTGATACAATCCAAAGGTAGATATCTATGTATTTCTTATAATTCTTAGTCTTTTATAATTGGTCTACCCCCAACTAATTTGAAAGCATAATTTGTTGTTTACATCTCATCTTTTTGAGGATTTCTCAAAGCATTCATAGTAGCTATCATGAAGCAAAATATTTCTATATATACTCATGATTTGTTAGTTTATAAATTTTTAAGTTACATAACTACAACATAAAATACAACTTTCATACATGGATTTGAGACCAAAGATAACTGACTCTTAGCATAACCCTCAATTGGAAAGTACACATGTACACTGGTGTACTAAAGAGACAAGAGAAAGATGATTGTGATTAACTACTTATTTCATTCACTTATATTTCCTTGGCACTTAGTGAAAAATGGACATTTTTAACACAAATTCTCAAGCAAATTTTTCAATGCCAAATCTAAATATACTAAATTTAAAAAGAGTTATGTTTGTTTTTTTTTCAGCTAACAACCTTATACAGACATAGGCTGCAAACCTTCATAATCAATTCCATGGCCTCTTAAAAGTTAATATATTTTTTAAAATTAACATTGTAATTTTTTTCTATATTGGTCCTAAAATATATGTAATTTTCACTTTGTCCTAAGGTAATTTAAAAATAATCTATGTTAATGCTATACATTAACAAATTCATTCCTTTATACCATCAAATTCACATACTAAAATATTTTCCCTGACAGTGATTTAATCCTCTTCAAACTAGGTTACACTCAGGTTCACTGGTTAAAAAAGTAAGTTTCTTCAGTTTTAAATCATGTAACTATAGAGATAATATTCATTTCCTAAAAGCATTGAGATGATTAATCAATGATTTCTAAGTGTGTCACAGATAGAAATTGCAGAACTCAGCAATGAAAATTATAAATTATAATTATTATCACCCTTCACCCTTCAAAGATAAATTTGAAATACCAGATGGGTTAAGTTTGATGCCTGAATAATAGAAATGGAAAATAAATTTTCAAAAAGCACACATGAGCTCATTCTAAATTGCTCAAAGAAAAAAGAATGTAGGTTTATTCATTTATTAAAAAATGCATAGACTTAATATAATGTGATTTGCAACAAAGGAGTGAGATGAGAGAAGTAACTCCATGTCTAAGATTTTCACTGTTTAGTTTTATAACCTGTGATGTCTGGAGGAGAAAAAGAGCATTTCAACTCAGCTTGACATTGCCTAGAAAATAGTAAAAACAGAAGTTCAAAACTGGCCCTCTGACCCCATCATAATAATAAGAAAGGCAAATAGGCCACTGAAAGTAACTTGGTGGGAATAAAATCCACAAAGAAGAGACATTCCAAGTGAAATGGGTACAAAATAAACACTTCTAGGATAGCATTCAGGAAGGAGGTCCTAAATATTATTTGAAAACAAAATTGTTGGAGGACTGGAAGAAGCTTTTGAATCTTTCATTAGGATTATTGAATACCTAAGGGTTACCTATAGTATTTACATTTCTTAAACCACAGATTTCAGGAAGGATTTCGAATTGCTTTTAGGAAATGTGGATTTTAGTGTGTTGTGTATACTGTTGCCATTTAAAACCAATCTAAATGAATCCCACAAGAGTTCTGTTAATAGGTTGTAAGGTTGAGAGTTGGGTAAAGAGAATCTGTAGATAGAAGGGTATTAATATATATATGATATTTATATATATGGTATTTCAAGTGTACTTGCCTCCTTTTGTTCCTAAGATTTTTGGAATCCTAGACCTAATTACTTCTCACCACGATAAGCACTCTGTTTTGTGCAAAGTAGGTAGTCAATAAATATGGTGTTCTTAGGTGCAAGCAATTGTTAAGTTTTTGAATTTGTTTTTTAAATAGGACAGCTACATTATATTTTTTATTATTTTTATAGGCAAACATGAAGGAAGGGAAAATTAGCCAAGATAATTAGTTTGAAAAAATTCAGCTATTAAATTAAAGGCATCTTTCTCCATGAAATACTTTTTACATAATTACTTCAATTTTAAAATTTGAATTTTGTGAATGCCTGAGATCTAGATTGAGAAAAGGTTTGAATGAGAAGTTGTTCTTAGTGCCCTGTGATTGGCAGTATCGTGGATCTTAACCAAAATGACAGTGAGCCCACAGTTGAGAAGAAAGCTGCAGCAGAGTCGAAGGAGGCGTTCTGGATGTGGAGGAGGTGAGCTGGGAGGAGGGACCCCACAGAGGCATTAGAAGCTAGAGAGACAACCGAGATTGGTGCTGCAGTTGCAATGGTAAAAATGGTAAAAGTAGTAGTGACAGAGGCAGCAGTGCCTTGAAAATGTTGATTTACAAAGTCTGAAGAGTGTTTACAGTGCACAACAGAAGTCTTAGGAGAAAAGAGGTAAAGGGAGTTGAGGGATTGATGAGTTACAGAGGAAAAGGGGCAGGAGAGGATAGAAAATTAAAATGACCTTGAGGGTTGGGCACAGTCTCTCACACCTGTAATGCCAGGACTTATCAGAGGCCCAGCTGGGAACACCATTTGAACCCAGGAATTTGAGGTTGCAGTGAGTTATGATTGCACCACTGCTCTCCAGCTTCGGCAACAGAGTCAGACTCTATTTTTTATTGTTGTTGTTGTTGTTTAAAAAGAAACGTGGCCTTGGAATGTTACTTCAAGTACATACTGTTGTTACCCTAGACTGTGTCCTAAAGCTGCTAATGTTATTTTCATCATTGGAAATGACTCTTGATAACAGTCTGTGATTGGGATGCATAAATTTAACAAACAGGTTTTAATAAGTGGCCTCATTACCGCTTCTGTTGGCTGCTTTATGTAGGAATAAAGGCCATTACAAAATCCAAACATATATGCTGTTTAGACATCCTTTTCTCCATGCACCACCACTTCTGTTTACTCAAAGAGTGCACCTCTGTGAAAAAAAATGGTAAAACAGTCTTCTGCTTCATATCTGATCCTTAGAGATATTAGGCCAAAAACTGACTTCTGTTTGAAAGCTGAATTTCTTCTTTGGCCACAGTCTGATATATGATCAGTTCCACATTAGAAGGAGATAAGAGTTCCTTCTCCATTTCTAAATAAAGAATGGGAGGACAAAAGCATTAGCGAATGGAGATCATTCACTCAACCACTTTTTGTGAGCACCTAGGTAAGGCATGGCCAATGAATGTAAGAATTGCAAGATTTCTCTAAATCTTACTTATTGTTTTTGGTATCCCCTATTCCTGTTTTGTAATTAGTGACAACTCCCTTTAAAATAAGTGAGGGTTTGCAGAGAAAAAGCAGGTAAATGAGAAACCTCTATATAGGGTCTCGTTCTCTAAGTGTCCTGGAGCCACACTTTGTTCTCCCTCTGCTTGGAAAATGCTCTGACCCAGGGTTCTGGAAAAGTGGACTATTGGTGTCTCAAAACTACAGGCTTTTATTAAAAGGTAGAGAAGGATGTCAAGGGTGCTATTCTAAGTTGCTTTATAATTAACCTATCAGCACTCAAGATATACTCAGTAAAATTATTAATGACTTCAATTTATTTTTTATTTATCTAGAGAAATTTTTTTTGTCAAACATCAAGTGGGAGAAATAGATCTGGGTGCAAAGATTATTCATTCTTTCCTTGTCTGTGTGAAGAGCAGCAAAAGTTTACGGAAAAACAATGTTAATCTATTAGGGAAGATAAAGATGTCACTGTTATGTGATATATTCAAAGGTACACCAGGAAAATAATATGTCAGCATGATTTTTAAGGGAGTGTTTCAGAACCAAAGATCCAAAGAAATTCACACAGTAATTACTCTGGCTATTTCATTATCCTTGTTGGTTTTCCTCCAAGGTCTTATAGCATTCTTTTCTTTTTTTTCCTATTTACTTTCACAAACAGAGGATTTTTGTATAGGGAATCCTGTGTATTGTCATGATTGTGAGGCTTGTACATTTAGAAGGTGATTGTTACATCCTCTGGAATCAGATACTCCTCTGAAAGAACTTCATTATAGATTTTAACATTTCATATTATTGAACATCCATCTCCACCAATAGATTGTGAATTTGATTTGTTTTCACATCAAGCCCAATACCTGGCACAAAGGCAATAGATATGGGTCCCTTGGTAAATGGCTGACAGTGTTATTTACCAGAGTTCTGGAAACATTCATGGGATATGAACAACTTTAAATTCTTTCACTTGAGGAATCCATGTGTAACGATGCAATTTTTAACCTTACAGCTATAATTTTGTTGGCTTAATGATAAGTGTTTATTGATGATGTTGTCAATGACACAGTCATCAGAATAAAGAATGAGGAAGCACAGATCTCCTTGCAAGAGAAGGATGGATAATAAGCTTCTGTTTCCTATTGAATTACATATTGTAAAACACAGAACAAATATTTATATGAATAGGAAAACAATTTCTCTTGTTTAGACAGGTTAAAATAAGATTTGCTTCATGGTGGAGACATAGTCATTGCTTTAGGTAGAATGCATAATGCCCTTGTTTTACAGCCTTAAGGGAATAATATTGGTGAGTTTTTTTGTCATGCTTTCTTTTTATTTCATTTGCATTTCCAAAGTGATTCTTCATTTCAGGAGCTCAAATTGATTCATTTTAGTAGCCTATCAAATCCCCCACTGTGCTTATATTGTTCTGTGACGTGCATTTTTTTAAATCTCAGCACTGGAAGAATGCTTTATTACCAATCCATGTTGGTTATTAATAGGCTGTTGGGGTAACTTGGCATTTTATATGCTTATTTTTATATGAAAGAAGGATAACATTTTTGTTGCTATTGCTCTGCTTATGTAATTGTTGTGCTTAAAGTAATAATATTTTGTTTACAGGTTTCAAATTTTGTATGTTTGTTCATTAAGAAAACTTGGTAAAGGTAATGGATATTAATTAAACCATGATTTGTGCATCCTTCACACCCCATTGATTTTTAGATAAATCAAGATTTTATTTCCTCATTTTATGAGCAAGATAAAAATCAGACTTACAAAAATAAGCAAAAAACCCACAATTTACACATGGCATTATTTCTGTTCTACCTTTGAGGTGTTTATATACTAAAAATTGTAGTTTTCCAAACAGTTCTTATATAAGATATTAAAGAAACTTGCCTACAAGAGCATGCTGAAAATTGCATGCCGGTGTGTTATAAACCAAGGCAAGATCTATGATGCCAAGGCCCATGCTTAGCTTTTGTATTCCTCATGCTCAGCAGATTGTCTGGCCTGTCCTAATGCCCAGTAAGATGCATGCTCAATAAATGTGTGGTGAAAAAAACAATAGAGCTAGAAATGAATGCTTGTATAAGGAAATGCATTCTAGTTTGCAGCTTCAAAATTTATTTTTATTTGTAGTTATATGCAATTTTTTTAACAAATAAGAAAATGATAGTTAACTTTTGTGAACACCTATGCTATGCCAGGCAATGTGCTAAGTGCTATGTATAATTTCCTTGATCTTTAAATTTCACATGGTTCACATTATTCCACATATAAGATGGAGAAAATAAAAGAGGAAAGTATACTGCGAGCTCTTTATTAGCAAAAGGATTTTCTCCATTTGAGATAAACGTGGCTCTGTTTGAAGTTAGGTGGAAAAAGATATGTTGTTATGCTTTGTGGTTTGGTGACACCACTATTAAATTAATCTATACCTGACTGTTCCATGTTGACTAGAAAAATGACTTACCAACTTATGTTTTTCAAATAGGCAGAATATAAAATGAAATAAAATGCATATTTTAGCAATTAAGCAAAAGTACAATAATATATAATATGATTTCTCTCTTAATAGAAATGGTTTATCATTTTAAAATATAAGTGAAAATAAAACTATGATATGACAGAGAAAGCCAAAACCACCACTCTATTATCTTTTAATACCATTTCAAGGCAACCAGCATCATGATATCTGTTTTCTCACGTAGCAATATTACTATTTAATATGTTATTATAAATTTAAGAGTAAACATTAATAGTTTATGCCATTTCATTAAAATGGAAATCATCCCAAATCATCAGAGAGTCTCACCCATTCCTTATTTACAGATGCATAAAACTAGAACATTTTCCTTTGAATATAAAAACAGTAGACCAGGCATGATGGCTCACGCCTGTAATCCCGACACTTTGGGAGGCTGAGTCAGGCAGATTATGAGGTCAGGAGTTCAAGACCAGCCTGGCTAGCATGGTGAAACTGTGTCTCTACTAAAAATACAAAACATTAGCTGGGCATGGTGGCACACGCCAAAATGTCTACATTGTGCTCTGTATATAAAAAAAGAAAGTATAATCTCTTTCAGCAGAGAGGCATATTTTTAGTGGCATTTGTACTTACTATCACATTGGCTTGACCTTATCAGTGCAATGCATTGGGAGCTTCTCATCTATAAACAACAATACTTCTCCCCATATTAAGAAACAAAAAGAAATGAAGAAAGGTAGAGAGAAGGAGGAAGATAGGCTGGTACGTCAATATTTCACTATTCTCTGTAACTACTTTCCTTGGAAATCTAAGTATCTGTAAGAGTTGCCATTGTTTTTTTTTTTAATTATCCATTTCTTTCCTAACAGCCCTCATTTTGGTTTCTCCCACCCCTTATGACCTTCTAATTCCCAATGGATACTACAATAAGTTTACATAGTGGTATTTTAATTTTATAGACTAGGAAACAGACTGAGAGGTTAATTTTTTTTTTTTCCAGAAACCATGAAGGCCATAAAGGGATGAAATAATATATTCAAAAAGCTGAACTTTTTTAAAACTTGCCATCCCAAAATACTATACCCAGCAATTCTATCCTTCAAAAATGAAGGGGAGATAACTTTCTCAAACAAATGAAAGCTAAGGGAATTTATTACAACTATACCTGTCTTACAAAAATGCTAAAAGGAGTCATTTACATTGAAATAAAAGGTCACTATGTAGCATCATGAAAATATGCAAAAATATAAAACTGTGGTAAAAGTAAGTATATAGTTTAACTTAGAACACTCTCATAGTGTAATGGTGATGTGAAAATCAACTGTCATATTTAGTTAGTATAAAGGTTTGAAGACAAAAGTACTAAAAACGTATCTATCTATCTATCTATCTATATATATATACTTTACCCTTGCTTTGTTCAAGTGTCAGGGATGCTAATCCCCACCCCTCACCCTGGAGTACAAAATCCACATATAACTTTGAACTCCCTAAAACTTAACCACTAATAGCCTTCTATTGACTGGAAGCCTTATTGATAACATAAACAGTCAATTAACACGTATTATATGTTATATAAAATATATACATATTTATATCAATATATAATATAATTTAAATTTGTATATGTATAATTTATATTTATATTAATTTATATTTATATTTATAATATAAATATTTATATTATATATTATATACTGCATTATTATAATAAGGTAAGCTAGAGAAAAATATTATGAAAATCATAAGAAAAATATAATTAGTATAAAGTGGAAATAGATCCCCATAAATGTCTTCATCCTCGTTTTTCTTACATTGAGTAGGCTGAGGAAGAAGAGGGGTTTATCTTGCTATCTCGGAATGGCAGAGGTAGAAGAAAATCTACGTACAAGTGGACCCAAGCAGTTCAAATCCATGCTGTTCAAGGGTTAATTGCAAGCTACAAAAATGTGTTGAGAAACAAGCGATGAAAGATACGAATCATATCTTCAAAACAAATTAGGGGGCATAAAAGTGTAGAGTTTTTGGAAGTGATCAAATTAAGTAATTACTGGGTTAAAACAGCCTATTATAATTGTAAGATATTTTATGTAAGCCTCATGGTAACCACAGAACAAAAATACTTATTAGATACACAAAAGAAAAAAAATAAAGGATTGAAATCATAACAGAAAATCATCAAATTGAAGCTATGCAAGGGAGGCAGACTAAGGTCCAACTTTCAGTAAAATGAAAACACGTGATGTTTGGCCAGTAGGATTTCAGAATTGCTATGGACCTGTGACTGCTGGGCACTTCCTGTTCTTCCCACTTTGCAATCCAAACTGTTATTGAGGTTTATTCTGTTTCAGTTTTATATGTTCTCTATGGCTTTGTGTGTGGTGGGTGTCATGGTGGGATACTCAACATTTTAGCATACAAGTCTCTGAATCAAAAGACACTATACACAGACCTAAAGTAGAATATATCAAGAAATTCTGGATCTTGAGTTGATGCCCCAATAGATTGAAATTTTTGTTGTCGCTGTTCTGGTTTTTGTTTTTTTAGGACAAGATCTTGCTCTGTCACCCAGGCTGGAGTGCAGTGGCACGATCTCGGCTCACTGCAACTTCCACCTGCTGAGCTCAAGCGATTCTCATGCCTCAGCCTCCCAAATAGCCAAGATTACTGGCATTCACCACCACACCTGGCAAATTTTTTTTGTATTTTTAGTAGAGAAAGTGTGTTTCACCGTGAATGGCCAGGCTGGTCTCGAATGCTTCACCTCAAGCAATCTGCCCATTTTGGCCTCCCAAAGTGCTGGGATTACAGGAGTGAGCCACCATGCCAGGCCAGATGGAAATATTGAATGCTCCTTGGAAAGAATGGTAGTGTGTTTCATGTACAAAAAGCAAGTAAGTAAATATTTTTGACCAGTAATAAAAATTATTACTTTCCAAAAAAAAAGAAAAAGAAAATCATCAAGCCACATAGGAAGACAGCAAGAGATAAACTGAGGAACAAAGGAGGTAAAA
Organism: Hylobates moloch; assembly: GCF_009828535.3. Lineage (NCBI taxonomy): Eukaryota > Metazoa > Chordata > Mammalia > Primates > Hylobatidae > Hylobates > Hylobates moloch. Next base: position 115,150,389 of record NW_026652279.1, read on the forward strand.
ATTAACAACAACAAAATTAACAAAATGGCACCAGGAAGTGCTTACTTACCAATAATTACTTTGATTATAAATGATTAAATTCTCCAGGAGACATTGACTAGCTTAATGGAGAAATTAACAATAAAAACAATTATATGCTGTCTACAAGGACTCACTTAACTTCTAAGAAAACACACATCCCCCAAAAATGAAGGGACGAAAAAAGATACTTCATATAACTGAAAACCAAAAGAGGGTGTGGGTAGAAGTGGTTACCAGAAGAAAGATATTGATACTTGTATCAGAGCGTCTACTCTGGCCTTCTTGATTGGTTTTTCAACTTTGGCTTCTGTAATATAATTCTAAGCTAGTTTTATTTGTCTCTCTAACATGACTCCTTTTTGTTTTTACAATTGCTGGTCCTGTATTTTAAGTGTTCCATCTTTATTCATCTAATTTTATGACAAAAGTTATTTGAGGGATTAAATGTTAATTACCCCACCAGGAAAGGATATGTTTTCTGGACAACCACTAAATACCACATTAAGATGACATCCTTAATCTGATTGGCCCCTGCCCTGTCTTCACCAGAAGCCAGATTCCTCTCCATTCATTTTACTCTCATTATAAACCATGTTTTAGCCATTGTTGTTTACCATGACTTAATTTTCATTTTGGCTGCTTTATTTCTGTCTTCTCTGTTTCCACAAGGCTGATCTCTCACCTCTTAATGCCAAGACTCTCTGGACAGGTTCTAACTAATCTCTTTTCCTCAATCCCTTCCTTCCACAAGCACATTTTCTATGTTCCCTTATGATCAGCCTTCTGAAAATTTGTATCAATCACTCCTCTGTTTACAAAACCCCAATATCTTCCTCTTATGTTATACTATGGTTCATACTCCTTGGCACCCCATAAGCAGGCCCAAAGCTACTTTCTCAGCTTTTTTCTCTTTTGTTCTTTCAAAAACATTTTGTTTCACTTTACTCATTGAGCCCCAGGAGACTTACTCTTAGTCTCTCCCATCTGCCTGGGATACTTCTTTTCCTCTCTTTAACTGCCAAATTTTAGTCTATTTCGAGACCAAATTCCAATAGTACTTCTTCCATTAATTTTTTTCAGACAACCCCAAAAGCAAAGGATCTGTTTTCTGGACAACCCCAGATATTTATGTAACCAGTGTATTCAACCACAGCTCAGGTCAATACCGATCACAGCAGCAGACGTTATTGATTAGAAACGTATCTCCATCTATCAATAAGACAGACAAAATGCTCAATCATTCATTACCATTCATGATGCAGCCACTTTGATACTGAAGACAGATCCTGCCACAATTTATCGTCTTTCAGCATTTGCATCCAGCTACAGTTTTTAAGTAAGAGAGAAAAAAGGCAAATTGTAACTGTCGCTGTTCTGCTTGATATTTTGTTTTAAATTGTGTCACATACATTTTGGGGCATAATTACAAGTCACTAACTTATTGGTATATAAAGAGAAAACTTTACAGTTTTAAAAAGATGAATTTATTTTTGGTTGCTGAATCAAATGCAATTTAAACTTCCAGGATGTTTACATTTTATTAGTAACAAATTGATAGCACATGGGTTTCTTTCTGTTTCTTCCAAAGTCAGCAGCCCTACTTTCACTCTCTATTTTCTTCTATTATCAGAGGAGTTTTTTGACACATGTATAAGCAAATATTTTCTTATAGTGCAGCAGAACTGAGATGCTCAAATGTTTTAACAAATCAGGTTTTCCAGTTAATTTGGGTTTATTCAAACTCAAGATATTCAATGTCTTTGATTACTCAGGAGTATTTCTAGATGTGAGACATCCTAAGATTGTACTTCAGCATATTCATCTGCATGTTATGAAGTTTTCATGAGTATAAACTTTTTTGAGTTTCACAGAACTTCTAATCTCAATTTAAACTAGAGAACTTCTCTGTCACTAATGTTCTTTTAAAAATCATTTAAATGAGCCGTCAATATAGAATCAGAGAAAGTGGGACAGAAAATTCTACCTGGAGAAGGAGAAGCATGTAATATAGAGAAAGTTCTGGTTTAAAAGGAAGAGGTAGAAAGTCTAATACCAGGCGGGTGGGGAGCCAAGATGGCCGAATAGGAACAGCTCCGGTCTCCAGCTCCCAGCCCGAGCGACACAGAAGACTGGTGATTTCTGCATTTCTGCTTGAGGTACCGGTTTCATCTCACTAGGGAGTGCCAAACAGTGGGTGCAGGACAGTCAGTGAAGCGCACTGTGCGCGAGCCGAAGCAGGGCGAGGCACTGCCTCACTCGGGAAGCGCAAGGGGTCAGGGAGTTCCCTTTCCTAGTCAAAGAAAGGGGTAACAGACGGCACCTGGAAAATCGGGTCAGTCCCACCCTCATACTGAGCTTTCCCAACGGGCCTGGAAAACGGCACACTAGGAGATTGTATCCCGCACCTGGCTCGGAGGGTCCTATGCCCACGGAGTCTCGCTGATTGCTAGCACAGCAGTCTGAGATCAAGCTGCAAGGTGGCAGCGAGGCTGGGGGAGGGGCGCCCGCCATTGCCCAGGTTTGCTTAGGTAAACAAAGCAGCCAGGAAGCTCGAACTGGGTGGAGCCCACCACAGCTCAAGGAGGCCTGTCTGCCTCTGTAGGCTCCACCTCTGGGGGCAGGGCACAGACAAACAAAAACTCAGCAGGAATCTCCAGAGACTTAAACGTCCCTGTCTGACTGACAGCTTTGAAGAGAGTAGTGGTTCTCCCAGCACGCAGCTGGAGATCTGAGAACGGACAGACTGCCTCCTAAAGTGGGTCCCTCACCCCTGAGCAGCCTAACTGGGAGGCACCCCCCCCAGAAGGGAAAGACTGACACCTCACTGGGCCAGGTACTCCTCTGAGACAAAACTTCCAGAGGAACTATCAGACAGCTGAATTGGTGGTCTCACGAAAATCCGCTGTTCTGCAGCCACCGCTGCTGACACCCAGCCAAACAGGGTCTGGAGTGGACCTCTAGTAAACTCCAACAGACCTGCAGCTGAGGGTCCTGTCTGGTAGAAGGAAAACTAACAAACAGAAAGGACATCCACACCAAAAACCCATCTGTACATCACCATCATCAAAGCCCAAAAGTAGATAAAACCGCAAAGATGGGGAAAAAACAGAGCAGAAAAACTGGAAACTCTAAAAAGCAGAGCACCTCTCCTCCTCCAAAGGAACGCAGTTCCTCACCAGCAATGGAACAAAGCTGGATGGAGGATGACTTTGACGAGTTGAGAGAAGAAGGCTTCAGACGATCAAACTACTCTGAGCTACGGGAGGAAATTCAAAACAATAGCAAAGAAGTTAAAAACTTTGAAAAAAAATTAGAAGAATGGATAACTAGAATAACCAATGGAGAGAAGGGCTTAAAGGAGATGGAGGAGCTGAAAGCCAAGTTTCGAGAACTACGTGAAGATTGCAGAAGCCTCAGTAGCAGATGCGATCAACTGGAAGAAAGGGTATCGCAGATGGAAGATGAAATGAATGAAATGAAGCGAGAAGGGAAGTCTAGAGAAAAAAGAATAAAAAGAAATGAACAAAGCCTCCAAGAAATCTGGAACTACATGAAACGACCAAACCTACGTCTGATTGGTGTACCTGAAAATGACGGGGAGAATGGAACCAAGTTGGAAAACACTCTGCAAGATATTATCCAGGAGAACTTCCCCAATCTAGCAAGGCAAGCCAACATTCAGATTCAGGAAATACAGAGAACGCCACAAAGATACTCCTCGAGAAGAGCAACTCCAAGACACATAATTGTCAGATTCACCAAAGTTGAAATGAAGGAAAAAATGTTAAGGGCAGCCAGAGAGAAAGGTCGGGTTACCCACAAAGGGAAGCCCATCAGGCTAACAGCTGATCTCTCGGCAGAAACTCTACAAGCCAGAAGAGAGTGGGGGCCGATATTCAACATTCTTAAAGAAAAGAATTTTCAACCCAGAATTTCCTATCCAGCCAAACTAAGCTTCATAAGTGAAGGAGAAATAAAATACTTTACAGACAAGCAAACGCTGAGTGATTTTGTCACCGCCAGGCCTGCCCTAAAAGAGCTCCTGAAGGAAGCACTAAACATGGAAAGGAACAACCAGTACCAGCCACTGCAAAAACATGCCAAATTGTAAAGACCATCGAGGCTAGGAAGAAACTGTATCAACTAATGAGCAAAATAACCAACTAACATCATAATGACAGGATCAGATTCACACATAACAATATTAACGTTAAATGTAAATGGGCTAAATGCTCCAATTAAAAGACACAGACTGGCAAACTGGATAAGGAGTCAGGACCCATCAGTGTGCTGTATTCAGGAAACCCATCTCACGTGCAGAGACACACATAGACTCAAAATAAAGGGATGGAGGAAGATCTATCAAGCAAATGGAAAACAAAAAAAGGCAGGGGTTGCAATCCTAGTCTCTGACAAAATAGACTTTAAACCAACAAAGATCAAAAGAGACAAAGAAGGCCATTACATAATGGTAAAGGGATCAATTCAACAAGAAGAGCTAACTATCCTAAATATATATGCACCCAACACAGGAGCACCCAGATTCATAAAGCAAGTCCTGAGTGACCTACAAAGGGACTTAAACTCCCACACAATAATAATGGGAGATTTTAACACCCCACTGTCAACATTAGACAGATCATCTAGACAGAAAGTTAACAAGGATATCCAGGAATTGAACTCAGCTCTACATAAAGTGGACCTAATAGACATCTACAGAACTCTCCACCCCAAATCAACAGAATATACATTTTTTTCAGCACCACACCACACCTATACCAAAATTGACCACATAGTCGGACGTAAAGCTCTCCTCAGCAAATGTAAAAGAACAGAAATTATAACAAACTGTCTCTCAGACCACAGTGCAATCAAACTAGAACTCAGGATTAAGAAACTCACTCAAAACCGCTCAACTACATGGAAACTGAACAACCTGCTCCTGAATGACTATTGGGTACATAATGAAATGAAGGCAGAAATAAAGATGTTCTTTGAAACCAACGAGAACAAAGACACAACCTACCAGAATCTCTGGGACACATTCAAAGCAGTGTGTAGAGGGAAATTTATAGCACTAAATGCCCACAAGAGAAAACAGGAAAGATCCAAAATTGACACCCTAACATCACAATTAAAAGAACTAGAAAAGCAAGAGCAAACACATTCAAAAGCTAG